>NC_135880.1:201280191-201880191 GCF_964194155.1 Cetorhinus maximus
TCACTAACTGCAGATAATAGCACCATCATAATCAGAACTTTAAAGCTGTGCAATTTGACAAATCCCAAACCCACTGCTTGATTAGTGTACAAAAACAAATTGTAGGGGAAGAATTGCTTGCTGAATTTACTGAGATAAACACAGCAAGCGATTGAAAAAACTGATCTGTTTCCCTTCTGAAGATGTATAGCAGTCTACTGTGATAAATACAGGTCTATTGTGACCTGTCCCTGGATAAGTGTGTCAGGGCTGTTTGATTCTGGTGACACATTGCAGCACAAAGAACCTAATCGTAACCACTCCAAGTAATATTAACCCATAAACAGATGAGAAAGCAGTAATTTGTGTCTTGTTGGGAATTTATCTTTCAATCAATTATATTTTACTTGTGCCTATGACAAATAAAATTTAATGAAACTAGTGATCATTTTCTATTATCTGGTCTATGCACAAGTGTTCTTTTTTACATTGTTTGTACCCCTTGCTGTTAAACGATGGGACATCTTGTCTAAGCTGTAAAGCAACATCTATTGATCAATGCTTTTCACTGCAATGTAACAACCATCACAGTACCGCAAAGACATCTTCTCTCAGGTTTAACACGAGGCTTTGCTTTCCAACTTGTTTCTGCCTGTTGCCTTCACTGCTTCATGCAGCTTACAGGCCAATAATGATGTCAGAACAGTCATTTTTGTTGGGAGGGGTGGAAAAAAAATTGTGTTTCTTCTTGACTGAGCATCATTTCTGACACACTGTCAAAATACGGAAACTTTCCAAAACCCAACCTACCAATACCTGTCAGTCTTGAAACTTGGGATGTCTGTGCATTGTCTGCCATTTTTTTTCTCTGAGGAAAATCCTAGAAATGTTTTGACAGGTGCAACAGTAGCTCCAAAGTGTAAGCTTCCTCAGGGAACAAGAATAGAGTAAAGCTGTCTGTCAGTGCAGAGGTGTTTATGTCCATTAGGCACTGATGAATACTAAAGAAGTTATCACCTTTGAAGCTGCATAGGTGGTAGAGTTCTTTGTAATGTAAAATATGATGAAGTATTTTGGTAACCATTCAAAATGTAATTGAATAACCTTGGGATGTTGATGAATAATGTGACAAGATTGGTATTTGAGTATCAGTCTAATGACACAAAGCATTTGTTGACAGAATGTCCAGAGGCCCTAATGTACACGACAGACCTGAAATGAAAGGGCTCAGAAGGAGCAAGTCAGCAACCTATCTTCCAGAGACATTTTATTAATGGTCTGAAATATATAACCATTTGACAAGTGCAATTGTTGAATATTCAAGTGGGAATAATCATTACATGTGATAGTTTTTCAAAATCGATAAGGTTCAGGCATTTAAAGTGAAATGAAGATTTATATTTTTTTAAAAATGCTTTCACAGGGTGTGGGTGTCAGTGGCTAGGCCAGCATTTATTGCCCGTCCCCAATTGCTCTTGAGAAGGGGGTGGTGAAATGCCTTCTTGAACCACTGTAGTCCATGTGGTGTATGGACACCCAGAGTGCTGTGAGGGAGTTCCAGGATTTTGGCCCAATGACAGTGAAGAAACAGCAATGTAGTTCCAAGTCAAAATGGTGTGTGGCTTGGAGGGGAACTTGCAGCTGGTGGTGTTCAGTTAGTTAGTCGCACAAAGGTGGCAGCTGGAGACTGAGTGCAGCAAGACCTGGTGCTTAAATCCAGGAATTTGGTGAGTGAGGGAATTTGGTGCAGTGAGGGAGAAGATGCTATTCCAGCTTTTACAAAAAAAAGTTGTGGCCCAAGAGCGGGGGACAAAAGGCAGCAAGACCTGAGAATTGAAGCCTGGAGGCATTAAAGTAAGTGTGCAGACAGGTAATTGGTGAGTTGTAAGCCTTTCCCCCCCGCTCTAAACTCTTTGCCCATGAAACAGAGGAGGTTGGAAGGAAGGGGAGGGAGGATGTCTCTCAGTGGGCCCCCCCTCCCTCCATTCCTGATCCCTCTATCGAGTGCCTTTTAACGTGGACCCTCACCCCACCCCCCCTCCCTCCAGCCCCCAGATGCCCCTATTGGGTTTTCTTCTTGGCTCCTCATGTGGTGACTCCTTTGCCCGCTGCTGGTTCAATACCAGTGTCAATGGGATGAGGCCCTTAAAGGGGGCCCACTTAAAGTCCTCAATTAGTGTTGAAGCAGGAAACCCATCCACGAGTCTTCCCGCTGTGGACTTAACCGTGTGGAGTGGGAAGGCGATAAGGTTCCCCATCCTGTATACTCCTACCTCATTAAATATTTCCCTGCCTCCAAAGCTGCCACAAGGGGACATTAAATTCCGCCAATATCCTCTACAGCTACCCTATCAAGACCTTTCATAATCATAGAGACCTTTTGCAAGTATTTTCTAGAGAAAAGAGCCCGAGCCTGTTCAATCTTTCTTGATGGGCATAAATGTTCACTTATGGTATCATCCTTGTAAATCTTGTTTGCACTTCTCTCGTAACTCCATATCTTGTCTACAATATGAATTCCAGACTCTGCACATTACTCCATGTGTGGCCTGTTGAATGTTCTATACAACGTTAACATGCTTCTCTGCTGTTTAGTTCTTTCTCTCTATAAATGAACGCAACGCTTTGTTAGTTTTTAATTGCTATTTTAACCTGCAGTATTATGTTTAGCAATTTATGTACCTGTACTCCTTGATCATGTGGCTGCTCGACCTCATTTAAACTCTTAATTTCCAACAACTAGATGGCATACATATTCTCCCTTCCAAAATGCACAAACTTGTATTCTTATTGAAAGTAATTTACAAATTATGCATTCATTCTTTTTGTGACTTAAAATTTTGAAGTTTAAAATTAAAACTGTCAAGGTCCCAAACAGTATTGCAAGTACCACAGTAACATTTTAAAATTTATTTTGCATTTATGTACGCAAAGTAAATAGCCCGAAACTCTTCACAGGAGCATAATCAGACAAAGTTTGGCATTGAAACATGTAAAGAGATATTAGGACAAGAGACTAAAAAGCTTGGTCAAATGGATAGGTTTTAAGGAGCCAGTTAAGGGAAGAGAGAGAAGTAAAGAAGCTGAGAGGCTGAGTGAGGGAATTCTGCAGCTTGGGGCCTTTGCAGGTGAAGGGACCACCATCAAGAGAGGAAAGAAATTGGGAACGTACAAGCGATCAGAATTGGAGGAGCATGGAGATCTTGGAGCATTGCGCGGAGGTTACAGTGTTAGGGAGGGGTGCGGCCCTGGAGGGATGAGAATATTAAAATTGAGGCATTGCCAGGCCAGGAGCCAATGTAGGTCAGCAAGCTCAGCTGTGATGAATAAGCACGATTTGGTGTGAGTTGGGGTATGGGCAGCAGTGTTTTAGATGAAGTTTGCAGAGGGTGGTTAGTGGTCGGCCAGTGAGAAGAGCATTAGAATAGTGGAGTCTGGAAGTAACAGTCTGACCTTTCCATGTTTGACCTCTTGTGTTGCATTTTCCAAGCTTGACATAAATTTCAGAAACAGTTACATTCTGAACATTGACTTAACTTTAATTGGACCATAACTGTTTTGCCACAACCTGGCTTCAAGCTATTTTTCCTGGCAGCTCTTTCGAAATGTCTGTCATCCCTTTGCGCAAACATGTACTGATGTATAAAGGGTTCTCTTTGATATAACTCTTAACTTGGAGTTACCACATATTGTCAGGATCACAGGGGAAGGATCTTTGTTATGCAATGCCTTACATGGAACCGCTGAAATTGATGGCAGAAAATTGGAGAAATGCTATAATTGATAGTGCAGGCAGCCCCACCTTGATGGATACATTATTTTTCAACTCTTTCCCCTGCATCACTGCTCCCCCTCCCCACCCCACATTGTGGGGAAAAAAAGTGCTGACTGTTACTAAAGTAATGAATTGGCATAGGTTGATATATCGGAATTACAGTCTCTTGCTTGTTAGCATTTCACACGTGACCATGTACTGCTACTGTTTAAATATAGCAACATTAGTCATGATAATTATTATTCCAATACCCTGTATTTACCATGTCTGTGAAATTAGTCTTTAACTTACAAAATATTTTAATATACCTGCAAGCTGCAGAATTTATTTGTTACAAAATGATTTGTTTGGAGAAAAGTGTGTAGGAAGATCAACAGAAGTAACCAGGGAGTTTAATTTTAAACTGGCAACGTGTCTGAATCATTGTTCATTTGTACAGCAATTTATTACATTAGCAAAAACTCTAATGCAATGTTTTTTTTTCCCCCCGAATAAAATATACATATTTTAAAAGAACTTGTGCACTAAAAATAACTGTTGCAGATGGAATACAACTGTAGGATAGAGTCATATATGAAAAGAAGA
Organism: Cetorhinus maximus; assembly: GCF_964194155.1. Taxonomy (NCBI): domain Eukaryota; kingdom Metazoa; phylum Chordata; class Chondrichthyes; order Lamniformes; family Cetorhinidae; genus Cetorhinus; species Cetorhinus maximus. The sequence continues at coordinate 201,284,531 of NC_135880.1, forward strand.
ACTGCTCATCACTGTATTGCACTTTATGAAGCACAGTGTGTCTCAACATTTTCGCAACCATTTGGTTCATGGATATATCCTAATATTCAGTTTTTGTATAAGTTCAATTTGAAAATGCAAATGCACCTCCAAGTTTTTCTTTGTGATACTATTTTTGGATTTGCATTCAACTTAAAACAAATGTCACAACTTAAAACAACTTAAAACACATTCACTGAAAGTGTATCAAATTTGTTTTGGCCTTCAGCCATCACGTGTACACTCTCAGGAAATATGTTGCATGGTGGATTAAGAGCCACTTGTTTGTGCCCAAAATAGATCAACAATGTCATGATGCTCACTTCACTATTTGCATTATTGGAATTGTATGAAATATTTTTTTTCAGCCCGGCAATTGCAGTTGCATTGGGCCTGCAATTATGGGCAGAATTTTTCCCTTGGCGTGCGGGACCGGCCGCCCGCGATCGACAGCGCTCCGCGATTTCACGTGAGGTGGGGAGGCGGGCGAGCAGGCCTAGCGTGAACTTCGCGTACGCACGCGAGAGGGCGCTGAATAATCCCCCTGAGGCAGCTCCGTGCCTCAGGGAGATGAAGAAGACATTGTAAAAATTAATAAAGAAAAATGTAATGAAACATGTCCCCTCGTGTGACTCTGTCACCTGAGCGGGGGCATGTTTTTAATTAAAAAATAACGTTTTTATTTTGTTTGTATTTCCTTTTGGAAACCTCATCCCGCCCGTGGATGAGGTTTCGCTTGCCTGCCAACCGTGACTGTGCGATGATGTCGGCCAACGTCATTGCGCGTCATTTCACACTTGGTTGAGTCGGGCGCGCGCCTGCCCGCTGAGCTAAACTTATATATATATATATTTATTATACATATATATTATAGATATAAATGTTTCCTTGTATATGTACCATAAGATAAATATACTGGCAGCAAAATTCAAATGTGTTACACTCCTATTTTCAGTCCTCTGGTTGCTGTTTTGTATCTGGAATGAGGTTCACACTTCTGGTGCTGGTCACGCTGAGTATTTGGGACAGGTCATTAGTACGGCTGCTGGAAGCGTGTGCCAAGAGTATGCAGAGTCGGCAGACCATGACAATCAGTTTGTGTGTAACTCTGATTTGACTTTGAAGGCTAATGCTCTCTCTTAACTGTGCACAGCTGAACATGCATTCAATAGCAGGAAAGATCACTCCCCCCTTCCCCAGCAGCGCTATTTAAAGGTATTAGCAAGCACTTTCAGGTTAGTTACTGATTGATTTCTACTGTATGCTGCTGTTAGTAGAAGCGTTTGGTGATTTGCACTACTTAAAGTTTGTAAAGTCCACAGGGAGCAGAATGGCATGTAGTGAAGTGTTTGATTCTCACTTCAAGGGTTCAGCTAACAAGACTTGCTCCCAGTCATGGATGCTGTATTTTCTATCCCTCCAATTTTGCAGCATGGCAAGGAGAATGAGGAGAGCGAGGTCAAACTGCTCGAAGAGGGAGGAGGAGAAGGGCATTCAGCAAGAGGCCAGATCCACGCAGGCTCTTCAGCCTCAGGAAGTAACAATGTGTGCGCTGCCTCGATTTCACTAAGGAGGTGCTCACTGAAATCTGCCTCCACTTGCATGCAGGCCTGCCTCCTCAGAGCAGGGTGGGGTCGGCATTGCCATTGGTTGTAAAAGTGACCGTGGCCTTCAACTGCTTAGCAGCAGGCTCCTCCAACACTGGAGCAGGTGGAATCTCCAATATTTTGCAATTCACCATACACGGCTGTACAAGGAAGGTGACTGACATTCGGTATGCAAAGAGAGGAGAATACGTTACATTCTCTTTTTATAGAGAGAAGAAGGTGGATTGAACACAATGTGAATGAACACAATGAAATAGCAAAGCTATATTTGCCAAGATAGTAGACTTCCTGATGATGTAGGGTTCCATTGATTGCACCAATGTCACTTTTTGGGTACTGCAATGTACTGCAACTATAAAGGGCTCCATTTCCTCAATGTCCAGTTGGTGTGTGAACATACTCAGAGCATCATGCAGGTCAATGCCCAGTATCATGGCACGATGCCTTTATTCCGCACTGGCCCACTATACCACCAGAATTTGAGCTCCCATAAAAAACCAGAGGCTGCCTACTCAGTGACGAGGACTATCCATTGACAAGCTAGCTCATGACTCCAGTGTGTAACACATCAGTAACTTATCAAAGGCAACCCTACCACATAAAATGTCATTGAGCAGATCATTGGGGTGCCTATTCAATGCTTCTGCTGCCTGGGCTGATTTGGAGGAACCCTATACCACTGTTCAGAGCATGTCTCAGAGATCGTCGTGGTCTTCCACATCCTGCATAACCTCACCATCATGGCGGCACAGCCCTTGTTACCAGGTGTATAGCGAGCAGCTGAACTGGAGGACGAGGAAGAGGAGGACCAAGGGAAGAGGCAACCAATACAGCCTCTTTGCAGTTGGACTTTTCATAATTGGCTCCTACAATTGCAGTTCCACTGAATGCAAGCCCAATTCCCCATTCACCAACAGTCCCACACCTTAAACTCCCTCTGTTACTGACCATCACAGTGTCCTCTTGGCCACAACACTGAAACAAAAGCCACCACAAAACAAACATTCCAAACCAATTTTATCACACAAACCATCCACACAAAAGTTAACTCATCACCCTTGTGCATTATTTTACTGTTCGAAGAATGCGTTAGGCCAAGTATCTTGTGAAGCGGAACTGGAGCTAGACACGGGTATTTACTTTAAACTAGCTTATTTATATTACTACAGTATCTACAAGGTGGGTTATGAAGTAGGCACATCTGGTCTGAGAGCTCCCTGTCTGCTGTACTGAGTCTCTAGCACATGACTACTGATGTCACAGGTGCATCATAATGTACATCACTCAATAGCATGTCTATTCTACTAACCCTTTAAACTACACGTAGTGTCTGCTTCCCATGTACCTTGTCCTCGTGCTCTAATGCAGAGCTGTCCCAGTGGCTGTAGCTGGGAGAAGGCTGCTGACTTTCACTAGGGGAGAGTGCAGATGACCTTACAGGACAATCCGTCCAGCTCTAGCCTTCTTTGGACTCCATCGCTTCAGCATGTGTGGCAACAGTCTGACATGGCCGGGGGACAGGCAACACCAAGGGCACTGGCTGAGTGGCATTGGTGGAAGTGTGAATTCTATCATCCTCAAAGAGGAGAACAGGTTCATGCTCCTCAGTACCACTATCTCTCCACTGGGCTGTTGTCTCAACAACCCTAGTAGTCTGCCAGAGGGCAGTTTGCTGGACTGCTGTGAGACAGTCCAAACCTCTATGAAAACCAGTCATGAAGGCAGCAGTCTTCGCATTCATGGTAGCGAGCTGAGCTTGCATGACTTCAATCTGAGCCTCCACTGCAGCACTGAGACATTCGGTGGCTTCTGCTTGTGCTGCAATGGAAGTTGAGATATCTGCCATCAGACGCAATATTACAGTTGGGTCCACAAGTGTGGTCATAGAGTTGGCCACCAATTCCATGAGGTGAGGTGCAGACTGGCTTGAAATTCCACAGGAAATTCCATATTTATACCTGTGCTAGCCTCTCACAGTTTTGCTCAGTGGTACAGCCCTGGCTGTGTGCTGAAGCCATGTAAATAAACAGAATCACAGAATCTCACAGTGCAGAAGAGGCCCTTCGGCCCATCAAATCTGCACCGACACATGAGAAACACCTGACCTACCTACCTAATCCCATTTACCAGCACTTGGCCCATAGCCTTGAATGTTATGACGTGCCAAGTGCTCATCCAGGTACTTTTTAAAGGATGTGAGGCAACCCGCCTCCACCACCCTGCCAGGCAGCGTATTCCAGACTGTCACCACCCCCTGGGTAAAAAGGTTTTTCCTCACATCCCCCCTAAACCTCCTGCCCCTCACCTTGAACTTATGTCCCCTTGTGACTGACCATTCAATGAAGGGGAACAGCTGCTCCCTATCCACCCTGTCCATGGCCCTCATAATCTTGTACACCTCGATCAGGTCGCCCCTCAGTCTTCTCTGCTCCATTGAAAACAACCCAAGTCTATCCAACCTCTCTTCATAACTTAAATGTTTCATCCCAGGCAACATCCTGGTGAATCTCTTCTGCACCCGCTCCAGTGCAATCACATCCTTCCTACAATATGGCGACCAGAACTGCACACAGTATTCCACCTGTGGCCTCACCAAGGTTCTATACAACTCCAACATGACCTCCCTATTTTTGTAATCTATGCCTCGATTGATAAAGGCAAGTGTCCCATATGCCTTTTTCACCACCCCACTAACATGCCCCTCCGCCTTCAGAGATCTATGGACACACACGCCAAGCTCCCTTTGTTCCTCAGAACTTCCTGGTGTCATGCCGTTCATTGAATACTTCCTTGTCAAATTACTCATTCCAAAGTGTATCACCTCACACTTTTCAGGGTTAAATTCCATCTGCCACTTATTTGGCCATTTGATCTATATCTTCCTGTAGCCCAAGACACTCAACCTCACTGTTAACCACCCAGCCAATCTTTGTGTCATCCGCAAACTTACTAATCCTGCCCCCAACATAGTCATCTATGTTGTTTGTATAAATGACAAAAGTAGGGGACCGAGCACAGATCCCTGTGGTACGCCACTGGACACTGACTTCCAGTCACTGAAGCATCCTTCTGTCATCACTCTCTGTCTCCTACAACTAAGCCAATTTTGAATCCACCTTATCAAATTACCCTGTATCCCATATGCATTTGCCTTCTTTCTAAATCTCCCATGTGGGACCTTGTCAAAGGCTATGCTGAAATCCATATAAATTACATCAACTGCACTACCCTCACCTACACATCTGGTCACCTCCTCAAAAAATTCAGTGTGAAGTTTGCTGATTTAGAAGCAACGGGTGCAGGTTAACCATGTATCACAATCTCCATGCCTGTTTTTGGGCCTCATCGATTTTCGTAGCTGTTAATTTTTGTGTTTTTTGAATTATCAGCATTTAATTCTTGGCTAACGGTTGGTCTGTGTACTTGATGTCACATTTGTATTTGAGACATTTTAATTATTTATTGAATATAAGGTCAACTGCTGTATTGGTTAATGATTTGTTCTTTAGTTTCTATTATTCTGTACTTGTGATGGCTAATTTAGGACCCAGAACATCCGCAGAACTTGCACACATATTTGTAGAAGAGATTAAGAAGTGTTGATGTTCAGAATAATGAATTTAAACAATAATTCTTGCCCTTATTTAAGTGTGAATCCCTGCTACGCAAACATTTATTATTTGTATAATGTAATTTTATGATTTGTACATTATTCTCTTACCAAGGTATAGCTGTGTTGGCAGCAAGTTATTATTTGAGTTATTATTAAACTCAAAACAGCAGGTTGGTCAAATCATATAGTGCTATGCAAATTTGCTCTTATTATTAGTCCACTAAACTGCTTAGATTTTAATGTCCACTTAAATTATTGAGACAGGCAGAGCGGGCATAGGGTTACTGGTTGAAAGACAGCATCTTTGAAAATACAGCATACCCTGAACCCCATAATCAAATTTTAGCCCAGATTATATGCACAAATTCTGAAATGGGGCTTGAATCCAAGGTGGGAATGCTGCAGATTGAGCCAATCTAATTCCTTTATTACTGGATAGGAGTCATGTCTTCACACACTTATTGCTCTTATTTGTGTTACTATGATTTAGTGCCAGTCAAAGATGCAGGGACCCTACTCGAGTTCCCTTTCCTCTTCCTCCCCATTTCCCCTCCAACCTCTCCCTTCATCATTGGGGTTGAATTATGACATATGAAAGGGTCCAATAATGGGACAAAGTTGATGATGGAATGTTAACTGTCACTTGAGGGAACAGGGAAATGGAGAAGAGGTGGAGCCAAAGCTAATAACTCTAGCGTATAATGCCAAAATAAGCTATTTTCTAGTTTTTTATCACTTGGATCTACTAGATGTCATCTGCTATCTGCTTGTTGTCTAATATTGGGAGTTGTTATGGCCATTGAGGAAGGGTACAAATGCCCCCATCCCCCCCGCCATCTTACCATCCTAAGTCCAATCGTAACAGGATTCTTGAAGGATTTAGAAGGATGACGGAAGTGTTTAACCATTTACACACTGATTGCAAAGAAACGAGTCCAACAGGCTTACCTGAGGTTTAAAACAAAAAGGGGCTTGTTTTAATTGAGTTAAAAACCCACCCAGATAAAGATAGTAAAACATTTAAAAGGGTAAATCCACGCTTCTTAGACTTTTGTGACCACATTCACACATACGCAAGCATGCAAAATTTTCAAGTTATATTGTAGGTAGTTACGTTCTTAACCAAATAAAAGTTTCATGCTGAAAGCTAAAGAAATGGAGAGTTCACTGTTTGAGTCCTTGGCTGCACCAGATTTTTCCTGGTGATCTTCAACTTCCAGGAGTGGAGTTGAAACCCATGTAAAACAACAATTACAGGAGACAATTTAATTTTAAAATATAATTTGCCTTCTCCAAAATGTCAATGAGTTTTTCACCTAGGGTTCCTTTCAATGGAAAATTTACTCTCTCTGTGCTGGAGAGGTAGTCTTATAGAAATGTAAATGCTATGCCTAATATTTTTCAGTAGATCCCTTAGCCATTCTTGACATCGTAAGATGTGAAATTCCAGAGTTATATTCCGCATTGGAACGTCCCAGAAACTGGTCACTTGCAATACCAGATGTCAGGTGACTTGTGGTAGTCATCTTTAGTCAGTGTTTTTCTTTTGTCTTTAAAAATTCCTTTTTAAACAGTACAGTGTATGTTTGGTCAGCTGGTGAAATTACAGATTGATATCACTTATGCACAACTCACATCATTGTGACAGAGTCAAAATAAAGGGCAGAATTAATCTATTTCAAACCTTAGTTCTTTGAAAAACATTATGGGCAGTATTTTGACCCTAGATGTGGGGAGCGGAAATCAAGGACTTTCCCAGCTCAGCCCGTCCACCTCAGGAGGAAGTGTCAGCAAAGGTGAAATTTTCATTCAGGGCGGGTGGTGGAGGGCAGGTGTTAACTGGTGTTTGGGCCTGCCAACCCTGGAAAGAGTTTGGAGGCAGCCACAGGGGCTGCCAGATGCCAAGATGGGCTGTTTAAAAGGCCTGCCTCTGTGCTCTGGGACTTTGTCCCAGTTATAATAAAAAACAGTAAGGCCCTTTAGCCCTCACCCGCCACACACTCCCTTACCCACCACTCATTGCCAATATCCCTCCATGCCAATTCATGCCAGTCAAGCTCTTCACCCAGCCCCCCACCCCCCCATGTCTCTCATAACCCCCACGCCAAGTCATGGTCTCTACTCACTCTCCACATGGCCAGTCATACCCTCCATGCCAAGCTGTGCCCCTGTACCTGCCTGCATGGCCCCTCATACTCTCCATGGCACACTATGGCACGTCCATGCCCATTCATGCACTATACACTCCGTACGGAAACAATGAACCCTATAGTACCAATAGGATGTCTGAAAAAGCTTTTTAAAAAGCCATTTATTCAGAGCTTTCTATTTCTTAAAAAACTCTGTTCATTATAGCCCTATAAACGTGTCAATCGTCTAGACCCTTTAAAGTATCAATAGCAGAAACTGCAAGCACTTGACACCTCTTTATCTTCTGTAAGTAAACATTGTGAAATTGACAATAGATAACTGAGCAAGAGCTGTAAATTAAGCAGTGTTTTCCTTGGAGTGCAGCTGCTTCAACAGACTAATGGATGTTTGGGCTCTCAGTCAAGAATTTCTTGGCATGGAGGGTATGCTGGCCATGGGGTAGGTAGAGGGACATTGTTTGGCATGGGGTAATGTGTGAGGCCTTTTGAACTGACCTTTCAAAAGCTTCCCTCATCCAGACTTTGGTTCATGATAGAACAGCGGCGCCATGAACCACGAGCCTTTTAAAAGCTGGCCCGACTCCATGAATGTGGTATATACAAATGATGTTGACTTGAATGTAGGAGGGGTGATCAGTAAGTTCGTGGATGACACAAAAATTGGTGGGGTGGTAAATAGTGAGTTGGATAGCTTTAGATTACAGGAGGGTATAGATGGGCTGCTCAGATGGGCTGATCAGTAGCAAATGGAATTTAACCCAGACAAGTGTGAGGTGAATCACTTGGGCAGGACAAACAAGGCACGGGAATACACGATGAAGGGTAGGACCCTGGGAAGTACCAAGGATTAGAGGGACCTTGGTGTAAATGTCCACCAGTCCCTTAAGGTAGCGGGACAGGTAGATAAGGTGGTTAAGAAGGTATATGGGATACTTGCCTTTATTAGCCGAGGCATAGAATATAAGAGCAGGGAGGTTATGCTGGAACTGTACAAAACGCTGGTTAGGCCACAGCCAGAGTATTGCATGCAGTTCTGAAATCCGCATTATAGGAAGGATGTGATTGTACTGGAGAGAGTGTAGAGAAGATTTACCAGGATGTTGCCTGGGCTGGAGAGTTTTAGTTATGAGGAGAGATTGGATAGACTGGGTTTATTTTCTCTGGAGCAGAGGAGATTGAGGGGTGACATGATTGAGGTGTATAAAATTATAAGGGGCATAGATAGGGTAGACAGGAAGGAACTTTTCCCCTTGGTGGAGGGATCAACTAACCAAAGGGCATAGATTTAAGGTAAGGAGCAGGAAGTTTAGAGGGGATATGAGGAAGAATTTTTTCACCCAGAGGGTGGTGGGAATCTGGAACTCACTGCCTGAAAAGGTGGTAGAGGCAGAAACACTCATAACATTTAAGAAGTATTTGGATGTGCACTTGCGATGCCATGGCATACAAGGCTATGGGCCTAGTGCTGGAAAATGGGATTAGAATAGTTAGGTACTTGTTTGTCCACCGCAGACTCGATGGGCCAAAGTGCGTTTTTCTGTGCTGTAGACCTCTATGACTCTATGAAAAGTGTGGGGGGATTAGCAGATGTCTGTCTCTGCCATGGGGGCCTGGTTGGGAGTGCCGGGTGCAGGCTAATGACCCTCACCAGCCCTCACCCTTAACCTGCACTGGTGAAAATTGAGGGCACTGGGAATGGGGTCAGGAATCCTGGAATCAAGTTCCAGCCACCATTTTTTCACCTCCATGGGGTCTCCCCCCCTCCATGAAAATCAGTCCTACATGCTCGGTTTTGTTGCCTTTGAGACACTGATGCCTATAAAGGTGTGGAGTAAAGAAGATGGTGACAATTCGGCTTTGTGTCTCTGGAGCCATCCCAAACTCATGCGACAGCCCTGCACTCTGCCTAGAGCCCTGTTTCTTCCACTGCTTCGCATATTTATCCTTTAAAAGATGCAGTGGTCTCTGCTTTAACTGTTCCCTGTGGCGAATTATTCTGTGCTGGAACAACTCTAAAATATTTTTTTCCAAAATTGATTACAACAATATGAGGTTTTAATGTTCTAAATTCAACTTATTGGTCCTCAAAGAGGGGACATGATTTCCACGTGACACTTAATCATAATTGCTTCATTCAGTTGATGCAAAGCATTGATCACCAGGGTTAATCAAGAAATAAGAGATATCGCAGAGCCATTTGATTCTGAGTCAAAACAAATTATTCTGACCCTGTGTAAGTAGCTTGTAGATTGTGCACCTCCTGAAGCTGACTCTCTTGTGTCAGACTGTATTCTGTATGTGTGTGGATTTGATTTAAAATTTTGCCCAACACTTTTTTTTTCTAATCTGCTTCAAAGGGGCTGCTAAAAAGATTAGCAGTTTTGCCCAAGATTTAGTGCTGTTGCCTCGTCTAATTCTGCGTTGGTGCACAATGGGTTAAAAACCATTCACATTCACGGAGAACTTGGCCTATTTTAATTTGATGCAATTGTTACAAAATTAGTTTGTCTGAAATTCCTGATCAAAGGACGATCCAATAAATTTGATTCAAATGTAATAACCTTGTGAGATTTGTTCAAAGATGTGTTTGATTTGCAATTAAAAAAAACACAGTTGCTTGGCTCTGATCACTTTTTGAAGGTATTTATTAACCTGCTTTGTTCAATTAGACACCCGTGTAAAGCCTTTGAAGGTAAACAGACCAATTTCCATAAACAGTGTGAAAAAGAAAGGAACCTTGCTAAGTAACAATATTGCTATTTAACACAGGGTTGCAACCCATTCATTTCAAGTGTGCAGATTGTCTCATTGCCTCTTTAGCTGATATTATTAATGGTACTCTCTTCCCAGGTACTGTGCCCCTCCCAATCAATTGGTATCATCAGCCAATGTTTTTAAAAAAATACAAACCTTAACCTCTGCAGCCATCCCCCCCCCCCCCAAACTATTTATTGCAAACTACCTCTCCATGTTCAACTTCCTTTCTTCTCTAAAGCTCTTGATCGTGCTGTTGCCTCTCAAACCTGTGCCCATCTTTCCTGCAACTCAATGTTCAAATCCTTCCAATCAGATTTCTGCTCCTGCCATAGTACTGAAATGCCTTTTATCAAAGTCACAAATAACATTTTATGTGACTGTGATCATGGAAGACTGTTCTCCTTGTCCTTCTTGATCTATCTGCAGCCTTTGAAATGTTGATCCTCCTCCAGCATCACCTTTGTCATCCACTGTCAGAGGTGACATGGAATTCACCTGGTTATCTATCTATCACTAGCCAGAAAATCACCTACCATGCCATTTCTTCCTGGTCCAGCACTGTTACCTCTGGTGTCCCAAGGTTCTATCTTTGTTCTTTCCTATTTCTGAGCTACATGCTACCTCTTGGCGACAATATCCAAAAACACATCAGGTTCCACGTGTATGCTGACAATACCCAGCTCTACTTCACCACTTGTGTCTTTCAACTTCACCACTATCTCTCAATTGCTACGCTGCCTGCCTGATGTCCAGAACTGGGTGAGCAGCAAATTACTCCCTCTATAAATAGGGAAGATCAAAGCCATTGTCTTTGGACTCAGCCACAAACTCTCTTCCCCAGCCACTGACTCCGACCCTGTTCCTGGTAACTGTCTAAGGCTGAACCACACAATCGTGATCATGTATTTGAATCCAGATGAACTATCAACCTCATACTCGTACCATCAATAAAGCCGCCACATTTCCACCTCTGTAACATTTCCACCTCTGCTCCTTCCTCAACTCATCTGCTGCTGAAACTCTTACCATGTCTTTGTTACCGCTAGACTTGACCATTCAAATGCATTTGTGGTTAGCCTTCCATCTTAGACCATCTGTGAAGCAACCTCATCCATGACTCTACTACTAGTACCCTAACTCGCACCAAGTTCTGTTCACCCATCATCCCTGTACTCGTTGATCTGCATTGGTTCCTGGTTAACCAATATCTCAATTTTAAGATTCTCATCCTGATTTTTAGATCCCTCCACGGCCTCACCCTCTACATCTCTGTAATCTCCTCCATCCCTGCAACCTTCCGAGATATCTGGTCTCCTCCATTTCTAGCTTATTGCACATCACTGATTTGACCAGGAGCTGAGGTCCTAATCTCTGGAATTCCCTTAACTTCACCTCCTTAGGATGGTCCTTGAAACCTACCTGACCTAAATATGCCCAATGTAGTTCAGTATAAAATTTTGACTGATAATGCACCTGTATGGTGCCTGGGGTCATTTTACTATATTAAAGCACTACATAAGTACATGTTGTTTTTCTTACTATTGGTCAGCCTTCCCTTGAGCAGCCTACTCCAAACTTCTTGAAACGTAGCCACGATGATTTTCTTTTTGTTGCAGTGAATTATTTGATAATTTTATCTCTCTATTTCAAAAGGTTTTCAAGAAACTTATGCAGTTGCCTAAGTAAGAAGTGGAATAATTTTGGTTTCGTTTGTTGCATAATTGACATGGCCGCTGTTTTAGAATTCCTTGTGCCAATGTCCTAGTAATTATATTGTTAAGGTTTAATGGCAATTACATTGTTGATGGGTATTTGTACACCCTTAAGTGGGGATAGCTGGTACACTGTGGGTGGAGAGTAGTGTTGACTGTGAACTAAGTCAATAAATTCTCTCCAGCAAAGAAAATAGCTGTGTTTTGTTTTAATTTCACAAACCGGTGTGGATCCAGTTAACATCTTGGACTACCCTGCTCCTCAGTGAACTTAATTACTTTGGTTCAGCTGTACAAGTAGAGAGGGTAACTAGGATTTGAGAGTTATTAAATGGGACATCACTTTACTATGAAATATTTCTGTGCTCTAGCTCTGCGATTTCATAAAATGTTTGTTTGTTAGTTGACTAGGTGCACTGAGGTCATTGTTCGATTTACTTTGGTAACTATAGCAGTTATATAAGTGATAAATGTTCAAAGTGTAATACAGATATAGTTAACAGCTTAACTTTTCTATCCCACTTACATATAATAAGGAATATGACACTTACTTAAAAGACTTTATTGCATGTTTCAACCCAATGTTGCCAATGTTTGTTCGTCTCTGACCACTGGGTGAAACATTTTACTTTGGAGAGTGAGAAACTGCAAGGTAGAGTGAAAGATTCCTGTCCTCATTTCCTCAGTTTATTCTTCATTACAGAGATTCATAGACACCTTTCATGTAAAAGGATTGGATGGTGCATGTGATTTCCTGCTGATGCTGTTCCATGGAATCTTGAGGATTTCAGTCATTCTGTTCTCATTTGTACAGCAGTGATCGATTGACATTTCACACTAAAATTGCAGTCGTAAGTTCGATTTCTCCTTTATTGAATTGCAATTATGTGCAGAATTCCAATCCATTTAGGTTATCTTAAAACTTCATCAGGATTTAATACAGTTTACCAGCCTTATGGATGTCAAACTGAGCTCCAACATCCCCTCAACCCCGAGATCACCCACCCCTAATCTCCTTGTCACCTGCCCCAAAGCCTGATGCTCAATCCCCCTCCCTCGTAACTCCAGGCCAAATCCCCACTCCCCCAAACAAAATACGATTTGGACTCGGTGCCCAACCCAAGGCCCCAATTTGCACTCCATCCCCAACCACCAACCCCCATCCTGCCCCCCCGAGACCCACTTAAGCTGCTGCAGCGCAAACAGAAACCTAATTTCTTACCCATCCTTTCCAATTTTCATCAGGAGGGTATAGTGCCACACCCAGTATATTACATTGCAGTCCGGTGCCCAATATCAGGTGCCCATTTGACCTTACCTTAAGGAAGATAGGAGCAGGAGTAGGCCACTCAGCCCCTCGAGCCTGCTTTGCCATTTAACTTCATCATGGCTGATACACCTCAATGCCATCTTCCTGCACTATCCCCTTATCCCTTGATGTCATTGGTATCTAGAAATCTATTGATCTCTGCGTTGAACATAACTCAGTGACTGAGCCTCCACAGCCCTCCGTGGTAGATAATTCCAAAGATTCACCAATTTCTGACTGAAGAAGTTCCTCCTAATCTCAGTCCTAAATGGCCTACCTCTTATTCTGAGACTCTGTCTGCTGGTTCTGGACCCCCCCAACCAGGGGAAGCATCCTTCCTGCATCCACCCTGTCAAGTCCTGTAAGAATTTTGTCAATGAGATCACCTCTCATTCTCACCCAAAACTAGCCAATCCCAAATTTTTGAGCCAGTATAAAGAGGGCTGCTTAAGTTCCAATGAGAGCTATCTACTTTAGGTTATGTTTTTAGTGTCACTTGAAAGATTTTGCATCTAAAATTCTTGTAATGAAGATTGCAGTTGATATGTCATGCTAGAGTTGCAGATACAGTGATGACACAGCTTGCACACACAATGATACATTGAGAATATAGTCATCTGTGTAATGATAGGTTTAGCATTCGTATGTATTCCAAAACTAATCATTGCCATTTATATTGGGCTGAAACCTCCGGGGAGCGGCAATTACTGTCATTCCGCTCCTGTTTTCTTACCTTAGTCTGGAGCTCCACATTCCTTGCCTGGGCTTCTGGCTCAGGCCTGCTGAGAACTGTGGAGCGTAGCTGCTCCCAGAGACTTTCAGTGTAATGCAGGAGCATCGGGGGAAACAAACCGTGCCCCCTTTTTAGGGCATTAGCTGCCGCATTCCAGTAGGTTTAAATGTGCCAGCCACTTTGACAAGCTAGCAGAGAAAAATAAGTGTGTAGGATAGGCAGATGAGGGGCTGGAGGAAGGGGTGTGTGTTTTGGGAGGGGGGGTGGGTTGGTGTGCCAGATAGTTGGGGGGGGTTTGGTCAGGTGGTGAGGGGGTGGTTTAGCGGGGTAGTTGGGTGGTCGGGGCAGAGGTCGTTGGAGGATTCAGAGAAGGGTTGGGAGGATCGGAAGTGCAGTTACCCAGGAATTAGAAGTGGTTTTAATCCTTCTAACCTTTTCTGGGAAAATATTCTGCTAAGTGAGTCTGAACCGTCTGAAATTTCTGACTTTAAACCAGAGTTTTGGAAGGTTCCAGACGTAGGGTAATTGCCTGTCAGATGTTGAAACTCCTCAGGCAATTCCCATACAGTCCTTGCATGGGGGTCTCCTGAGGGGTTCACCAGTGCATCTTCCAAGGGTATAGCCCTCCAAGGAATGGAATTATGTTACCTATTTTGTTTTAAAGAGTTGTAATGCTAATTTGTAATTTGTTACTGTCGTGGTTAAAAATGACCACTCTTGAGTCTGTAAGCTTCAAGTAAGCACAGATTTTATTCAGGCACATGCTGGGAGAGATCAGAACTAGCCTGGTTGCTTTCCCAAGGATCTCTCAATGATACAAAGTCTGTGACACAATTTATAGTTCTTGGCTCTCACATTTCACTACACTGTTTGGTACAGTCCTCAAGCACTGATGTTGCTTTAGCACATATATCAAATAACCTAATCAATGAGTGGGAAAATTCATGCTCACAGATGTCCCCTGCTATCTCAGCTTTTGGCCTAGGGAGGTTCCTTAGTGCCTGGGGTCTCACAGCCCCATGTCTGTTTTCTTATCTCCGTCACATCTTGTTTACCCAAGCCCTGAAGGCCATTAAATTTTACAATTTGCATTCCAACTAGGTTCACAGCATTGGCTACATACCCCACCCATCATGTCTACAGTGTTGGCTATATTTCCCATCATGCTTAGAAAGAGCTTTCATAACTGCATGTGTCTATTCTAAAGCTATTTGTGCACGTTTTAATATAAACTGAATAAAATTGTTTCAGTTGTCCCACTTCAGTTACAAATTGCAACAAAAAATAACCTCAATTTAACACTGGAGATAGTATTCCAGCAAAATGAATGAATTGGAGCCAGAGATAAATTGCAATATTATCTTTTAAAAAATCACAAAATATTACAAAACACTTAACCTTAGCATTTTTCAGGAACACAAGCCGTTATTTGGCAGTTTTATCAATCATTTTGTACAAAAAAGCGGTTTGCAATATTGTTCCGCTTAACATCTATGGGGTTCTTTCTTTGGCTGCTGATATCATGTTACCTCTGAGAATTAGCCCTTATATGGTCTTTACCAATGGTTAAAACATAACTTGAACTGTGTCGGTATACAATCTTTCAGCATTAAACCCTAAATAATGGTGACATCATATTCAATGACATCAACGTTCAGCAAGCTTCAGAGTTTCAAAGAGGTTCTTGAGAACTTATTTATCTGCTTGTTGGGAATTTTCTCAGGGTTTCTCCCAACCAGCCACCACTTTGGGGAAAGTGCAGTGAAATTCCTGTTTAAGCAACCAGCTGTGGTTTCTCCTGATCTGATCAAATGATACCCCTGCTCCCGATACCTTGAAGTCCTTCAGGCCTTCTCGTCAAACTTTCATCTGATTCATGCCATAAGGTTTCTTCTGACTTAAAGTCAGTGCCTGGACACTTGCAGCAATAGCGTACCCCATGCACGATGCCTCAGTTGCTATTGATTTGCCCTATACCTTCTACACTTGTCAGACACATTTTGTGTAATGTTTGTGACAACTTGCCCCAAGTAAAAAGGGCAGAGTTAATTTCTTCCTTGAAAGCTTCCAAAAACAAAATGCAGAAGGTAAAGGAGTGACTTTATGAAAGGGCCAATGGCCTGGCTGTGACATGTAGTCGACTGTCTGAGTTTGTGCTGATATTTTAACTGAGTTTTTGTATTTTGTGGCCATTTTCCGATTACTTTGTAGAGCTCTGCAGGATTTGATGTGCCAAAATTCTGGCCAAAAGCTCAAATAATTGGTGGTGCTGCCAAAAGTTAGTCGTCTCCTTTGACGTGAATCATAATTAGGCACAAAACAGTGCTCCCAGTTAATTGTTTGAGAGCACTGGGATTCTGATATTTTTTAAGATAATATTGCAGTTTATCTCTGGCTCCAATTCATTCATTTTGCTGGATGCTATCCCCAGTTTTAAATTGAGATTACTTTTGTTGCAATTTGTAATGCTAACATAATGGCAAGTTTCCCTGAATAGAAATATACATATTTTAATGTGCACTTGCTTGCTTTCTAAATAATGCAAATAATCACTTTGTTTGAGGGTAGCAAGCCTCGTGAATGATCCCTTTCATTCCTCTTCTTCCTGAATCAAATCCAGCCACAGGTGCCCCAACCCCTTAAATAATATTCGCTGACTATCTTCCAACTACTCTGGATCAGTTGGATCCACGTTTTTAGTTGGGATGTGATTTCTGTTTTTGTTGAAATTCTCTGTTTATAGCACCACCATTATACATTGTCACCCTTTGGTGGCTGGGAGCCCATTTCAAGGTGGGTGCAGCCATTTTGTATTACAATTTCACTGCTGGCTATGTGGCTGCATTAAAGCTTAACGTTTCCACCTACTCAGTGTTAATATTGTGATTCAGCTTATGTGCCAACCTGAAGGTATACACACCCCAATGGTGCCAGTCGATGTACGTCACATTCACAGTGATTTAGAAGAACTTTATTTCCTTTTGGTTTTGGACAACATGCTATTTTGTGCTGCAGGGTCACAGAAAAACCAAACAAGAAAGTGCCTTCCCATTAACAGTTTAACAGTTCAGAATGTAAGGTAAAAGAACATTTGCATTTTTAAATAAACCAGATTAGGTTGTTTTCAAAGGAGGAGTGAAATGTGTCACCTAGCCAGCTGAAATTTAGAAACAGTGTGTTTATTTTTCCCAAAGATTACTGGTAAAACTTAGTGCTATGAGGGATTTTTATTATCGGGAAGATAAAGTCCAAAGACATAGGGCAGAATCTTGCCCTCGGATGGCGGGCGGGCCCCACCAGCTCGGCGGTGGGCGGGCAGCCGACCCCTGCCACTGGAATGGGGCCCGCTGCCATTTTAATTGGGTGGGCCAATTAAGGCCCACCCAGCGGCCTGCCCGACAGGAGGTGCTATGCGCTCCCTGTGCGGTGGGGGAGGGAATCCCCAGCTGTCAAAGTGCGAAAGAGCGCACTTCTCCCAGAGGCAAAGTCCTGTCTCATGGAGAATACTGACAGTGGTAAAAACATTAAAAATAGAAACATTAAAAAGTTATTAACATGTCCCCCTCATGTGATAATGTCACATGAGATGGGACATGTTATAAAGACCACATAAATTTGATTAATTTTTTACAATACAGACATGAAACTTCATCCCGCCAGTGGATGAAGTTTCATCAATAATCTGGAGCCTGCTGGGGCTCCTGGCCTGCCCGCCAGCCTTAAGATTGGACAGGCAGGTCTTTAATTACTTTAATTAGCCTGTCAAAGGCTTCAATTGACCATTGACATGTCAGCGGGCGGACAGCTGATTTCACTATCCACCCGCCTTCCTGAAGATTTAAGTGGACCGGGATGACGTCGGGGATTCCTCCCAACATCATCCCGCATCATTTTCCCCTCGGCGAGCGGGCCCTGCCCCCAAATCGCCGATGGGAAAATCCTGGCCATAGTGAAACAATGGGAATTTGCATTCAAAGGGGAAAATATGTATAACGGAGAGAAGGCTGTGTGTAAGGGTAGGCATTTCAAGATGATACAAGTGTGAAAATCCTTCAGTATCTAAGCCTCAAGCTGCTGTCTTCAAAGGACTGAAGTTAAGAAAACTCACCTTGAATTTGACTTGTTCAGGATATCATGTTTCTTTGCCTGGGTCTTTTAAAATCTGTGTGTCTTATTGTTGCCTTAACGAAAGTGTAACTGGGAGTTTGATTAGGGGAGTTAGAAGTTATCATAGCAGTTATTTGTAGATCTATATATGTATTTAAAAATCATTTCTCTTACTAATAAATGTTTCATTTAGTTTTGGAAAACCTATAAGACTTATAAGGCCTATAAGGCATCCATTTTGAAATTTATACAAACTGCGAAACAAGTTGTTTCAAGTTTCCCTTTGGGAGTTGAACAACTCAGCATTTACCATCTGCTGTGACGTAACAGTGAGGTGCTGGAGGGGAACTGCACTCCAACAATGCCTTGAAACCAAATAGGAGGTGTGAACTTGGGTGCAAAAAAAATGGCAAGGGAGGGGAGTACATGATGCTGCTGACACCACCCTGAATGTGATCTGTCACTATTTGAAGTGTTTGCAAAAGATGTTTTTCACTCAAGGGCCTAGTTTCCACCGGGTTTTAAATATATCTCTGCCAATATCCCAGATGTTCTCTTTGTTAGTGGACTATTACAGGCGCAGGAATCACCTCTGGGAAATTGGAACTGTATGTTGCCATTCTCTGTCACTGCCGGGCAATAAAATTGCTGCAAAATGGTGACACAAGCTACACCGAAAATTTGAGATCAAGTATTGAGATGTTGTAACCTAGTTCCAGGCCGTAGTACATGCTGAAGCAACATTTGAAGTAGTAGTTAGGTGGCAAAAATCTCACTTTATGAAGGTCATCCAGTTTTGACCAATTTCAACGTGACAATAGCAATCATCAGCACATCACAGTCTTCAGCACAATAGAAATGGAAATTTGTGTCAGTGTTACTTTGTTTAATCCATTGGTATGATCTTGTAGGTGTGCCCCCAGTGAGCACAACGAAGGCAGTCCCCCATCCTGCTCGTCGGCAGCCTGCAGAGGAAAGCTGCCAGGTTGTTTGCCTTGCTTTCGTCTTGCCCTGCAGAACAAAAGATCGCGGCGGAGGCAGATTGAGGCCCTTTAGTGGCAGGTGGGCTGCCTATTGCCTCCCCCTCCTCAACCTCACCCACCCCCCACCCCCTCTTAATACAGAGGACAGATCAGAGGTGGGTAGGAAGAAAGGGCTGGCCTTACTGAGGATGAATATAATTGGAGCATATTGATCCAGTCAAAGATTCACCTAGGTTAGTTAACCTTGCACAAATTAACGACAGATCCTTAAGTCCCACTCCTCATCAACTGCTAGAAAATGTTCAACTTTTCAGCACAGAGGTCTTTTTTTAGATAATAGGGTGATATCAAGGAACCAGCAGAGCAGAGTGTCTGGCTGAACAGTCTATCTGTGACCACAGAGATGGAGAAGCACGATCTCTCAATTTACCTGAGTATGCATTATTTTTCATGCCTGACTACTTTAATGTTTGTATTCACATAAATGCAATCAATTTTGAGTGTTGGATTGTTGGTTTTGAAAAACTGCCAAATCAAAAACATATTTCCAGAATATATTTTCACATGTTAGATTGGGTCAGGTCAGCCCATGACTGGAAACTGTGCTTCATTGCTGCTGTGGTTCCTGTAATGCACAAAATGAAGTTGCATTATGAGGAAAGGTTGGACAGACTGGGTTTGTTTCCACTGGAGTTTAGAAGAGTGAGGGATGGTTTGATTGAAGTATATAAGATCCTGAGCGGCCTTGACAAGGTGGATGTGGAGTGGATGTTTCCTCTTGCGGGCAAGTCTAGAACTAGGGGGCACTGTTTTAAAATTAGGGGTCACCTTTTTAGGATAGAGATGAGGACAATTTTTTTCCCTCAAGGGGTTGTGTGACCTTGGAATTCTAGGAGGTGTTGGAGGCGGGGAATATTTTTAAGGCAGTTAGATTCTTGTTAGGCAAGGGAATCAAAGATTATCGGGGTTAGATGGGAATGTGGAAATCGAAACACAAGAAGATCAGCCATGATTTTATTGAATGCCGGAGCAGGCTCGAGGGGCCGAATGGTCTACTCCTGTTCCTATTTCTTCTGTTCTTATTTCCACATGGAATATTTACTTAGTAAATCCATTCAAGAAGGTGTCCATTCATAACTAGTATTATTTTTTAACAGTTGAGGATTAATGTCTAATGCTTAATCAATGCAGGTAAACTTGGCAGAATCACAGAATTGTTCCGGTGCAGAAGGAGGCCATTCAGCCCATCGTGTCTGCACCGGCTGTCCAAATGAGCGACTTGACTTAGTGCCATTCTCCTGCCTTTCCCCTGTACCCTTGCACATTGTTTCTATTCAAATAATCATCTATTGCCCTCTTGAATACCTCAATTGAACCTGCTTCAACCATACTTCCAGGCAGTGCATTGCAGACTTGAACCACTCGCTGTGTGCAAAAGATTTTTCCCACATCACATTTGCTTCTTTTGAAAATCACTATAAATCTGTGCCCTCTCATTCTTGAATCCTTGACTAGCGGGAACATTTTCTCTCTATTTACTCTATCCAGCCCCAGCGTTACTTTGAACACCTCTATCAAATCCCCTGTTAGTCTTCTCCCCTCCAAGGAGAACAGTCCCAAACTCTCCAATCTATCTTCAAGTTTCTCATGCCTGGAACCATTCTTGCAAACCTCTTCTGCATTCTCTCCAATGTGATCACATCTTTCCTATAATGTGGCGCCCAGAACTATACACAATACTCCAGCTGAGGTCTAACTAGTGTCTTATATAAGCTTAGCATAACCTCCCTGCTCTTG
This sequence comes from Cetorhinus maximus, assembly GCF_964194155.1. Classification (NCBI taxonomy): domain Eukaryota; kingdom Metazoa; phylum Chordata; class Chondrichthyes; order Lamniformes; family Cetorhinidae; genus Cetorhinus; species Cetorhinus maximus. The sequence goes on from NC_135880.1 coordinate 201,305,317, forward strand.
TACTCTATTCCCTTATTAATAAAGTGCAGGGCCAGAATCTTACGCCTGCAGGCAGGTACCCGTCCAGCCCGTCCAGCTGCGAAATAGCGCGAGATGATGTTGGGCGAGCAGCTCAATGTCATCGTGCACTCACGCGATATCTCACTCGGCGGGTGTGTGCAGTAGTCAGAAGCGCACCCGCCGACAATGAAGCTCATGGAGTAAAAAGGACAGCAGCAACATGGATACAAAATTGGCTGCGTAATAGGAAACAGAGAGTAATGGTCAATGGATATTTTTCGGGCTGGAGGAAGGTTTGTCGTGGAGTTCCTCAGGGCTCAGGATTGGGACCCGTGCTTTTCCTGGTATGTATTAATGATCTAGATCTTGGTGTGCAGGGGACAATTAAGCGGGTGATTAAGCCCATTAAGGAGACAATTGAAAATGATTTTTCGTGGCTCGTCCACTTTCATGTTTAGCAGACGGGCCAATCGGCCAGGCGGCCTTTACATTTTTGCTCAAACCTCAATCCAGGGCGGGAGGAAATCTCTATGGGGAAATAAAAAGAGATATCTGGGGACTGGTTTTTTATGAGGTACGCATTCAGTTGCTTGACTCAGGTGCTGCATGAACAGATATTGCAGGGTTTTTGCTGTTTCGTTTATTCTGTGGAGGTTTGCAGCTCCCTGAGGCAGCTGCCTGCCTTCAGGGAGCTCAGTAGAAGCGCTCACCAGCACCCGCACTGACGTTGGTGCCCACCCTCTTTCCACCCCCAACAGCAGTGTTGAGCCTTTCTCAAGGCGCATTTCACGCTGGCTGGTCATTAATCGCGATCGGGGGCCAATAGCAGTTGGGGGCCTGGTTTCCGTCCGCCCCTGAACCTGGCGATCACGCACGCCCGACAAGCGAAAGGTTTAGGCCCAGGATGCTGAATGCTTTATTAACTGCCCTCTCCACCTGTCCTGCCACTTTCAGTGATGTATATACATATACACCCAAGCCTCTCTGCTCCTGCACACCTTTAAGAATTGTACCCCTTATTTTATATTGTCTCTCCATGTTCTTCCTACCAAAATAAATTACCTCACACTTCTCCGCATTGAACTTCATCTGCCACCTATCTGCCCACTCCACTTGTCTATGTCCTCTTGAAGTTCTTTACTGTCCCCCTCACAGTTTACAATGCTTCCAAGTTTCATATCATCCACAAACTTTGAAATTATCCTCTGCACGCCAAGATCTAGATCATTAATTTATATCAGGAAAAGAACCCAATCCCGACCCCTGGGGAACTCCACTACAAACCTTCCCCCAGCCCAAAAAACATCCATTGACCATTACTCCCTGTTTCCTATTACACCGTCAATTTTGTATCCACGTTGCTGTTGTCCTTTTTACTCCATGAGCAATAATATTTAAACGTACCTTTTTTTTGTGCGCATGAATCACAATCATGCCTTAACAGTTTACAGAGTATTTGTAAGAGTACAAAAGTAACAATTATTTTAATTATTTAATTTTAAATAAACCAGTGCAACCTCCTTTGATGAGTTCATGGTGAGTCAGACATAATGGTGTTGCAAGGGTGGGTGACTGGTGCTCAGAAGTGAGGAAGGGATGCAAGTTCCCACTGAGAGAATTTGGAAAGAAGCTTGAAAGAGATTTCCACAGGATTTGTGGATTTAGCGCATTTGATTAATTCTTGGAAAATAAATAACCCTTGGCATTTATATGCATAGATAACTGTTTTGTTCCTGCTCTTTTTGTATATTAGCTACCTGTTCAATTGTGGTTTTTTGCTGTTTAAACAGACAGAAATTCAGCCAATAAAGTCCCAATGTGATGCAGAGAATTTCAACGAGTTCCCATGTTACATGGGTCATGTGATGGACAAGTGGAAGTGTGTACAATCCTATTATTAGCAGAGCTCCTGTGGCATTGTCCATGGTGATCTATGGTGATGTTTTTTCGGTGGCAGCACTGAGGTGTTGACATGGAGAGGGGCGTCCATGCTGAGTGAGAACTTCCAAAGATGTCTGTAGGCGTTCTGCTGAGAGATGGCAAAGGGAGTTATTTTTATTTCTCTGTGTAGTTAGTATTTTCCTTGTCCACTGAGCTCAGTAAATATCGGAACAATCTAGACACCACTCTCCAGGATATTCCATTAAAAATGTTGCCAGTTTGTGGCTGCAAATGTATTTGTTGTAGTTGTTAGTGCCACGACTGACATTGCAATGATGTCATTGCACTGTTGTCAATGTCCATTAGATTTATTAACTAAATTATTAATTTCATAGGCAAGATATAGGGACTAAGAATAGGATAGAATTAGTTGGCAGAATAACCTAACAGGGATTACAGGCGAAGCCTTTCACACACTGGCCAGTAACACCAGGGGCAGAAGCTTCCCCCCATCAGGGGGGGAAGTTTAAGAGCAGGCACACAGAGGCGCGCCTCCAATTGGGGGCGTGCCACCATTTTACATGGGTGGGCCAATTAAGGCCCGCCCAGCGTGAGGTCCGCAAGGAAGTGCTATGCGCTCCCTGTGCGGGCGGGGGGGGCGACTCCCTGAGCCAAGAGTGCACTCTTTCGTGCATGCATACGAAAGAACGCACTCATCTCCCTGGGGCTAAGTGCTGCCTCAGGGAGATCGGCTCTACAATAAAAAACCAGAAAAAAAAAATTGCCTGACATTTAAAAGTTATGGACATGTCTCAACTCATGTGACACTGTCACATGAGTTGGGACAAGTCCATAACTTTTAAATACACTTTAATTACATTTTAAAAAAACCTACATGAAACCTCATCCCGCCCGTGGATGAGGTTTTATGCTTTTTCTAATGCCCGCCAGGGCTCCTGGCCTGCCCACCAACCTTAAGGTTGGATGGGCAGGTCCATTAATTAGTTTAACGACTTTGTCAATGGCCTCCGCTCGCTAACCGGGAAATCCTGGCCCAGGTTAAAATGATTTGTTTATGTAGTTTTAGTGTCAGTCTTGAAATTTTAGTCCTGAATCTCAATCTGTTAAATCTCCATTTGTTGGCCTTCTTTTAAATGTTACGATTCTCTGCGCTTTACATTTAAAATGTTTAATCACAACAGTTGACTCCAATGCAGCTCTTTTGACTCAGATAAAACGCTGATTCTGCAAAATGTTGATATAAGTAACTGAAGACAATGGGACGAGGTTGATTTGGGGAATTACAGCCCTATCATTGTGGCGAGATACTAAACAGAGGCTAGGGGCAGAGTTTTATGTGGCCCTGTCAGGGCTGGGCCGTAAAATGCGGCGAGCCATTCAAAAGCCCATTGACTTCAGCAGGACCGTAAAATCCCGCCGACGTAAAATTCCACCCTAGGTCCTTTCAAACAAAGAAAGACAAAGGAGGAATCATCAATGGGCAACTTTTGAGCGCAGCAATTTTAGGGTAACATTCCTGTTCTCCTTTCCAAACTTTTACCCATTCCTGCAAAGCTGTTATTAATGGTGTGCAGATCAAGTTGATATGTGCGCAGTCTGGTAGCCTGAAGATTTTTTTTCCTCAACAATTGCTGTCTCCATTTGAAAAATACAATCCAAAGACATTAAATATTCAGCCACAGCTGAACATAAAAGCTGAAGTGTATCTTCTGTAATATTGCAGCTAAAATGGAACAGATGAGTTAGTACCCCTTTGCGATTAAACAACAATAAAATAGATGAGTAATCAGGCTGCCTACCTGTGACTTTCATTCCTTGTAACTGCGGAACCCATTGATTGGAACAATCCACTACCACCGCACGTGTGCAGAAGAACCACACTTCTTAAATATTTTCTCTAACTATATAGTGCCTGCACATGAGGCTTATCTTTAGCATGTTCGATTTTATATGTTCTGTCACAGTGTCCTTGTAGGTGAGCACTGTATAAAGTTGGGCCTATTTATTAAACCGTGTTCAGTTCCTACTCGAACAAGTTATAATTGCTTTTCAGAAACTGGAATTGTTTAATGTCTGAAATTGCTGTCTAATATGAACAGAGGATGGTATTGTCTGTCAAAAATTGAATTTAATATGAATGCTCTGAATTTCTTGGTAACAGAGGTTGCTGGTGTCATTTTTCTCTCCTTCATTGATTTGCCTGCAAGCCTGACAGGTCTAAATTACTTTTTGGGGTTTTGTTCTGCTTTAATGTAATACATGGTTCACAAATTGATGTGAATTTGAAAATGCTACTATTTTTAAACTTCATCAAAATGGTTGACCACCTACTCGAGGGACTTAAATAAATCACAGTGGAAGATTTAATATGCAGGTGTTGGGAAGGAAAACACATCTTAATGAGGTGGGGATCGTTGGCGTTTTTGCCCAATGTAAGTGAAAATTTGAGTGCTGGGCAGAAGAGTGTCGGAGGAAGCAAAGATTGAGGAAGGTAAGGAGATCCAAATTTAAGGTCTTGTGAAACAATGAGTTAGAGTAGAAAACTATGTAATACGTTTCCATGTGAACACTGGAGATTTTAAGTGGAGGAAGAGTGTGTAGAGCAGAGCATTTGTAGCACATAATTGGCAACAGGAAGAAATTATGCTGAATATAATAAGATTGATCAATTGAGAAACAAATGTTAAGGCAAAGAATTTTTGAGACATAAGATGAGGAAGGGTTCTCCTATGGCTCATGAACTTTCTCTTGTCTCTTGTTAGGTGTGTGAGCAGTGCTAGATATAGGAACGGCTTCAAGTCTTATATTGATTTGGCTTTGACAATTAATTAAGAGTCACTGAAGTGAAATAAATGTTTGGCTCTCGCACTGCATCACCCCTCCATCCACTCCCCATGCTGTCTTCATGCCAACTCAATGCCAAACCATAACCCCCAGCTACCCCCACAGGCACCTGAAAGTCCCAGTGCCAACTTAATGCCAACCCATGCCCCACTCATCACCCTTTGCCATTACACTCTCCATGCCAACTCAACCAGTACTCACCATGAGCAGACCTCAAGAGCCATGTTGAGATGAAATAAAATAAAAGTCTAACTTTTTATTACAGCCTTTACTACAGTTAAAAACACTCCCATTCATGAAAGTCCATTCAATCTTTTAAATTCCCTAAAGTACTTAATCCCATTTAAAAGGATACAGACATAACCCCATATCAAACACAGCTAATCCTTTAATAACCTATTTGATTTGTCAATTAAACTGTGAACTTAGGATCCTACTGAGATAATGATAGATTGTGGAAGGCAGCCAAGCATTCATAATGATAGCCCTTGGACTAATGTCAACAAACAGTTATTGTAACTGCTGGAACCGATTTTTTTTTTTTCAACAGTTTTTTTTAATTTTTAAAGGGGCTGGGATTTGAATAGTTTCACAGCTTGAGTTTTTTTTTGCCTCCGACTGACATAAGCAGGCTGTTATTTTTATTTTTAAAGGATTTGGCATTTAGATAACTTTATAGCTTGACAGTTCTACAGACCATATTTGCACTTCAAGAGAATTTACAACTTCTCCAAAAATTTGAAATTCTCATACCCTGGGTTAAGGCCCTTGTTACAGTGAAAATGGGGTCTGTTTGAACTCAGCACAGAGTCCAAATGGCCCTGCCGACTTTGGCTTTCCTTCGGGTGAGTCGCGCCCTGCTCCCTTTCCCGCATTCGCAAAAATGGGACCTGTCGGAAATGGGGCACTTAGGAATCTAGATCCTGCCTGTCATTTTTAAAGGTCCATGGAGTCTCCACAACTTGACAAAAATCTGGGCCATAGAGTGTTCTGCTCCAGAAAGCCAGTTGGTGCAAGATACAACTGAAGCTGACCTTTACATACTTTTATATTTATCGAGTTACACATTACGGGCATACCCCTCCCACAACCAGTTTTATTATGGGCAGCATTTTCCTGTCGGCGAGCAGGGGGCGGGACCCACTCGCCAAAGCGTAAAATGACGCGCGGTGACATCGAGTGGGCGTCCCGATGTCACCGCACGCCATTCAGATGTTCAGTTCGGCGGTCGCGCAGCCATGTTGGCTGCGTGCCCGCCAAACTGTCAAAGGCCTATTGAGGCCTGTCAAAAAGTAATTAAAGTAATTAACTGAGCCGCCCGTCCAACCTTAAGGTTGGCGGGCAGGTGAAGAGCCCAGGCGGCCTTCGTATTTTTCCCGAGACCTCACCCACGGGCGGGATGAGGTTTCATGAAGTGTTTATTATTTAAGTTAAAATTTTTGAAATAAATAATGGACATGTCCCAGCTCATGTGACAGTTTCACATGAGGGGACATGTCCTTAAATTTTTTCCCCACTGTCTCTCATAACTTAAACAAATCTCCCTGAGGCACCTCCGTGCCTCTGAGGCAACCACTCAGGGAATTCTCCCCCGCCCGCACAGGGAGTGCACAGCGCTTCTGGGCGTGCATCACGATGGGTGGGCCTTAATTGGCCCGCCCACGTAAAATGGCGGCGCGGCCCCGATCAGGGGCGCGGATTGGGTTCATGTCCATCCCTGCACAACCCTCCTCCGATGGGGGGAAATTTCTGGCCTATGCGTCTGTTTATAGGGGTTCAATTACGCCCACCGCCTGCAGACAATTAAAGGCAATTTAGATATAAGTGCATGAATGGCTGACAGTGGTGGGGAAATGGGGGCAAAAGTGAACCTGCTGATCAATGGGAGAAACATGGGTCTTGTGGAGCTTTGTAAGGCTCATATCAGCTGCAACTGCCAATTAATCATTTTCCACTAAGGCACAGAGAACATTATGAAGTGTATTGTAATTTAATCAGTTGGAATACAGGTGAAATGGGAAGGTCTGTGAGAGTTCCTGTGAGGATGTCTCAAGAGGGAAATGACATTGGTGGGAAATAAATGACTTCAGAATAAAACTAGGCAAGTGTTGAAGCTGCCCTGTCGATTGCTTGCACTGAAATGAAATAGTCTAGCTTGTTCTAATTCTCTTCAATGCCACATGCCAGTGTTGTGTACCAAACCGTTTGGATGAAAACCTGGTCTGTATGCCAAATTTGTAAAAGTATTTGCTGTTCATTTAGCTTATTTCTGTAATCTTGTAATGTTCTCCTTGTCGACTTCCCACCTACTGCCCACTGTAAACCTGAGCTCACCCCAAACTCTGTTTCCTTTCTCTATCATAACTTCCATTAAGTCCTGTTCACCTATTGTCCCTGTGCTCACTGAACTATATCAGCTTCTGGTCCAGCAACACCTTGATGTGAAAATTCTCAAATGTGTTCAAATCCCTCCACGGCCTCGTCCCTCCCTATCTCTGTACCCTCCTCCAGCCCTAGAACCCTCTGGGATCTTTACACTCCTCCAATTCTTGCACCTTGCTAATCCTCAGTTTCCGTTGCTCCACTATTGACAACAGTGCCTTAAGGTGCCAATGGCCTAAACTCTGGAATTCTTCCAAAACCTCTCTGCCTCTCCACCTTTGTTTTTCTCCCTTAAATTGTTCTTTAAAGTCTGCCTCTTTGACAAAACTTTTGGTCACTTTCCTAATATCTTCTTATCAGGCTTGGTGTCAAATTGCATCTGATCACCCTCCTGTGAAGCAATTTGGGATGTTTGAACTATATTAAAAACAATACACAAAATACATTGGTACGCAATAATTACTGCACTGACTTTTCTACCATTGTAGTTATCTTTATTGTTGAAATATTTAGGCGTGTTGCCTTTATTTAGGTATTTCCCTTCATGGTTAGGGGAAACATTTAATATTTAACTGATTCAAAGCCCTTTGTATGCCCACTGTGGGTTTATTTTCTCTGAGAAGTCATGCAAATTAACGGATCGCCCAATTTAAACAAACCAGATAGCGTACGTCTCCATAATTTGCAAGTCAATAATGAGTTTACACCCAAGAATGGAAATAGGCTGCCTTCTGCTGCAACTGTAGTTGTTGGGCTCTTAGCTTGGAGCTAGTGTGATACATTGGAGGTTTGGCAGGTCTCCTTTGAATTGTGGAGGTGGGAAAACTAAATAAAGGGTATATTTCTGCATTACTCAAACACCTGTTGATGATTAGATAATGGATTAGATGAAAACTTTGACAGCAAAACCATTCTGCTGTCTTGGCTTTGAGGGATGAAAATTTAGGGGGGTGGCTTGAGGGAGTAGGAAGTGATAACATGTACTCAGAATAAACTGGTAGCAAATGCCCATTTAACGAGTAATCGTTTATGCAGACAAGAAGTTAAACTTGGTTTAACTTTATAACCAGCCATTTTCGGATCCCTCAAGTCAGGAGTCACAACCAGCTGATGCATGTGTGTGCTGATGTGTGGACAGAGGTCTTTCAACTGCCGATGTTCCTAACCCAACAGAACTCTACAAATCAGCTCTTCATGATTGTCTGAGCACACATCGAGCAGCCATTATATAACCAGATCAGCCCTCATGCAGCAGTTTTTTCACCTGCTGGGAACCCTTCTGATTTAATGAAACACATCTATAGTGTTATAATTGTATGACTTTGCAGTATTAATCAAAAGTATATAGTTTAAATGAGAGGTGTGATGGAATAAATCAAATTGGGCTGACCTAATTTGTTCGTTGTGCCTCAGGAATTTAAACTAAGTCTTGCTGTGCATGCTCTGTGTGGTCTCAGAATTTTATGCCATGGTTGTAGAGTTATGCAGGTGTCAAATCAGCTCCGAATTCATGCACAGTGCAACCTTCATTCTATAAAATAATAAATTTAATGTTAAATTGAGAATTTCATAAAGTAACTCAACTGCGTCCATTGCAGCTGCTGAAACTCCTTTGGCATTGACGCTAGCATCTTCTCACTAAGTGGTCCTCTTTGGCAGTCCTTTTCTTCTATGTACATTGAACTGTGACTTCCCTAAAGCATCTTGTGTAACTAGGGCCTGTCAACTCGCACAGATATTGGCCGGGATTTTCCGGTTCCGTGGCGGCGCCCCAGCCAGAAGTCCATTGGCTTGCGGCGGGACCGGAAGATCGCGGCAGCGAGCAGGCATGGAAAATCCCGCCGATTATGCCTGTACAGCTAGGTTATGGCACTGGTCTTCAGAGTAAACATTGAAATAATCTTGATCTTTGTAAATCTTCATCTTCCTTCAGTTTCAAAAGGTTGTACCAACTGCACTGCTATGAGATGCAATGTAGAATCCAATCTATTTTTCTGTCCCAGCTTCCTTCCTGAAGAAATATGTAGGGCATTCTCTTCATGAGGTGTCAGCCTTAACTCTGTTGTAGCTCACTCAATACTAAGTCACAAGGTTGTGCATTCAAATCCCATGCCAGGGATTTAATCATATAAGTTGACAATGCAATACAGAGATGGTGTTGTACTGCTGTTTGTGTGGTCTTTCAAGTGAGCCATAAAACCAAGGTCCTTCTTGCTTTCTTAGGTGGAGATCCCATGTCACCCCTATTTTGAAGAAGAGCAGTGGAGTTCTCTCCAGACCTCACCAATATTTATTCCTCAACCCAACATCATTTAAAAAAGAATGATCTGTTTGTTATCTCATTGCTGTTTGTAAGGCCTGACTGTGTGCAAATTGGCTTCTGTGTTTCAATTACAGCAATACTTCAGAAGTGCTTAATTGGCTGTTAAGTGCTTATGAACATCCTGAGTTCATGAAAGATACCATAAGTTCAAGCTTTTTCTTTCTATCTTTCATAAAGTACTCAGTTTTGTTTATAGCAGAATGATCCAAGTTAACGTACGTATCAAATGAAATACCAGTTGGGTCCACCGAAAGTGTGTGTTACCTTGGTGATTTGCTTATTTAGAAACCTGATTAATCCTGTGTAAAATTTGAACAGCCCACTTAAAATTAATGAACAAAGGTCAAATAGGCTGTGTGAAAAAACTATAAGATCGATTAGCTAACGTAAACTATATCTACTTCAACACCTATTAGGTGCTTACATTGCTTATAAGCCACCTGGCCTATGACACTAGATGGTTTGTTTCATGGAAAGCATTGGTGCTAAAAATATTTTTTCCTCCATATACTCCTGTTCAGGTAGGTTATTGCTGAGTATTTTTAAACGCACATCTACATTTTTATAGCTTTATCTGTCCTCAGAATTGTCCTATCTTTGCAGGGCTCCCATGAAATAATTCGATTTTACTATTTTATTTCCTCTCTGTTATTCAGTATTTATGTTTAATAACATAGGAAGATAATTTTGAGTTTCAATATTTGCTTTCAGACTATCTGAGTACAAAAGACAGCCAGCACAAAATTGGGGCGAGGAATTGGAGACAGTACTAATTTAGCTAATCTTGTTAATTACCTCCCACAATGCTTCTGATTCACCAAGCTTTCATCGCATTTTAAAGCCATTATAATGCCATAACATTTTCAGATTAAAAAAATCCTTTCAAATAATGTGCTGATAAAATGTTCGCTTGGCGGAATATAAGTGAGGCAGCGACAAAATAAATACCAACACGGATTGTAACAAGGCGTGTAGCTTTTTGAAGTACCAGGAAGTTTGCCAAGGTCAAACAAACTGCGGGATTCTATTCCTTGGATGGTCTTTTGTTCTGTAATCTTTGTATTGCACAGCTTGAAATCATTTTTGTTCCTGTTTTTATAGCCCATGCCATCAACTCCTCCAGCTTTCATAGTTTTACAGTACGAGAGATTTGAAAAAGACATGCTTTGAATTTAAGGACTGGGAATGTATTAAAAGTGATCTTACAGTGATGCAGAGCCGCGGGGTTGGGGGTTGGCACAATTCCAGTCAGACTAGTGTTGGGTGAACTTGTTCGACAAAAAAATATTCGGAGTGAGAACAAAACCGTAATTTCACTGAGGTGTTTAGATGCTGTAATGAAGCTTTTCAGAAGTCTGATCTGAAATTATTGTCCTGCAATTGCCGAAATATATACCCTGTACTTTTTATATATGTAGTGGAATTAAAGGAGATTTTTTTTAGATTTTCATATGTTTACTTTACTGATTGGCTCGACAATAGCCAGTTATTTATTTTTTCTCCGATGGTGTAAGACTCTTAAACAGGGGCTTCTCACTTCCCTCTAAGGTCTGGACTCTATACTCGGTATCAATGACACAAACAACCTTTGGATACAATATCCACTTTATTTGGCAAACCTTTATTAACCCACTAAGCAATAGTACGAACAACACTAGTTGCTTAATAAGACCTGCAAACAGGAGCTTGTTCCCGAGTGGTCGGTCCATTGAGCAAATTCTTCCACACAACTTCCCATGACTGAGCAGATCACGCTTCTCTGGCTACAGAAACAATGTCCTTGTGGCATTATACCCCTGTCTGATGCTGGTCCCTTGACATAGAAGGTAACACCTCGAATTGGGTCATCCGTGCGTTACCATTCTAACCATGGCTATGCAAGGCCACCTGCATGTGGGCATTTTTTTGCTTTCAGGGGGTTCTCTAGGTGCATTCCAGCAAGGCAGGAAGACAGCCATTTACACATATCCAGAGAGGGCATTGTCTGTGAGAGTTCTTGTGGACAGAGTGTCTGGTGGTGCAGTTAGTCTGCTGTATCTATATGTGTGTGTCTGTGTGTGTGCCTCTGTGTGTGTGTCTGTGTGTGTGCCTGTGTGTTTTTAAGCAATCTATGTCAGTTTCATGGCCATGTGAAACACCCCAGCTTATCTGTTAACCTGTTATTGAAGAAACAAGTTCATAAATAAGTGAAGGAAATAAGTTCAAAAATTGAGGTTACTAATTGAGCTCCTCATGGCAGCGCATTCAGAGTAAATAACAATGCACCCATCATTGGGCATGATACTCATCACAACTCGGAAGAACTTACTATCAGAGATTCTAGGACAGTTCTCCCAATTGCTGGAAGCGCTAAGTATATGGGAAAAAATCAATGGGAAAAATTTTCGCCCATCGGTGGGGAAGTGCAGGAGCGGGCGTGGGCAGGCGTGCCTCTGATCGGCGCCCCCAATTGGGGGCGCACCGCCATTTTATGTGGGTGGGCCAATTAAGGCCTGCCCAGCGTGACGTCCGCCAGGAAGTGCTATTTGCTCCCTGTGCAGGCTGGGGGGGGATTCCCTCAGTCAAGAGTGTGCTCTTTTGTGCTTGCATGCGAAAGAGTGCACTGATCTCCCTGAGGCGAAGTGCTGCCTCAGGGAGATCGGCTCCAAATTTAAAAATGTTAAAGAGACAAAAACAAAATTTCCCTGACATGTCCCCTCATGTGACACTCTCTCGAGTTGGGACATGTTCATCACTTTTAGTGAAACCCTTATTGAATATTTCAAACCCTGATGAAACCTCATCCTGCCCATGGATGAGGTTTCATGCTTTTTCTTAAGCCCACCAGGGCTCCCGGCCTGCCCGCCAACCTTAAGGTTGGATGGGCAGGTCCATTAATTATGTTAAGTACTTTTTAAATGGCCTAAATAGGGCGTTGACAGGTCAGCGGGTGCATAGCTAATTTGGCTGCTCCCCCACCGACCTGAAAATGGAAATGACGCGGGGTGACGTCGGGAGTTCCACCCGACATCATCCCAGGTCATTTTACATGTCAGCGAGCAGGGGCGGGGCCCGCTTGCCGACCAGAAGATCCTGCCCTATGTGACATACACTGTGGGATTTTACTCAAATAGATACAATTACGACGGAAAAACCCTATGCAAAAGTTAGATCAGATCCTTCAGGACAGGCTCTGCAGTTGTTTCAGGAGTTCTTATGTTTCTGATGTGACATCCATCCTTGCAAAGAAAGGTAGATTCCACACCACTTAACAACCTGTGGTAAAGTGAGGTACCCTGCCCCTTTAAGAGAATGCAAATGTACTGATCATGTGACAGCACTGACGAACCACTGTACAGCGCGGGCAACTGGGAACTGTAAGTCTAGTTCTGGAGGTTTCTAAGTGAGCACGTATGATCTGGTGCTCTGCCCTATGTCTCAATAAACCATCACTGTTTATTCTTACATCAGTCTCTCTCCATTGTTGATTGAAAGCAGCGATTGAAGAGAACATAAGGTGTGCAGTTACGGTTCAGTTGACCAATGAACTCTTCACCCACGACATAAAACAACCTCTATAGAATTCCCTATTTCTACTGCTGAATTACAAATAGTGCAAGGTAAGAACAGAGTTCAGTCACTGTTCAGGCCAAAGGGTAACTTTGCACATAACAGGAGTTGCTTAATAAAAATCCATTGGCAAATGGCTTTCAGCAATTAACTACAAGAAATTTGCCAATAATTAAACATAGAAGAGCTTTTTAAAACATGACGTACATGAACTCCATGTATCCATAATGTTTTTATTACATGCTACAGCGGAGCTCTAGTGGACTTGCTGGCAAGTTGGAGGATATAATAGGGGTATGATAACTTTAGGCGATGATGCATCATGAGTGATGTGGAATTGACTGCCCATGATAGGCCCTGCTCAGCTTTCCTTTCCATTAACTTCAGGAAGGAAAATGGGGTGAAGTACCTAAAGGGCCAATAATCAGATAGCAATTGTTTTACATCGATGTCTCTTGGTTGATTCTATTACTTTTCTAGGTTTTTTTTCTGTGACTCTTCTAATTCTACTTTTTCATGGTTGTCACCTCTGCATTTACAATGTTTGTTCTCTGTTGTTTTTGCTTTTAAATTCTTTATCCTTCTGGGTGGGAAATGATGGATGAAACAAAATTGATGAGGCTTGTAAATTGTTTTTTGCAGTGATGTGTGTAGAGAATATGAGGCTGCTAGGGTTTAGTGATTGCATTTATATTGAGTCTTGCTTTATCTATTAATATTGTTTGTACCTCCTTGGTGTCATTGACTTGCAAGCTCCCACTTTGGAGCAGATTACAGGAATTGCGACCGGATAACTCGGAGTCAAAATCTGGGAATAGGAATTCTGTAGGAAATAAGGGGGGGAGGGGGGCTTAAGGAAAGAGCCAGCAGCAGGAAGGCCTAGGTACTGGCAGAAGAGAGTAGCTGGCCGATGGCATTGGGAGGCATAATAGTGGTGGGCAATCTGTCATTGCGTCTAACATTTGTATAGGGTTTTTTCTGTCGTAGTTGTCGACCGAATTTATCAGTAAAGAACATTTAAATGATGACAGAGGCAAAAGTTGTGTCACAGGAGGCATGTACTTGTGAGTGTGGTGGGGAGGAAATTTTAACGCCCAAAAACCGTTAGAATGGGTTTTTCTTTCTGTGACTCTTCTAATTCTATGATGTAAAAAGATGTAAAACGTCTCAAATCTAAATCCAACGCATCTCGAATCCACTCACTCTAAAGTTTTAATGGAGTCAGGACTAGGTGACCTCTTCCTCTGTCAGCAGCTTGTTTTCCACTGTGTTGCCTATGATCTCAGTCTTCTTGTCCTACTGTAGACCAAGTGGGATCATACCATGAAAACACCCATGACTGTGATATGCAAGTGGCGTAGAAAGCTCATAGCACTTTTACAAACTCAGACAGAGCGAGCAGAATCAATTAGCAACTAACCTGAAAATAGTTAATAATCTCTTTCAATAGCTCTTGCAGTGGGGGCCTTCCTGCTGCTGAGTGCATGTTCAGCTGTGTGCGGTTAAAGGTGGGCATTAGCTGGTGTTGCAAGGTCGAAAATGGCAGCACTGGTGTCAAACTACTATTATATACCAACATATATCATGACCTGCCTACTCTGTAAACATCTGTGCACACTCCTAACACCCTCACCAAAATGACATCCTGCACAGGCCATGCCAAAACTATTTATGTGCAACATAGGCACCATTTGATATCAATATGGCACCTGTGGCACCGACACTATGGACACTACCAAAGCAAATTTTGTGATGTTGTTGTCTAGTTGAAATCTATTTATTTTTAAATACAATTTATTTGCTCCTTGAGATGAATTGCCCTGCCATCTTACAGGTCCCTGTAAATGGGAACCAGCATTATTCACCCACTGGGGGCGGTGGCCATGAGAAATTGTTTCACTAGGGACTTCTATAGTTCTGGAGCTCAGTAAGAAGTTTGGTGATCGGCAGTAGAGTGCCGGGTCCAAATGGGGAGAAGATTGAGCAATTAACTTAACATTAAAAATTAAAGCAAATATGCTGGTGTTATATGCTGGCTGTCCTGTGTCGAACTGGTAGCTAAGCTAATGAGCCTTTCACAGCTGATCTGTGGTTGAGTCTCTATCATGTTAGCATGTGATTTACTCTTGCTTTTTATTGAAGTCAGGATGTTCAAGCCCATGTATCATAATAGAGAAAAATAAAAATACCTGGAAAAACTCAGCAGGTCTGACAGCATCTGTGGAGAGGAACACGGTTAATGTTTTGAGTCCATAGGACTTCAACAGAACAGTTCTGTTGAAGAGTCATACGGACTCGAAACGTTAACTGTGTTCCTCTCTGCAGATGCTGTCAGACCTGCTGAGTTTTTCCAGGTATTTTTATTTTTGTTTTGGATTTCCAGCATCCGCAGTTTTTTGCTTTTACCATAATAGGGAACCAAGTATTGGATGGAATATCAGCTTCTCTCATAATTGATTCACCTGTCCTTCATTCTAAGCTACACAGCACACTCAAGCACAGTGCTTCTATTCTGTTATATCTTCAAAACATGAAAAGAATGACTGATGAAGAAAGCAGGGAGATTTTAATGTTTAATTAGATATAATGCGGAGCAGCAGACTTTCTGCAGGGTATTACTGCCTGAACAAAGCTATGTGAACCAATATATCTTGAACCAAACAGGGTTGTTGACGAGTATAATTCAATAAACTACTTAAAAATTGAATAAGTGAAAACTTGCTATCTTAATCAAAATAAATATGCTTTGAGTGCATTTTGAAATCATTCTAATTTTAAAGTTCACATTTATTTGATGGCACGGTTCTTTGATCTTGATTTAAGTACTTGACTCCTGGTCTGAGGAGCTGGAACCTGAGTCCCCGAGCTGCTTCTCACAGTTCACCTGGCTAAGCTTTGTTCAGTGCTCAGGCAAAAAGAAAGTTGGAATGCTGCGTGGGAGTGTGATGTTCATCTTCTCACTTGAACTGTGTCTGCTTTGAGAGCAGAAGCTACGGAGTGAAGAACAATGCGCGAAGGGAAAAATCAGTTGTTAAATTCCAGTTTACCAGCTAAGCTTATTGTATAATAGTAAAAGAATGCTTTGATTAAGTATGTTTTCAAGACTGTAAAAATCAACTATTCCACTCTCGGTAACATGACAAGTGCGTATTACAATGATTCTGTGGCTCACCCAAGGAAACTGTGATTATTATATCTGTAAAGGATTTATTAAGGGTAGGATTTCCTCACTATTTTCAGTGCATTAATGATCCAGAAGGGGCACAGGAAACATTTCAGGCAGGAAAGTTGGATGCAAGCCATTTATCCAATTTTCACAATTGAATACACTCTTCTGTTACAGTTATTGAGCCTTCCTGTGATTTTCCCATTGAGTCCATGCTTGCAGTTTTCTTGTTTTATATTTCTGGGTACCTTAGATTGAGATTAAAATACACAGTGGCTGTCAGGATCAGCTGGTTGGGTACCTTGCCCATTACGAACAGTGGAAGGGACATGCTGTTTGATATGATCCGCCAGTCTTTGGGACGTACAGCTTACATACCCAGCATCACGCTGGCACTCAAAACAAAGTGTCCAGCATTCTATGTGATTCTGCGATTGGATAACCATTGCTAAAGAATCCTTAGTGTGCTAAGAATTACGCTGACAAGCAATTTAAGATTGTCAGTTGGGCTCACAGTGTGGCACATTTGTGTGTACTGGAAGCTACATATATTAATACACAGGGCCCTGTTCTTTGCAGACAGAAAGAACATGTACACACATTGCGCCTGTTTCAGCTAACCTTAACCCTAACCCTGACCCATTCGCTGGTTCATTTCCCAGGGCAATGTCTTTACCATTCAGACTCAAGCTGCCTGGTTTAGATTTCAAACAATGCTTGGCAGTTAACTGTCAGTCACCATCCACTGGTGCATTCTCCATGGCAATGCCTTTACGAATCAGAGCCCATTTGCCAACCAATCAACGCTCTCTTCTCATAGAGTATGAATATGTTGTTTCCCCTGACGTTGGTATTTTCTTGCGCATTGTCCTGATGTAAAGCTTGAACGAAAAACGTCTCTCTTCTCAGCAATACTTTTCCCATATAGTTATGATACCATGTGGATCACAATGACAGTCTTCTCTGCCCACCTGAAACCATATAATCTCCCAGGAGATTAGAGTCTCTCGGGCAGACTGATAACACTTCTCATGTTCTACTGACATAGTGATCTGAAGAGGAATGGCCAGAGTCCTTGCTGCTCTCTGAGAGCCAGTAGCAGGTGGGTGGGCTCCAGATTTTGCTATCCCACTGTGTCCTTGATCTGAGGCCTCACTGATCGGCAGCATGACTGACCTGATGGCAGCTATGTAATTCCGAAAGCCCTGAAACACAGCAGTGTACATCATAGCCCAAAACAGTCTGCTACCGCTCCCTGTTCTCTCGCCTGTTGCCACCAAAGCTGCGACCTGTGCTTCCATGTGGAGGCACCACTTAGATCCTGGGTTCTTTTTCGCTAGGCTCCTGATGAAGATTCCAATGAAGCTGCCACATGCTGCATTGATCGCTGGTCTATGTTCTCACAAAGGGGAGCTGTAGACTTGATATTTGCATCTGTCAGTTATCAGCCATGCTCGGTGACTGACTTCAAAGTTTGCACATTGGCATATGTTTGTTGAACATTCTTCATTTCAGGTGAGTACCTGAGGGTCCTGGGTCACGTGATTCCAAAACCACAGCCTCTGCTGAGAGGTTGCCACATACATCCCCAGTAAAATCATCCAGTTGCCCCTGAGTGAAACAGTCTGAGCTAATGTCTGGGACTGAGGAAGCAAGTGATTCAGGAGTGACTTGAAGGGGATTATTGGAATGTGTGCAAGGAAGTCTCTCTAGAGCAGCAGGCTACTGTTATCACTTTCCTCGTCAACATTATCGTTATGGTTGCGTATCTATTACTTATCCTTTTGCTCTTATGCCTTCCATTGCACTTCTTGGTCTGTGATAAAATAGGTTAAAAACTAGGAATGGATAAACATTAAAGAGACAGACACAGTTAAAAGCTGTGAATATGCAATGTTTCACCAGGGTGCCAGAATAACTGTAGGTGTTCAGCTACTAACATGGTACTGCCAATACTCTGTTGACCTCACCCTTGTCCACAGCCCAATCTGAGTGTCTCGCCATAAGCTCTTTGGCTTTTGTTTCTTGGGGCATGAAAGTAGGGATGCCTGCTCCAGTAGCCTACCTCCGTTAGGCATCATGCACCTTATTTCCCAGCAAGAGAGTACATGAGGGAATGCATTGCAGATGAGGAGTCTGTGCCAAGAGCTTGGAAGAGGTCAAATAAGAAATTTTGGTTACTGAGCCTTTTAAAATGGTGAAAACGTTTTTAGGCTTGTGCGTGTCATTAATTGGTATTTGGGAGCTGGGTAGCAATAGTGTACAATGCTGCATAAGAGCTTCCTCTTAACCAGTGTGCCTTGTGTTAAGCTGTATTTGTCCAGGAGTTGCTGTAAGACATTGAAAAGTCTTTCTCATGCCCAGGGTGGATATATATGGTGTGTTATCTAGTCTGCTCGGCTGAGGTTGGTGAAATTCTTGTGGCACTGCTTGGAAGACCTTGGGGTGAAAGAGTTGGCACTCTGCGACTCTGTCCAAATGGCATAAGTGACATTTCTGGCTTGCTGGCATAAACATCCGGGAGTCTGTGCCTCCTGATTTCAATTTCCTTGAGGTCCAATCCAGAACAATCCAGTGTTCTTCTGTGCCTAGAAGTCATGCTGTGTTGCTTTCCTTAGCTGCCACTTTCAGAGGATCCTGTAGTACACATTCCTGAAAAATATGGTCAAAAACTTGCTTTGACATGCAAGTGAAATCATCTGAGAATTGAGTGAGCCAGGCACTGCTGCTTGCTTGTTTTCCAGGAGGCTGTGTGCAGGTTGAACTGCGCTTTAAAAAGTTGCACCCCGGTTTTCTTTCACTCCAGTAGTTTACCCGAGGATTAATGCCAATCGCCACTCCAACAACCATGCAAATAAGTAGGCCCAGGAAACTCTGAAGCAGTTCTCTTTTTTTAATACTGTCAAGGCTGTGCATCTCACCACATGGAACTTCTTCCCCTTTACTTTGTTAAGTACTTTGCATTTAGTCCTGCTCTACTGAGCTATTGGCAGATCAAAAAAAAATTCCTTTGCAATTATGTGGTAATTTCTTCTTTATTTCACTGAAAATTACAGTTGATTATTAAAATCTGACATTTTAGAAGCTGTGCTAATTAGCCATTGGAAATAATGCCAATGTGGCGCTGCAGTAAACTGCAAATTCTAGGTAATTTGGCAACACATTCAGGAGTAATTATATCTAGAATATCCTTGCATGAAAGATGAACATAAAGCACAGCATTTTATTTTTATTCTAAAAAAACAAACTAGGCTCACTGACCGTGTCAACTTACCCCATCCTCAGGCACAGGTGGTATGATGCTGGATATTTTAATAGGGCTTTAAAATGAGTTCAGGTGCACAATACATTATTAAATTATTTTTAATGTATGTCATTTTTCAAAACGGTTCCCTCTTGGAGGGGAAGTTAAGGAGGTGAACAGGAAGGGAACATTCTTATAGGATGCCCTATTGCCCTTTTGATGATATCCAAGATGGTGGTGTCCACTAGCCTTGCCAGTGACAATTTTTGAACAATGTGAAGGTTGAACTAAAATGTGAAAAAAATGAAGCACTCCAGTAGGTTTGTTTTGAATATTGGTAATCAGGCAGGCAAGTTTTTTTTTCAAAAATTACGTTTCGGCTTGCCAACACAAATTTTATGATTGCAATCAAATTAACTTGGAGCTTTTGCAGTTTCCATCATTTTGGCTGCATAGTCAGTGAGTTGCAGAAATCAATTTCCATAAGATTATAGTCACCTTAATTTTGTGAAATGTTATGTTAATCACTTTAAAAAAAAAAGCAAATATTATTTTCCCTTTCCATCTATTTTCTTAGCGTTCTTCCCCACCCCTCCCCACGTAATATTTTTTCTTGAAGTTGGTCTTCTCTCATGTAAATGGCCTTCTGACTTTTTAACCATGCGTAGAGAATAGGACCTCCCTCCCGTTTATCAACTCAATTTTCTTTATCCCCTCTTGATGGAATAATGTAGCATGATGCAATATTCATGACAACTTATCCATCTGCTTGAAACCATCATCAGCTATTTTGATTCAATACAGGAAACACAGCTCTAGTACATGAACATAACTTTACTACAACCACACCATTTTTAACATATTTCTGCAGTTCCAAATACACAAATTATTTCATGGGATGTGGGTGTCTCTGGCAAAGTCAGCATTTGTTGCCCATCCCGAATTGCCTTTGGACTGAGGGGCTTGCTAGGCTATTTTAGAGGGCAGTTAAGAGACAACCACATTGCTTTGGGTCTGGAGTCACGTGTAGGCCAGGCCAGCTAAGGATAGCAGATTTCCTTCCTCAACGGGCATTAGTGAACCAGATTATGGCGATTGATGATGGTTTCATGGTTACCATGACTAAGACTGGCTTTCACTGAAGTGAATTTAAATTCCACCAGCTGCTGGGGTGGGATTTGAACCTGTGTTCCCCAGAGCATTAACCTGGGACTCTGGGCTTTTAGTCCAGTGACATTATCACTACGCTGCCTCCCACAAAAGATTCAAATGGTTTTAATTTGAGACCAGTCCAGGTGGAGTCATTGTCGAGCCCTTTGACTGGGAAGCTGGATTCCGGGGAGGACAAAAGAGAAAATCAACTAATTGTCATCCTCAATTCCAAAATATTTACCAAGTGTATTTGAAAACACGTTGATTTGTGATCAATGTTTTTCATTGAAAGAAGCAATGATTTTTTTTAATCGAAGGAACATGATCAACATGCTGCCTCGTTTGATTGAGCTGTTGAACAGTCATTGCTTTAGATCTAAATTAAAAGGCTGATAAATTTGTCCTCTCACGAGCGAACTGGGGCCTTACTTCTGAACTTGACATCCTGTGCACATTTTGACGTGTGGCGACTTTTTTTTTTAAATCCATTGTTGGTTAATTAGTTAGAATTGTGGAGCCTGAAAGAACAAAGACTGGAGCAGAAGAGGCTGTGAACAGATAATGTAATTTGGCGTATTCATGTAAAGAAAGTCGAGTACAAATTAAACCTCTAATTATGTGAACACATTCAATTACAGAGAGACAGCCCCAGACAGTGGCAAGAGGATTTCCTGAAAATGACGTGCTTTATTCAGTAAAGTGCATTAGAATGAGATTGTATAACTCTGGGATTGTGCTAAAGCTGAAACCATGGAAATGGTATTGAGTACTTTATCAATCTTAAATAAAAAGGTTTAATAATGCTGTATTTCGAATACAGTAACATAATGCCTAAAGCATTGCACTAAGTGCAGTCAGAATTTATTGGCAGGATCACTGGGTGACAGATGAGAAGAGTGAGGAACAGTACATTGCAAAAAAAAACCAACAAGCTGTTCCGATGCCAATCTGTTGTAGTTTCCAAGTACGAAGCGGTCTGTTCATCTTGCTTTTCCTTCCAAACACTGTATTTACTTTATTTTAAAAGCTCATTCACCTCAAATTCAAGACTAACTTTGCCAGAATCTTCTGAATGTAATCAGGTTCCATTCTGAACAAAAATGGCTGTGAGCATGGAGCAAGGCTAAGCTTATCCCCCCCTCCCAGTGCTCATCTTAGTGTGAGATGATTCACCCTGAGCCTACAGACACTCCACAGTTTCTATCGATGCGATCACATGGTCAAAAAAAGTACTCTGAAATATAGGAAATAAACTTCAGCTGCTCATAACTGGAACAAGACACTTAACCTGTTTCAGTCAAGGACATAGCTATTTCTATACACATTTTAAATCGATATTACAAAATGTTGGACATGATCCAATTTGAGGAGGATACTAACAAAAGATACTGCTGAAGGTGGTACCGATTATCTAAGTGAGACTCAGTGATTAAATCCGTTTTTAAAATTGTTTGATAACAAGACAAAAATCAGTTTTATGCTTTAGAGAATTCAACTTTACATTTACCACCAAATGCACAAAACTCCTTTTATGACAAATGGAATGCAATTATATGTTGAGAAAAATAAATTTTGTGCTCTTCAGATTTAAAGATGTTGCTGTTTGGGTGACAGCCTCCATTTTGAGATCCAGCATTTATATCAAGTGTTCCTAGATCAGATATAATAGAGCTAGTTGTAAAGCAGTAGCCTCACTTCTGTGCCTCAATTGTGTGCCACAGCCTCAACAATAATAACTTATATACCACCACCTGCAAGCTCCACTCCAAGGCACAAACCATCCTGACTTGGAACTATATCGCTGTTCCTTCACTGTTGCAGGATCAAAATCCTGGAAATGCCTTCTGAGCAATATGGTGGATGTACCTGCACCAGATGGACTGCAGTGGTTCAAGAAGGTGGCTCACCACCATCTTCTAAAGGTCAGTTAGGGATGAGCAACAAGTGCTGGTCTTGCCAGTGATGCCCACATCTTATGAAAGAATATTTAAAAAAAAAAACACCTTTAATGTAATAAGACATCCCAAGGCACTTTACAGGAGTATTCCAAAACAAAATATGACGCCAGGCCACATGATGAGATATCAGATAACCAAATTATTCAATCTGTACACAAAACGTATATTCAGAGAATTAGATGTACTTTCAAGGGTCAGAATTGGAGGCAAGAGCATAACAAACTCGATGATATTTGCAGAATCAGAAGAGGCCCTACAAAATATCATAGATGACATAAAATCTAGAAGTTTAGAATATGGATTGAGTACGAACACCAAAACAACAAAAGCAATGGTAAGTTGAAGGATTCATGAGAAGAAACTAGAGTGAAGATTGACGTGGATGGTGTCACACTAAAACAAGTAGATACGTTTGTGTTTTCAGGATAGATGACAACAGAAGATGACGGATATGATGCAGAAGTTAGAAGAAGGATAGAGGTAGCCAGAAGTAATTTTCAGAAGATATAAACTCAAGCTTGTAACAAGGAAAAGATTCATTAGATGCTACATTCTGTGCACTTTCTTGTGTGCCTCTGAAACTTGAACAATAAATGAAGATCTGTGAAAGAGAATAGAGGCCTTTGAAATGTGGGTGCTAAGATGTATGCTAAAAAATCCCATTTACGGACCATAAGACAAATGAAGAGGTACTTGAAATTGCGAGAGCAAAAAGAACTCCTAAAAAGTGGTATCCTGAAAAGAAAATGCCAGTATTTTGGCCATTTAATCAGAGCTGAAAAGCTGTAGAGATCTGTTGTGGAGGGCAGCAGAAAGCAGGGTCAACCTCGGCGTCGTTGGATGACTGAGTGGTTGCAGATGAGCTACAGTGGGTGTATGAGGATGGCACAAGACAGAGAAGCCTGGCAAGTCTCCTGGCAGAAGTAGCTACAAGCAGCAGCAGATCAAAATCTCGATAAAAGAGGTAGGTTTTAAGGGGCATCTTAAAGTAGGAAAGTGAGGTAGAAAGGCGGAGAAGGGTAGGGAGGGAATTCCAGAGTTTAGAGACTAGGCAATTGAAAGCATGACCACAAAAGGCGAAGCAATTAAAATCAGTGTGCTCAAGAGGCCTGAAGTAGATGAACATCGATGCCCCGGGGGGGTTTGCTGAAGGAGATTGCAGAAATAGGGAGGGAAGAGGCCCTGTAAGGATTTGAAAGCAAGGATGAAAATATTAAAATCAATACATGGCTTGACTGGGAGATAATGCAGGCCATCGAAAACAGAGGTGAATAGGAGAATGGGACTTGTTGCGAGTTTAGGTGCAGGCAGCAGAACTTGGATGGCCTCATTTTTACGGAGGGTAGAATGTGGATGTCCAGCCAGGAGCGTGCTGGAATAACAGTTCTGTTGAAGAGTCATACGGACTCGAAACGTTAACATTGTTCCTCTCCGCAGATTCTGTCAGACCTGCTGAGTTTTTCCAGGTATTTTTGTTTTTGTTTTGGATTTCCAGCATCCACAGTTTTTTGCTTTAAGCTAGAGAATGGAGTTTGGAGTGGGAACTGAAAGCAATGGCTTCAGTATTCCCAATGGAGGAAGTTTCTGCTCCTCCAGGACTGGATGTCAGATAAGCAGTCTGATCATTTAGGAACAGTAAGAGGTGGTGGGACGACAAAGCTGAGTGTCCTCAATAAATGTGCGAAAACTATTGCTGTGATTTTGGACGATGTTGCCGAGAAGCAGCATGTAGATGAGAAATATGAGGGGGCCAAGGATAGATCCTGGGGGGCCACCAGAGGTAACAGAGCAGGAGCAGGAAGAGAAGCCATTGCACCAAGTGATTGACCAGGATTAAATTGATAAGAATGGAACCAGGTGAAGGCAGTCCCAACCAGCCGGACGGCAGTGGAGAGACATTGGAGGAGGAAATTGTGGGTCTCCCATGGTTGGCGGGGCAGGCTGGGAGCCCTGGCGGGCTACAGAGAAAGCATGAAACCTCATCCACGGCGGGATGAGGTTTCATGTAGGTTTTTAAAAATTTAATAAAAGTTTAACCAGAAGTGATGGACATGTCCCAACTCACGTGACAGTGTCACATGAGGGGACATGTCAGGAAAATTTTATTGTTCTATTTTTAACATTTTTGAATTTGGCGCCGATCTCCCTGAGGCAGGACTTAGCCTTGGCTCAGGGAATCTTCCCCCCCGCCACTGCCCGCACAGGGAGCACATAGCGCTTCCTGGCGGACGCCAATTAAGGCCCGCCCACGTAAAATGGCAGCGTGCGCTGATCGGAGGTGCACCTGCTCCTCAACTCCCCCACCCCCACCCCCACCCCCCCCATGATCTTATTTGTGACATTGATAAGTGCCACTTCACTACTGTGGCAGAGGTGGAAATCTGACTGGAGGGGAACTAACATGGACATGGATTTGGGAGGGGACAATACATTCAAGGGGAAAAGGAATTTGGAGATAGGGCAGCAATTTGCAAGGACAGTGGTGTCAAATGTTTTTTTTTGAGGAGAGAGATGATGACTGTAGGTTTAAATGAGAGAGGGACAACATCCAATGAGAGAGAACCATAAACAATATTGGCTAACCTGAGAATCATGAGGGTAAGTTGGGTGGTCAGTAGATTAGTGTGTATAGGGTTGAGGGAACAGGAGGAGAGTCTGGGAGAGGGCATGAAAGGAGAGATAGGAGAGAAAGGAGAGTGAAATGCAAGTTGAGGCACAGGATGGTGCGATTGTACGGAAAGTTTCATTGGGTGGCATGTGGAAGAGAGGGGACACGGCAGAGGCAGCTGGTCAATTGGTCTCGATCTTAGTGACAAAGCTCCTTGCATTTTGGAGGTGAGGATGGAAGAGACAGAGGAGCGGGGTTTAAAAAGATAGTTTGCAGTCGAGGAAAGAACATGGGCTATCTTTGCATTCCATGATGATCCTGGAGTTGTGACCATTTTTAACAGGCCCAGTTTGAGATGATTGTTTAAAATAATGATTCTGTTTCCTTAGAGATACAGAGCCAGTGAGTAATATTGCACAGGATTCCCTTCTGTCTTGAAAGAATTCCTGAAGTATTTGCTAATTAATAGGTTAATTTACCTTGACTGTCTCTTCAGCTATTTCCAGTCATATGTTGTAAAAGCCTGAGTTTCTATAAAGACTATGCTATACAATTGTTTCTAATTCTAAGAGTTTCAAAATTATCCATTTCCTAACAAAAGAACAGAGGTAGGCCCTTCAGTTTGCTCAATCACGGCCGGGATCTTCCGGACCCATCGAGGGTGGGACCCACAGTGGGTGAGGCGGCGCCCCAGCCAGAAGCCCAATGACTTGTGGCGGGATCGGGAGATCCCACCCCGTGGCTGATCTGTCCCTTAACTCCCTATCTACCTTCATTCTCCATCCCTCAAATACCCTCGCTTAATAAAAACTATGAATCTGAGTTTTGTTATTTTCAATTAATTCAGCTTGAAGAGCTTTTTGGATGAGACAGGTCCAGATTTCCACTACCCTTTGTGTGAAGGAGTGCTGCCTCCCCTCATGGGGAGGGGGTGACGTAGTGCTAATGTCACTGGACTGGTAATCCAGAGGACCATGCTAATGGCCTGGGGACAGGGGTTCAAATCCCACCATGGCAGCTGGAAGAATTTATCTAATAAATCTGGAATTAATAAGCTAGTCTAATGGTGACCACAAAACCATTGTCATCAGCACCCATCTGGTTCTCTCATGCTCTTTAGGGAAGGAAATTTGCCTGGTCTGGCCTACATGTGACTCCAGACCCACAGCTATGTGGTTGACTCTCTGAAATGGCCTAGCAAGTCACTCAGATGTATCAAACCGCTACAAAGCCTAAAAAGAATGAAACCACACGGACCACCCGGCATCGACCTTGGCACCAGAAAAGATAATGGCACACTCAGCCCTGTCGACACTGCAAAGTCATCCTTGCTAACATCTGGCGGCTTGTGCCCCCAGATTGGGAGAGCTGTCCTTCAGACTAGTCAAGCAACAGCCTGACATAGTCATACTTACAGACAATGTCCCAGACTCCCCCATCACCATCCCTGGGCATGTCCTGTCTCTCCGACATCACAGACACCAGTCTTCAGCCAATTTGATTCACTCCACATGACAGCAAGGAACAACTGAAGACACGGGATTCAACAAAGGCTATGGGCCTGACAACGTTCCGGCAATAGTATTGAAGACTTGCAGTCCAGAACTAGCTGCGCCCCCAGCCAAGCTGTTCCAATACAGCTACAACACTAGCATCTACCCAGCAATGTGGAAAATTGTCCAGGTATGTCCTGTCAACAAAAAGCAAGACAGATCCAACCAGTCCAATTACCGCCCCCATCAGTCTACTCTTGATCATCAGCAAAGTGAGGGAAAGTGTTGTCGACAGTGTTATCAAGCATCACTTACTCAGCAATAACCTGCTCAATGACGCTCAGTTTGGGTTCCGCCAGGGCCACTCAGCTCCTGACATCGTTACAGCCATGGTCCAAACATGAACAAAAAGGCTGAACTCAAGAGGTGAGGTGAAAGTGACTGCCCTTGACATCAAGGCAGCCTTTGACCAAGTGTGGCATCAAGCAGTGAAAACAGAAACTGTGGAAAAACTCAGCAGGTCTATCAGCATTTGTGGGGAAAGAAACAGAGTTAGTGTTTTGAGTCCATATGACTCGTCTTTAGAGCTGGAACTCCCTCCCTAACAGCACTGTGGGTGTACCTTCACCACATGGCCTGCAGCGGTTCAAGAAGGCAGCTCATCACCACCTTCTCAAAGGCAATTAGGGATGGGCAATAAAAGCTGGCCTAGCCAGCAACGCCCATACCCCATTAATGAATATTTTTTTTAAAAAAACACCCCTGAATGGCTGAGCTTTAATTTTAAAGCCGTGCCCCTTGTTCTGGACTTGTCCATCAGTGGAAATAATTCCTCTCTAAATACCCTGGCAACTCTTTTTATCAGCTTAAACATCTTAATTAGATCAGTTAAACCTCCATGCTTAAAGGGCTACAAGCTAGCCCATCCAGCCTGTCCTCATAATCAAGTGTTTTTAGAATTTTTATCACTTTCATGAATCTGGGTTGCAATCTCTTGCAGGCCAGTATATTCTTCCTGAGGTGCAGTGCCCAGAACTGATGCATTTATGGATGGGGAGCTTCATATAACTCTATGATAGTTACAAAAGACATTGCTGCACATTTGGCATCTTGTCCTTTAATCCAGAGCATGAAACCCATGAGCTATAACCATATAACTTTGTTTCTGCTCAGTTACTATTTACTGACAGACTCAGCACAATTCGATAGGCACTGCTAGCTGGTTGGATGATCTTGAATACCTGAAATTGACTGATATAATTTTAACCGCCCCTCTGTTCTTTGTCAAAGATTAATTATAGTTCAATTTTTTCATGGCTCTGTTGATGCAGTAAGGGTGGCTGTGGTACAAAGATTTTAGTTTTCATACAGATAAATGAGAAAATGTCCATATTGAGGTATGTAGCTGTTCAGGAAAAATGAGAGGTCTGTCAGCGTGACCTTGCCCAGTGGTTTAAGTATAATTCAAGTCTGTTCTTAGGTTAAAAATTACAGAGAATTTAACTTTAATGGGATTGATGAATGAGATGGAGATTATTTGAACGCTTCAAATGTTTTAACTCTTTTATATCATAGGACTATTAGTCTAGTGATCAGTACAGTATTTGCAAATGGGAGATTAACTGTGGTTTGTTTACACTTAGAATAGGCCAGCATCTTATAGTAGGATGTGATTGAAAAGATGGTTACAATCCACATGAAGCACTGAAGGCCGTACATGTTACTGAAAAATGGCCTTAACTTTCACAAATAGTCTTCCTCAAAAGGCTTGCATTTGGAGTCAGGCTTGGAAGTATTTTGCAGAGAAGGGCCCTGGGATTGTAGCTGCTAACTGTTGGTGAGTTCTGTGTTGGTTCAGATGTTTAAGCACTGTGATCTACATTTGATTTGATAATGTGATGGAGACATTCAGGAAATGTAAGTTGGAGGAGGAACCTTTGGAACCTTCCAGTGACTCACTGCGGCAAAGTTACTTGGTTGAAAGATTGAGCACAGCTCTTTCCTTCTTCAGTAGCAAAGCACATACTCAGTGAAGACTGCAGAGCAGGAAAACGGACAGTTTTTGCAATTGGTCTGAAGGGATAAATTTTAATGATGCCATAAGGAGAACATGCAGCCCAAGGCATCCAAATGACTTATGTTACTCCAGTGCATTGGACCCATCATTTGATGAAAGAAGCACATAAGGCTCAGTGAGGCAGCTTGTAAGTGCAATGCACTTAAAAAATAAAGCATTAAAAGTCTTGGAATGGCTGGAGATGGTCAATAGGTAAGTGCTCAATAATTGATAGTGCTTAATCTTAGAATAA
Source organism: Cetorhinus maximus (assembly GCF_964194155.1). Taxonomy (NCBI): domain Eukaryota; kingdom Metazoa; phylum Chordata; class Chondrichthyes; order Lamniformes; family Cetorhinidae; genus Cetorhinus; species Cetorhinus maximus. The sequence continues at coordinate 201,334,247 of NC_135880.1, forward strand.
CTTTACCCTTTATTAAAGATGGATATCACCTTTAGGGTACTCCAGTTCTGTTTATGCATTCACACTGTCCAATGTGTTTTTGAGGCATTGTGTGTGAGCAATGGAGGAAGAACCCAGTAGGTGAATGACCATTTATCATTGCCCTTTGGTTTGCTGTTTTTAAGTAAGACAGGAAATTTACAATCCAGTTGGCTGATAAAGGTTGGGGTTCATCTGACCTGAGAGTAATGATCGGCACTTCAGCTGGTGTTCACTATGTGTTTGGCTCTGGCTGCTGTACCTACCACCTATACACCAAATACATATACCCAATGCCTAGCATACTGAACAGTGCTAAATAATCCTGATTGATGAGTATTGAGTTTTTATTTGACACCGCACGCACACATTTCTAAGCATTCTCATTTATTAGAGAGAGGCAGGCTGGCCGACCAGAGGCCTGACCAAATGGAGAAAAGTGGACCAAGGACCTGAGACAGGAGAAGTGACAGATGATGACTGAAGAAGGTTAAAAAAGACCGGGAGCCTGAGATGCGGATGAGAATAATAGGCAAGGTAGATAGAGGCTCTGAGGAAAGAGTGGTTGAACTTTGTCTTGTATTGAAGGCCATAAGTTCCTTTTTGAAGACTTTGTGTTTGAAAGTAGGGGTATATGGATTTCCTATTAACACAAGAAAATGTAACGAGATGGCCAGCTAGCATGAAATATCTCAGCAACCAGTATAAACATTTCATTTGGTAGATTTAGACTACTTTCATCTCCCTTCTTCCATGATATGAAACAAATTCCAATCAGCCTTGCTTCTTAGTGAATTTGTCTGTTTTGTTTTCTGATTGTTTCAACGTATATACAAACATACGAGTTAGGAGCAGGAGTAGGCCACTCGGCCCCTCGAGCCTGCTCCGCCATTCAAGAAGATCTGTCTGATTTGATTGTAACCTCCCGCCTACGTCCGATAACCTTTCACCCCCTTGTTTATCAAGAATCTACCTACCTCTGCCTTAAAAATATTCAAAGACACTTTTCCTCAAGAGGCAGTGGAAGCAGAGTTCCAAACGCTCACTATCCTTAGAGAAAAAAAAATTCTCCTCATCTCTGCCTTAAGTCTGCATTCGCTGGGCTAAATAATGATTAATTTGATAAATCTAAGCACTACCTGCTTAGTAGCATTGTGTTTTGAGATTTCCTTGGCTATTGCTCATGTTTCCTCATTTCTTGCCCATTCAACACATTGGATGAACATCGAATGCTTTCATTTTACATTTTATAATGACATTGACAAATTATCAGTCTTAGTTTTTTTTTTGGATTTATACTCCAGCATTTGTGCACCATGTTTAGTATTCCAAAGAGATGCCTAATTCCCGGGCTAATTATGTCAAATTCATCAACTGTTAAAACCTCTAAACATTGCAGACCTGCTCAACTCCATAAGGATTCTAAACCAATTTGGAATCTTTGTGCATACACTACATGCCTGAATGCTATCCACCTCATACAGTTTTTTGTGCGTCAAACACTGGCTTTCTCTCCCGGAACAGTACATGTTTGCAGTTCAAGAAGAACATTATTTTTACATCCGGAGGACTTGACTTAAAAACTGCTTACTTTCCTTACGTAAGATTCAGCAAGACACAGGCTAAGGGGTAGTAAAAATGCACGATACAACAAAACTTTCAACATTGTTGAAAGCATTTTCCATATGTCTTCAGATGATAAGTTTCCCATGGAATTACAAGGGGAGATTGATCTTGAATTATTTGTACTGGCAACAAGGGGGTGAAAGGTTATCGGAGGTCGGCGGGAGGTTGCAGTCAGATCAGCCATGATCTTTTTGAATGGCGAAGCAGGCTCAAGAGACGGAGTGGCCTACTCCTGCTCCTCCTAACTCATACGTTTGTGTGTACGTTGAAGCATATCCATTTCTGGTAGCCTCAACATGACAATCCTACTCTATAAAGGTACAATAAAAGCAAAATACTGCAGATGCTGGAGATCTGAAACAAAACCAGAAAGTGCTGAAAAAACTGAGCAGGTCTGGCAACATCTGTGGAGAGAAAAACCTGAGTTCTGAAGAAGAGTCATATTGGACTCCAAATGTTCACTCTGTTTCTCTCTCCGCAGATGCTGCCAAACCTGCTGAGATTTTCCAGCACTTTCAGTTTTTATCATAAAGGCACAAGCTTGCTTTTCGGCCAAGTCAGCCGATAGCAGTGTAAACCAAACTCACCTATAGAAGAAACAGACCAATGGTATTTTGATATTAAACTCTGACCCATTTATTTTTTTCCTGGAAACGGTTTAAAGTCTTTTCAGCATTAAGTAGGTGCTGTGAATATTTGCTATTTTGAAAGCACTGCTGATGCACAGAGTCACAGGATTGTTACAGTACAGAATGGGGCATTCAGCACATTATGGCTGTATTGGCTCCTCTCTGGATGAGCAGTTCACTTCATGCCATTCTCCCTCCTTCTTGCCATAACCCTCCACATTCTTCCTCTTCAAATTGCAGTCTAATTCCCTTCCGAATGCCTCCAATGAACCTGCCTCCACCGCATTCCCAGGCAGTGCATTCCAGACCTTAACATCTCACTGTGCGAACAATTTTTTTCAATATCGCCTTTGCTTCTTTTGCCAGTCACTTTAAATCTGTGCCCTCTCATTCTCAAACCTTTCACAAGATCCCTTCATGATTTTGAATACCTCTATCAAATCTCCTCTCAGCCTTCTCTTCAAGGAAAACATTTTTAAAAATTCATTCATGGGATGTGGGTGTCACTCGCTAGGCTAGCATTTATTGCCTATCCCTACCTAGTCCTACCTTCTCCAGTCAATCTTCATGGCTAAACTTCCTCATCCCTGGAACCATTCTCGTGAATCTTTTCTGCAGTCTCTCCAATGTCTTCACATTCTTCCTAAAGTGCAGACGGCAAGTAAGAAATAGATAAGGTTCTTTAACATGGTGCCATTAAAACAACTGGGAAGTGAGCTGTGTCAATATGGAAATGATTATGGATTTGAAACTAAGGTAGTTAAGAACCTTAATATTAAATTTTGGGGATTTAACGACACTGATTTGTTCATATCCTTGATACAACTTGTCTTCAGTGCACAAGAAAATGCATTGTATAGCATGTTTTATAATTTCACCACAAAAAGGTCAATTAATTCACACACTGTTCAAATAACACTTGAGGCAAAAGGTATACTGCCCTTGAATTCATGCAATCAAGTAATTTAGGATTTACCAAGACCGTTAAGCTTACAGGAGAACATAGAGCATACAAAATAGGAGCAGAAATAGGCCATTCGGCCCCTCAAGCCTGCTCTGCCATTCAATAAGATGGTGGCTGATCTGTTTGTGTTTTGGAATCCACATTCCCATCTACTCCCAATAACAGTTGAGCTAGAATCCATCCATCTCCGCCTTAAAAATATTTAATGACCCCACCTCCTCTCTGAGGCAGAGTTGCATGACCCCCTGAAAAAAAAACCTCCACATCTCTGTCCGATAAGGATGACCCTAATTTTAAAACAGTACCCCCTAGTTCAAGACTCACCCACAAGAGAAAACATCCTTTCCATGTCTACCTTGTCAAGACTGTTTAGGATCTTGTATACTTCCATCAAATCATCCCTTACTCTTCTAAGCTCCAGTGGAAACAAGCCCAGTCTGTCGAACCTTTCCTCATAAGACAACCCACTCATTCCAGATATTGATGTAGTATTGATGTGAACTGCCTCCAATACATTTACATCTTTCCTTAAATAAGGAAACCAAAACTGCACGCAGTATTTGAGGTGTGGTCTCCCCAATGCCCTGTATAGCTGAAGCATAACATCCTTACTTTTATGTTCAATTCCTCTCATAATAAAGAATGGCATTCCATTAGCCACCTTAATTACTTGCTGTAACTGCATACTCAAGCACTCAAACACCTAGATCCCTCTCTGCACCTCAGAATTCTACAGTCATTCTCTGTTTAAGTAATACTTTGCTTTTTTATTCTTCCTGCCAAAGTGAACAACTTTACATTTCCCCACATTACAGTCTATCTACCAGCTTTTTGCCCGCTCACTCAACCTATCTATATCTGTTTGCAACCCTTATTACAGCCCCTTCATAACATACTTCCCTACCTATCTTTGTGTTATCTGCAAATTTAGCTACCATGCCTTCACTCCCCTCATCTAAGTCATTGATATAAATTGTAAAAACTTGAGGCCCCAGCACAGACCGCTGTGGGAGTCCACTCATCACACCCTCCCAACCAGAAAAAGACCCCCTTGCCAGCCAGTCAATCTACTATCCAAGCTAATATGTTACCCCCTACACCATGCACTTTTTTTCCCTGCAATTACCTTTAATGTGGCACCTTATCAAATGACCTCTGGAAATCCAAGTGCAGTACGTCTACAGGCTCTCCTTCATGCACAGCATGTGTTACTTCTTCAAAGAACTCCAATAAATTGATTAAACGTGATTTCCCTTTCACAAAATCATGTTGACTCTTCCCAATTACCTTGAGTTTTTCTAACTGCCCAGCTATAACCTCCTTAAAGATCGATTCTAACACCTTCCCCACGACAGACATCAAGCTAACTGGCCTATAGTTCCCTGTTTTCTGTCTCCTTCCCTTATTGAATAGATGGGTTATATTTGCTACTTCCCAGCGTGATGGAACCTTTCCAGAATCTAGCGAATTTTGGAAAATTAACACCCAACACATCTACTACCTCATTAGCCACCTCTTTTAAGACCCTAGGATGAAGTCCATCTGGACCCAAAGACTTGTCAGTCCACAGCTCCATCACTTTGCTAAGTACCGCTTCCCTGGTGATTGTAATTTCACCAAGTTCCTCTCTCCCTTCCACCTCCTGATTTACAGCTATTACTGGAATATTTTTTCTATCCTCTATAGTGAAGGCAAAAACAAAATATCTCTTCGTTTCATCCACCATTTCCTTATTATCTACTATTAACTCCCCATTCTCACTCTCCAAAGGACCATCATTTTACCTACTTTTAAATGCCTGTAGAAACTCTTGCTATCCGTTTTTACATTTCTCGCTGGCTTCCTCTCATACTCTAATTTCTTTCTCCTGATTAACTTATTAGTCATTCTCTGCCATTCTTTATGTTCTGACCAATCATCTGACCTGCCACTCATCTTTGCACCTCTATATGTTTTTTCCTTGAGTTTGAAGCTTTCCTTAACTTCTTTGGTTAACCATGGATGGTGGGTCCTCTCCTTAGAATTTTCCTTTATAGTAGGAGTATACTTATTCTGAGTATTTTGAAATATCCTCATAACTGTCTGCCACTGCTTCTCTATTGATCTAACCTCTGGCCTAGTATCCCAGTTCACTTCAGCTAGCTCAGCTTTCATGCCCACATAGTTGCCCTTATTTAAGTTTAAAATACTGGCCTTAGACCCACTCTTGCCCCTTTCAAACTGGATGTAAAATTCAATCATATTGTGGCTGCTGCTACCTATGGGGTGCCTTTACTCTGAGATCATTGATTGATCCTGTCACATTACACAATACCAAGTCTAATATAACCTGCTTTCTGGTTGGCTACGGAACATACTGCTCAAGAAATTATCTCAAAAGCATCCTATAAATTCCTCATCCAGGCTACTACTGCCAATTGGATTTTTCAGTTTTATATGTAGATTAAAATCACCCATGATTATTATCGTCCCTTTATCACATGCATTCAATATTTCTTCTTGTATAATTTGTCCTACATTGTGGCTACGGTTAAGGGGCCTGTAGACTACTCCCACTAGTGACTTCCTTCCTCATCTCCACCCAAACCCATTCTACATCCTGATTTCCTGAACCAAGGTCATCTCTAACTATTGCACCAATGCCACCCTTGATTAACAGTGCTACCCCTCCATCTTTACCTAGCTTCCTATTCTTCATGAATGTCATATACTCTTCAATATTCAGGACCCAATCCTTGTCATCCACGTCTCCATCATGGCTATCAAATCATATTTATTTACTTCAATGTGTACTATCAATTCAGTTACTTTGTTATGAATGCTATGCACATTTAGATACAGAGCCTTTAGTTTGTCAGTTTGTCATCTTTGATCTAGTCTTGACTGTTGGTGCATCCTTAGTATTTTTCTCTCTTTCCCTTCCTGACACTCTTTGACTCTCATTTCCCATATCACTATTTTGCTCTCCTGCTTTGACTCTCCCCCTTGATTTGTAACATCCACCCAAGCTTGATCCCTCAGCCCCCTCCTCACCCACCACCTCCCTCCTCCCACCCCAAACACCCTGTTGAGTTTAAAGCCCTCTCTCCTCCCCTAATTATGCAGCTCGCCAGAACACAGGTCTCAGCATGGTTCAGGCATAGACCGTCCCAGCGGTATAGTACTCCACTCTCCCCAGTACAAATGCCATGAACTGGAATCCACTTCTCCCAAATCAGTCTTAGAGCCACGCACTCATTTTGTTAATCTTATTTGCCCTATGCCCATTTGCACCTGGCTCAACATTTCATTATTGATGACGAATTCACCCATCTAACAGTCCATCCCAACTTATTCCCACTCATGATACTTATGGGTTACGAGGCTTTGAATCATGGAAGAATGTACATAACCTATTTTTACCATTTGAATATGCCTTTCTCATGTACTTCATTTTATATCCACTAAATTCACTTCCATTTAATAACCATCAGTGACTGGATTTTCCCTAAGGTTGTGGGAAACGGAAGTCAGGACTGTTTCTAGGCACTAAATGCAGGGGAAACAGTTATTCATTGGAGGCATCCATTGAATTGACATGGAGACAGGTTCCCTGTCCAATGAAGGGTGGTGGGCCGGCTCTGAGGCTGGAGGACCAATGAAAGGCCTTTCGACTTGAGAGGAGCAATAGGCTGTGAAAGCACGTAAGTTATAGATAAGGTTCTTCAACAGGGAGGTGCCCTCTCGCCAACTTTTTTGAAACTTCAATTAAAAATTGTCTCTTGCAGCTAAGCCACCACTATGGGGGTTTTGGGGATGGGAGGCACAGTTGTGCAGAGGTGGTGGGGGAGAGGGAGACATTCCATAGGGCAACCTGTAGCCAGACAAATAAGGAGGGCCTTAAGACTGTCTGGAGCACTTGCCCCCTCCCCCTCCCCCCCCAACCCCAACCTGCCGCCAGGTGACCATCTCCAGGCACCTAAACTGGCCCCCACCCATGCAAAAAAATTCCAGTCAGCCTCCCTTACTGAGACTTAAGACTCTTTTAAGCCTAACCAGCTATCTGCTCTGTGGGGGTGGGTTGCCCTCCAGGCCCACACCTTGTCTCTACTAAGATGGCTCGGTCTGGGGACAACGCTGGGAAACCAGCATGCTGGATGGCACAAGTATTTCTGGGCCCTGTCCACCTCAGTTCCAGCCCTCCGGGTTTGAAAATCCAGCTCCAGGTGTCCATGTAGATGTAGTGTATTTATATATATTTGTACCTCTTTTCCTCTGACATAAAATCTGTGAAGTATAATTTCTAAGATTTATTTTCTGGCATCAGTGTGGATTACAATGTAATTATTTCAGTGCAATTCTGTTTCATATAATGGACTTGCAACTGCCCAAAAACAAATCACGTACTGATTTAGATAAGAATCTTTATTTATGCAAATTGTACTCTGAGAGCGCATGGCAACATATTACAAAACAATGTTTTATTTCAAATACATTTAAAACACACAATGAATTGGTCACAAGTTGACATAGATCTGCTGGTGACAATGATACATTTGCCAAATGCAGAGGCCAGTGTTATATTGCTGATCTGATGTAAGTTCCACCTTCTGAAACAAATGGATGCAAAGTACTGCTTGAGGAATTAAAAGTGGACTGGGTAATATGAAATTTAAACAGCAGCCGAAAGAGGACCCAGTGGGAAACAAGCGCCAAGAATTGAGTGATGAACAATTGTAGAAATATATAGAACACTTAAGTGATGGTGAAAAATGAAAACTCATCAGAATGAAGGCAAATTAATGCCCCAGGAAAAGCAAGAAACTAAACTGTTACAATCATCCACCAACAAAACATGGGGCGGAATCGGCCAGGATTTGCACAAAGTGCGGTAGCGGGTGGGATAAAAGTCGTTTTACCCGCCGGCTGCATAGGCGGCTTTTCATGCCGTAACATCCCATTCCTGGCGCATTCTGCTTCATTACTAATGCAATCTCGGGAAACATGCTGGATTCTCCCGCCCTCCCGTCACCTCAGACCTTCAGTAATCAGGGCGCCATATTTAAAGGGAGCCACTGCAGAGAGCCAGCACCCCCCAAGGGACCGGGAGCTGCTGCAAAGTCAAAGGAAGGAAACATGCTGCCCCAAAATTTAGCAACGTTTCCCTTGGGCGCCTACTGGGCACCATGAAGTCCTCTACCCCTGCTCTGGACAAAGACAAGCAAGCAACGTCACCAATCTGGCATGGGAGACAGTGACAGCGGTGGTCAGCGCCAACGCCCTGCAAAAGAGAGCAGCCATCCAGTGCCAAAAGAGGATGAATGATCCCCTTTGTTGCGCTAGGATACGTCACTCTTCTCATCACCCTCAACTCACACACTCACAAACCCATCACACATGCATAGGGATCTCACTCACTGCCAGCTCAAGGAACATCACCATTCACTCTCCCACAGACACCTTCATCTGTCTTGGGAACATGTCCTCACCGCTTTCATGACACCACTCACCACCCACACATGCCAGACATCCTTATATTCTAGCCCAGCAGGCACCTGCTTACACTCCCTCCATCTCTATTCATGCAGGACAAGCTGGCACACAACATAAGGGAGAGGTTGCAGACTGGTGGAGGAATGCCCGAAATCGAGGTCCTCACTGACTTTGAAAACAGGGTCATCCAGCTGGCCAGCGATGATCTGGACCATCCCTGTGCTGATGGTGAGGTCGGTGGTGCTCAACCAAGTGAGGACCCAGCAGTACAACGCCAATCAACCATGCTGTGAGTCAGTTCCCCTGTTCCGCAGTCCCCTGCTATGCACTAATTATCTTTCCTTGCTTTTGCAGGCACACTTGGGAAGCAGCTGAGGGGGTCCATGAGCCAGGCTCTCGACTCAAGACCCGAAGACACCTCGGAAGAGGAATGTGATGGCACCCTAATTAAAGACTTGTCACAGCGCTCACCCACACCCTCCATCAGTGCAGAGATACACACCTCAGCGGGACCTAGTTTTCGAGTAGCCTCGGGGTCACAATCTGGTGAGCACATCACACTGTCTGATCCACAGCAGGCGGAGGCAGGGACTTCCCAGGTGCCCTGCACTTGGAGGACTGCTGGAGGCCAGAAATCTGCTGAGTCCAAGTCAGATGAGGAGCCTCTGGACTCAGTCATACCTCAGTTGTCGGAGCTGCAAAGGCAAGTTCGAGAACATCAGGAAGGAATGTCCATTGCACTCTTCAGATTTCAAAGCACGATGGAGGAGTCCATCCACCTTCAGTCTGAGATGATAGCGCTGGCATGCCAACGCAACGAGGTCAACAGTGGTAAAATGGCAGCCGCCATGGAGACCTTGATCCAGGACATAGGTCCTGCACTGCTGCGCGGGCTGAACTCCAACGCTGATGCCATCGTTAGCCACCAACAGTGTTAATGCGAGAGGAGTGCGGAGCAGCTCGATCTCACTCCAGCTTCCCCTTTTCCTGTGAGCTCCAGGGGCTCTAGCTCCAAAGGCCGAGGAGGGTGCCACTGCCACCCAGCAGGACCCCGAAAGCAGGTCAGGGGCCTCCAGATCTCAGCCCTCCAGAAGACACCCGCCAAGGTCATCACAGACAGGGCATAGCGGTCAGCAGGCTCCGCTGTGGATGTTGGGGGAGCACCAAGACAGCAGGGTTAGGAAGGTTAAGAAGATGTAGTTGCACAGCCAGGGCATTTACCACTTGCACTTAATTTTCATCATTGTAAATGAACTCCAAAGAATGTCCCCCTGCCTCTGGCCCCTTGTTATGATGACCAGTGTTCGTAACACTCAGATGTGAAACCTTGGTCCCTGTACAAGATAAAGGCAGGTGTCTCAGTACAGGGCCTCTTCTCTGTGCAGAATGTAATCATCAGATCAAAGAGATGGTCCAGCCTCACACTCCTGGACACATTCCTATTGCCTGCACCTCGATGGTGCTTGTTATTGCTGCCAGAATGTTGTGAGCAGGCACCACAGAGTTCTGTCATTCTCTCTGTGTGCTCTCAGCACCTTTGAAGTGGGGCTGCCCCCCCATCTCTTCAGTGTTTGTGATCAGTGATGCTGTGCCCCTGAAGGGGTCAGGTGCTGAAGGATGTCAAAGGATCAGATGCATTTACAGTTTCACGGCTGCTTCTCCATGACGTGACCCTGATCACAGAGCGCATGTGAGCTGCCCTCAGCCAGACAGGAGTCAGACGTTCACAGAGGCTATGTGAAGATCTATGGGGTATCCTCAATGCATGTTGTCATCATCCTCCTGGAATCAAGCGACTATTAAGGCCTTTGCTGTGTCTCCATGACATGAGCCTGAGCACAGAGTGTATGTGCGCTGCCATTAGCCACACAGGAGTCAAACATTCACAGGTGCAGGGTGAGGATGTCAGGACTGTCCTCACTGCATCTCATCATCCGTGAACCTTGCGGCTATGAGTGCCTCTGCCTCATCTGGCCAATGCGTTGGCTTCATCGCCGGCATCCTCACCTTCGAGGACCTCACCTTTGACATCCCCTTCGACATTCTCCTTATTGGAGGATACGTGCAGCTCCTCCATCTCCTCCTCAGCCAGGTCCTCCCCCTGTTGCAGCGCCAGGTTGTGGAGTGTGCAACATGTGGCGATGACATGTGAGACCCTCAGGGGACTGTATGGCAGTGCTCCACCAAACCTGTCAAGGCACTGGAACCTCATTTTCAAAATGCCTATCATTTGCTGCAGTCTGAGGCCACCGCACAGGTGTCATCAGCCACGTCCTCTGTGGGTAGCCGTTGTCCCTGAGGAACCAACCCTGCAGCCTCCGTGGACCCTAGAGGATGTCAGGGATCTAAAACCTGCTAAGGATGTAGGAGTCGTGGATGAAATTGTGCGCAGACCAGCAGGATGTGTTTGTGGTGGTCACACACCAGCTGAACATTCAGTGAGTGGACGCTCTTGCAGTGACGTAGTTGACTGCTCATTGCCATGGAGATGTAAATGCCACATGAATGCAGTCGATGGCACCCTGCACCTGTGGAAAACCAGAGTTCTGTGCAAGTCCTAGCGCTGTTGCTTCCAAGTTTTCCTGATTCCCAGGTGAAATGCACAAGGTTCTGTGCCTTCGCGATGATGGTGTCTGTGACTTCCTGGATACACTTGTGTGTGGAGGTTTGCGAGATCCTGCACAGGTCACCTGTGTGGCCCTGAAAGGAGCCACTGGCATAAAAATTGAGCTCCGTGGTCACTTTCACGGCCACTGGCAGTGGATGCCCTCCATGTACCCGTGGTGCCAAATCCTGCAGCAGGTGCCATATGTGACCGACCAGTTCCTTAGTCATGTGCAGTCTTTGGCAACACTAGTTCTTGGTCACCTGCAGGAATAACGGGAGCCGTCTGTAGACCCTGTGTCTAGCGATGTACCTACGAATGCCAGCTCGCTGTGGATCTTCAGCTGTGTGCGCATCAGGCCCTGCTGCCCCTTCATCTTGAGGAGGTGCTCCCCCCTTTGCCATTCCAAGTGCCTCCGCCGCTCTCTTCTTCTTGTCTGGTCTCTGTCAGCCATGAGGTATCACCAGGTTCCATGATCCTGATGTTCTCCTCCTGCAGGATCAATGAGAGAGACACGTGGGTTAGCATAGGTGTACTAAGAACCTCTCTCGGTTAAGCCTGGAGGCCCTATCACGCATTCAGCAGAGTGCTAGCTACCACTTAGATGGCCAGTGTGTAGTGCGCTCATTAGCTATCCAAATCGTCACCCACCTCAGCCCTACTCCAATTGACCAATTGGTGGCAGCTTCAACCACTGGACTGCATGCTGTGACCTCAGGCAGTCACCTAACCCACACTGCAAGGCTGCACTGTTAAGTTGAATCATAATGGATTCTGAGCACCTCCACCATGGCCACCTTTCGCAAGGGGATTGTACAACTTACCCAGTCGGCCAATTGCCTTGCTGTCCTCTAAAATGCACATTAATTTGCAGTTTGCACCTGAGGGATGAAAAGTTCTGGAGCATTTGGTGGCACATTCATGCTTTTATGTTGCTTGAGTGGGCAGAAAAGCTTCAGAGGCTGAACTCCAAGCATGTCAGTGGAGCTGTAGCTGAATGGTCTCAGGCGCAGAAGAATGTTCACTTTTGACAAGCTTTCCCAAGTGCACGGCCACTTCCTCAACACCCCCCTTCCTACCCCCCCCACCTCAGCATGAGTATTTCCATCAGTCTGTCTGTGGTAAAAGCAAAATACTGCGGATGCTGGAAATCTAGAACAAAAACAAAAATACCTGGAAAAACTCAGCAGGTCTGACAGCATCTGCAGGGAGGGATACAGTTGACATTTCAAGTCCATATGACCTTTCATCAGAACTAAGACATAGAGAAATGAGATGAAATATAAGCTGGTAGAGGGGGGTGGGTGGGACAGGTAGAGCTCGATAGGGGGCCACTAGGGCCATCTGCCACTTGCTCGTCCTGCTTTCTACCCTTAATGTCCCTATTAGCACATCCTTTAGATAATATCAGCACCGTCAACACCCCTTTGTCCTTTTGTCTATGACATCTTTGGCAATCTCTTCTTGGCCTCCACCTATCATTGGCCCCCTATCCAGCTCTACCTGTCCCACCCACCCCCCCTCTACCAGCTTATATTTCATCCCATTTCTCTATGTCTTAGTTCTGATGAAGGGTCATGTGGATTCGAAACGTCAACTGTATCCCTCTCCACAGATGCTGTCAGACCTGCTGAGTCTGTCTGTTGTGCCTTGTTGTACTCCCTCCCTCCCCCGGAATGTGCTTGAGTATTTCCTTCAGCCTGTGCTGCCTTGCCCCCCACCCTCCACCCTGGCCTGACCCACATTAGAGCTCTTGCCTTGGCGCTGCACTGAAAGCCATTTGGGAAAAAACAACTTGCCTGTGCCCCCCCCGCGAATCTTCCTTGATGTCCTCCAGGCGATGCTCATGAGGGTAGTGCAAGGTTGTGTGCACTCACTCGCCTCTGAGTTCCCCTCCAAGTTTAGCTCGCCGGGTGCACACCTTTTAAAACACACCAGTCACACCTACGTGGACGATAAGTTTGCCGTGGGGGTGCGATTCCGGCGTGCAGGGGCTTATAATTAGATGGAAATGTATTTAAATGACGTTCCTGATGTGCAGTGGTGAGAAACGCCATTGCTGGTGGGGCGGATGATCACAAAGTGGTTTCACAACGGCATAAAGCCGATTTTTGGCCTACTCGCCATATTGTCCTTCTCGCTGCACCCCCCCCCCCCCCCCCCCCCCCCCCAACCCGCCATGATGCCCAACACCAAAGGGGCTGGAAAATTCCAGCCATACAGTTGTACAAAAGATCAGTTCTGCAGCGAAAAGAGATTCCATAAAACTGGTGATTAAAACGCCCCCTCAAATCAACGGAATAACTTCAAAGAAACAGTGAAAAGATTACAGCCAAAACTATGAAGTTAAATGCAACAAAATACATGATTGAGATCACAGATTAACGCCTCCACCCTGTCAATCAAAGGATGAGTTGCCAACTCTATCGAATGTATATGTGCACTGGGAAATGAGTACTCTGGCATTTAAAATTTTATTCCAACTGATAAAGGATCCAATGCTGTGCCAACACAGAAAATGGAAAATCATTGACAGATATACAGCACAAGAGATTTTTATCCCCCATAAAACAAACTGGGTAAAGGGCCTATAAAAGTCCATTCTTGCTCCTTTCTTAGCTCTCATTCCTCGAGTGCGCTACTTATTTGAACCTCTGATGCAAAACTACAGTAGCATCATATTGACATTGTGTTCCAAGGTAAAGAGTTCAAAAGCAGTGTCATTGCTGTACCACTCGATCTAATTGAAAACTGGCAAAACCCGTGCACTTGGCTTTCTGGCATATCATCTTGCAGTTAGCATATCAATAGGTGAAACAATTTCCCATCTTATTTCTTTGATTTTGCTAAGTTGTAGTGCATATTATCTAACACTGCATTGAGCTGCCAGATTGTATACATTAAGCCTCAACAAATAATGTCCCTAAAGATCAGAAAATGTATGTTCGTTTAGGAAGATACAGACTCTAAATTAGTTTTTATCCTTTCCATGAGATGTGGACCAGCATTTATTGCCCATCTCTAATTGCCCTTGAGAAGATGGTTGTGAGCCACTTTCTTGAACTGCTGCTGTCCGTATGGTGTAGGTAAACCCGCAGTGCTGTTAGGAAGGGTGTTCCAAGATTTTGACCCAGCGTCACTGCAGGAACGGCAATATAGTTCCAAGTCAGGATGGTGTATGGCTTGGAGAGGAATTTGCAGGTGATGGTGTTGCCATGCATTCGCTGCCCTTGTCCTTCTAGGTGTTAGAGGTCGTGCGTTTGTTAGGTGCTGTTGAAGGAGCTTGGTGAGTTGCTGCACTGCATCCTGTAGATGGTACACACTGCTGCCACTGTGTATCGATGGTAGAGGGAGTGAATGTTTGCGGAAGGGGTGCCAATCAAGCGGGCTGCTTTATGCTGGATGGTGTTGAGCTTCTTGAGTGTTGTTGGAGCTGCACTCATCCAGGCAAGTGGAGAGTATTCCATCACACTCCTGACTTGTGCCTTGTAGATGGTGGACAGGCTTTGGGGAGTCAGGAGATGAGTTACTCACCTCAGAATTCCCAGCCTCTGACCCGCTTTTGTGGCTGAACTATTTATATGGCTAGTCCAGTTCAGTTGCTGGTCAATGGCATCCCCATGATCTTGATAGTGGGGGATTCAGTGATGGTAATGCCATTGAATGTCAAAAGGAGATGGTTGGATTCTCTCTTGTTGGAGATTGTCATTGCTTGGTGCGAATGTTACTTGCTACTTGTCAGACTGTTTTAGTTGACGGGCAATATGATCAGCGCAGGCTTGGAGGGCCGAAGGGCCTGTTCCTGTACTGTACTTTTCTTTGTTCTTTGTTCTAAGCTGATAGACAATAGATAACATCAGCACTTATTTGAGTTTTAGATGATTTTATGACTTTCTGTCAACAAAGGCTCAAGCTGTGGCCGCTTGTTGTGATTGCTGCTGTTTTTCCATCCCTCCTTCTTATGGTACAGCATTACTTCTTCATTTTCATCTAATTTCTCTGTTATTGTCTTTATTACTCTATTTTTTGGTTTGAGGCTGTATAATGTAGAATGGTTCTTCCCCACCATACGGGGAATGGATCTGAAAGAGTTTTGAAACACAAAGTAACTAAGGCCTTAAACAAGGTCTAGGTTACATACAAGGTCTGTGTTACATACAGAGCTCAAGTACGTCTACATCATTTCTGTCAGGAAATTTGTGCAAATGTTCTTTACAATGTAAAAAAAATACGAGATTAGATTGGCATTTTGAGATCAGGTTCTTTTTGGTCAATTTTATTTCCATTTGAAGGCATTGCTGGCACCCAGTTAATCATTTTTCATATTTGAACTACTTGCTGCCTTAATTAGCTGTACTAACTGAAAAGCTAAGATGCCAGTGTTTTGAAGAGACAATTTGTGTCTCCTTAGACAAACCCATGACCTCTATCATCTAGAAGGACAAGGGCATCAGGCACAAGGGAACACCACCACCTTGGAAGTTCTCCTCCAAGCCACTCACCATCCTGACTTGGAAATATATCACTGTTCCATCACTGTCGCTGGGTCAAAATCCTGGAACTCCCTCCCTAACAGCACTGTGGGTGTACCTACACCACCTGGACTGCAGCGGTTCAAGGAGGCAGATCACCTTCACCTTCTTAAAGGCAATTAGGAATGGGCAATAAATGCAGGCCTAGCCAGTGACACCCACATCCAACGAATGAATGATAAAAAAAATGTATAGTTAAATAAATGTTTCCCAAACAACCTACTGAAAATAAAAACTGAAAATGCTGGAAACACTTATCATGTCAGGCAGCACCTTGTGGAACAGAGAAAATGTTTCACATCATTGATCTTTCATCAAAACCAATTGAAAAGTTTCCCTTTGAGCCCAGTTACTAGCAGAAATCAATAAGGTATGTCACATAGCCAACACTTGATTTTTATGGCAATTGTCTTTATTAAAGCTGATCAGACTATAATTTTAATGTGGATGTACTATTTCTCCTTCACGTTTGATATTTTTCAAATTCTAGCAATGTGTACAGAATTGACAGTCAAGCTCAGTTTTGTATCCTGTACAAATGTATCTCACATGTAAACTATTCTTGTGCTGTTCAAACCAGTCAACAAGAAGAAGGGCAGAAAAAGGCATGGGTTTTAAAGTTCATGTTTAACTCAGACATTACATTGCATTTTTGTTTGTCTGATTTAGTGTATATTGCACATTTGCATTTTCTGCAATTGCATAAGTATTAATATCTTATCTGGTAAAATGATTCAATTAGTCACTACAGTTATTGAACCTGCTAATTGGTGCTGAATGCTGAGATATCAAAAAAAGGAGCTGAAAATTTTTTCATATAGCAATGCCTCAGATGAGCCTAGCAAAGCCTGTCATTGCTTCCTGGTGGCACAGTGATCTGTTGGCTGGTTTCTGAGCAGCCCACGTGGCATTGCTAAAAGAGAAGGGTACATACAGCTGCATCCACTGTGTGCACTGGAAGACCTTGAATAAAAACTACTGTAAAGGAGCGCAGACCTCATGCGATATTTTTATGAAATATATATACATATATATATATATATATATATATGTATATCTCAACATGGGTACCCCCTAGAATTTTAAAAACTGGACAAAGACTTTGGGCAGAATTTGGCGGGCCCAACCCAATCTCCGGTGGGCGGGGAGCTGATCCCCGCCGGAGAAGCGGGCCCCGCCACCATTTTATGTGGGCGGGCCTTAATTGGTCCACCTAGCGTGACGTCCGGTGAGAAGCGCTATGCACTTCCTGTGTGGGAGAGGGGGGGGATTCCCCAAATGCGAGAGTGCACTCTTTCACGCATGCGCACGAAAGAGCGGACATCTCCCTGAGGCTAAGTGCTGTCTCAGGGAGATCGCTGACACTTTAAAAAATATTAAAAATAGAAAAAAAAATTCCTTAACATGTCCCCCTCATGTGACAATGTCACATGAGATAGGACATGTTCATAATTTACATAATAAGTTTATTAAGCATTTTTAAACCCCTACATGAAACCTCCTCCCGCCGGTGGATGAGGTTTCATGTTCTTTCTATTTCCCGCCGGGGCTCCTGGCCTGCCTGCCAACATTAAGGTTGAACGGGCAGGTCCTTTAATTGTATAATTGATCCTGTCAATGGCCTCAATTGGCCATTGACAGTCGGTGGGCCCGCAGCTGATTTTGCTGCGCCCCCGCCTCCCTGAAAATTTAAATGGGGCGGGGTGACGTTGGGGGGAACCCCTGACATCATCCTGCGTCATTTTATGTGTCGGCGAGCGGGCCCCGCCCCCTGCTCGCCGATGGCAAAATTCTGACCTTTAAAGAGGCTGAAGCTAAGTCTGCCTGTAACCCTGAACAAAATAAAATTTCTGGCTGTGACCTCTGAACAATAGGAGCTAATCTAGCAGCATCAAAGAAATGTGCACCTCATTACCTCTGCAGAGACGCTGATGACCCCGTGGACCGCAGAGACCAAATTCAAAGGGAATTATACAAAGGCCATGCATATTTCCTAAGCCAGGCCTGGCCAACACAGACTACCAGTCTGCTAGGACAAAGGACCCTGCACTTTTCCTTTCAAATACTTAATGGTTGAAATATTAATAATCTCAAGAATCCAGACAATGGAATATGCATCCTTTGTAAAAGCCACAGTGGACAGGTAGGAGTTAGGTGGCATGACCCCCTAGCTGGAGGAGCCTGTAACACTGTTTTTGCTGTACTGCCAATCAGTCTGTCCCCTCCCATCTAGCAAGCAGCAGCTCAGAACAAATGCTCGGTCCAGGTGAATGCCTGCAAACCACCCCGCTTCCCCCCAACCTACACTGTTCCTAGTGGAACTTCTGCACCAGCGCCTACAAGACTAATTAATCTCTATGTGGCTATCCCATCGTGGAAGTCACCTCCGCTGGAAAAATGAATGGTTCACCATCAGACTTCAGTTGGCAGACCTCTGTGAAAGAATATACCATTGGACTTTGACTTTTGGACTCTGGGCTCACGTGAAACAATAGTTCTTTATTCTGTGGCCTTTGCCCTGTAAATCTTTCTTTCTCTATCCCTCTTTTGTTGTTTGAATGCACTGAGGGCTACATAGTGACACACCCCCCTCCCATGCTTTGCTTGCATGTGAATAAACTAACCCTCTGAGTTTACCCTGTCTCAAGTGTGCTGTGCGGTTATTAATAAAAATTGGATGACACCAAAACTGAAGGGTTGGGAAATATGCCACAGCTTATAAAGGGGGAAATCAAAGTCAAAGTACCTTTCTGTTTGCAGGTGAGTGGTGAAAGGAGAAATCAGGGCTGCCTAAATTAAACCCCCTCCTGTCCTTAACACTACCCTGACCTCTCAGTCCAATTGACATGGCCATCAGCCCACATTTGGACAATGTATATACCGGCAGCCACTTTGATTTTCACCCTGCAAACAACAAATTTGAAACTGCAAGACGGACCCATCAGCATTTTCCTGGCCGCCCCTTGGAGATCCTTATCTGGGTCCTCTGCAACAGTACTTACCTGTGACATTGCCCTAAGATGAGCTCACAAGCAAAGCATCCTTTACCCTGACATGGCTGCAGGAATCTCATGTCCGGATGAATCACTGGCTGGTGTCCCAACCCTCCGAGGTATTTGCAGTGCCAACATCTGAACTGGTAGCTGCAATGATCATATTAAGTGACAGGGCCTTTCTGTTAGTGCTGTGCTGTTGCCCTCTGTCTTTCCCCTGGGACTGATAGGGATGGGTAGGCGGCATTTCTGTGATGTCTGAAAGCAAGAACTCAGAAGGGGAAGGTTGGTACCAGCAGGGTGAGGGTATGCTGGGAGTTAAGAAGAGACATAAGGTAGGAAGGGCCTTCATCCTCATTGTTCTCATAATGGTGGATGCCCAGGCCCCGTCGCAGCTGGTCCGATGTTGCTGAGAGCCAACTTTTCAGTAGGGCCCAAGGGCTTAACCCTAATGCAGAATATCAGTCACTGTGTAGCCAAATAGCTGGAGGCATGTGCAGGCAGTGAGGGTGGGTGTGAGGCTGGTGTGTGAGGCTGTCTGATTTTAGATGTGGATCCTGAGTGCTGCTGGGTGAGTGAGGGGGTTGTGCTGCATTGAACAGCGTGAGAGATTGGTATTGTGGTGAGTAGGAAATGTCATGTGAAAACGCTGTCACTGACCTTGACCGCGCGTGTGAGGTTATTAAAGCTCTTATGGCAAGGCCGCCAGGTTCTCATGTCCATACTCCAGGAGTGAGCTTCCTTGCCACTTGTTCCCACTCCGTCTGAGTAGCCTTTGAGGGCCACCTCCTGACACCACCACCCCCACAACCCCCCAAAGAACCATGGCATCTGTCCACTTGCCCACCTCCACAGCTAATGCCTCCAGCACTGCATCTGTCACTCTGGAATTCTTCTGTGCCTTGATTCTCTGTGTGCCGTAATTAAATTGGAGCAATGTTGTTCATTGCAGCTTCCCTTACATGGAACAGCCTGCAGTTAAGAAGAGCAGGCTGGCTGCAACACGTGGTCAGTAAACATTATTTTTCTGTCCCTTTCACTGAGTGCAGCGGCAGCATGAACGAACAGGAAGCAGTGCGGAAGCTGCTTCCCCAAATTTGAGTGTTGCCCCGCTGCATCTGTGTGGATATGGGCAGTTTGCGAATCCTGACTCCCACTCCTGAGAAGTGGGAGGATCCAATTTCTCGCCCATCGATTTGCATTTATGTAGTGATTTTCACAACCCCAGGGTGGCCCAAATGGATTTACAGGCTGTAAGTGCTTTTGAGTTATAGTCACTGTTACAATGTAGCAACCAATTTATGCACAGCAACATCCCATGAACAGCCTTCTTGCATATGACATTTCCCAACTTTACAAGCCAAGTCCAGGTTTGGCAACTAAGTCGCAGAACCATGTGTTGTGAGGTAGATTGCCTTGAATCGGGCAGCAAATGCTTGGTTGGCAATATTAGTGTCAACCCAGAGGCTGCGTCAAAGTCTTCGAATGCATTGCCATCTTTCGCATCCATTCCCATCTTTCTCATATTTCCATGCCATTTAGAAATCTATCAATCTGTGCCTTGACTGTACCCAATGACTGAGCCTCCGTAGCCCTCTGGAGTAGAAAATTGCAAATATTTACCACTCTCTGAGTGAACAAATTGCTCCTCATCTCAGTTCTAAACGGCCTGCCTCTTATTTTGAGACTGTGTGCCCTGCTTCTAGACTCCCCAGCCAGGGGGAACATCCTTCCAGTATCTACCTTGTCGAATAAGAATGTTGTATGTTTCAATGAGATCACATCTCATTCTTCTAAACTCTGGAGAATACAGGCCTAGTCTCCTCAATCGCTCCTCAGAGGACAATTCCACCATCCCAGGAATTTGTTTAGTGAACCTCCATTGCATCCCTCTATTGCAAGCATATCTTTCCATAGGTGAGGCGACCAAAATTGTACACAATACTCCAGATGTGGTCTCACCAAGGCTCTATGCAATTGCAGCAAGATATCTTGTACTCTTATACTTAAATTCTCTTACAACAAAGGCCAACATGCCATTTGCCTTCCTAATTGCTTGCTGCACCTGCATGCCAACTTTCAGTAACTTCTGAACAAACCCTTTGGACATCAACACTTCCCAATCTATATTTCAAAAATACTCTGCATTTCTGTTTTGGCTACCAAAGTGAATAACAACATTTTTCCACATTATATTCATCTGCTGTGTTCTTGCCCACTCACTTAGTCTGTCTAAATCCCCTTGAAGCCTCTTTGCATCCTCCTTACAACTCTTATTCCCAGCTAGACTTGTGTCATCAGCAGACTTGGAAATATTATATTTGGTCCCAACATCCAAATAGTTGATATAGTTTGTGAACAGCCGGGGCCTAAGCACTGAGCCTTGTGGTACCCTAGGAGTCACAACCTGCTAAACTGAGAATGACCTGTTTATTCCTACTTTTTGTTTTCTATCTTTTAACCAATTCTCAATCCATGCCTGTATATTACCCTCAATACCACGTGCTCTAATTTTGTTCACTAATCTTCTGTGTGGGACCTTATTGAAAATCTGAAAATCCAAATACATCACATACACTGGTTCCCCCTTATCCATTCTGTTACGTCCTCAAAAAAATTCCAACAAGTTTGTCAAAGATGGCTTCCCTTTCATGAATCCATGTTGACTCTACCATTATTTTCTAAATGTTCAGTTATCACATCCTTTATAATAGAGTCTAGCATTTTCCTATGACTGATGTCAGGCACTGTAGTTCCTTGTTTTCTCTCTCCCTCCTTTCTTAAATCTGCAGGAACCTTTCAGAAATCTATAGAATTTTGGAAGATGATCACCAATGCGTCCACTATTTATACAACCACCCCTTTCAACACTCTGAGATGTAGATCATCAGATCCAGGTGATTTATAAACTTTCAGTCCACTTAATTTCTCCAGTATTACTTCTTTACTAATTTATTTCAGTTCCTCATTCCTGCTAGTCCCTTGGTTCTCTAGTATATCTAGGAGGCTATTTTGTATCTTCCTTAGTGAAGAAAGACACAAAGTATTTGTTTAGTTTCTCTGCCATTTCCTTGTTCCCCATTATAAACTCTCCTCTCTCTGCCTGTAACGGGCCCGCATTTGTCTTTGCTAATCTTTTCCATTTTACATTCCCAAATAGAAGCTTTTACAGTCCATTTTTATGTTTCTTGTTAGTAACTTTCCCTACTCGTCCTATTTCCACCTCCATAACATTGCATGACTCCGCCCATCTCAGCTCATCTGTTCCTTAAACCCTCGTTCGTCCTTTCTTTACCACTAGACTTGCTTATTCCAGTGCACTCCTGGCTGGTCTCCCACATTCTACCCTCTGTAAACGTGAGGTCATCCAAAACTCTGCTGCCCATGCCTTAAATTGCAGCAAGTCCTATTGCCCTGTCAACCTTGTGCTCGTTGACCCAAATTGGCCCCGGTCAAGCAATGTCTTGTTTTTAAAATTCTCATCCTTGTTTTCAAATCCCTCCATGGCTTCATCGCCCCTATCACCGTAATCTACTCCAGCCCTACAACCCTCCAAGACATCTGCGCTCCTCTAATTCTGGTATCTTTCTCATCCCCAATTTTAATTGCTTCACTGTTGGTGGCCGTACCTTCAGTGCTCTATGATGCAAGCTCTGGAACACCCTTTCTGCACTTTTCCATCTCTTTACCTTGTTTTCTTTCTTTAACCACCCCTTGAATCTACCTTTTTGACAAATATTTTTGTCATCTTACCTGATATGTCCTTATGTGTCACAGCATCATGCTAGGTTTTATAATGCTCCTGGGAAGAGCCTTGGGATATTTCATTATGTTAAATATAATTATAAGTTGTTTTTGTAATAAGACTACCCAGGATGCAGACTACCAGATTGCAAGGCACTTCAGACAGTCAAGGACAAACTCTTCCCATGTGGCCGGCCATGCTGCATATGCTGATATACGACATTTTTAACACTGCCAGTGCAAAGTTAAGACTTCCAATCAGACATCGGTTCAAGTTAATCAAATTCCTCAACTTATCAAATGGAAATGACCCATGCTAATGAATGTGATGAAGGGCACTGAATAATAAAGAGCAGGAATTGGCAATCTAAGTGGCATTGCATAGAGGGAATGCTGTCTGTCAGGTGGATTGTTTGTTCACTGCAAACAATTGTTTAATCAAGAATGGCACTTTTACATTGGCACTTGATTAGTTTGAATTGCACGAGAACAGTTTGGTATGTCGGCTTTAGCGATTACATTGCTGGAATCTTCTCTGTCTTGTGAAATGGGTCTATAAACTCTGCCGTGAGGATAAGGGAGCCAATTTTAACAAGGTAAACATGGGGAATTGATAGATTGACACTGCCCTCCTGTAATCCAACCTAAAGAAGCACCATTGTGAATGTGACTGGGGATGTCTTTATGGGTCTAAAATCTATTTTCCTGGCAACAGAAAGGTGCAAGATAGTTAATCAATTTTTTTTAGTGTTGCAAAGCATCGGAATGAAACCTATCATTGATTTGAAAAGAATGACATCAGCTGAACCTTGATTCCATTGAATAATGTTTCAACAACAACAATTTGAACCTATAGTGCTTCTTCAATGTACTGAAAATATCCTAAGGTGCTTCACAAAGCGGTGTGAATAGAGAGATTGGCATGTGAAGAGTAGCTAGATTTGCCATGGAATAAATTGAAAAAAAGGTGCAAGGGGTCAAAGATGGAGTTCACCAAGTATAGCGACAATAGGTGAGAAAGATTTATTACAGGTTAGAATTTGAGTAGTGGAGTTCTGGATGATTTGCAGCTTAGGTAGAGTGAACTTTTGGTTGGTCAGGGAAGAGGGTAATGGTGAAGCTAAATGTGGAAATGGAAAGGGCAGTGATGGAACCAGATGATATTTGGGAGTTTTTGGGGATGGACTGCAATATAATGCCAGACAGTTAATCAAATGGCGCATCAACAGTGGCAAAAGGGAATGTGGCAGTTGTTTCATCATGTGTTCAAGTTCTACATGAGTTTCTTTGGTGTTTGTCTATTCTCCCAAAGTAAGCTGCTTGAGACTGTAGTTTGTTAAAACCATTATTCTTTATTTACAGCTACTGTATACATATTGGCACCTCTGCACAAGATTGGAACTTCTGCTCCCTCCAGATCTCTCTTTACCAATCAAGTGGCGTTACATCATCATTACATCCACATCATATAAATATAAGAAATAGGAGCTGGAGAAGGCCATTCAGCCCTTCGAGCCTGCTCCGCCATTCAATGAGATGATGGCTGATCTTCTACTTCAACACTATTTCCCTGCACTATCCCCGTATCCCTTGATGTTTTTAATATGTAGAAATCTATTGATCTCAGTCTTGAACATACTGAATGATTGAGCCCTCCATAACCCTCGGGGGTAGAGAATTCTAAAAATTCACCATCCTCTGAGTGAAGAAATTCCTCCTGATCTCAGTTCTAAATGGCCTGCCCCTTATTCTGAGACTGGTTCTAGACTCCCCACCCAGGGGAAACATCCTTCCTGCATCTACCCTGTCGAGCCCTGTAAGAATTTTGTATGTTTGAATGAGATCACCTCTCATTCTTCTAAACTCCAGAGAATAAAGGCCCAGTTCATTTAATCTTTCCTCATAGGACGATCTCTCCATCCCAGGAATTAATTTAGTGATACTTCATTACACTCCCTCTATGACAAGTTTCTTTTCTTGGGTAAGGAGACCAAAACAGCACATAATATTCCAGGTGGGTCTCATCCAAGGCTCTATTTACTCTTGTACTCAAATCCTCTTGTAATAAATGCCAACATACCATTTGCCTTCTTAATTGCTTGCTGTTGCTGCATGTTAGCCTTCAGTGACTTATGAACAAGGACACCCAAGTCCAACACTTCCCAGCCTCTCACCACTGAAGAAGTATTCTGTATTTCTGTATTTCCTACCAAAGTGGATAACCTCACATTTCTCCACATTGTATTCTATCTGCCAAATTCTTGTCCATTCGGTTAGCCTCTCCAAATCCCCTTGAAGTGTCTTTGCATCCTCCTCACAACTCACACTTCGACTAGTTTTGTGTCATCTGCAAACTTGGAAATATTACATTTAATTCCCACATCCAATTCATTGCTATAGATTGTGAAAAGCCGGGCCCTTAGCACAGATCCTTGCGGTACCCTTCAAATCACAGTCTGCCATGCTAAAAATGACCCATTTGTTCCTACTCTCTGTTTCCTGTCCATTAACCAGTTCTCAATCCATACCTACATAATATCCCCAAGTCCATGTGCTCTAACTTTGTTTACTAACCTCTTTGATGGGGTCCTCATCAAAAGCTTTCTGAAAATCTAAAAAAACACATCCACTGGCTCCCCCTTATCTGTTCTGCTAGTTATATCCTCAAAAAAAACTCCAACAGGTTTGTTAAGCATGATTTCCCTTTCATAAATCCATGTTGGCTCTGTCCAACCATGTGCTTCTGATGTTAACCCATTAGCTGACAATGGTTGCACAAATAAGGTTTTGTCAACATACATATGGAAGCTGACTCCATGTTAATACTGGTGCTGCAAAAGTAAAGAATAAATGTGAGTCTATGATGGAATTGCTAGAGAGAAAAAGACGACGCTGCTTGAGGCTTGCCACTTAAGCCTGTGGCATTCTTATTTAAGAATGCAAAGTTACATGTTGTACTTGGAAAATAATAAGAAATGAAAATCGTGAGGGATCTGATGGGACAAAATGAGTCCTGAAAAATGCGAAGGCCGCTTGGGCTCTTCGCCTGCCCGCCAACCTGAAGGTTGGACAGGCAGCATTATAAGGTACTTTAATTAATCCCTTAACGGCCTTAAAAGGGAAGCATTCGTAAGGGCTAGAAGGCTGGGAACAGATGAAGCCCGTGGAGAATATAAAGAAAGTAGGAAGAAACTTAAGCAAGGAGTCAGGAGGGATAAAAGGGGTCATGAAAAGTCACTGGCAACCAGGATTAAGGAAAATCCCAAGGCCTTTTATACATATGTAAAAAGCAAGAGGGTAGCCAGGGAAAGGGTAAGCCCACTCAGGGACAGAGGTGGGAATCTGTGTGTGGAGCCAGAAGAAATGGGAGAGACACTAAATGAATACTCCTCATCAGTATTCACCAAAGAGAAGGACTTAGCGGTCGATTTGTCTAGGGAAGAGCGTGTAGATAGCCTGGATCATGTTAAGATCAAAAAAGAGGAGGTGTTAGGCGTCTTGAAGAATATTAAGGTGGATAAGTCCCCAGAGCCAGATGGGATCTACCCCAGAGTACTGAGGGAGGCAAGGGAGGAGATTGCTGGGGCCTTGACAGGAATCTTTGTATCCTCACCGGCTACGGGTGAGGTCCCAGAGGACTGGAGAATGGCCAGTGTTGTTCCATTGTTTAAGAAGGGTAGCAGGGATAATCCAGGAAATTACAGGCTGGTGAGCCTTACGTCAGTGGTAGGGAAATTATTGGAGAAGATTCTTCGTGACAGGATTTACTACCATTTGAAAGCAAATGGGCATATTAGTGAGAGGTAGCATGGTTTTGTGAAGGGGAGGTCGTGTCTCACTAACTTGATCGAGTTTTTCGAGGAAGTGACAAAGATGATTGACGATGGAAGGGCAGTGGATGTTATATACATGGATTTCAGTAAGGCCTTTGACAAGGTCCCTCATGGCAGCCTGGTACAGAAGGTAAAGTCGCACAGGATCAGAGGTGAGCTGGCAAGATGGATACAGAATTGGCTTGGTCATAGAAGACAGAGGGTAGCAGTGGAAGGGTGCTTTTCTGAATGGAGAGCTGTGACTAGTGGTGTTCCGCAGGGATCAGTGCTGGGACCTTTGCTGTTTGTAGTATACGTAAATGATTTGGAAGAAAATGAAACTGGGCTAATTAGTAAGTTTACAGACGACACTAAGGTTGGAGAAGTTGCAGATGGTGAAGAAGATTGTCAAAGGATACAACGGGATATAGATTGGTTGGAGACTTGGGCGGAGAAATGGCAGATGGAGTTTAATCCGGACAAATGTGAGGTAATGCATTTTGGAAGGTCTAATACAGGCAGGAATTATACAGTAAATGGCAGAACCCTTAAGTGCATCGACGGGCAGAGGGATCTGGGTGTACAGGTCCACGGGTCACTGAAAGTGGCAACGCAGGTGGATAAGGTAGTCAGGAAGGTATATGGCATGCTTGCCTTCATTGGCAGGGGTACTGAGTATAAAAACTGGGAAGTCATGCTGCAGCTGTATAGAACCTTGGTTAGGCCACACTTGGAATATTGCATGCAATTCTGGTAGCCACATTACCAGAAGGATATGGAGGCGTTGGAAAGGGTGCAGAGGAGGTTTACCAGGATGCTGCCTGGTCTGGAGGTTATTAGCTATGAGGAGAGGTTGGAGAAACTCGGATTGTTCTCACTAGAGCGACGGAAATTGAGGGGCAACTTGATAGAAGTTTACAAAATTATGAGTGGCATGGACAGAGTAGATAATCAGAAGCTTTTTCCCAGGGTGGAAAATTCAATTACTAGGGGACATAGATTTAAGGTGAGAGGAGAAAACTATAGAGGAGATGTGCGGGGCAAGTTTTTTACGCAGAGGGTAGTGAGTGTCTGGAATTCGCTGTCAGAGGAGGTGGTGGAAGCAGGTACGATAGTGGTGTTTAAGAGGCAGCTTGACAAATACATGAATAGGATGGGAATAGAGGGATATGGACCCCGGAAGTGCAAAATGTTTTAGTTGACGGGCAATATGATCGGCGCAGGCTTAGAGGGCCGAAGGGCCTGTTCCTGTGCTGTACTTTTCTTTGTTCTTTGTTAATAGGCCCTTAACATTTCGGCGGGCAGGCAGCCAACTTTGCATGCGCCTGCCGAACGTAATATCGCGATGACGTGCGATGAGACGCCCGACATCATCGCGCGTCATTTTATTTGTCAGGCCCGCTCCCGCATGCCAACCGGAAGGTCCTGCTCCTTGATGCTGTGGAAGATTCAACCAAACAAAGAGAGAGTTGACCTTAGCAAATTGACATTCAGGCTACTTTGCTTTTATAATGAGCTGCAAAAATGAGTAATTACACATTTTGAAGCTTGAAACAATATGGATGGAAAATGTTCCATGTATAAGTATGTAGAGCATACTGTATGCCAGCATGGTGGGACAATTACTTTATGTTGTCATTTGGAACAGATGTTAAAGGTCTTGAATATTGGCCTGTATGCATTACAAGTTTAACTTGGGAGAATTATTTAAAGGATGGCCTCTTTTTGTTGCAGTTGTGCATTAGAACCGATGAATTGTAGCTCTGTTAAAATGAAAGACCACAGTCCGCTTCCAGCAATCTTCTCTTCGAATCGTGTTTTCAGACAAATAGTAATTCCAGGCACACACAGGCTGCCGGCAGTATTATCGCCATAGGGTATGCAAGCTATGGGGCGTTCGGTGTGCTTGTAGGAAGAGAAAAAATTCCTGTTTTTGGAGGATTGGTCTGTAAATTAGATGTGACAATTCACCTTTACTGATCAACTTTATAGTCATGGTAAGCTGAGAAATAAGCAATTCCGCAGTTCACATGGATTGTTTATACTTCCACTTGCTTTTATTTCACAAAATGGCCAGTTAATACACAATACACATTTTTGCTTGGCTTTATGCATAGTAGCATCTGAATGTACTAATTGATTTGTTCATTTTCCTAAAACCTCACAATAATAATTAACATTTTAACTAGCACCAATTATAATTACATTTAAAACATTATATATATTTCTGCAACAGTTTATTTGGTACAATTTTGTAAAAAAATTATGGCCATTTAGCTTCACTTGTTACCACTTGTACTGTTATCAATTATTAAGAGCCGGTAAAGGAAGACATGTTCATTAGCTCTAACGAGCAAAAAGGAGTCTGATGCAAGCACTTCTGCACAGTTTCTAATCTGTTTTGCAGAATTTACTGATTCTAGTAAGGTTCTGCCTCGGCCAAATTACCTCATGTATTCCCACCCAGAAGCTCCTCAAAGGTGTGTCTTCAGTTTACTGAATTTCTTGCAATGAAAGTTTTCATTTCTCACTCATTACATTTTGTGTTTATTGGTCAGGGGGTGAAGAGAGTACGATGATATGGAAAATACTCCTTCCCATCAGGACATTTTGGCATAGACACTGGTCGCTAAGTGAAACAGGGTTATCCACTTGGGGTCTATGATCCAGGTTTGGTCCACTTATGCGAACAATCACTCTTTTAGCTATCTTCTTGCCCATTTAAGTCTGAATTTTCACCGGGATGGACAGGCCCTCCGGCTTAGTCAAAATGGCGCCGCAGTCCTGATTCAGGAAGTCCTGAACTCCCGTCTCCACCCTGGTTAAACCCATGGCAGGAAGCCCCATGGATGGTAATGAGGCGGTGGGTTGTGAAAAGCCTTTACTGCCAAGCCCCTTCCTACCACCTCCATGTACCGCACCCTGTAACATCCCTCCTGCCATCATTCAACTGTGGCCTGAGATCCAGTGAAGATCCTAGGCCTCAGGTTGGTGTAGTACCAGCAGCAGGTACCACCTCCCCATTGGAGCCTCTGTTCAATAGAGCTAAGTGGCTGGCTGCTCTCATCAGCCCCGGGGAAGGTCCACCGCTGTCCAGTTAAGTGCCTGAATGGCATTTAATTTGGCAGGTTCACCTAAAAGAGGCGAGGTGGGGCTCTTGCTGGCTCTCCAGCAAAAGGTTGTCAAGATACCCATTGCCTCGATTAAATACCACCCTATGTTTTAAGTGACCATTTATCCAAGCAGTAATCGCATGGTATATGCTTGACAGTTTTACACCGAATCACTGGATTATAATTTTCTTTTATGCTTTACAGCCCTCAGCTAATAATCACCAGTGACCTGAAAATAAATGTAAGCTGAATCAGATATTTAAATTGAGCAGAACTGAACCTATTTAAGTGTGAACCATGCTCTAATGATCACACTTTTGATAATGAAAGTCTTTTGAATAGTTCCTTTGGCATGACAGAGATATGTAGCATGGGCAAGGATTAATTTATATAATTTCTTTTTCATCCCTGTCAGTGAACGAATGGACTTCACAAATGAGTCATTTAGCTGTTATGTAATCCAGTCTGCTGCTCTTTTGGAGTTACAAGAATTGAGCAAACTATGTTAAACTCTCATGATTTTCTGTGTGGCTTTTGATAATTGAGCATTGGAAATGAAACCAATGACCACCAATGTGGGATTTTGGAAATAAGTTTCAGAAGTCAAAAGTGCAAGATAATTGGCCAGAAGCGTTACGGAGAGGTGGGTCTGTAGGAATTGATAGCTTTATGGAGATAAATGACGTTGAAATACTGTATGACTGTACTTGTTAGAAGTGCACCTTTACATTAATGAAGTACCCTGACCCTCTTCCCACAGGTAATTTTCAAATACTCCTCATCCTCTTGTCCTCCATGTATCATAGATGAAGAGAACACTGATACATATATACCATATATACACTTGTTAAAGGAACCAGGAAAGGAACACAATGGGTGGCGGAGGGGACAGAGCCAGGTTGTGTTTGATTCCAATTTTTGTAGGGCTGGTATTGTAACCCCTCGTCCCTATACTTAACCTGTCGCTGGCTCTGTGTGGAAGACAGCCAATTTTCCATCTGGCCACAGGCATCGAGTGGCAGTCAAGTCGATGCCTGCAGTTCATCGGTTGCAGTAAGCTCGGGCCCAAACTGAAAATGGTTCAGCATTGCCGACACTGTCTGAAGGAGGAGAGTGTGCCCACTTCCTCAACTCTGTACCGGTTGCAAGCAGAAGTTAAAATTGTCCCCAGGAGATCGTTTTGAAAAGCATGCTCAGTGTTGCTCTGTAGTCCATGGTATGTCACGTCTCATTATGTGGCTTAAGGTATTTTTCTAAATCATAAACTTTATTATTGGTTGTATGAACTCTAAATCACTTTAATTATGCCTGGGTTTCCTCATCACCTAAGGCAATGTTGGAAACCCAGTTGAAAACCCATAAATTTTAGAAAATACTGGAAAAGGAGTTTTGCTGTGAGAATTGCTTTGTTTTCTAGACAGAAGTTGATGTTGAATTGTATAGTTATATTCTGATGCACACATATTCACACTGAATCCTATCTAAATGTCTCTGACATCAAACCCTGAATGAGCCAGTATACTTTTCAGTCCTTAAGGTTCAGTGACAGCACATTTATCAACATTTCCACCCGCTTATGTAAGTGGTCTTCATGGGCTGTGGGATTCAGCCAAAATGGGTCCCCAGCCACCTTTTACACTTAAACTCGAGTCACTTTTTCTAAGACAACTTAGTGAAGCATTGAAAAGAAATAAAGAAAGAACTTGCATTCATGTGGTACCTTTCATAACCGAAGGACATCCTAAAATGCTTTACCATCAGCCAAGAGACATGTGAAAAAATGTTGTTGGGTCTTCCGCCCTTGACTGATTTAGTCAATTTCATGTGAGTTTGCCTCGGTGTGTGTAGGTGGGGGCATCAGTTTTGGCACCATTTTGGATGTTGTTACTATCTGCATTTTTTTCCACTGATTTTCACTGCCTCATTTAGCTATTTCATGCCATGTTATTCTTTTAATGCTTTTTCATTACTTCACGGAGCATTAAACTGTCTTCAAGGATGGACCTGCTGGGCTTTTCTGTTTCATTTCGGATCTCCAACAGCTTTTTTTTCCCTTTTCGTTCATTCTTGGTGTTGACAGTGCAGATCAAAATTGCATTATCCTCCCCCCACCCTCAAATCTCATACTCCACACTGACATTCATCAATGGGTGTAGAAGACAACTGAAGTTACAAGTGCAGAGGATGATGTAAGGCTACAAATACCTAATAATTATCAACAGTTGGTCTCAACACCAAGGGAAGAATTTAAAATAAAAACAGAAACTGATGAAAAGACCATAAGACCATAAGACATAGGAGCAGAAATTAGGTCCTTCGGCCCATCGAGTCTGCTCCCCCATTCAATCATGGCTGATAAGTTTCTCAACCCCATTCTCCCGCCTTCTCCCCATAACCTTTGATCCCCTTACCAATCAAGAACCTATCTATCTCGGTCATAAATAAACTCAATAACCTGGCCTCCACAGCCTTCTGTGGCAATGAATTCCATAGATTCACCACTCTCTGGCTAAAGAAGTTTCTCCTCACCTCTGTTCTAAAAGGTCTTCCCTTTACTCTGAGGTTGTGCCCTCGGGTCCTAGACTCTCCTACTAATGGAAACGTCTTCCCCACGTCCACCCTATCCAGGCCTTTCAGTATTCTGTAAGTTTCAATCAGATCCCACCTCATCCTTCTAAACTCCATCGAGTATAGACCCAGAATCCTCAAATGTTCCTCATATGTTAAGCCTTTCATTCCTGGGATCATTCTCGTGAACCTCTCCAGGACCAGAACACCCTTCCCGAGATATGGGGCCCAAAATTGCTCACAATATTCTAAATGTGGTTTGACCAGAGCCTTATAAAGCCTCAGCAGCACATCCCTGCTTTTATATTCTAGTCCTCTCGAAATAAATGCCAACATTGCATTTGCCTTCCTAACTACCGACTCAACCTGCAAATTAACCTTAAGAGAATCCTGGACTAGGACTCCCAAGTCCCTTTGCACTCCAGATTTCTGAATTCTCTCCCCATTTCAAAAATAGTCTATGCCTCTATTCTTTCTACCAAAGTGCATGACTTCACACTTCCCCACGTTCTATTCCATCTGCCACTTCTTTACCCATTCTCCTAACCTGTCTAAATCCTTCTGCAGCCTTCCCGCCTCCTCAATACTACCTGTCCCTCCACCTATCTTTGTATCATCTGCAAACTTAGCCAGGATGCCCTCAGTTCATTCATCTAGATCACTAATGTATAAAGTGAAAAGTTGTGGTCCCAACACTGACCCCTGCGGAACTCCATTAGTCACCAGCCGCCATCCTGAGAAGGACCCCCTTATGTAAATATGTAGTATGAAAATATGTAGTATGGTCATAGGTAGTTGTAAAACAAAAATACAGCAGATCTAGAGCACTAGTCAGTAAAGAAATGAATGTTTTACATTCCATTCCTGTGCCCCATGGTTGCCGTTACTCCTGGAACACCTATTTGGATTAACATTGTGGCACAAGGTAGAATGTTGCCCTGTTGTTGGAGAAATCAGATTGTTTTCCCCAATCTTTGTTGATTACTCCAATATCTTACAGCTTCCATTCCTTAGGCTGATTACCAGCCATTAGCATAGTGACTAGGCCTTCATAAAATATCAGCGCCCTTGTTCTTTACATAAGCTCCCTAGAATATTATTGGCATTGAAATGGCCAGGTTTCAGCTGAAACCAAATTTCATGTTGGAAGAAGTGTCATTGTTTCCCTGTGTAAACTTTCAAATGATCACTTGTAAAGTTTCTCAAAGCATCACAGCCAATCAGTGATACAGTTACATCATTTAATTTCTCACGTCTGCTATTACAAGTGGAAAATAACACAGCTTGTGATTCTTAAAATAGTGTTCTTGTATGTGGGTGATGCCAGCAGGCAGCATTTATTGTTCATCCTTAGTGGGTACATGGGGCTGAAATTTTCCCTATGGAAAGGGTAAGGGGAGGGGAAACAGGAGTGGGAATTGTTTTCTGGTCTCGAACCTGCTTTTGGTGGGGAACTGATTAAAGTTAAGACTTGCACAAAGGCGATCTCTTAATTGGTTTTGGGACAGGTTCCCTGTCCAATTATGGGCGACTGGTGAAGCTGGGGGGCCAATCAGAGGCTTCCTAGCTTTAAAGAAGCACCTGACTACTTTACAAGGCAAGTAACTGGGATGGTGTCTCAACAAGAATTTGTCCCCCTCAGTCGTTTCATAAAAACTCACATCAGAACAACAGCCAGGCTATCAGAATGCATCAATTACATACAGTTCTATCCTGCATATGGATCTGAATATCGGTCTGAAGAGCCTTTGTAACTTTCCAATTATTTTCTGGGACAATGTTGGCATCTTTTACCCTAGCATTGTCAAATTCAACAACTTCATTAACAATCTATTGTTTCTGCATTATTATAATATCTAAAACCTGTGAGGATAGCAGGAAGAGAGAATGGAACATTGTTCACCTATGTGTGTCTGTGTTTCTCTCATTCGTCCACCTTCTCTCGTAAGGACAAATGCCAGAATTCAGGTAGCAGTGCAGTGATGACCTGGAGGCATTATCAGAAAGTAGCCGGGAAATAGGAAATATTGAGCAGTGTGGCTTCTTTATGGGCAGAATTTTAGGTCCCGTGGGCGGGCGCACGCCCAACCCAATCAGGGGTAAAATAGTGCGCGATGACATTGGGCGAGTGTCCCAACGTCATTGTGCACTCGCGTGATATTTCAGTCGGCAAGCATGTGCCCGCTGACAATTAAGAGACCTATTAAGTCAATAATGAGTCAATTAATTTAATCCTATTTTTTTGCTGCCCGCCCAACCTTACAGTTGGTGAGCGGTGAATAGGCCAGGCGGCCTTTGCATTTTTGAGGAAGCCTCGTCCACACACGGGATGAGGTTTCCAACAGTAATTCTTCTAAAAATTAAAAATTTGAAACGTCATTTTTATTATGTCCCTGTTCATGTGACTGAGTCACATGTGGGGACATGTTTCCCTTATTTTTAAAATCTTTACTTTTCATTGTAAAATTCTTCAGCTCTCTGAGGCAGCTCTGTGTCTTCAGGGAGCTTTCAGTGCGCGCTCCCCACCCCGGCAGACTTCAGCGCTCGCGCTCCTCCCTCCCCCACCCTGGCAGCGCTGAGGCACTCAGCGCGTGTTTCATGCTGGCTGGCCGTTAATTGGTCGGAGCCCGATCGCGGGCGGCAGTCCGTTTCACAGCCGTTCCCAGGCCCGCCCGCCCGACGAAGGGAAATCCCTGCCCTATAGTTTATTCCTTATGCTGTTCCCGTAGCTATTGTAGGGATTATGGGCAGAATTTAGCCCTCGATAGGCGGGCGGGCTGTCTCAGGGAGAGCGCTGAAAATTTAATAAACCTAAAAATAGCAAACTGAAGAAATGATTAACATGTCCCCCTTGTGTCACAATGTCACACGAGATGGGACAGGTTAATAAATATTACATAAAGTTTATTAAAGTTTTTAAAAACAGACATGAAACCTCACCCCGCCGGTGGATGAGGTTTCATGTTTTATCAGAAGCCCGCCGGGGCTCCTGGCCTGCCCGCCAGCCTTAAGGTTGGACGGGCTGGTCCTTGAATTGGGTTAATTATCCTGTCAATGGCCTCAATTGGCCATTGACAGGTCGGCGGGTGGACAGCTGATCGCACTGTCCGCCCGCCTTCCTGAATATTTAAATGGGGCGGGATGACGTCGGGGGTTCCTCCCAGTGTCATCCCATGTCGGCGAGCGGGCCCCGCCCCCAACTCACTGGCGGTAAAGTTCTGGCTTATTTCTCTTGGAGCCAAAAGTAAACAGCTTCTTTAGTTTTCCATCCTTTCTGTGAAGAAGCCCCAGGATTCTGCTCGGTAGAGCGGCTGAGTCACAGACATAATATGTAAGGAATCATGAGCTCAATAACTCACGCGATTTATTCCACTCCTCGGTATGGCATAATAAAAATTCAAATGCAATGTACTGTTATATTTAATAACCTATTTGTAAATATGAAATGGGAAAGTGCCACTAATAGTATTGTGTTCTAAAAGTACAGAGGTTATTAATAGTTATAGTCTGTCGTTTGAAAATAGAGTGAACAAGCTACAAAGAGCCAATTAACTTGAGTGTTTGAGACCATTGAAAAACCTACATAATAGAAGCTGAGGTGTTGTATGTTATTATTTCTCTATCAATTTTAATTTAGCTCACAGATTCTGTTCAGCTCTCACTCTTTCTCAAATCAGTTTCTCTCTCTGATGTCATCGGCAGGCATTGTTTACAGAGTTATTGAGAAAAAAATAAATCAGCAGAAATACAATAAGAGTGAACAAGCTCTCAGTGGTTTGTGAGATAGAATGGTCAGACTTGGGTCTCTGGTTCCAGTCATTCAGGCAGTAAGTCACTGGGGAAGTAGCTGGCAAAGCGGCTAGACATCATTATTTGCATTGGCTCGGGGCCACATGAGGTGTCTTAATTAAAACTTTAGTTATTGTGATTTTAAATAATCATTAGTTGATAAAGCACATTTTGAGGTAATGATAACCATTACGTTAGAAGTACGATATATTTAATTTAACGGAAAAATATACTTTGTGCTGTGAATTCGGAAGAATATTTTTGATGTAGCTGATTTAGAGTCTCTGTATTGTCAGCTCTGTCTCAGCTAGATCCCTTGCTGGACCGGCACAGATTATTTCAGACTCCTTGCAAACACTTCAGTCAGTTTTACAAGGCATTTGTTCGTATCACAGTCAGCTCAGGCTGGAAAACACATATTGAAGCTGAATATTGGTATTTTGTGTCTCAATAATTCTCAGGCAATCAAGAACACACCTTTACCTATTTATGACATAATGTCACTGTTTGATTTTCATTATTACCTCGATGTCTACAAGAGGATAGACTTACCTCAAATGTCTTGATTGTTGTTGTGAATTCGGTTTATTTACGTCCAAGAGAAAACACATTAGGACTCGTTCCTCCTCACCTGCATTTTTAAAAACTGTTATCTCTGACGTTTTTAGTTGACCAAAGCCATACAATTTAGTTCAGGTTAGGCTGGCTACAAAAAACCAGTGCAACAATGACACAGGTCAATAACCTTTGAATTTATGTCAATTCCTCAGGAAGGCAGCCTCCCCTGTACAGTTCAGCAGGGTTTGGGAAATTACTGCATGAGGATACAGAGCAGACTGCATTGTGTGTGTATTGGTCCTGTACAATACAAGATGACAGTTGCAAAAGGGCAGCAGTTTACCTGTTCTATCTACTGTCCTCCAGCGTCACTAAAGAGCTTTGTGGCTTGTCTCTAAATTAGCGCTGAAGTTGGAACTTGTCCTTCGAAAGACCTTTTAAAAATAAAACCCGTTTAGAAGATAGACCAATGGAAGGAAACTAACGTTGGCCCTAAACGTGCATAGCCTAACTGCTGTCACAACTTGTGTATTTAATTGCTGACATTCTTTGCAGTGAGCCTCATTATGATTCCTTGGGATCTGCTAAGCATTTGTAATTTAAGTTAAAATCAGAAAAAATGAATATTGTACAGAATGCATTTCAGAGAGTATTGTACTGAAGGCACACAGCTGTCCAGTGAAATTGAGTGACGCTTAATTTGCAAGGACTTCCCCAATAGAGGAGATGCAAGCCTGTCACTGATTCTCCAGCCAGTGGGTGATACTCCCCGTTGCCCCCAGGAAGTACTGCTCTGTCACGATGGTGTGACTTGTGCAAGGGTGGTATTAATCTGTAATTTCATCGGCTGATCAAACATATATTGAACTGTTTAAAGAGGACTTTTAAAACACAAGCAAAAACACTGGCTGGAATTTTTTGGCCCTATTGGAGTCGGGCATCATGGTGGGGGGTGGGGGGTGGGGGGTGGGGTTGGGGGTGGGGTAGGATGATAATATGGTGGGATGGCCAAAAACTAGTTTCACGGCGTCATGAAACCAGTTTGTGACCATCTGTTCCAGCTGTCAGTGGCGGGCCGCATGTCCTGCTGCATCACGTTGGGAACCTAATTTAAATACTTTAGCGTCTCATTATAAGCTCTGCTCGCTGGAATCATCGCCCCACGCTGGATCACAATCACGCTGACGTGCTTCACAACTATACATAAGCAACGTGCACCTGGCAAGCTGCACTTCATTCGGGACTTTGAGGTTTGTTTGCCTACCTTCCTTCGGGCAGCACTTGCAGTCATCAGCGCCAGGCTTCGCAGGCAGCACCACGTCACTTTTAGGGCAGGTCTCTACCTACCAGATCAGCTGCAAGGCGGGGGTGGCCCTTTGACAGCTGCAGGGCTAGGGCTTGCTTGGGGAAAGGGGAGAAGTCGCCTCAGGCAAAAATAGAGGCTGCAGGGCTAGGGCCGTACTGGGGAAGGGGGTTATTCCAGGGAGTGTATGGGGGCACATGTTGATCTCTGCAAGTGGCCTCAAAGGCTGAGGAGGGCAGTCTCCAGGGGAGATGAGGCCAGATGGAGATGTGAGGGTGTGTGTGAGAGAGTGAGTGGTGATGTCCCTTTAACTGGCAGTGAGTGAGATGCCAATGAATGCCTGACGGCCTTGTGAGTGCATGAGTTTAGTGTGATAAGATGGTTGCCTTACCCTAGTGGCAAGGGTGAGATCACTCATCCATTTTCTGCGCTGGATGGCCGATCTCTTGGCGGCACCATTGGCACTGACCACCTCTGCCACCACTCCCAAGCCAGAGTGATGAGACTGATGGGCCTCCTGCGGCCAGAGTGGGGGTAGAGGACATTGTGGTGGCCTCCCTGGCATCGAAAAGGTATCCCAGGGATGCGTCACAGAATCCGGGGGGGTTGCACTCTTCTTAGGTTTTGGGGCCATGTCTTCTGTACAGCAGTCCTGGGCTGCAAGCATTGAGAAGTGTACACACAGATGTATGTTTAAATATGGTGCCCTGCATGAGGAAGCTGTGAGGTTACGGTGTGGCAGGCAAATCGGAGGCCGCCCGCCAACGAGATGGTGTGTTTCCTGTGGCTGCATAATTAATGAGGCGGGAATGGGATCATATGATGTGAAAAACCGCCATTTCGGCCAGTGGGTAAAATGACTTTTTTTCCCTCTCACTACCGCACTTTGTGCAAGTCTGGGACAATTCCACCCACTAATTTAAGGTGGCTGCCACAAGACACCTGATGTTTGGTATTATAGGTTGACCAGTTTTCTGGAAGGTTGCATTGTGGGATCTGTTGAGACATGCCCAGGCAGCTTCATGGAATTTCACATCAGCTGTTGTCAAGAACTACTTCAAAAGATGTACTGAAATTGTGCTGGACCTCACATTTGCATTTCTGTAAGGCTACCTCTCAAAGGGAGACAAAAAGCCTACTAGGACAATAGCTACATGGAATGGTGTTCTTCCTATCTCATCAAGATAGATAATGGATATTCAGGAGTTAATGGCTGGGACATTTCAGAATCTAATCACCTCGGCCATGAAACAAAAGCCACCATCTTTCCAGATGTTAGCCAAGCAAATACCTTCTGAAATCATTGTGGGGAGAGAGGTCACATATGGAGTAATCATTTTTGAAATCTCTTTACATAGAGCATGCAAGGTTCTAAAACAGTAGTCTAGAAAAACTACCAATGAAGCCATAAAGAGCTCTCTTTTCTTCTCTCTCAAGTTAAGGCCTGATCTCTATTCTAGTTAAAAATCCAACACAGAGATAGTGATTTGCCATCAAAAGGTGCAAAATTCATCAACTTCTGGAAAAGGTGGACTATATTTTTAAAAAGAAATTGTCTCCTGCAATTGCAGTTTTACATGGGCTTCCACTCCTGGGACTTCAAGATCACCATGGAGAAAAATCTGCTGCAGCCACAGATACCAGTAAAGGACCCATAACAGTAAACTTTTTTTTAACTTGCAGCATTGAATTTTAATTTGGCTAAGAAAGCAACTTCCTACTATACATCTTGTAATTCTGCATGTGTGTGTGCGCGCGTGTGTTTGTGCGTGTGTGTGTGTGTGTGTGTGTTAAGTTCAGTCACAGGTGTACCTTTTTGAATACCTGGGTGTGTTTTTAGCTCAATAAAACCCCTTTATGTTTTAAACTCAAGAAAGTCTGCCAGACTAGTTTCTTTGCAATCAGCACATGAACGGTTAAGCACAGACAGTGAGTAAATACCTTCATCCTTACAAATTCACAAAAACACCTTGTTATGGTCAGACTTGGAGTGGTTTGTTAGGAGAATCATTTTTACCCTTCCTCATGTGGCTGATAACTCACATAATCCATCAGTGAAGTTAGTTGTTGTGCCTCAACTGCCACATTAGTTGAGATAAACTAAGTTAGCATAGACCAGTAGTTGTCTTTGAGGACACTTGTTATCTGTGTGGCTGAGTTGTTCACTGGGTAAATTTCCGTTGGAGAGAGTGACTACTTGGTACTCAGTATCTTCGTCTGTTATGAAATTCAAGCTGAAATCATGTTGAAAAATTGGAGCGTATCCTTCAATCAATCAGACTTGGTAATCAAAATGTTTCACTGCTGAATTCTCGATATCCTGCAAAATCCTAACTGAGGATTTGTACTTGGTTGGTGTTGTTGCCAATTCCCAGATACTTCATGCCCCTTTGGGGAAAGAACTGTGCGAGTATCAGCTATTGGGGTAGTACTCTTTGACATAAACCTTCACCAGATAAAGGAGTGGAGGCTAACTGACTGCTAACCAACTGAGATCATCAAAGGCTGGTGAACGACCCTGAGGCTTTCATGGCTTATTTACGCTGGAGGAACTTGTTGATCGACCGGGGGACCTTCCAACTCATTTGATAAATAAACGTAAAGCAAACCAATCAAAATGCTGAATTCAATCCTTCCCCTTATACTTTTACCCAATATCATTATGGCCTGCAAAATTGTG
This sequence comes from Cetorhinus maximus, assembly GCF_964194155.1. Classification (NCBI taxonomy): domain Eukaryota; kingdom Metazoa; phylum Chordata; class Chondrichthyes; order Lamniformes; family Cetorhinidae; genus Cetorhinus; species Cetorhinus maximus. The sequence goes on from NC_135880.1 coordinate 201,374,653, forward strand.
CATTGATTTCTCCTGTTGAGCTTCACAGCCACTTGAGTTTAAAAGAAAGGTTAAGGGATTTTGTGACTGCTGTCACTTTTTGACAGCTGCCTCCTTTCATTTAAATGTTGGAAACACTTTTATTCCTAATCCTGTAAGCCAATATTAAAGGAATGCACATTTTGCCTGTCATTACAGTTTAATCAACAGCGGAGGAAATTTCACAGTCAGTGACAGATAAGCGTTTCATCTGCATTTCTGTGCCTTTTGTCACAAGTGAATAGTTCACAGGGTGTTTTGAAGCAAGCAAGAAAAAAGAAAAAAAATGTGAACACTAAAGATTCTTAATAGGTTGAAAATTGCCTTCAGAATTCAAAATATATTCTAATTATCAGGCAGGAATCAAACTGCAGTTTGCATAGAGATAAAGTATGAACAGGCTAATGTAAAACTGCACTGATGAATTGCTGGATGCAAATTTGGCTGTTAATGGAACTTGTGTTATTTAATCTCCCTCAGGCCTCTTCACTTATACATTGCACATTTTTATTAAAAGTGATATTGTGGGCTGTTTTTGTGAATTAAATTGGGTGACTGTCTGCAGAAGGCTGATAAGCGATAGTTCAGAGCGAAAGGAAATGGAGATTTTTCTTATTCATGGATTTAAATGCCAGTTGTTGACAATTTATTTGTGTATACAGTAATAATATGATGTGAGCAAGAATGGCCATCGGCGTTTATTACAATGGCAGGCGTCATTACTAATGGAGCTTCCAGAGCCAGTGATAATCACATTCAACCACCTACTCTTAGCGAACTATCTGTATCTTATCAACCTGTGTTATAATGTTGGATACTGTGGGACTAAATTTTAAATAAAAATAAATTAAATATAAAAATGTTACTGCAAATTAGCAATGGTGGAGAATAGTTGAAAGTCTTAGGTTAAATTTGTTTGTGATTCTGAACTACACTTTGATTTTAATTAGTAATTCTATCATTTTACTCTTTCAGTTTTTGTGTTGTCGCTATTATTCTAAAACCTCATGTAGAAGTTGCATTTCATCTCCCTTTCTGAGCCTTTTAAATATATAATGGTGTAAGTATTGCACAACTCCAAGTGAATCAGGATCCCACCCCCCCCCCCACCCCACCATCACCACCTCCCACCACCTCACCCACCCATAAGCTCCATATTTTCACTTGTGCTTTCAGGGACAAAGGAGTTAAACAGAACCATTGAATTTTTCCAGGATGGAAGACAGTAAAATTAGGAAGCAAGTCACCTTCGGCTACTGTAGCATACCTGTTGAGGTGTCAGGAACAAACAAGTACGCAATGTCAGAGTTAGCAACACGTACAGAAGAGGCAATCAAAGGAAGGACAGTTGAACTGAAAACAAATGAGGGGAGAAATTGAAATCACATTTTAGCTTCATTACAAATGTTTTTAATGAAAAGTGCAGTACATCATATTTTAGAAACGTGGAATAAATTAAATCATATTGTTTGAAATTACAATTTTATCTTGCCCAGTCATCCATGCTCTTTCATGCTGTGGGGGAGAAGATATTAAGAATGATGCAGGGAGAGTTACCAGAGAGATGTGGCTACATCACAGGAGGTTATAGAATATAGAATCTCAGATATGTAGACAAAGTTGCACACATAGTCAGAAGAAAGGAAGAATTCGAGACTACGGCAGGCCTAGTGAAAAGACACTATCAGTCTTTTGGACTGAACATAAATGAGGCAAAGACCAATGGTATGGCTCTAAATGACAAAGGAAAAGCCAACATTGGAAGACCGGGATAGTGGATAAATTCAAGCATATTGGCTCGATGATACACCAAAGTTACATCCAAGAATGAAATCCAGGTTAGAATAGCTTACAGAAAGCCATGTGACCAATGACTTAAGCAGCATCTGGAAGCCTGAAAGCATCGGCGTGAAGTTGAAAACACATCTACAGTCACGAGTGTGGAGTATCACATTCTATGGATTTGAGAGTTGGAATCTGAAGAAAGAGTACGAGAAGAGGATAACAGCTATTGAAATGTGGGTATGGTGGGAAGGCTCCGAATCAGCTGGATGGACAGAAAGACAAATAACTGGGTTAGATCAAGTGTAGAAGCTCAGGAATCAAAAAAGTTACTAAGTAAAGTTAGAGAGAGAAAGATAACCAAGTACGGACATCGGAAACAAAGACCCGACAGCCTTGTCCTGGCAACAATTAAAGGAGACGATGGAGCTGAAAACAAAAGGGGAAGAAGAAAAATCAGATAGGTGGATAACATTGAGATGTGGTCTGAGGGAGTCTTGAAGAAATCCAGAGAAGAAACTAGACAATGCCAATGGCCGCACTAAGGGTATGGTGACAACGAACAAACGAATGAACTTTCCCAACATTTCCCAATTCCATTGAGCACAATTGGCTGCAATTGAAGAAGCACACTGCGGGATGTCATCTCCATCAGGAATTATTTTTCAATTGTGTAATGTTTCTACTCACCTGGAGAGAAGTGTCTTTTAAATGCACAAAGCAAATGGTGGGAAGGATGAAGTACAAATGTTTTAATAAGTGCATCGAAAAATGTAAACTTTATATTTTACACAGACTACAAGAAAATTGAATTTCATTTCCAGATACAAACTTCTGGCTTATTTGTATGCCCATAACCTAATAAATAAGAGAACAGAAATGCTGCTTGAATCTAGAAGGTTCTATCAGTGCTTCCCTGCTCTTCCACAGGTGACATGCTTTAGAAATCACTGAACTCTTCCTTTTATGCTGTATGAAAAACATATGCCTTTGAGGATTAACTGGGTTTTTAGGAGCTTACTAAGTCATAGTGCTACTGAACAACCTCTCTGGCTTAGGAAAACTAAATTTATATTTGTGTAACATCAATTTTTTACATTATGATAAAAACTCGAAGTTTTAAAAACTTTTTAAAAAGTTTTTTTTCTGATATTTCAACTTCCAATGTGAATGCTCCGGTCTCTATTTGGCTCTCTAAAATTTATATGAGGTCAAGGATATTCAGTGCTTTTTACTTCCTGGTTTACTGCCTGTGAGAATTTTTCAAAATGATTGGCTGCTTACCCTTTTTAATGACAACACTATTGCTGGACACCAGGGGCAGGATTTTCCCCCCGTTGGGGGCGAAGTTGAAGTGCGGGCGCGCACAGGCGCACCTCCGACTGGCGTCCCCGGGGGCATGGCGCCATTTTACGTGGGTGTGCCAATTAAGGCCTGCCCAGCGTGGCGTCTGCATGGAAGCGCTATGCGCTCTCTGTGCGGGTGGGGGGGGTGGAATTCCGTAAACCTGAGAGTGCGCTTTTTCACACGTGTGCACGGAAGAGTGCACTCATCTCCCTGAGGCTAAGTGCTGCCTCAGGGAGATTGGCTCTACTGTCAAAAATATTTAAAAAATTTTTTTTAATTGTCTGACGTGTCTCCTTATGCGAGACTGTCACATGAGTTGGGACATGTCCATAATTTTTAAAAAAAACTTTTATTAAATTTTTAAAAACCTACATGAAGCCTCATGGATGAGGTTTCATGCTTTTTCTAATTCCCACCGGGGCTCCTGGCCTGCCCGCCAACCTTAAGGTTGGACGGGCAGGTCCATTAATTACTTAAATGACCCTGTCAATGGCCTCAATTGGCTATTGACAGGTCGGCGGGCGCGCAGCTGATTTTGTTGCACCCTCGCCTTCCTGAAAATTTAAATGGGGCGCGGTGACGTCGGGAGTTCCGCCTGGCGTCACCGCGTGTCATTTCATGCGTCGGCAAGCGGGCCTCACCCCCCGCTCGCTGACGGGAAAATCCTGCCCCAGGATACCCTTGACTTGGTGCCAGATTTGAATTAACATCAGGAAATGTGAAATCCAGAGATCACTAGACCTTGAGCAGCTTTTCTTGAGGTCAGTGGTGAATTGCAATATTTTGCTGCTGACTACAAAATCTGGGCCCCTGTATTCAGGTCTGACTATGGAGTTATAAGTGAAATGTTCGAGCACTGGAGGCAGTGCAGAGAAGAGCCCTGAGACCAATTTCTCACAAGTGTTATGAGATAGTAACCACCTGAAGCTTTAGAGGTGCATGACATATAGACATGGCAAACTTGTTACACTTAAAATTAAACTGTGACTCAGATAGGAGGGACAATTTTTAAACCAGCAAAAAGGCTAATCTAGTAATTCAGGTGAAGAGTAATGAACCCACAGAATAGACTTGTAGAAGTGAGTGGAGGAAAGTACTTGTGAATGATTGAAGAAACAGTCAATGCTAGAAAATAAAAAAAGGAATAATATGCAAATGTTGAGTATCTCAAATAAAAACAGACAATGCAGGCAGGACCTCAGAACTGTTGAAAGATGTACACGTAAAATGTTAGGCCCTATCTTCTACACAGATGCTAACTCACATACTATAATATTTGGGGTATGTCCCTTTACCTCTGATTGAAATTTATAGGGAAGAATTTTCTCCCCGTTTGGGGGGGGAAGTGCTGGAGCGGGCGCGTGCAGGCATACCTCCGATAGGCATCCCCGATTGGAGGCGTGCCGCCATTTTACATGGGCGGGCCCAGTGTGATGTCTGCCAGGAAGTGCTATGCGCTCCCTGTGAGTGGGGGGGGGGGGGGTCCCTCAGCCGATAGTGCGCTTTTTCGCGCATACATGCGAAAGGGCACACTCATCTCCCTGAGGCTAAGTGCTGCCTGAGGGAGATCGGCGCCAAATTCAAAAATGGTAAAGGGGCAAAAATAAAATTTCCCTGACATGTCCCCTCATGTGACACTGTCACATGAGTTGGGACAGGTCCATCACTTTTAATCAATAATAATCACATTTATTAAATTTTTAAAAACCCTCATGAAACCTCATCCCGCCCGTGGATGAGGTTTCTGGCTTTTTCTGAAGCCCGCCAGGGCTCCCGGCCTACCCGCCAACCTTAAGCTTGGACGGGCAGGTCCATTAATTATTTCAATTATTTTTTAAATGGCCTCAATAGGCTGTTGACAGGTCGGCGGGCACACAGCTGATTCAGCTGTGCCCCCACCGACCTGAAAATTGAAATGACGCGGGGTGATGTCGGGAGTTCTGCCCAACGTCATCCCGCATCATTATACCTGTCGGTGAGCGGGGCGGGGCCTGCTCGCTGACCTAAATATCCTGGCCATAATTTATTTGTTTTCTCTTTACCGACATTAATGAATGTCCTCCTCATTTCCAGTAGTTTTAATTTATTTTCGTTAGGTGCTCTTTTGATGCAACTGAATCTTGTGGGGGATGATCCTCGTCCATTTTGCTCTTGTATCTGTTTTAATGTTATAATTATGGACATGAAGTATTACTCACTACAGTCTCCTCCTTTTCCTGTTGGAAATGTTTGCAACTGGATCTTTTGCTGAGCAATTGCTTAACTTGAAACATCAAATTTAAACGTTTTCTGAAACTAGTGGTTGGAGTGGTGCTACTGTGAGGATTATACTGTTGAATGAGAATTAGATATACACTTGAAAAAGGAAAATTTGAAGGTCCATGGAGAAAGAATAGGGCAGTGGGACTAATTGGATAGCTTTTTCAAAGAACTGACACAGGCATGATAGCCTGAATGTCCTTTTCCTGTACCTTATGATTACACATGCACAAATCAAACGCATGTTTATGTAGCGGTTTCAACGGCAAAAAATGTTGTTTTTTATTTGATTTGTACTTGATTGATTCTAAGCTACCTGATCCTGAATAGATTTTTCCCAGTCTTTTTTTTTGATGGTTTTGTATCATAGAATATGCAAAAGTAATGATGGCCCACAAAATGAAAACATGAAATATGTGAAGCTGTAACTTCTTGCTTTTGTTTTTTAAGGTCTGACTGTAGAGATCCTGATGCTGATCAAAATCTGCTCAGTTTTTGGTCTTGGCGTTTCTACAACTCTGAAATGCTCTTGCAGTCTTTGATTTTCCCAGCTGCTAGCTATCCTCCAACATCTAACAATGCCTTCATTGCACACTTGCTACAATCTTTATTTGCTACCATCCAGATTCACAGTGAATTGAGGCAAGGAATGGCATTTTGTCAAATTGTCTTGGCACCAGGACCTGTGACAGAGACACCCCCAAATAGAGGGAGAGGTTTCTCAGTTACTGACTAGTTGGAAAAGAGCTCTATCCTGTCACAGCTTAACTAGATTTGTGAGAAAATCTGTCTGTTTCATCAGCTTTCCATGTGTAACTGTCAGAACAAACTATCTAATTGAAAGGGAGGTTGCCCGCAGGGAGTAAGATTGGTGCAAGATCATGATTTTTCTTTCAGTAAGAATACCGAATTCACAAGGACCTCTGGCTCACCCATTAATGTTCTTTTTTATTTATCTTCCTGTCACAAATATTTCAGATGCGTCCCAAGGTTTTTATCAAATAATTAGCAATTGTATTATGTACTGTAGCCTAATGTGCTGTTGGCTATGACATGCCTTTTGCACTAAGCCTGAACTTATGTACAGCCTTACGTCAGCTTGTAACTTCAAGTGACATGATGATGATTTTTACTGTAATTCATAAAGTAATGTCATTGTATAGAGAATTTTGGGTCACTTGGATTTGCTAAGGTGCTATTAATTTATTACCTGGAGGCTCTGGTAGCTCATTTACAGTTCTCAAATCGAAATACATCAGAACAGAAATGAGCTGATTCACAATAGTATTTATTTTGCACTCTGACGCTTTGTCATGTATTGAGGAGTTGCAAATGTTAGCTCGACAATGATTGATGGAAAGAAGATTTTTGGTCTCTCTTGCATTGTAATTTTCCCAATGTGGTATTCTGGAATATTTCAGTAACTTATTACATCCAGCACACTCCAGCTAAATGTCTTGGGCAGGATTGTATGCTTCTATTTCATTGGATTTTTGATTGATAGCAGACAGAGAAGACCAATCAATAGAGCTGAGAACCATTCCCCTGGGTATCTGCTACTTAAAGATATTCTGCCAGAAATGATGGCAGCTGCTGAATACATCCACCGAAATAGAGACGAGCATGTTCTAAGTAGGTGGCAATGACACATTATGTCATGTGCTGTGTTTACCATGGTTACCACCAAAGCAAAATCAGTCACAAGGAATCCCAGCATTTGATTGGAGAAAAACGTTATTATGGTGGTTGGAAAGAATTTAATCCATCAAATTCTACTCTTCTGATTCCAATCCCACATGAACATGATTGGTTCTTGATTATCCTCTGAAGGGACCAGGAAAACCATTTGGTCATGCCAAACACAATATTTTGGCTCAAGAAGAAGGTTCACCATTTATTGAAGCTCATGGAATAGGAGGGTCAGTGTCAATTTGGATTTTTAAAAAATGGCTTAAGATCAGAAAAATATGGGTTGTAGTTAACAGTTGTTTTCCAAACTGGAGGATGCTAGACAGTGCTACCCCCCAGGTTCAGTGCTAGGACCATTGCTTTTTTGTATGTATATTATTTTTTAACATTATATATAATAAATATAAAGTGGATATTGAAATGCAGAGTAAAACTTCAAAATGTTCCAATGAGAGTAAACTTGGAGGTGTGGCAAACAGTGAAAATGATATCGTTCAACGCCAACAGGACATAGTAAGGCTGACAGAATGAATCACGGAATCACAGAATTTTTACAGCACAGAAGGAGGCCATTCGGCCCATTGTGTCTGCACCGGCTCTCCAAATATGCATCATGGTTTAGTGCCATTCTTTTGCTTTTTCCCCATACCCTTTAACATTGTTTCCATTCAAATAATCTTCTATTGCCCTCATGAATGCCTCGATTGAACCTGCCTCCACCACACTTCTAGACAGTGCATTCCCGACTCGAACCACTTACTGCGTGTGAAAGTTTTTTCTCACATCACATTTGCGTCTTTCGCAAATCACTTTAAATCTGTGCCCTCGCATTCTCAATCCCTTGACGAACGGGAACAGTTTCTCCCTATCTACTCTATCCAGCCCCATCATGACTTTGAACACCTCTATCAAATCTCCACTTAGCCTTCTCCTCTCCAAGGAGAACAGTCCCAGCCTCTCCAACCTATCTTCATAACTCAAGTTTCTCACCCCTGGAACCATTCTTGTAAACAATGGTCAGAAAAGGCAGGTGGAATTTAATGCACAGCAATTTGAGGTTATGTATTTTGGTAAAATCCATAGGGAGAGGCAGTATATAGTAAATGCCCAAGTTCCAAAAGCTTTGCAGAGTAAGATGAATCTGGTTGTTCATGTGCATAGATCTTTGTAGGTGGCAGGATATATTGAGAGAGTCATTAAAAAGGATGATGCAATCTTGGACTTCATAAATAAGCTATCGAGTGCAAATGCAGGGAAATTATGCTGAACCTTTATAGAGCTCTGGTTAGGCCACAACTAGAATATTGTGTCCCGTTCCGCTCCCACACTTCAGAAAGGATGTGAGGGTCCTCGAGACGGTGTAGAAGAGATTTACCAGAAGGGCTCCAGGGATGAGGGATTTTAGCTACAAGATTAGGTTTGAGAAGTTGGGGTTGTTCTCCTTGGAGCAAAGCTGATTGAGGGGAGATTTCATAGAGTTGTGTAAAATTATGACAGATTTGGATAAGGTAGACAAAGAAAGCTGTTCCTATTAGCTGATAGGAAACAGATATAAGGATTTGGACAAGAGATGTTTGTGGGGGTTATGTGGTAGGCAATGTAAGGAAGAACATTTTTATGCTTTTCTATGGCTTTAAGTCATATAATGACACAGGCAAGTCTTGAAATGCTCATCAAATAAAAAAAAAGCCATTCAAAAATCTGACCATCTGTTGAGCCTGATTTTGTTGATACAGTTGCCAGATTACATTATGAATGTTTGGTTGATCTACAATAAGAACTAATGGAATCAGCCCTGTGGAGGGTTGTATGCACAACTTTAAGGTGACTACTAGCTTTGTTTGATTGACAGTATTATGAGATTGTAATAAGTTTATCTTTATATGAAGCGGTTTCCTCAATGCCTGTTTGTTTATTGGACACAATTAAGAGGTCTGAAGAGGATTAAAGGTTTCTTCAATGAGACTTTCACTGGCTGTGTTTGACTGAGAGTTTATATGAGAATTTAAGAGTGGTAATATTTTTCAAAGGTGTTTTTCAATGGCTGATTTTTTTTTAAAATTTCATGATCATTTCAAAGACCTGCCAAGGTTATTTTGTACCTCATTGGTTGGTGTACCTAATGCACACTGGATGTGGGCATGGAGAAGGGCGGGGGGGAATCTTTGGGAAGGTATGTGGGAGGCATGGGGGTAGGTGGTGAGGGTTAGAGAGCCTAACAGCCATGCATACAACTGAGCTGCTGTCTCAGTAAATGGAAGTAGGCCTTCTAACCTGTGGCATCGCCATCTGCCTGCCTCCGTTGCCACCTCAAGGCTAACTTGGGAGGCAGTGGCCGCGACTGCAGCCTGTGCCCACCTCTTTGGGATGAAGGGTGGGCACTGGCAGGTTGGAGGCGGGATTGCAGTGTCAGGAAAATCCCAGACTCCTGATTCCCGCCTTGAAGATGAAAACCCGGTCCCATGTCTCTTGGACACCACTGCCACTGGAGGTAGGCAATAAATGCCAACTCATTCAGCGATGTCCAGATACAAAGAATGAATAATAATAAAAAACCCTGAACCCACAAATCTTTCTATAAATGCAATTGTTGTAGTCGGTATTAAAATAAGTGGCTTCTTCTTCAGCTGTCCCAGTTCTGCTGCCCCTGGTGCATGAATCTTCCTAAAACTATTTACTCTTCCTCCCCTCCCCAACCCCAAGTGCACAAGTGAGTCTAGCTGCAAGTCTGCCCAAAACATTATAAACTCTGCCTCTTAAATCTAGCCATGTATTTAACAAAAATAGCTGTCTTCAATTATTTGTGTTGTACTTCGTTTGCAGAACAGCCAGCTTTCTCAAAAAATAGTTCAAACTTAAGTGTTCTGGTTCTCTTGGAAAGTTGGTGCATTTGGAGATTCTCCCAGCTGGGTTGCGATCTAGCCATTGGCCTCAATTCTGGGCCTGGAACCCCAAAGTGGTCATGGCGGGACATTGTCCTTAATCCTGCCAGAGACAGCCAATTGAAGAAGCCGTCTCCGGGAATCCTGTCCAGTTAAGGACAGCAGGTGGGAGGCCTGATCAGAGAGCCAGCACCCCGACAAGGAGAGGTGGACATTGCTGAGGCAGGCAGGAGACCATGATGATGTCTCAAGATGGAGGTGGATGATGGAGAATAGACGTTGATGGTTCCCTGGCCTGCCACCAAGAGGCCACCTCCAATTCAGTTCCGGGGCTCCAGTTTCAGTGGGGGACCCCTCCACCATTGGTAAGATCCCATCACCTTTTCCCCAATTGGCTCATAAATGGTCCTAATTGACAACTTCCTGCTGCCGAGGGGGTAGTCTCTGCCATGTTGATTCTGCCTCACTTGGAGGCGGGAACTCACTGGCTAGCTGACCTCACATGTTTTATTCTGTCTCTGCCCCTGGTCCTGCCTCTTAACCCATCCGCCTGGGACGACAAAAATTCAGCCCACTGTATCTACTGAAGCACAAGTGATTGTCAAAGCCACTGATTTGTCATTATTTTATGGAAAGATGGGAAAATGCAGTTTAAAAAGCATCAGAAAACTGCAATGTAATATAATAAAAATAGCCACCATAAACTGGTCCCCATTGACACTGTTGTACCTTTGTTTGTAAATGTTACAGTGTCTTGCTTGTATACTTATCAAATGGCTGGGGGAACCTTTAAAGAGATGGAAAGTAAAATCTATACCTGGAGGTTGCCGTGGTTATTTCTTTTCAATTCATTTTCTGGGATAAATAGTATAATCAGCTTTGAACATGATTGTTGTGGCACAGAACACTTGCTTTTTGCTGCTGTTGCTACTTCTAAATGAATCCATTTCAGATTTCATTGAATTGGGTCTGTGTTTGTGCCCCTGGTTCATACACTTCACATCCATGATTTGATTCAAAAGTGATTTGAGCTATCTCATCCTAGATGCCTGATTACATGAAGCCTTCAAATCACAACGTGACCACAGTGGAAGTGCTAACTGTCTTCTTTAGAGTCATAGCAAATTGTAGATGCTCTTAGAAAGAGCCTAAATTACCAGCTGCACAAATTACACAGTGACCTCCCCAGTGAAGTATTATAGGGCAGCATCAAACTGTACGTGTTTAGAAACTCTTTTATTACCCTTAACCATAGCTGTTCAAGAGAGATGTACAAAGAAATTCCTTATTGATATGTTGTGGTTCAATCCCAATAAGAGATTAATACCACTTACAACTGCGTTATTTAGCAAAAGACGACGAAAAATAATGATGCGATGAACATGCAGATTGTCTTATTCTGGCAATGAGCTCCTCTTAAGCATTTATCATTTGTTCATATATCACAAACAGTAATATTTGGAATATTAAGGGAGGGTTAAACTTGCTAGTAACCATTTCCTTGCACCATGATGATTAAAACGAAAGAGGTACAATACAGAGGCAATTTGAAAAGATGCGCAAGTCAGATTTTGAACATTTTCCATTACACCTCCCCATTTCGAAAATAGAACAGACTTTTAAAAATTTGTCCATGAGATATGGGCATCGATTCTTGAACTGCTGCAATCCATGTGTGTAGACCACAATGCTCTAAAAGAGAACATGTTCCAGGTTTTTGACCCAGTGACGGTGAAGGAACGGTGATATAATTCCAAGTCAGGATGTTGTGTGACTGGCAGGGGACCATTGAAGGAGGTGGTGCTTCCCTGTGCCTACTGCCCTTGTTCTTCTGGTGCTAGACGTTGCAGATTTTAAAGATGCTGTCAAAGGAGCCTTAGCAAATTTCTGCAGTTCATCTTGTCTATGGTACACACTGCAGCCACTGTGCACCAGTGGTGGAGGGATGGAATAATCTGAAGTTGTGGGTGGGGTACCATTCAAGTGGGCTACTTTGTCCAGGGTGATGTTGAGCTTCTTTAGTGTTGCTGTTGCTGCACTATCCAGACAAGTGGGAGAGTCACACTCCGAGATTGTCAATGGCGGAAAGGCTTTGGGGAGTCAGGCACTGGATTACACAGGACATTTAGCCCAGCATCTGACTTGCTTTTGTAGCCACAACACTGATATGGCTGGCCCAGTTAAGTTTCTGGTTAATGGTGTCCCCCACCCCAACCTCAGCCCCCCCTCCCCCCCAGGATATCGATGGTGGGGATTTCAGTTGTGGTAATCCCTTTTGAGTCAATGGGAGGTGGTCAGATTCTCCCTTATTGGCAATGAGCATTACATTTGTGGCACATGTTTTGCACAGTCAGCTGGGCAGGGTGTGCCTTTTTGGTGCCCAAGGCCAATGCTGGATGCTCCATCTAGTTTTATTCTGATTGGCCTATTCGTATTGGTTTGGATACAGCTTGCTCGGCAATTTCAGTGTCAACCACATTGGTATCTGGAGTCACATATCACCCAGATCGGGTAAGGCTGGCAGCTTTCTTTCCTAAAGGACATTAGTCAACCAGATTGGTGTTTACAGCAATCCAATTGTTTCAGCTCACCCTTACTGGTACCAGCTTTTGATTTCAGTTTTATTTAATTGACTGGATTTAAATTCAGCAGCTCCTGTGCTCCTGGTGCAAAAAATAAAGGTGGCTCAACCATGGGTTACTAAAGAAATTAGGGATAGTGTTAGATCAAAAGAGGAGACATATAACATTGTCAGAAAAAAGCAGTAAGCCTGAGGATTGGGAGCAGTTTAGAATTCAGCAAAAGTGGACAAAAAGATTGATCAGGAAGGGGAAAATGGAGTTTGAGAGTAAACTTTCAGGGAACATAAAAACTGACTGTAAAAGCTTCTATAAATATGTGAAGAGGAAAAAGCTTAGTAAAGACAAATGTAGGCCCCTTACAGTCAGAAACGGGGGAAATTATAATGGGGAACAAAGAAATGGCAGAAGAATCAAATACACATTTTGGTTCTGTCTTCAGAAAAGAGGACACAAATAATTTCTCAGAAATGTTAGGGAACCAAGGGTCTAGTGAGAGGGAGGAATTGAAGAAAACCAGGATGAGTTAAAAAAATGGTGCTAGAGAAATTGATCGGATTAAAGGCTGAAAAATCCCAGGGTATTAAAGGAGGTGGCCCTGGAAATATTGGATGCATTGGTGGGCATCTCCCAAAATTCTATAGACTCTGGAGCAGTTCCTACAGATTGGAGGGTGGCAAATGTAACCCCACTATTTAAAAAAGGAGGGAGAGAAAAAACAAAGAATTACAGACCAGTTAGCCTAACATCAGTAGTGGGGAAAATGCTGGAGTCTATTATAAAGGACGTGGTAACAGAACACTTGGAAAGCATTACCGGGATTAGACAAAGTCAGCATGGGTTTATGAAGGGGAAATCATGCTTAACTGGAGTCTTCTGAGGATGCAACTAGTAGAATAGATAAGGGAGAACCAGTGAATGTGGTATATTTGGATTTCAAGAAAGTTTTGATAAGGTCCCACATATGAGGCTAGTGGACAAAATCAAAGCATATGGGATCGGGGGTAAGATACTGGCATGGATTGAGAATTGGTTGGCAGACCGGAAACAGAGAGTGGGAATAAATGGGTCTTTTTCCGGATGCCAGACAGTAACTAGTGGTGTACCGCAGGGATCTTGGGCCCCAGCTATTCACAGTATATATAAATGACTTGGATGAGGAAACCAAATGCAATACTTCCAAGTTTGCTGACAACACAAAACTGGGTGGGGCTGAGCGTTGTGAGGAGAATGCAAGGAAGCTTCAGGGCAATTTAGACAAGTTGTGTGTCTGGGCAAACACATGGCAGATGCAGTATAACATGGATAAATGTGAAGTTATATGCTTCAGTGTGAAAAACAGAAAGGCAGAGTATTATTTAAATGGCGATATATTGGGAAGTGTGGATGTACAAAGGGACCTGGGTGTCCTTGTACACCAGTCAGTGAAAGTAAACAGGCAGGTGCAGCAAACAATTAGTAAGACAAATGGTATGTTGGCCTTCATTGCAAGAAGATTTGAGTTCAGCAGTAGGGATGTCTTACTGCAGTTATACAGGGCCTTGGTGAGACCACACCTGGAGTTTTGCATGCAGTTTTGGCCTCCCTACCTAAGAAAGGATATACTTGCCATAGAGGGAGTGCAGCGAAGGTTCACTAGGCTTATGCCAGGAATGGCAGGACCGTCGTATGAGGAGAGATTGGTTCAGCTGGGCCTGTATTCACTAGAGTTGAGAAGAATGAGAGGGGTCCTGATTGAAACATATAAAATTCTAACCGGGCTAAACAGGCTAGATGCAGGGAGGATGTTTCCGCTGGTTAGAGAGTTTAGAACCAGGGGCCACAGTCTCAGGATACGGGGCAGGTCATTTAGGACTGAGATGAGGAAAAATATCTTCACTCAGGGGGTGGTCAACCTGTGGAATTCTCCTCCACAGAAGGCTGAGGAGGCTGGGTCAGTGAGGAATTGTTAATTTTTCGATATTAGGGGCATCAAGGTGTATGGAGAGAAAGCGGGAATATGCCGTTGAGACAGAGGATCAGCCATGATCATATTGAATGGTGGATCTGGCTTGAAGGGCCGAATGGCCTACTCCTGCTCCTAGTTTCTATGTTTTTATGTGCTGGGATTTGAACTTGTGTCTTAAGACCATTAGTTCAGTAAGTCCAATAACATAACCGCCATGCAAGCATACCGGTATACTCAGAACAAATGAACATTGGATATTAAGCGTATTCCAGCATGGCAAAAGGAGATTTAATACCATGATTATAAAGCCTATGATTGATGTAACTTGAACTTTGAAGCATCTCAGACTGTTGATGATATGAAATTTTTTTTGTTTAGAAGTTTGTGAGGAAGTATGAATAAAATCCAGATAATTGTGGTTGTGTTATAATTCAGCAGTAACCTCTATACGGGCATGGAAAACTGTTTTGTGCCTTGATTTTCTCCATCTCATGTAAACTTCTGGCAAGAAGAGCCTAGAATAATAAATGCAGAGTCAGTGTTGCAGCATTAAACAGGTCAATGACATTGACATCAATCTTCTAAGTTTGTTAAATAGATCAATAAAATTGACTGATATATACAATACAGTTGGTTCCCCGACTGTACTTCAGAGTCAGTTAAATGGTCACTATTAATGAAATGGACAGTTCGCTTCAGAACATGACTGCTAAACTAGAACTCTGTCATAGTTCATTTCTATAATTTCTTACATTGGTTAATAAATGATTGTGGATTTGAATTAAAAAGCTCGACACCATCCAGGACAAAGCAGCCCATTTGATTGGCACCTTATCCACCACCTTAAACATTCCCTCTGTCCACCATCGACACACAGTGGCAGCAGTGTATGCCATCTACAAGATGCACTGCAGCAACTCGGGCTGCTTCGGCAGCACCTTCCAAACCTGAGACCCCTACTACCTTGAAGGACAAGGGCAGCAGATGCATGAGAACACTACCACCTGCAAGTTTCTCTTCAAGCCACATACCATCCTGACTTGGAACTATATCGCCGTTCCTTCATTATTGCTAGGTCAAGATCCTGGAATTTCCCTGCCTAACAGCACTGTGGGTGTACCTACACTGCATGACCTACTGCTGTTCAGGAAGGTGGCTCACCCACACCTTCTCAAGGGCCATTAGGAATGGGCAATAAATACTAGCTGGCCTACCCTGGCTGAAAACTTTGACAGAATTCTGCACGTAACAGTGTTAACTTATACCCAGTTGTGAGATTCTGTGTTCAAAAGTGATTTTTAAATCATCAGTTGACATCTGAAAGTAATCAAGTGACCTGAAACCGCATTAATTGCGAACATTTATTTGCTTGCAACCATAGAAACCACATTAATTGTGAACCGCAACTGTTCACCTGTCCAGCGACACCCACATCTCATGAAAGAGTAAATTTTTTAAAAATTCTGATTCTTTACACAGCACTATCCTTATTAACCATATGTGTAATGGCAGCAGATCAAGCCAACTCCAAATTTTATAAGAATACACAATGTACGTGGCCTCCAGAATCAGCCAATGACATCTCGTTTGAGGACTTGTTCTGACTGCCAAATCCCAGACTGCTGATAAATGCTTCAGTATAATTTCAGTCAAATAGAAATTAAAATAAAAATCAATTACACCACAGAACAAAGCCATTACAATAAAAAAGAATTAACACATTACAATTAATGCCTTATAGCTTTGAAAGTTCTGCATGACAACGAGCTGACCCAAGGGTATTATCCAGCTACGAGCTGCAGCCTCGCCTGCAGTTATATTTTCAGTCCGTAAGGTTGCACATAAATATAAGATAGGTGCACCGTTAATTTAGTTAGCTATTATATTAAACCAATTTCACATGAGTCTCACTGCACACAGCATTGTCAATTTGCAGACCCAATCAAATACAGTACAGTTGTAACTTGGTTGTTTGGCTGCCGGTTCATTTCGATATCCCCTGTTTGACTGTTGCACCTTAAAGTGACTAAACATGCTTGAAAATGGAATACTTTCCCAACGCTACAAAGTGCTGGAATCACCCCCTCTCAGTTTGGATGAATTGGATGTAAAGTAAAGTTTCTTCTAATCTGTTTGCAAATTATGTGTTAGCTCTGTCTCACAAGACCACTCTTAAATCCACTAATATCACGCCCCCATTTTCTGTGTGCAAGATATTTTTTCCTCTGGTTTGAATTCCAGTGAAATTATGTTCAAAAAGAATTTACCATCATTCTAGCCAAAAGAAATCATCTTGCTTTTGCTTCTGACATCACTATAAGTAGAGCTTTAAGGAAACCACCTCCTTAATCTTGGTATTTCTCTGAGTGATAATTGTTTTCTGTTCCTTGTAAAACTCTGAAGCATTTTAAACTATGGGCCTTTCTGGAGGAGTATGGTTTGCATTAACCAAAGAATCTTGCTTCGGACACCATGAAGTAGGCTTTGTAGTCTTGAGTATATTAATAGCAAGTCTTTATTAACAACTCATGACTATACATTTATACAGTAGAGGGTACAGGGATGAAGCCGATTCAATCCTGCATCTTGACACACCTCTGTCAATCTCTAGACTGACCTAGGCTCTGCATCATGTGCCTTCTTACATCACCATATATGGGTGGTATTGTACTCAGTCCCACATTAACCCTGTGGGTACCAGACCCCATTACTACATTACCAAAATCCATTTCACTTGGGGATCTGAAGAGTTTGTAAAGAGTGAAGTTTCATCCTCCCATAAGGGGCTTGTTCTGAATCAGTACTATTAACTGTTGAAGGGCGGTGTTCCATCCGTATCTCGCTTTATTAATTAATGACGACTGCTAAAGATGCCAACCTGTTGGAAAGTGATGACATTCTTGGAATTTCTTGTGACAAATGCTTTTCTGCTGCATACATGGCAACTCGAGTTGTTCAAATAATCAGCTAGCTCTTCCTCATATTTAATCCCACGTGTAATGATTAAAATATAACGTTGTCAGGAGTGCTGTGGGTCACATCTGCAGTGGATGGTGCTCCAAAGTAAAAGGAAAATTATGACAGCAGTTGGTTGAAATAAAACCAAACTTTGTGGAATGTTATTAAAGATTGGTGACTGAAAAATGGAACAAAAGCAGCACTTCTCGTGACCAATCAACCTGACTGCCGCGAGCTTTGATTTCCTCAACTCATTTATACCATTGCCATGGGTCCCCTGCCTAACAGTTTGAAGTCGATAATTAAAACATATTTACATAAGGCACTGGCATACCCCAGTAGTTCACACATGAATGCAAATACAAGGTAATTTTGGTTTGCAGATTTAATGATCAAATTATTGTGTGGGGAATATAAATTTCATTATCTAAAATGAAGTAATTTACTATTAACCTATCTCGTGAAATGATTTTTATTGTATATGCAGAGGGAGCACAGTCCACTATACCACTGGAGAATAGCTCTCCTGATATTTAATGAATTTGATTCCGTCTAGTGCTGACCTTTAAGACTATTCAAAAGGCCCTTGGTTGTCTGAAGTAATTGAGAAGTCTGATGAGCCTGTAGATAAGATATATATTTTTAATCATTTGTATTTTCTCCATCACTATCTCATTAGCAGTAAAAAAAAATAAACATTTGACAGATAGGCAGGATAATACCATATGGAAAAGCCCTATCAGCTTTGCTTCTTGCTCAGTGCTGCAAACATAATCATCTCTTTTCCAAGCAATGTGACATTTTTATTTCAGCAGCATAATACTCTCCCTAATAGATCAGTCAGATTTGACTAATGTGCCAAATTGAGCTCTTAAGCTGCTTTTTCAATCTGAGCATTAAGCAAGAAGGATATCTGATGCAGGATCTTGCCTTCTGAACACAGTAAATGACGCACAGAATGACTAGCTAGCTGCAACACATTCGCTTGTGCTTGTCCAGCAACTTCTTTCCTTTCAAAGAATTTCAGTCGATTCAACCTGAGCTCAGTTACATTGATTTAAAACGACCAAAGGGACAAGACAACTTCAGAAACTTCTCGTTATTGTCGTCTTCCTAAACGTGAAAAGGTCGACAGAACAAATGAAATATAGTAATTTGTTTGAAAATATTGAGGCCCAAAACTTCCGATCAGAGTCGGAGCCTCGGGCCGGAATTTTCCAGCCCCCTCACACCGGCCGGATCTCCTGGTCTCGCCATGTGAGCAGAGATTTCTATGGCTTGGCGGCCCTGCTGTAGGGAACCACCTGGAAAATTCCAGCTCCTGTGTCTGGCTCTGATCAGACAGAAAGGTACCCACGTACCCGCATGCATTGAAAAGGCTCCAACATCCGATGGGGGAATCTGGCAAAACTCCCCAACGCAGGAATTCTCACAGAGAGCAGCGAAGAGAACCTGCATAGAACCCACGCCCCCTTTTTATGGCACTAGCTGCCGTATTGTAGTAAGTGTTTAAAGGTCCCCAAGCTTCTCAGTGCGTGAGTGAATGGATGAGTGGGTAGGTGTGTAAGTGGGAAGGTGGGTGAGGTAAGGAGGTAGGGTGGCAGGTGAGTGAGCTGGCAGCTGGGTAAGGTGACAGGTGGGTGAGGTGGCAGCTGGGTAGGGTGGTAGGTGGGAGAGGTGGACAAATGCATAGGTGGGTTGGGGATAGATGGTTCATGTCAGGAGGGGCTGTCAGGTTGGAGGCTAGTCAGGTTTGGTCAAGGAGGGGAGTTGGGGAGTCGTTGAGGGGGCAAGTCGGGTGGGGGGGCTAATCAGGTCATGTCGGGGGGCATGGAGGAAGTTGGGTGGCGAGAGCTAGTCAGGTTGGGTTGGGGATGAGTCGGGGGGATTGAGGGGTGAGTCGGGGGTGTCAGTTGTAGTTACCCAGATGCTAGACTAGGTTTTTTTCTGTCAAACATTTCCTGGGTGGCTATCCAGGTAAGTAAGTTGTTACTCTGGAACTGTCCAGAGTCTCCAATTCTAACTCTGCGTTGGAGACTGTTTCGGAGGGCCTCAGGTGAAGTCATTGTGTCGGGACTTCTGCAGCGTCCCGAAACACTCCTTGGGGTACATGTGATCTCTGATGGCCCAGAGACCGGAAGACCTGGGCCATTTTGTTTTGAACAAGGAAAGAGCTCTGCGTGCTCCAGCGTGTTAATACACTGCTTTATTTCTGGATTCAGATTTCCAAATGGGCTCAAACTGATAGTACACTTTCACAGTCCTACCCTGATATGGTCCCATCCCTACCCATGACATCATAGCCAACACATCATTCTTGATGGATTTTCACGTCTTCCCTGCATGTGGGCACCTCAAAAGAATCCCATCCTTGTCTTTTCGTCTTTGTCACTTGACAGTATTATTTCGGGTCAGCGTCCATAAGACATTAACGACACCCAGTTTGATCTTTTTTACTCAATTATGTATTCAACAATATGCTGTTGGAGTTCTTACCCAACACTGCCAATGAAGTCATATTATTGCTTGGTTCCTGCCAAAAACTCTACATCCAAGCTCCTAGTGTGCGAGCTCAGACTGAATATCACAGCAGGTAATACCTGTTTCACCTGAAAGTGAGCTTCAAATCTTATATTTTGTCCATCAGCAAGATCTCTCGGTTTCACCACAACCACAATCCATCTCTGTCCCTACTGCATCTACATGACTGCTGGAAATCTCGTTTACACAGCCTGGGAGAAAGGGGCGGTCAGATTAGGGAAGAGTAACAGTTTTTGCAGTAAGATTGGCTGAGTTCTAGATGTTACCTATCTGTGCAAGCCGAATAAACAGCACCACAGCTTATTTATGCATTTTAAATTTTAGTTGATGTCTTCAAGAAACATTGTCAAGATAATGAACAGTAAGGCAACCTTTAATCAGTTCAGAAAAAAAAAATACAGACTTGATTTCGACCCTATTATTGTCCAGACCCATCAGAAGCCTTAAGAGCTGATTAATAGGGCATAGTGTCCGATTGCTTAAAGGACCTTCCATTATAATTTAAAATAAATTGATTCTGACAGAGCTTAGTTATTCATCTGGAAGATTTACATTGATTTACAGGCAAGTGTTTTGTATTCAGCTAGTTAACATTCTGAGGACTTGTGACAGACTGAATTGTTTGTTTCCTTGACTGTTATGTTTAAAGCAGCCTTGTGAAAGAGCTCAGGATTGTTTGAGAAGATGTTGATCTGAAGACATTTTCAATTTTCACTGACGCAGAACATTACTCTGCAGATTGAAACGGAAGCTAAATGTGTAGCTTAGCAATGGAAACTATCAATTTGATAGGTGATTTGAACTCAATCAAGAACTGTGCTTCCTGAGGGTTAATTAATCCATTTCAGGCATCCCTCTTTGTTTTTGCTATTTAATTGGCAATTAATGCGCAAGTGCGGCAACTTCATGAAACTCACTGGGAGGTTGAGGATGAGCCACCATTTTTGGGAGAGCAATTCATTCAGTAGCTTATGGTGATTCACGATTCATGATGCATGCCTTCCTCACTGCAATTTGCTGGACAATTTCCACATTAATAACAGTGAGTGCTATGAAACTCACCCTTACTTTGGCAGAAAATTCTGGGTCAATTGATGACGGAAAAGTAGCAAATATGTAGAGTAAATAGAGACAAGTGAACTCCCAAATCTACTAATTTAAATGTCATCATTTTTGTTTCCAATTCATTGAATTTGTTGATATAATTGAAGCACAGGTCATGGCCTGATCCTCAGTATGCCTGTGTAGCTGCGCAAACGAATTTCTCCCCCTACATGTACTGGCTCTAGACATTTTAGTTTGAATAATGTGGACTAATTATACTGTTTGGCAGGACTAAAGGACATTCAATTAAGTGGTCAAAATGCACAGTAACATATTTTGGTGGCTTGCTAGCTAAAGCCACTGAAAGCTCCTGATGAGGCAATTATTATTGAGTTTGAGTTTCAAGAGCAGATGGTCAAATACTCCCTGGGACATTTTGGGAAGATTTGCTTGGTGAATATTTCTTTTTGGCGATGCTGCTGGAAGACAAAATGTTGACAGGACACTGAGCAAGCGCCACACAGCTCAATGAATAGCGCCGTGAGATTTTATACCACTTCAGCAAACACACAGAGCATTAGTTTAACGTGTGGGCTGAAAGGTGACACCTTTGACAATGTTGTACTGCCTTATATTGCACAGAAGTGTCAGTGCACAGCCATGCGCAAGCCTTTGTGTGGGGTGTGAAGACATGGCTTGATGAAAAGACATATTAACAGTGCTGCACTCTAATTGTGCCATGGGAATGTCATTTGTTGAATGAACCCAGCTAAGGTTAAGTAATGTAGATTGCAATGTCAGATAGCTCAGAGATATTGTTCCATTAGCTGCAGTCAGAGAGAAATCTTTGAGCGTTCTCATTTTACCGCTGCATATTAACATGACTCAGCAAATTAAATAAGCTACAGAAGTGTAAATTGGACCTGACCCCTTTAAGAACAGAAAGACTAACGAGAAACATGGCTGTGCATTTTTCCTTTTTCCTTCGAACCCCTCCTTTCTTTTCCTGAAGACGCTAATTCTGTTCGAGGACAGATTTCACGGATAAAAGGAGACTTCAGAACCGCATCCATATCAGAATCATAGAACGATTACAGCGGCAAAGAAAGCCATTTTGCCCATTGTGTTTATGCTGGCTTTCTGAAAGAGCAATTCACCTAGTGCCACTCCCCTGCCTTTTCCCTGTATCCCAGCAAATTTTTCCTTTTCAGAAATTAGTTGGAATCTTTTGGATGCGACGGGGTTCTTGGCCGTTGGCTGACGAGCCCGCTAGAACCCAAGTCACTTATTTTCAGGAAGGCCTATGCATCTTGTTCCGATCAGGGATTTCACAGACCAGCGACGGGCCTTCCCCTAGGATCAAGGACCCTGGGAGCAGAAGTCCCACCCGCCAAGAGCTGAGAGCCGATCAGAGGCTGGCACACCTATTGAATGGCAATGCCAGCGGGAAGACGGTGACTGCTGCCAGTACAACATACACCTGAGCCCTATAATCACCGCTGGAACCCAAGCCAAAAGTCAGTGATGGCAGGAGGGATAGGTCACAGGGTGGGGATCGTGAGGGAAATGTGGGGAGGGAGTTGGGTAACAAGGGCGGAGGGGTTGGCACTCAGTGGGCCACCCCCTTCCCAATGCCAGGTACTGAGTGCCTTTGTGGAGGGATCTTTCCCAAGTGCCTGCAAGCAACCCCACACGGGTTTGCTTCTCATGCTGCCCGCATGGTAAGCCCCCTGCCTGCTGCTGGGTTAATATCACTGGTGACAGGATGAGCCCCTCAGTGGACATTCATTGTTCCCTTAAGGGCCTCATTTGGTAGCAGGGTGGGAGTGTAGTGTGATCCCCATCTGCCACCAAACTCACCGTGGGGAAATGCACAGGATTTCACCCAATGATTTACTTCCTTTTGAAAGTCTTAATTGATGCAACCTCCACCAGACTCTCGGGCAGTGTGTTCCAGATCCTAACCTCTCAATGCATGAAAACGTTTGCCCTCATGTCATCATTACTTATTTTGCCAATTACCTTAAACCTGCGCCCTCTGGTTTTCGATCCTTTCATCAATGAGAACAGTTTCTCCCTATCTACTCTGTCCAGACCCCTCACGATTTTGAATACCTCTCCTCTCAACCTTCTCTTCTCCAAGGAGAACAGTCCCAATTCTTCAATCTTTCTATTTAACTGAAATTCCTCATTCAGGAACCATTCGGGTGAATCTTTTCTGCACCCTCTCTAAAGCCTTTCTTTTTTTTTTTGCCTTATTCTTTCATGGGATGTGATCGTTGCTGCAAGGCCAGCATTTTGTTGCCCTTTGCTAATTTGCCTTAAACTGAGTGGCTTGCTTGGCCATTTCGGAGGGCAGCATTGCTGAAGGAACATGTAGGGCAGACAGGGTAAGGATGGTAGATTTCCATACCAAAAGGACAGCAGTGAACCAGATGAATTTTTATGACAATCATTCATAGCTCTCATGGTCACTATTGCTGAGACTAGCTTTATATTCAAGATGTATTAATTAAATTAAAATTCCAACAGCTGTCATGGTGGGATTTGAACCCATGGCCCTAGGACATTAGCCTGGGCCTCTGGATTACTAGCTTATTACTACCATGACACAATCTCCCCCTATTCACATCCTCCCTAAAGAATGATGGCCAGAACTGGATACAATACTTCACTTGAGGCTGAATCAGCTGAAGCTACATATATTAATACACAGAGCTCTGTTTTTTGCATACAGAGCAAACATATACACACATTACAAAAGTTTCAGCTAAACAAAATAAGTGACAGCCATTAATTGGTTCATTCCCCAGGGCAATGTCTTGACCAATCAGAGCCAAGCTGCTTGTATTAAATCTCAAACAATGCTTGCCAGTTAATTGCCAGTCACAATCAACTGGTGCATTCTCCATGGCTATGCCTCTACCAATCAAAGTCCACTTGCCAACCAATCAGTACTCTCTTTTCATGCAGTATAAATATGTTGTTTCCTGGTATTTTCTTACTGATTGTCCTGATGAGTGAAAGATGAAAAGCTTCGACAAAAAGTGCCTCCTTTATTTTCAGCAATACTATAGTTCTGTCCTACCAAACAACGACTCTATAATTCTTGCACTCCTCTGTAATTTCCTTGCAAATTTGCTCGTATACAACTTTTTCATTATTTAGTGGCCTATAGTCTACACCAAATAATGTAATTGTAACTTTTTTTTTTGTTCCTTAACTCTGGCCAAATAGATCCTATCATTGACCTTCTGGTACATCTCTCTCTAGCACTTGAATGCTCTCCTTAATCAATACTGTCACCTTTCATCCTTTTCTTCCTTTCCTGAGTACTCTATATCCAAGAATATTTAATACCCAGTCCTGCCCTTTGAGTCATGTCTCTGTTATCACCACAGCATCATGTTTCCATGCAGCTATCTGCTTCTGCAACCCAGCAGTCATATTTACCACACTCCATGCATTCACATACATGCACAGTAACTGTAATTTAGATTTTATTACTTCTCCTTTTTTGCTGAACCCACCTAAAACCTTACCATTTCCTGCTCTAGTACTATCTGTTTCCCTAAATATTCTTTACACCTTTGTATCTCTCTCTAGCATTTATCTCCTGGTCCCCACTCTTGTGACCTCTGTAAAAACCAGTACCTTGTAAATAGAAATTTGAACTTTCAGTCAATAACTGAACAGATGACACCACAAGATTTCATATTTTAAAACTTTTACTGTAACAAAAGACTAAAAACACTATTGACTAAACATTATGTTTGTAGGCAACTCAGATTTTAAACCACAGAACAGAATTTTCCTCTTTTTCTTTTAGCACAACAGAAAACACACTTCACAGATATACTTTATACTGTCCTTTAGGTAGACAATCAACTTTCCCGCTACCAGTCTAAGGTGACTGTTAGCTCCCGAGGAGTTACATTTGTTGTTTTCCTTTCTCAGTCCGGGAACCTTTAATCTCGCAACTGGCGTTCACGATGAGGTTTATTTTTCCTTCGAAGATTATTCCTCCAGCGGAAACTAGGTAAATCTTCCAGCTTCATTTTAACTCCTCATGAATTCATTATTTTCAATCTGATTATGAGCTCCCACCTGTGTTCCTGGGTGGTGAACCATTGTGTCTTACTGCCTCGAGCTGGTCTCTCTCTCTCGCTCTCTGACCTTGTGACTAAAGGAGTTTAATTGTTTAGAAACTGCCATCTCATTAACATTCACATTTACAAGTGATGCTATAATGCTGAACATTTACTTAATTGTCAAAACAACTTGGTCGGATGAATAACAAAGCTGAATACTTTTTAAAGTTGAGAGGCTAGTAAATATTGATGTGCAGAGAAGCAACTTGCTGCAATTATGTGGGCCTTTAGTTAAACTACACCTAGAGTACTGTTTACAGTTTTGGTCTCCTTTCCTAAGAAAGGATATATTTGCTTTAGAAGGGGTGAAATAAAAGTTTACAAGATTGATCCCTGGGATATGAGGAGAGATTGAATAGAATTCAGTCCCATGCGCTGGAGTTGAGAAGAATAAGAGGTGTTCGCATTGAAACATATAAAATTGTCAGAGGGCTTGACAGGCTGGATGCTGAGAGGCTGCTTCCCCTGGCTGGAGAGTCTAGAACAGGGTTGTCCAATCTGCGGCTCGCTGGCTGCAATACTGCCCGTGAAACCCCTCAATATGGTCCCCATCGATTGTTGAAGATGCCGATAGGACGGGTCAGTGAGTTTGAAGATTTCTGCACGGGATTGTTCCTCCGATCACAGCATGTTTTTCTCCTGCGTTTGCTGCTGATAGGCTCACTATTGAGCCTCTCAGCAGCAAAAATGGGAGAGAAACAGGCTGTGATTGGAAGAGCCGCGAACACCGGGAACTGCGAGTATGTGAAGATAGAGAGACTGTGAGGCCTGTGGGGCCTCCACCCTCCACACTTTCCCATGGATCTGGCAGCTTTCCTGTAGCTCCCAGTGCTCTGGCCTGGCTGCAGCCGCTTGTTCCCAACTCCGGCCCCTTTCCCCCACCTCCCAGCTCCTTGTTACTGGCTCTGGTCCCTTTCCTCACCTCCAGCCATGTCCATCCTGCCCCTTGGCACTCCTCTCAGCGGGCACCACTCTCAGGCACTGTTAGGCCTCAGGTCTCGGTCCAGGTCTTTCCCTCGCTCTCATTGCACCACCCCCACGTGGTACCCCACCCAGCCGATTTAGTGAGTGAGGGTGAGTGTATGAGAGGGTGGTTGAGTGAGTTTGAGGATGGGTGAGTGTGAGTAATTGAGTGTGTGTGAGGATGGGTGTGTGAGTGAGTGAGTGTGTGTGTGAGAGGGTAAAGGGGGTGAGTGTGTATGTGTGAGTGTGTGCATGAGAGAGAGAGGGGTGTGTGTGTGTGTGTCAGAGAGAGGAGTGTGCACGTGTGTGTGTATGAGAGAGAGGGGTGTGTGTGTGTCTGTGTGTGAGAGAGAGAGGGATGAGTGTGTGTGTGTGTCTGAGAGAGGGGTGTGTCTGAGAGAGGATGTGTGTGTGAGAGAGATGGGTGTGTGTATGAGAGAGAGAGGTGTGTGTGTGCCTGTGTGTGTGAGAGAGAGGGATGAGTGTGTGTGTGTGTGTGTCTGAGAGAGGGGTGTGTCTGAGAGAGGATGTGTGTGTGAGAGAGAGGATGTGTATGTGTGCGTGAGAGAGAGGGGTGTGTGTGTGTGAGAGAGAGAGGGGTGTGTGTGAGAGAGAGGATGTGTGTGTGTGTGAGAGGGGTGTGTGTGTGAGAGAAAGGGGTTAGTGTGTGTGTGAGAGAGAGGGGTGTGTGTGTGAGAGAAATGGGTTAGTGTGTGTGAGAGAGATGGGTGTGAGAGAGAGAGGATGTGTGGGTGTGTGTGAGAGAGAGGATGTGTGTGTGTGAGAGAGAGGGGTGTGTGTGAGAGAGAAATGGGTTAGTGTGTGTGTGAGAGAGGGGCTAGTGAGTGTCTATGTGAGAGAGAGGGGTGAGTATGTCTGTGTGCGTGAGAGAGTGGGATGAGTGTGTGTGTATATATATGCGAGAGGGAGAGGGGGCTGAGTGTGTGTGTATGTGTGTGAGAGGGGGGTGAGTGTGTGTGAGAGGGAGGGGGGTGAGAGGGAGAGTGTCTAGCTCCCTCCCAGTTTCAGGGTTCTCATTCACCCTCACCCTCATACACCAACAGGCACTCTCACCTACTCTCACAGGGGGGATGTGGGAGTTAGCTGAACACACACGCTCTCACCCTTTAACACTCTAATGGTCGTCTTTATTTATTACTCATTTTTTAGATTATTAGTTTCTAGTGACTTTTTATTTTGCACAGCAAGTTGTTTCTTTTCATACATCAGTTTTTTAAAAATACATGTTTAACCTTATCTTTCTGAAATTTGCTGATGGGCCGCCCAAGTGTGAGAAAAATGTAAATGTGGCCCCTAGGTGTAAAGGTTGGACAGGGCTGGTCTAGGACGGAGGCTCATAGTTTCAGGATAGAGGATCAGCCATATAGGACTGAGATGAGGAGAAATTCTTTCACTTGCAGAGTTGTGAATTTTTGCAATTCTCTACCCCAAAAGGCTGTGGATACTCATTGATTAAGTATATTCAAGGCTGAGATTGATAGATTTTTGGGCACCAAGGGACTAAGAGGATATGGGGAGAAGTTGGAAAAATTGAGTTGATGTACAAATATAGCTATTATCTTATTGAATGGTGCAGCTGGATGGCCTACTCCTGTTCCTGATTGCTGTTATGTTCATTGCACAGAAGATTGCAGATTAGCTCTTTAGATAAAATCCTACAGAGTTAGAGTACAAACTATAAAAACTCACATCTAGTTGTTAATCCAAGTTAGGAGAAGTCAACAACAGCAATTACTTGCATTTATATTACATCTTTAGCAGAGAAAAAACCCAAGGCATTTATTCGGAGCGTCATCAGGCTAAACTTGAGATGGAGATGCATAAGGAGATATTAGGTAGGTGACCAAATGCTTAGTCAAAGAAGTGGGTTTTAAGGAGTTTTGAAGGGCATAACACGGTGAGTTGCCCAAGAATTGGTGTAAACATCCTTTGTACGGACTGAGATAAAAGCAAAATACTGCGGAAATCTGCTTCCTTACCTTAATGCCACTATCATCATCTTTTTTAGCCCTTAGCACTACGAGTAACACTCCCTTTCTCCTTTTGTTCATGACATCTTTGTTAATCTCTTCTTTGCTCCCATCCAGCTTCACTTGCTCCACTCCCCCGTAAACAGATCACATTTCTACTTCTCTTAGCTCTGAAGAAGGGTCATAAGGACTTGAAGCGTTAACTCTGTTTCTCTCTCCACAGATGCTGTCGGACCTGCTGAGTTTTTCCAACATTTTCTGTTTTTGTTCTTTGTACAGACTGTCCTGCTGTGTGAAATAGACGGATCATAGCCAGTGGGAGAGGGCAGGGAAAGAAAGCAAGGCCGTAAATTTTAATTTAATTGATAATATATCTCTTGTGAAGCTGTGATGAGATAAGAATCAAAAGGGAAAAAAGAAGAATATTGCGACGTCTTAAATCTGAAGTGTTCAAGGTGCCTTTTTCTGCCTAGTAACAGTCAGCCTGCATACAACAGGTTAGTGTCAGTTTGAATCCACATATTTTTAGAGGGATTGTTAAAAATGAGAAGCCAAACACTTTATCACGATGCCGCACTGCCGCTGAGACCAGCTGGGGGCCAATGTAGAATAGCAAATGTGCGTCAAATTTACAGCTTTATATTTAAAGCATTCCATTTTCTTTACAAGGACAGCAGATCCTATCAGGGTCACTACTTTATGTGTGCGTACTTGCTGCTCTTTAACAAGTGCTAAACAAACTTTTGCTGCATGAGGCGCCACACCCTTGGTGTTTCCAGGATTATTTTGCAGTTTCCTGATCGCAATGGTCCTGTACTACTCCTTGATTTTAAGAAATCAAGAAGGAATTGCAATGAACAATGGAATTGATGAACAACACTGGCACTTTGTGTTGTTTAAGCAGACCTCTTGATATGATTTTTGCGGCACACACTTATTAGAAATGGCCTGTAATGAATTGCAATGGTGCACATATAAAAGCGTAGCCTTGTAGTGTTCATGTCATAATAAGGAAACATTGTTATGGGAAACTGTCACCAGTTGTTTCCAATACAGATATGAGGGACCAAAAGCAAAATATTGCAGATGTTGGAGATCTGAAAAAAGGCAAAAATGCTAGAAATACTCAGCAGATGAGACGACATCTATGGAGAGAGCAAGAGAGTTAATATTTCAGGTTGATGAGCTTTAGTCTGAACAGATACAATAGTCTGAAGGAGGACTGCAATGCCACTAAATTTATAATACTCTTCGGGAAACTTCTAGGGATGCTAGGAACTGACATAATAGTTAATGCGAAAGGCTATCCCATAGCCACTTTTATGTGTCAAAATTTAATTGATTAGCAGCAAAATATTCTTAAGTGTATTGCAGTGTGATGAGCTCACTGGATTTTATATATGCAAATCTGGCTTGTCTACTGATGGTTTTATGCAAATCAGTATTGCTTAAAATTCCTCATTTAATTTCGATGAGCATGTAGTAGCCTAATGCTTATGGTATTGAATGAGGAGTTCAAATCCCACTCTAGAAGATGCAAAGTGATATTGATACTGGAGAATTCAATGAAGCTCTTTTTCAGTGTCCATTGTCACTATCAAACATACCCAAGCTGAGTACAGCAGGGACAGACATAGAATAAAGATCCAACTAATCAGCCCCAAAAAATGTGCCTTTACCCCAGCTTTCATTACTGCTCCCCTTGTCTTCTGAGATAGATAGGGGATAAGGAAGGAAGAGAGAATGGACCGTTTCTGTGCTGTAGACTCTGTGTAAATCAAGCTGGTTATAGCACCAGTTTTCAATGTTCTTACTGTTAAGCTAATGATGTTACAATAGCGCTTCTTTGTGTTAAAAAAAACTGTCATAGGTTCTTGATTACACATCTGGAATAGAAATAAGAGTTAAAGTTGTGCTTTAAATATCAGCAAAGAAATGGAATTAAACTGTAGCTATTAAGCTGTTCCTTTGCATTTCTTGCTTCCTTTTCCATTATTTATGCTGAATATTTCTCACTCGCATTATTTTTTGCCTCATGTTGTCTTGATTTCTTCTTTTTCTGCCAAGAATTGTAGGTAAGCAATATCTCAGATTAGCGGTTCCTGTATAAAGCCTCCCTCTCCAGTGGCATCTGTTACATTACTTAATTGAGAATGGCATCCAAGGGCTGCTTTTAAA
Organism: Cetorhinus maximus; assembly: GCF_964194155.1. Taxonomy (NCBI): domain Eukaryota; kingdom Metazoa; phylum Chordata; class Chondrichthyes; order Lamniformes; family Cetorhinidae; genus Cetorhinus; species Cetorhinus maximus. The sequence goes on from NC_135880.1 coordinate 201,404,983, forward strand.
CAGAAGTTGAGAGTCCGCTGTGGCAAGATTTGTAAATAAATCTTAATAGGAAAAAAAAATGCAGTGGCAACTGAGTAACTTTAACAAGTGGGCACGGAATAGTTATAAGCAAGCGTTTTATTTTAACAGGACATTATAAAGTTATGAATTCATTTACTTCTGGTTTAAGAATCAGTCTTGTACCGGAACTTGTATTTTCTTTATTCACGGGATGTGGGCGTCACTGGCAGCACCAGCCTTTGTTGCCCGTCGTTAATTGCCCTTGAACTGAGTGGCTTTCAAGGCAATTTCAGAGGGCAGTTAAGAGTCAATCACATTTCTGTGAGTCTGGAGTCACATGTAGGCCAGATGGCAGATTTCCTTCCCTAAAGACGGTAGTGAACCAGATGGGCTTTTGCAGCAATTGACGATAGTTTTGAGGTCACCATTACTAAGACGAGCTTTTTTTTATACTCCGGATGTATTAAATGAATTTAAATTCCACCTGCTGTTCTGGTGGGATTTGAACGGAGTCCCCTGAACACTAACCTGGGCCGTTGGATTAATAGCCTAGAGACATTACTATTATGCCACCATCTCCCCGAATGGTACAAACTGCAAACTGTAGAATTTCATTGTTGTAAAGTGTTCCATTCTATCTACTTAACTAAAAGGTTATTGGGACTTTAGCTCAAAAATAAGATCATTAATGACAGATGTGGATACTGCGATGAGGAGATTGTGAGGTCTGTCTAGATGGATGGCTGAAGAATGGGCGAAATGACCATTATTTATATCTATCAGGTGTCTGTTTCTAAAGCTGATTTTTAGATTAAAGTTTGGGTCCTGGGGGAGTAAACCTCACTGAGATGTTCAACTATTTCCATTTCGGAATGTGCTGCCAACCTTCTAGTGAAGTGGATACACTGTGGGGGCCCAAGATTCGACACAGTCACAGGACTGGCCTAGGCACTTTGAAAAATGCGCATATGTGGAATAGCCACAAAGTCACCAGCTTGTATTGTTGCAGCAGGAACTACCCCCCATTACAATAAGAAGCAGCCAGGCTGAATCAGTGAATGGATCCTCAAGTTGATAGCCTGGGACCATAAGACCATGAGACATGGGAGCAGAAGCAGGCCATTCGGCCCATCGAATCTGCTCTGCCATTCAATGAGATCATGGCTGATCTGATAATCCTCAACTCCACTTTCCTACCTTTTCCCCCTAACCCTTGATTCCCTTACTGATTAAAAATCTCTCTGTCTCAGCCTTGAATATACTTAACGACCCAGCCTCTACAGCCCTCTGTGGTAAAGAATTCCACAGATTCAACACCCTCTGAGAGAAGAAATTCCTCCTTATCTCTGTCTTAAATGGGTGACTCTCCCACAAGGGGAAACAAACTCTCAGCATCTACCCTGTCAAGCCCCCTAAGAATCTTATATGGTTCTATAAGATCGCCTCTCATTCTTCTCAACTCCAATGAGTACAGGCCCAACCTACTCAATCTCTCCACATAAGAATATCCCTCCGTATCCTGGATCAACCTAGTGAAGCTTCTCTGGACTGCCTCCAATGCCAGTATATCTTTTCTTAGATAAGGGGACCAAAACTGTTCACAGTATTCTAGGTGTGGTCTAACTAGTGCCTTGTATAGTTTTAGCAAGACTTCCCTATTTTTATACTCCATTCCCTTTGAAATAAAGGCCAACATTCCATTTGCCTTCCCTATTACCTGCTGAACTGTTAGTCCTCATGCACAAGGACCACCAAATCCCTCTGTGCTGCAGCTTTCTGCAGTCTTTCTCCATTTAAATAACAGTCAGCTCCTCTATTCTTCCTGACAAAGGCATAACCTCACATTTTCTCACATTATATTCCATCTGCCAAGTTATTTGCCTATTCACTTAACCTGTCTATATCCCTCGATGTGGGAAACCAGTGCCATGGGAGCTGATGGCTAAACAGCAAATATAAAAGCAGTGTTTTAAAAAATCCTTTACTATAGCTGCAAGCACAAAGAGCAGTTCAGACAAGAATATTTTGCTCTTAGCTTTAGATTCCAAAAGGCAATCATTAAGCACACTCCTATTATTCTGCAGCCACCAAGAACATTCTCATGTGACTCTGCCTCTAGTGCAAAAATATGTACAGCTACTACTCAAGATGGTGGCTACGGGAAATCAAAGTTTGGCAGGCTGAGTAAGAACAAGTGGTTGTATTTCCCAGATGGTCCTTTCATATGGGAATTAGTCAGGTGTTGTTACAACCAACTGTAAGTCGAATATTGCCTAAAACTGCCAGTATTCATCGGGCGGAATTTTACAGCCCCTCCCAATCGATGGGATTTTCTGGTCCCACTGAAGTCAATGGAATTTTGAACGGCCGGCCGCATGTTATGGCCCCGCCCCTGCTGTGATGAAGCCATAAAACTCCGCCCACTAAGAATGGCCTGCCAAGAGACCTTCTAAAAATACTTACCGTATGCGGCAAGACAAGTTACTGCACCCATTGCCACGCTTGCCAAAGAATTCAAAATATGGGGGAAACGTATTTGATGAATGCATTAGTATAAAATTCGCCAAAGGTTTGTGGAAGTGGCACATACACAGAACTGGACCAGCAGCAACATGGTAGTCAAGAACTGATCGAAACTTGGTCTGACGTGCTGCAATTCCTAAAACGCATGGCTGAAAACACAAGGGGATTTATTGAGTATGGAACAGCTATGATTCTATTCTTAATTAGTTGAATTATAATTAGCTGAAGTGATCCAATTTTTTTTCTCCAGAAGAATAAAATGCTCTTGAGAGGTTATGTGGTTTAGTTTTTTTTTTAAGAAGACGCATGCGAGAGAGTTGTTATTTCCACCTTGGCATATCATCCTCATGGGACGTCATTGTAGCATAATTATAAGGAGAAAGAGGCTTGAGAGAACAGCTTTCTGTGGGAACCACTGATAGTTTTAGCTCCACGGTGCATTGTTGCTGCAGGTATCATGGCAGCAGTTGGGGCATTAAGTTCCAATTGCTCCGCCTGCTGACACAGAACCTCATATACTGCTGCAGATTCAACCATAGCAACTGTGGCCCAGTGATTGCATTGAAGGTTCTGGGTGCAAGCCCCACTTCAGAGATTTGAGCACATATCTAAGCTGACACATTAGTACTGTACTAAGGAAGTGCTGCACTGTAGGAGGTGCCATCTTTTGATGAGACATGAAACCAAGGCCTCACCTGTTTTCTCAAGCGAATGTAAAACAATCCTGTGCTACTCTTTCAAAGAAGAGCAGTAAAGTTCTACCAGCTGGGCCGGCCAATATATATCCCTATTTAAAAAAAAGAGTACCTAATCGCTGTCATGTTTTTGTTTGTGGAATATTGCTGTGCCCAAATTGGCAGCCAGATTTCCGATATCACAACTGCTTAGAAATACTTCACTGTGTGTAAAGCACTTTGGGACATCCTGTGATTATGAAAGTTAGGAAGATGCACATCTGTAAATGGCAGTGGGATTGTACCAACAGGTCTGTACAGTTTGCTTCTGATATCGCCTGACTGACCTACATTGCTCCTCCAAAAACACTGGTTAAAGGGGGAGAATTGCCACTCGACAACCCTTTGGCCTAATACCATGGGCACACCAAAAATGGCAATGCCAAAACACGTGACATCATGCAACATGACCAAGCAACTATTGTTTTTTTTTCCCGAAATAGCCTCAAATATTAGAATAGAAATTTTACATTTATGTTATCCTTGGCCAGACCCTGGGTTGTGGGGGAGATCCAGTTAGGGACCAATAACATTTTGATTAAGTAGACAAAGTTTGAGATTCAAGACGTTTACTAAGTGAATAAAGCCACAAGATTCCATGGGTTTTGAACAAGCAAAAATAAAATTCACTCTACAAGTTTAAAAAGATAAAACAATTTACAATTTCTACCTTATAATCTAACATTCAGGTACGTGTGAATTAACAGGTATATTGTGGTCGAACAGACCACATTGCAGAATAAATTCCAAATGCCACCGAACCCAATTCCATGGATTTCTTAACAACCCACCCAGACGTTTGTCACATGAGCCAACCAATGTCACTGAAACTTTGTATTTTTTCAAGAGGATTTCCAATTTCCATGTTCGACTTCTCTCCAAAAGTCGATCCCACTCAGACGGCTTCAACGATAGCCCACCTTGCAGGGTTTCAGTCTCGCCTTCTGAGATTACGTTCCCTTGGATTTCTGAATGCTGTCAAGCATCAATTTACAAGCACAATTTCAGATCTTCAGCTGTGCCAAGCAGAACACCACAACTCCAAAGGCCTGCAGCACCAACTTCGGCTGCCTTCATGGATCTTCTGGACATCTCTTGAGCCCCTTCACTTAAAGTCTGCTCTCCACAACCCTTCCTCTAATTGGAACCTGTTTCTCAGCTCATTTCTTCTAACTTAACTGGGACTTGTTTCAGTCTCTTTTGTCTTTGTCCCTCACCTGGGACACTTACTGACTTACTGACTCAAACTGACTGTTCAGTGACCCTTGAATTGATCTGGTGACCTATCACAACACTCCAAGAGGGTCCCAGTTTTGTTACCAGATGGAAATCTAAATCAGCTTAGCTACATCGAATCTTAATGAAATTATCAGCAAATAAGCAACTGTTTCCAATGTCAGTCAAAGAAACAACCAGAAATTAGATGAGGAAATAAATAGGTTAAAGTCTGACTTAATTGATCAGAAAAATTACTGTTGCATGTCATACAACATATTCTGAATACTCAAGTCTTTTTGGTCTGGTACGTTAAAATATTAAGATAACTTAAGTTTTCTGTTTGAAGATACTGGAATGCTTTTTAAACAAAATGGCCCAGAATTTCCTGGAGCAGGCATCTCACAGTTTGTTCTGTTTGCTAGACATTGTTTCCTCGCCTTTCAGCTAGAAAGATATATTTCAGCACAACTCACTTCAAGTGCAAACTGTTAACGAGGCATCTAGGATCTTGGCGAACAACAGGACCTAAACTCTATCTCTTTAATGAATGAAATTGTAGGATAGAGAGAAAAATAAACACAAGGATGATGGAGAAGGAAATAGAGTAAATTAGGGTCGAATTAGGAACAGAAATGGAAATAAAGAGAGGGAATGATTGGATTAAGAAAGAGAGGGGAAAAAGAAGATGAAGGAAATGTAGGATTTTTAAAATTTAAATTTATCATTTCAGAAACCTCTCTGACCAATTCTCTACCTGTAAGAATGAAACTCTGCAGTTTCTGGGTTGGAGAGGTTGAGTGGCAATTACAAGAACACAAATCTGGCCAGTAAAATGTCCCTTACACAGTTAGTACCAGCGTTAACTTTGTATGTGGAGTTTAATTCATTTTAGGAGCACAAATGCAACATTGTCTTGACAATAGTGAGGTTGGCGCTAAGCGTCTGTTTTTTCAGAGACGAACATTGGAGTGGGGCAAATAATCCAGCAATTTGTGGTGAATAGCAACTCATGGGAGACTGCATCTTTGCAACAAATTGTTGGGCATTAAACTCGTCATTATTTTGCAAGCAACTTATGTACCAGTGTACTGCTGATTTTCTTTTTCTACAGTATGTGAACAAACAGGCACCATTGCCACAGCTGTTTAAAAACAGGGTGGAACATGGCTCTGTGCAATAGATATAATTAAAAGGAGCTGATAAATCTAGAGCAGTTTGTGATGAAAAATGGGCAATGATGTGAAACTTGATGTAATGCTTACCACTCCTAACCTGACTGAGGCAGCAGGGGTAAATTTTACTTCAAAAGGGAGATACTTGCCTTAGAGGGGCAAAAGGTTACCAAACTGACAGTAATTATGAGTCAAAATGAAATGTTTCATGCTATTGATGAAAAGAAGGAAATAGAGGAGTACATTCAAAAGGGAGTTGGCTATATATTTGAAACGTAGAAATTTGCAGGGCCATGAGGAAAGAGCAGACCCTTGGTACTCATTGGATGGTTCATTCGAAGAGCTGGCACAGGCATGAGGAGCTGAATGGCCTCCTGTCCTGTATGATCCTATGAGTGCTCTGCAGATTCATATATGGAACAAAATAAGCTTGGTTATAAAATGTGCTAAGAGAACAAATCACTCTAATCACATGGGGATTAAGGTAGAAATAGCTCAGTGATGTAAACATGGGGTGGTCATGGACAATAGTGCAGATGTCTTAGCAAGAAACATATCAAGCAGCTTAAACAAGTGGATTATATTGCAGTGCTGTCTGATGGCTTTAAAGATATAATTGAGAATGGATTATGTTTGTGGATGGTTGATTATGGAAAATGAGTTCCTTGGTGGTATTGAATTAGATAATTATTCAGCAAAACCTATACTGACTGAAATTGTGAATTTGTTTAGAGACAAGGCTTAATGGATGAATAGAAAATTAAATTAGGAGCAGTTTTTTTTCTACTGAAACACCTTTGAGTTGCAGAAAATTTCTGCACTACACTTTTCTTGGTTTAAAATATGTGAATCACTTACACTTCTCCTCATTATGGAAACAATATGGGCGTCACCTTGAATCTGTTCATTGATCGAGTTGCCTTTTGTTAATTAGGTGTTCGAACAGAACACTGCTGCAGACAACTAAAATGGAGGAGACATTTTGCAAGTTTCATCTTGTGGATTTTTGGCAACACAAAATGACTTAAGCTGAATTTTCCATCTCCGTTGACGGGCGGGGTGGGGGGGTGTGACAACATGGCAAGAAAGCCAAGAATCGGTTTCACGCTGTTGTGAAACCAGTTCACGATCATCATTCTGACCACCAATGGCGGGCCGTGTTCTCCGCCACTACACATTGAGAACCTAATTTCGATACTTTAGCATCTCATTATGAATCCTGCTCACCGAAATCATCCCCCCCACCGCCACAGTGGATCAGCTGGGAATCATGCTAAGGTATTTCACAACTGTGCATAAGCAACGTGCACCTGGTGAGCTGCACTTCACTCGAGACTTCGAGGTTTGTTTGCCGACCTTGTTTCGGGCAGCACTCACGGTCATCAGCACCAGGCTTCACAGACAGCGCCACCTCACTTTGAGGGTCGCTCACGGGCAGGTCTCTACCAACTCGACCAGCCGTAAGGTCGGGGTGGCTTTTCAACGGCTGCAGGGCTAGGGCTTGTTTAGGGAAGGGGGAGAAGCGGCCTCAGGCAAGGGAAGAGGCTGCAGGTCGAGGGCTGTACTGGGGAAGGGGGCGCTATTGCTGGGTGTGTGTGGGGCCACATGTTGACCTGTGCAAGTGACCTTAAGATGGTGAGGGCTGAGGAGCAGTTTCCAGAGCAGCTGAAGCCAGATGGAGATGTGAGGGTGTGTGTGAGAAAGTGAGTGGAGATGTCCCTTGGACTGGCAGTGAGTGAGATGCCAGTGAATGTGTGATGGCCTTGTGATTGTGAGAGTTTAGAGTGATGAGATGGCTGCCTTACCCTGGGGGCACGGATTAGATCATTCATCCTCTTTTTGCATTGGATGGCCAACACGTTCTGTGCACCTTTGGCACTAACCACCACTGCCACCGCCTCTGTAGACGGAGTGGTGAGATTGCTGGAACTCTTGTGGCTAGAGTGGGGGTGGAGGACATCATGATGGGCTTCCAAAAGACATTCCAGTGACAGGTCACAACTTTACTTGGCTGTCAGGATCATGTCTTCACTGGAGCAGTCCTGGCTGCAAGCATTGAGAACTATGCTCGGTTCTAGTTTACATATGGCACCTAGAGTGAGGAAACGGTAAGGTAACGGCATGGTGGGCAATTCAGAGCCCCCCCCGCACCAAGCAGGACAGCGTGTTTCCTGTGGCTGCATAATTAATGAGGGGGGAATGGGATGATATGGCGCAAAAATCCGCCATTGCGACCAGCGAGTAAAACATCTCTTTTCACGTCCGCTACCGCACTTAGTGCAAATCTGGGGCGATTCCGCCCATAGCAATTTTGCATGTGTTACTAATGGACACTTTAAAATTTGGTGTAGTCTGACTTGTACTTCAGCAGCCCCTGGACCCTGACAGTTAAGGTGTCAACAGTTGTTACATTGCTTCAATGCACTTTTTATGCTGCCCACTTCAAAAGTGTGTGTCTCACGAGAGGTGCCATCTCAATGAAACCTGCTAAATTCATTAGACCGGCATGCAGAAAAAATAAACTTGTGATTGATATTAAAATGCTGCAGTGGGTCTTCCTCAGCAGACTCACTGAATCGGAAAGGTTTACATTGAGGCTGCCCTAAGCAATCTAAAACCCTCACTTTGGGAACCAATGCCGAAACACCACAATTACATAAATATCAAGGCAGCTTAAGTCTTTGTCTCTACTATTGTTACTTAAATTCAAACACTCAATGACACTAACAATGTTCCAAAGGCAAAAGCAGCAACATACAGAGCTGCCCTAGATGTTTGCGTAGATCTTGGCTTAACGATGAAGGTGTGGCTCGCATGTGAGCACCTTTTGTAATGATGATTTAGCCCCAATTCTTATAGGCTTTTGGCCATTTGCCTCTGATAATGTTGAGGATTGTCGCTGAGATCGCCAATCCATGGAGTTGGATGCTATTGAGTCCAGAAACAGTGTTGGCAGTTGTATTCAGTTGTTTGGTGTTTGATTATGTGTGTCTGTTGATTGTTTTCTGTGCTGTGTGCTTTTCGTCAAGCCTGTGGGTGCAGCTGCAGAGAAGGAGAAACTGAAAGCAAAAGGAAGTGTGAGAAAGCAGACATTTTTAAAAAAACTTTTGTAATAAAGCCCTGTTCACACATAGAATCTGGCGAGTGTAATCTTGACGTATCTCCAAGGCACAAACCACAATAGTGACAGCAATGGTACAAGAGTCAGCTATAGTTAAGAAAGGTTGTGAGGAACATGCAAATAGTTAATTAAATATTGTCAAGTTTACCAATAAATGGTGGAGAAGCTGAAGCTCTGACAGAACAGTTATAGCATGGAGAAATCTAAATGCTACTGTAGGCACTTGTCTAGGACCACCCAAGTGACTGTAGTTTATTTTCAATAAAAATGCCACCAGTTTGAAGGCTTCTATCTCTCAGATTCTAACTTTTCAGTTATATAAGTTAGTTACATAGTTGCAGATGAGAAAGCCAACATGTGCTCAAAACTGCACAGCTCTTGAACTAATCCAGATGAGTCTTTCAAATTGGGAGGGAAATGCTAGGTGAAGACTGAAACAAAAGCTTTATTGGTTATTCCTCAATGCTAAATTCAAGAACCAATTCAAAACACACAACTATATAATTACTTTTTAGTTAAGGTGCATGAAACATAAACATGTAAAAATTTAAAGTTCACCATCTAATTCATGTTTATATTATATAGTATTGTAAGGATCAGATGTTGACATGAATGTTGGGTGAGAGGAATAATGGCAGAGAGAAAGCTTTGTGGAACAGCTGACAGCTGAGCCCAGTGAAAATATTGCTTGATTGAAAGCTCTGGCTCTCTGATCTCTGTAGTCAATTTTACAATGTTTATTTACACAAGGTTAAGTGGTTTCAAGGGTTTGTGGTTTCTATTATTGATACTGTAAAGGGTCTGGATCATTCACACTTTTATTGCCTTGTCATGAAATGACTTTTTTTAACATAGTGGAAAGTAATGTATGAATGAATTACTTTTTTAAAGTTTTTTTTAACACATCCTACTGTCACTATAGGGTTCTGTACAATGTATAGAGTATCAGTAGACTTAGAAGTGCCAAAACATGGCATAATGGCCATGAGGAGTCATGGAGGTGTGGGTAGAGTGCATAACTTGGCATAGTGGGTGTGAGGGGCCATGGAGAGGGGGGGATTGTGGGTGGATAGGTGTAACTTGGCATTGGAGTCATGATGGGACCATGGGCTTTGGGTGGAGGGGCATAGCTTGGAATAGGGGGCATAAGGGACCCTTGGCAGTGGGTGGAGGGACATGGCTGGGCATTGGGGGCATGAGGGGCCATGGGGATGGGTGGATGGGTATAACTTGGCATTGGGGGCTTGAGGTGGCATGGATGGGCATGGAGAGTGTCGGGGGGTTGGTGAGGGCTGGAGGGCCTTTGTGTTTTTAGTTTAACTGGTTCCACAATACTGAGGTGAGCCTTGTAAAGGGCACGCCTCGGCACCCGACAGCCCTGTGACTGCCTCGTAAATTCTTCCAGGTTGGCTGGTCCACCCCGGCAATTAAGATGCCGCCTTTGCTGGCACTTTCTCCTGTGGTGGACAGGCCAAGCTGAGAATGTTCCTGACTCCCGCTACTCACCTTGAGGAAGAAAGTTCAGGCCACTTTCACCTGTTTTACACTTTTGCACAACTCCAGTGAGTTTGATTATGTGCTCAAATACATGCTAATGTGAACGAACCTGACATTTTGTCTTTCAAAGTTGATTTAACATGCCTCCAAGAGTTTGAGCTGAAAACTGAGGTGTTTCTTAGCGAGAACGTTATTCAGTAGCCATGACCTCAGTTGTTGACACCAGAACATTATGGGCAGGATTTTCCCCCATGTCAGGGGTGAAGTTGAAGTGCGGGCGTGTGGAGGTACGCCTCCGATTGGCGCCTCCAATTGGGGGCATGGCAGCATTTTACGGCGCCAGCATGACATCAGCACGGAAGCGCTATGCACTTCCTGTGCATGCGGTTGGGGGGGGGGGGGGCTTTTTCGTGCATGCGCACAAAAGAGCGCACTTACCTCCCTGAGGCTCAGTGCTGCCTCAGGGAGATCGCCTCTCCTGTCAAAATTATTAAAAATAGAGAAAAAAACATTCCCTGACATGTCCCTTCATGTGACACTGTCACATGAGTTGGGACATGTCCACAATTTTTACAAAAACTTCTATTACATTTTTAAAACCTACATGAAACCTCATCCCGCCCGTGGATGAGGTTTCATGCTTTTTCTTATTCCCGCCAGGGCTCCTGGCCTGTCGCAACCTTAAGGTTGGTCGGGCAGGTCCATTAATTAGTTTAATGACTCTGTCAATGGCCTCAATTGGCCCTTGACAGGTCAGTGGGCCCACAGTTGATTTTGCTGAGCCCCCGCCTACCTGAAAATTTAAATGGGGCTGGATGACTTAAGGAGTTCCGCCCGACGTCACCGCGCGTCACTTTACGTGTCAGCAAGCGGGCCCAGCCCCCCATTGCCGACGGGAAAATCCTGCCCTATAGATACATTTAAGGGGAAGCTGGACAAGCTTTTGAGGAAAAACGGAATAGATGTTTATGATGATAGATTTAGATGAGGAAAGATGGGAGGAGGCTCAAGTAGAGCATAAGAACCAGCATGAATTGTTGGGCTGAATGTCCTGTATATCTATGTAATCCTACAAGGCACAAGTTAGGAGTGTGATGGAATATTCTCCACTTGCCTGGATGAGTACAGCTCCAACAACACACAAGAAGCTTGACACCATCCAGGACAAAGCAGCCCACTTGACTGGCACCCTATCCACAAACTTTCACTCCCTCCACCACTGATGCACAGTAGCAGCAGTGTATACCATCTACAAAATGCACTGCAGGAACTCACCAAGCCTCCTTAGACAACACCTTCCAAACCCACGACAGCTATTGTCTAGAAGGACAAGGGCAACAGACACATGAGAACACCACCACCTGGAAGTTCCTCTCCAAGCCAGTCACCATTGTGACTTGGAAATATATCACCGTTCCTTCACCGTCGCTGGGTCAAACTCCTGGAACTTCCTTCCGAACAGCACTGTGGGTGTACCTACACCACACGCACTGCAGTGGCCCAAGGAGACAACTTATCACCATCTTCACAAGGGCAATTGGGGATGGGTAGTAAATGTGATGCACACATCCCATGAATGAATGAAAAAAAAATTCTATGTATGTAGTCCTATGAAATTAACCAGTTCATAAAATAGTTTGCTACACTTGGCCATTTTTTTTACATGTTTCCATTTTGACCTGCTCCTCTTCAACGTCTCACATATCATCTGTGCCTTTGATTCCTTTCATTATGCATCTTATTGTCTCATGGTTATATACTTTACCATTTAATCATCTCCTGTTTTCTATTTGAGCACTTTACAGGTCGTTTTGTTTCTCGATTTTTTTTTGTGTTTTCTTCTCCTGCACATCCCTCCTCCCCCACTTCCCTCCTTCAGATTGTTCTTTTTTAAATGCTGTTTGTTTGTGTCCTGTTATTTATTCAGAATTTGACACTTCTGTCCACTACTCATCCAAGATGATCTGTTAAAACATCCCACTTACGATTTCCCTCTCTTTCCCTGGCTCTATTAATATTTGTAGAAAGAACTGTACAGGAAACATTACACCAGAACGTCCTGTATAAATAATGGGGAGATTAATGGTAATCACTAATATTTTTGCACATATCGAACAGTGGATTCAGATTTGTGCAGGTGTGCAAATAAATGCTCAAAATTCGGAAGTTGCAGATGTGCTACTCCTCCATAAACTGTGTGAAAATGGCACCTTTTCCTTGGATCCCCATTCAAACGTATTGAATAGCATGAAATTCCTATATTTACATTGTACATACAGACTAAACAGAAATTTAGGACTTGTCTGTTTCAATTTCTGTACTTTTTAATGGCATGATAACTCTTAATTGCTGCCAAATAACCCCTCTGAATGACACTGAAAATAATAACTTTTTCAAGTGTAAAGTCTCATTCCATCAAATTTTAATTAATGCTGTAGATTTTTCAAAAACAATTCTTTTGCTTACTGTTTCTTTCTTTCTCCCCCCTCTCTTTATGCAATCTTTTTCTCTCTTCATTGATATTGATTTCAATAATCCAATTTACACCTTTTGTTCAGACGCTGTGCAACTATGAATAGTACTTCAATCTGATTGGTTAAGGAGACACAGAGCTGTTTATACACCTGACAGTCTTCCTATAGAGCGTGTCATGCTGTTTGAATCTCTACTTCCTGCAACATCCAGGGCGGAAACGTGCTATAAATTAAATGGACAAAGACTAATGCAGTGAACAGCACCCCATTAACTAGTTTGCTCTTTCCACAGGTGCTGCCTAACCTGAATATTTTCAGCATTTTCTGATCATATAATAGTCTCTTGTTTGCAGCTATCTTTCAAACCCATTGTCTAATTCATCATCAATAAGTCTCCACTGATTGACAATGATTTACACTTCATGTCGGTGCATTTTCACCACCTGTAACAAATCCTTCTGATCATTATATCAATACAACACTTTGCAGAAACCAAAACCTCAACTGGTGGTCTTGTATTGCTCCATATCAAGGTTCCTTATGCTGTTATTGTAACCATTCAAGAGATGATATAAGATGCTATAAATGGTGTTTTATTTTTATTGTTCACATGTCTTCGCATTCTGACGTCTGCTTTTCTTTTCTAATCTCACTTCAGGTGCTCTATTGACAGTGGAGTGACACGAGTGGCATGGTTGAATCGCTCTAGCATACTCTATGCAGGGAAGGATAAGTGGTCGCTAGATCCTCGGGTGGTTATTGTGACTAACAGCCAAACAGAATACAGCATTCAGATAGTGGGTGTGGATGTGTATGACGAAGGACCGTACACATGCTCAGTTCAAACTCACAACCATCCCAGGACATCGCGGGTGCACATAATCGTACAAGGTATGGTCCAGTTGTAGTTGTTTGTGACCGTTTTGTACAACTGACTAGAAAGAACAGCAGCGCATCACGAAAACTTTGAGAAAAGGCAATAGCAATCATCCCATTTAAAAGAGTTTAAAAAAATCTCTCGAAATTGGTTCAGTAATTCAGTGTCTGAATAGGTTTCCTTTTTAAAAAGGATTAAAGTAGCCACAAAAACTTGAATTGTGAACTAATTTTAATAAGTATAATAAAACTGTCATTTCCATGCAAATAATTTTTTCTGCTCTGAGCAAATAAATTCAACCAGTTTTTAATTTTAGTCAGTGAGATGACTATTACCAAACACTATGTGGAACTTTATTTCAGAGGATTGCAATTTTAAATGAAAGAATTGCTAAGTTGTTAAATAACTTTGCAGTTTTGTATCACACCAGCGGGGTGTCAAAAATGTTTGAGGCTAAACCTGATTGGAGATTTTAAGGCTTCTTTTATACATTTGTATAATCATGATTTCTTATTTTTGTAATGAACAGTTTATTTCCTTGAAACTAGCCAATGCACACTAATCAGTGTGCTGATGGACTCTTCCTGCCCTCTTATTGGCTACACTACATCATCCTAAGAAAATATAGGGATGATGCAGGAATGTTCAATGCTGAGTTTTCATCTGGTGTAAAGTTTCAACCATATTTGATGTTCAGTTTTATCTCAGTCAGCGCAGTGGTTGGTGCACTACAGTTGGCCTCAGAAACCCATGTCTCGCAATGGGAAAACTCAGCCAGGACTGCTGTTCCTGATTGCTTTTCAGTTTGGGAAGTACACATTTATTGATGTTGTATAAAGACAGGATCGAGCTGGGCTTTGATACCTGCCACAGTTGAACAGCCAGCTGACTAACATTATCTCAACTCAGACATGAAGACTGGTTATCGAGGTGAGGTCCTGAAGAGCTCTCTAACACTATGCATATGTCTCCCTTTAGGAGAGAAAAGAAGAATATATTTTAAAATTACAACAGTCTATTTAAATATGTTTCTTTATTTTGTACAAGTGACCATGCTTTCTCACAATATGGTCTGAGTACTGCTGTGGTACAAGTTTCACGACACTTGGAGGTACATACATTGGGATCACATGATTTTATATTTGGGTCTTTCAGAGGGAGGTGAGCGTAGAGAGTGGTCACCAATTTCCTTTTTGAGCTTTGAAGTCCCTATTTCCTACATTACAACAGTGACTAAACTTCAAAAGCACTTCATAAACCTTCCATTCCTAGCCCGCTTGAGGCCCTTAAGTGGTCAATTGAGGGCAGCTTAAGGGCCTCATCTTGGGACATGCTGAGATCCCAAAAGCTGCACTACAAATGCACGTCCATCCTTCCTTCCTATTTTTTCCTTTCATTTTTCTTCAGTGTTCTTCCTGATATTTTCTCTTGGCGTAAATTTTAGCTGATGGGAGGAATTCTCCACTGCAGTCCTCATAACGTTACCATGGCTCCAGGACATCGTGTGGATTTTGGATTCTATTGTAGATAGGGAGAATCTGTAGATCAGGTCGAATAAATCGAAAATCTAGATTAGTTCACAGATGACAGTTTAGCTGCATTTTAATAAGATGGTGAGTGTGCTAGTCTGAAAATCGAATAGAAGGCTTTTCCTGTGGCACAAATTGCAATATGTAGGGCAGTTGTTTTGGGAGAATAGTATTAATTAAGAGAATGAAGTATAAATTCACAGATTTACATAATCATACAAATTGTAGTGCAGCTATTCAGCCCATAGTCATACAGCTGCCATCCAGAACAATTTACTCTGCTTCTCTGTTCATTTCTCAAATTATTACATTTAGTCTCACAGATCTAATTTGTAAGCCTAGCCTGGAATATTCTTTAAAGAGGTGAAAGAAAAGTCAGAAGAACCTGATCAGTGGCAGTAATCGGCACTGGATCTAACAGCACCTGACCTTCAGTGTGCTGCTCTGTCACATCCTGACCTGTAATAATAGCCCAGAGGCCCCAATCTGGGTCAGTTGTTCGAACTGAGGTCCCACTTGTTAATGTCATAAAGGCTTTGCTGGAGAAAACTGGAACCCTATGCTAAAAATATTGTCTGGATTAGAGTAGCATATGTGAGTCTTGGTCTCTCCTTAGTTAAACGCTCAGGTCCTGCTCCAAAGGAATTCCCAAGCAGTGGCCAATTACGCCCCATGCCCTGTTAGAATTCATGGAGGGAGGCAGTTTAAATATGATGCAGGCATAAGGCTGGAGTGCCTGAAAGATGGGCAGTTGAGGAACAGGATAGAAGGTGGGAGTGCTGCATAATCGGGCGGGAAACTCTTTCGAGTTACCAACAGTCACAGATTGCAACTTCTTTCGAGTACAATCACAGTTCTTGGTTTTCCGGGAGTGGGACATGAACCCACAACCCTCTAATTCAAAGGCGATGGTGCTATGAACTGAGCCACAGCTGACACATGCAGGGTGGAGAGCTCTCCCTGATTAAGTCCAGGGAAGGTTGAGGTTGGCTTTCCTGCACCTAGACCAATCAAGGTCCTTAAGTGGTCAATTAAGAGCCACTTAAGGGCCTTATTTTGCCACCGCTGATATTCTACCAGCAGCAGGTAGTGGGGAGCCATGCCACATGGGCAAGCCATCAGGTGTACCGTGGAAGGCCAGTTTGCGGCTTGCCATTGAGGGGGGAGGTGGGGGAGTTGCTTATTTTCTTGAGCGTGCTCGTGCCCAACTTGAGCCCCACTGTTGGCCAGGACAGCTCTGTTGGGAAGATGCCTCTCATCTTTTAAATCGCCCCCTCTGCCACCTACATCCCAATCCCTCTACTAGGATCTGTTTGACTGACCCCGGGAAGGCCCTCCCCTACTTCCCTGGGTCCTGGGCCCCCCAGTGATGTTCCTCCTCCCAGGCCTCCTGCAAAACCAGCAGTGGCCACAGCTCTGATTGGCTGGAAGCCCTTGGAGGCAGGATCTTCACCTTGAAGGTTTCAGAAACCCCGATGACAGGCAGGTAAGTGTTTGATTGGATTTAAATCACATCAGGGCTCCCAGAAGGGGTCGGGCCGGGATGCCACTGGCTCTCCAGCCAGTAAACCGGCCCAACGACATGGCCATTAAAGCCAGCCCATCCTCTATAAATGTCATCATGTGGGAACTATGGAGCCTACTGATGATCAGTATTTGTAGTTTTGGCCATGAATGGTACATAAGCAGCATTAACAAAGGCAAGGTCCAAGACTGAAAATATTTTCAGTTATAAATATTAACCAGTACCCTGGAGTGACCACAAGTTTGTAATCTAAAGTGTTTAACTAAGGGGCCTTCAATCACTTTGGTTTTGCCCTCTATTTGGCTTGGTTTGAATCCCTCAGTGAGATTATAGTTCTGAGATCATTGAAAGGTGTCTGGAATTATTTGTGAAGATTTAGAGAGATCTATCTTTAACCAACTAACTAAAATGGCTTTTCTGACACAGACTAGTAAAAATTAATTCATTCATTTTGGGGAGAGATTGGTATTCGCCAGGGGTGGAAGAGAAAAATAAGATATTTATAATCCGCTTAGGCAAATCCTGTATGGTTTTCTGAAGACTTCAGTATATGACATTGAGTGCTATATAAAAATAAATGAAATCAGTATATAATCTGGGTTTCATTTCAAAGCACTGATGGCTGTTGATTTAGACAAATCTTAAGATGGAAAATCTGCTGGCTTGACACGGTGGGTTGCTCATAGCTAACTGGACAGTAATTTTAAAGCCTGCTGTGTTCATAATAAGCTGAAGACTGAAGTCATCATTCAACATTTGCACATTGCTGAGAAAAATTGTACACTTGATTCTAGTTTTTGAATATTGTCTCCAGTTATTCTGCTGCCTCACTTTGATCTCTGGTGGCTTAGGGCATCAAAGACTGCACTTAGTGCTGCACAAGTACTGGCAGAGATGCAGCATTTAGTCAAAATATAAATTATTCCTGCACCAAATATACTGCATTAAACACACAAAGCAGATGGGAGAGAGAGTGCTGGAGTCCGCAGTGCCCATAAAGCAGCTCAGAGAGAGCAGAGAGAATGGTGGAGTCCTCAGTGCCCATAAAGCAGTAAAGAGAGAGCAGAGAGAGTGGCAGAGTACTCAGTGCCCATAAAGCAATTAAGAGACAGAGAGAGTGTGGCGGAAACCTCAAGAGTCCAGAATGCAGCGCGGAGAGGGGAGAGAGTGGTGGAATCCTCAGTGCCTATAAAGCAGCTCAGAGAGGGGCGGGAGTGCAAAGGAGCACTCGGTGCCCATAAAACAGTGAAGAGAGGGCAGAGAGAGTGACAGAGTCCTCAGTGCCCATTTAGCATCTCAGAGAGGGAGAGAGTGGCAGAGGCATCAGTGCCATAAAGCAGCTCGGGGCTCAGTCTACAGACCTGCCATGTTCTGAGAAAAATCAAAGTGTGATGTTACAGGGAAACAGGTAATTGATTGCCCTGTGAGTATTTTTCTTGTTTATCTTTAAAAACACATGGGCAGAAATTTTAGGTTGGCGTGCGGGTGCGCGCCTGACCTGATCGGACGCAAAATCGACGTCAGGCGATCATCCCGACGCCATCCCGCGCTCACGAGATATTTCGGTCGTCAGGCCACACAAGTGTCGGAAGGTCGCCCACTGACAATTAAAGTTGTTAAGGTTCCAATTGTCCCCGATTTTACGTGGTCCGTCCAACCTTACGGTTAGCGGACAGGCGAATCTGCCAGGCGGACTTTGCATTTTGGATGAAACCTCATCCAAGGGCGGGACGAGATTTCCATTATTAAATTTAAAAAAAATACAAATGTGTGGCCAGAATTTTCATCATGTATATGTTCAGGCGACTGATTCTGATGCGCTTTCAAGATTTTAAAATCTTTATTTAATTGTTTTAAAGCCTTCAGGTCCCCCGAGGCAGCTCATAGCCTTCAGGGAGCTTTCATTCAGCGTTTGCGTTTGCCCGTGCCAGCGCTTACGTCAGCGCCCGCCCTCCTCCAGGCCTCACAACAGAGGCCTGAGCATTTCTGCGCGCGCTTCATGCTGGCTGGGCGTTAATTGGTCAACCAGCCTGAAATTGCGGTCGGGGGCCGATTGCAGGCGACGGTTCATTCCCTGGACACTCCCTGGGCCTGTCGATCATGACCTACAAATCCTGCACCCTGTAATTTATTAGTAATTGTAAGGTTTTATTACTAGTAATAAGGTTTACAAACAGTAGTAAAGCTTGGACTGGTCGGGTTGATTAATTAAAAGAAATGAAGACAAAATAAATTGATTAATACATAATAAAGATGGCAGGGCAGGCAATGTGTTGTGGCTACAACATGTTGGGGGCTAATGGATGCCAATGTGATCCATGCCAACCACATCTGCAGTAAGTGTCTGTGGCTCGAGAAGCTTTGGCTCAGAGACATTGAGCTAGAGGCCAAGCTAGACTCTGAGAGGCTTCAAGGAGGGGGAAGTACCTGAATATTTAATTCCAGAAGGGACTCATACCCATTAGATGGGTTACCTGATTTGGTCAGTAGTCAGAGACAGGAGGGTGTGACTGGAAGTGAGGCATGTAGGGACTGAAAAGATGGAAGGGGAGGAGCCTCAGCCATTGCAATTGTTCAATCGATTTGAGCTCCTTGCAGCTTGCATGGATGAGAACAGGGGCTGCAAGGTGGATGAGCGAACATACCATGGCATCATGGTGCCAAGTGACGGGAGTAAAATAGGAAAGTTGTGGTAGTAGAGGAACAGTGTCGTTAGGGGAATAGATATAGTTCTCTGTATCCAAGAGTGAGAGCCCAAAAGGCTGTGTTACCTGCCCGGTTCCAGGGTGCAGGACATCTGCTCTGGGATGGAGAGGAACTTGCTGTGGGAGAGGTAGGATCCAGTTGCTGTTGCCCATGTGGGTACCAATGACATCGATAGGGCTAGGAAAGAGGTTCTGCTTGGGGATTATGAGCAGCTCAGGGCTAAATTTAAAAAGCGGAATCTCAAAGGTAATAACCTCTGATGTTATGGCACAGCCGATGGTAAATGCTGAGCTGCTCAAATCCCAAAGGGACACTTGAAAGAACTGCCACAACTTGTTTTGCAGTTTGTATAAATTTTGAGATGCATGCCTTGAATTCAGTAGTAATAAGACCACCAAGTCTTATAGGTTTTTAGAAAACTAGATTAAACATTTATTAATAGGCTAAATTATTTTTAAATACATATATAGATCTGAAAATTACTATTACTACTAGTAGGGGAGGCGGTGGAACAGTGGTATTGTCACTGGACTGGTATTCCAGAGACCCAGGGTAATGTTCTGGGGACCTGGGTTTGAATCTCACCATGGCAGATGGTGAAATTTGAATTCAATATAAATCTGGAATTAAACGTCTGATGATGACCACAAAACCATTGTCAATTGTTGTAAAAACCCATCTGGTTCACTAATGCCCTTTAAGGAAGGAAATCTGCCGCCCTTACCTGGTCTGGCCTACATGTGACTCCAGACCCCACAGACTCTGAACAAGGGCAACTAGGGTTGGGCAATAAATGCTGGCCTAGCCAGCGACGCCCACAATCCATGAACAAATATAAAAATAGATAACTTCTAAATCCCCTAATTATTTTAACGCTCAGTTACACTTTCGTTAAGGCAACAGTAAGACACACAGATTTTAAAAGACTCAGGCAAAGAAACATGATACCCTGAACAAGTCGAATTCAAAGTGAGTTTACTTAACTTCAGTCCTTTGAAGACAGCAGCTTGAGGCATAGATGAAGGCTTTTCATACTTGTAAGATCTTAAAATGTCTACCCTTAGACATGGCCTTCGCACCATTACACATATTCCCCTTTGAATGCAAATTCCCATTGTTCCACTATGTCTTTGGACTTTATCTATCTGATAATAAAAATCTCTCATAGCACTAAGTTTTACCAGTAATCTTTGGGAAAAATAAACACGCTGGGCTGAATTTTTCCGTCGGTGAAAAGGGGGCGGGGCCCGCTCGCCGACGCGAAAATGATACGGGATGACATCGGGGGGAATCCCCGATGTCATCCCGCCCCATTTAAATCTTCAGGAAGGCGGGGGCCTTCAATTGAGGCCATGGACAGGATAATTAAACAATTAAAGGACCTGCCCGTCCAACCTTAAGGCTGGTGGGCAGGCCAGGAGCCCCAGCGGGCTTCTGAAAAAACATGAAACCTCATCCACCGGCGGGATGAGGTTTCATGTCGGCTTTAAAAAAGTTTATTAAAGTTTTTATGATATTTATTAACCTGTCCCATCTCATGTGACATTGTCACATGAGGGGGACATGTTAATGATTTTTTTATTTTTCTATTTTTAGAGTTTCAAAAACTTTCAGCGATCTCCCTGAGCTATCACTTAGCCTCAGAGATGATGTGCGCTCTTTTGTGCACATGCGCGAAAGAGTGCACTCTCGCACTTGGGGAATCCCCCCCTCGCCCGCACAGGGAGCGCATAGCGCTTCCCATTGAGCGTCACGCTGGGCGGGCCCTTCATTGGCCCGCCCACTTAAAATGGCGGCGGGGCCCGTTTTGGCGGTGGCAATCGGCTGCCTGCCTGCCGGCCCGAGATTGGGTAGGGCCCGCCCGCCCGTTAAGGGCAAAATTCTGCCCAATGTTTCTAAACTTCAGCTGGCTGGGTGACACATTTCACCCCCTCCTTTGAAAACAGTCTAGGCTGGTTTATTTAAAAATGCAAATGTCCTTTTATCTTACATTCTGAACTCCCCCCCCCATCCCCATGTTTACATCAAAGCATTCAGACCGGCTGCCTTTAATCCAATTAAGTATCTCTCTCTCTCTCTCTCTCACTCACTCACTCACTCACTCACTCACATATACACACACACATCCCAATATTATACTATTTTACAATAAATTCCAATAAAATTATGAGAATTATTATATCCTCCTGACACTGGATCGTTACCTGAGCCACAAGTAAATTGGCATAGAGCAAATGAGATTACTGAGATGAATGCATGATTCAAAGACAGATGTGTGAGAAATAGGTTTCAATTCGTGAGGCACTGGCATCAATACTGGGGAACGTTGGAGCTGTACCTTTGGGATGGGCTTCACCTGAACAGTCCTAAGGCCAGTGTTCTGGCAAGTTTGCATAACTAGATGGTCGTGAGGGCTTTAAACTAAATAGTGGGGGTAAGGGGTCATGTGAGAGGAGATGTGGTAAATCAAAGGGGAACACCAAGGTATTAGAGCAGGGTAGTGATTTGGGTAATGATAACCAGAGTCTGGCAGTAAGGGACAGAGCATACAAACTTAAGAGTGCACCAGCAAATAAAGCGAGAGATGCAAAAATGCTAAAAAGATCGTTAAAGGTTCGGACCTGAATGCGTGCATAATTCGTAACAAAGTGGCAGAATTGTTAGTACAGATAGAAATAAATATGTATGACCTGATAGCCATTACAGAGATATAGTTGCAGGGTGACCAAGGCTGGGACCTGAATATTGAGGGGTATGTGATATTATGAAAAGATAGGAAGCTAGGAAAAGGTGGTAGGATAGCTCTGCTAATTAAGGATGTCATTCCTATGGTAGTAAGAGATGATCTTAGCTCAAAAGAGCAAGCTGTAGAATAAGTATACAGGAAGAAATAAATGGGACATGTGAGAAATGTACCACAGTAATCATGGGTGACTTTAATGTATATATAGATTGGATGAATCTGATTGGCTAAAATAACCTGGAAAGTATGTTCATAAAGTGTATTCAGGACACTTTCTTAGAGCAGTACGTTCTAGAGCCAAGCATGGAGCAGGCTATCCTAGACCAGGTAATCAGCAATGAGACAGGATTAATCAATAACCTCATGGTAAAGGAACCTCTAGGTGACAGTGATCATAACAGGAAAGAATTTCACGTTCATTTGAAGGAGAGAAATGTAGGTGTAAGACTAGTGTTTTAGACAGGAATAAAGGTAATTATAAGGGTATGAAAGCAGAGCTAACTAAACTGAATTGGGAAGCTCGGTCAAAAGATAGGGCATTAGAGATGCTGTGGCAGACTTTTAAGGAGATATTTAATAACTCAGCAAAGATTTATCCCGGTGAGAAAGAATGACTCTTCAGCCAAGGATAATGCATCCTTCTCAAATAAGGAAGTTAAGGATTGAAAGAAACTGTAACCTGCAAAGATTAGTGGTAAATCAGAAGATTGGTCAGATCTTAGAAGCCAACAATGAATGACTAAAAAAAGATACTAAGAGCTTCTACAAGTATTTAAATAGACAAAGAGAAACTAACCTTGTTTGTCAAGAGGGTGAGTCTGGGGAATTAATCATGGAAAACAAGGAAATAGCAGAGGCTTTGAACAGATATTTTAAGCCTTTCTCCACTAGAAGATTTAGACAACTTGCCAAAGAAACTTGAAAATGAAGAGGTGAAAGGGAGGGGGGATCTTCAAACAATCAGCATCATGGAAAAGGTACTAGAAAACTATTAGGCCAGCGGATTGGAAAATAGCTAATGCATATTTATCCAACAAAGGAGGGAGACAGAAAGCAAGCCAGTTAGACTGGCATCAGCCACAGGGAAATTGCTAGAATCCATTATGAAGAAGGTTATCGTGGGATATTTAGAAAATCATAATGGGATCAGACAGACTTTGTGAAGGGGAAATTGTATTTAACAAAATTACTAGAGCTCTTTATGGAAGTAGCAAGCAAGGTGGATAAAGGGGAACCTGTCGATGTGGTGAACTTTGATTTCCAAAAGGCATTTGATAAGGTGCCACATCAAAGGTTACTTCAGAAGATAGGAGCACATGGTGTAGGGAGTAACATATTAGCATGGATGAAGGATTGATTTAGTTCCACCAATATTCATTCTATTTTCTTCACAATGCCAGGCTTTGTCAACCTAAGATTCTGCTAAAAACAAAAAACTACTGCGGATGCTGGAAATCCAAAACAAAAACAGAATTACCTGGAAAAACTCAGCAGGTCTGGCAGCATCGTCGGAGAAGAAAAGAGTTGACGTTTCGAGTCCTCATGACCCTTCGGCAGAACTGAGTAAAGTTAGGAGAGGGGTGAAATATAAGCTGGTTTAAGGTTGGGGGGGGGTGTGGGGTGGGGGGAGAGTAGTTGTGGGGGGGGTGGTTGTAGGGACAAGCAAGCAGTGATAGGAGCAGATAATCAAAAGATGTCACAGACAAAAGGAACAAAGAGGTGTTAAAGGTGGTGATATTATCGAAGAAAATGTGCTAATTAAGAATAACTGTAATACTGTCAGTCTTTCCACCCCCCACCCACTAGAGCTGTACCTTGAGTGTCCTGCCATCCATTCTTAATTAGCACATTTTCTTAGATAATATCACCACCTTTTACACCTCTTTGTTCCTTTTGTCTGTGACATCTTTTGATTATCTGCTCCTATCACTGCTTGCTTGTCCCTACAACCACACCCCCCACAACTTCTCTCCCCCCACCACCCCCAACCTTAAACCAGCTTATATTTCACCCCTTTCCTAACTTTACTCAGTTCTGCCGAAGGGTCATGAGGACTTGAAACGTCAACTCTTTTCTTCTCCGCCGATGCTGCCAGACCTGCTGAGTTTTTCCAGGTAATTAAGATTCTGCTAATACCATTTTGATGAAGTTTAGAAAAAATTACAAATTAATGAGGTAATGTTGATTAAACATTTTTTTGAACCTAGTTGAAAATTCTGAGCTCCTATTCAAGATACCATTTACACAACAAACTAGTGCATAATTATTAGTTTCACAAATTGTGAAGGCTTTCAACTGTCTTGGCATCACTTTTAACTGACATAATGAGAAATGTAGCACCTGCTTTTTTTCAGATCATTAAATTAACGTGTACTTGTGAATTCAGAAATCAAACCAATTAAAATCATTCATCCACTCATAAAATCACTTATTCCAACACTGCTGGAAATCTGAAATGAAAACAGAAAATGCTGGAAATAGGCAGCAGGTCTGGCCGCATCTGTGGAGAGAGAAACAGAGTAAACATCGTCTGAAATTTGGGCAGGATTTTCTGGTCCCACCCGTGATGGTTCCGGCCGTGGGCAGGAGTGGAAAATCCCGGCCATTAACTCCGTTTTTCTCTCTACGGATGCTGCCAGATCTGCTGCATATTTCCAGCATTTTCTGTTCTTTATTTAAAGCAAAAGCACTCTTGTAAGGAATCAAAAATGTGTGGCCAGACAACTATAATTATTTTAGCTAATAGGAAGACAAAGGGCGGAATCGTCCGTGCCCGCTGGTGTCGGGCAAGCTCAGCGGCGTGAGCGGGCAATGCGATGAGAATACCAAAAATCGGTTTCACAGCATCGTGAAACCAGTTTGCATTCGTCCGCTCAGACCGTCGATTGCAGGCCGCGTTTCCCGCCATCAGACATTGGGAACCTCACTGTAATACATCTGTATATCATTATAAGGCTAGTCCGCTGGACTCATACCCACTTCGCTGGATCGTCCGCCCATGTTGACGTGATTGCATCCCGACGTGTTTTACAACTGCGCACATGTGGCGTGCACCTGGCGAGCTGCACTTCACTCAGGACTTTAAGGTTTGTTTTCCTACCTTGCTTCGGGCAGCACTCACAGCCATTAGCACCAGGCTTCGCAGGCAGCACTTTCAGAGGGGCTCATGGGCAGGTCTCTACCTACCGGACCAGCCATAAGGCTGGGGTCGCTTTGTACGGCCGCAGGGCTAAGGCGAAGGTGGAGAGGGAGAAGTAGCCTCAGGCAAGGGAAGAGGCTGCAGGGTGAGGCCTGTGCTGAGGAAGGGGTGTATCCCAGGGTTTGTGTGGGGCTGGGGGGGGTCACAAGCTTATCTGTGCAAATGGCCTCAAGATAGTGAGGGCTGAAGAGGCAGTCTCCAGAGCAGATGAGGCTAGATGGAGAAATGAGGGTGTGTGTGAGAGAGTGAGTGGTGATGTCCTTTGAGGTGACAGTGAGTGAGATGCCAAGTGACTATGTGATGGGCTTGAGTGTGTGAGTCTAGAGTGGTGAGATGGTTGCCTTACCCTGGTGGCATGGATGAGATCACTCATCCTCCATCTGCACTGGATGGCCAACCATTTCTGTGCAACATTGGCACTGATTGCCACTGCCATTGCCTAGCAAGCCGGAGTGGTAATGTTGCTACCCTCCCTGCCACCAGAGTGCCAGTGGAGGATATCATGGTGGGCCTCCACAGTGTCCAAAAGGACACTCGAAGGATGTGTCACTAAATATCCTACTTGCCTTTCAGAGCCATGCCTTATTTGCAGCAGTCCTGGGCTGGAAACAGATGTGTGTGCGCACAACTGTACTTTAAATGTGGCACCCGGTGTGGTGAAACAGCGAGGTAATGGCTTGGCAGGTGATTCAGAACCCGCCCGCCATGGAAACGGCGTGTTTCCTGGGAATGCATAATTAATGCGGCGGGTTTGGGCCGACACGGCGTGAGAATCAAAACGTTGCTGTTCCCGCCTGCTACCGCACTCAGTGTGAATCCAGGACGATCCTTCCTAAAGGATTGAAATTCCATAGTGTCAGCTTTTATGAGCACAAGGAACGATCCCAGCACCAGAATGGGTAGGATTGAGGCCTAATCAAAATTTTAGTCATCCACCCACTAAAAAATGGGTCCTACGAATTTATCAGCGGGACCAATGCCTGAGCAAAACATACAATCCATGACAAAAAACATGCCAGAAGCTTACCAATTTCTACCTGTTCTATGATAGAACAAAATGCTGTGCTGTGCTGTGCCTTTTCTCATTTATCCCATTTTTAGCTTCCTACTGATTTCTTTTTTTTTTAACCATAGCCTGTCCCTAGTTTCTCTCTGCCCTCTGACATTCTTTTCATGCGTCCCCAAAGTATTGAAAGTGAGAAGCAATTTGACAATAGTAATTATAGAATGTTAAAGAAAAAATTCCAGGTGTCCTGTGAGAATTAATAGGTCACTCATTACTGCCGACTTATGCAGATACCATTTGAGGTGAAACTTGGCGCTAAGCCTGCCATTCCATGGGATGGTATGGAATCGAATCCCCTAAGCCAACTCAAAAGTGCTGAACAATTTAACCTTGCATTTGAACCTGAAGTACCAGTTTAAGCATAAGTGCCTCTGTATGCTTTCGAGTCAGTGTTAACCAGGGAGATGACGTAATTTGTTAGGAGAGGTGAATATTTCCCACCTTGAAAAGGATTGTTTATGACCTTGATCTGAATCACAGGAGGGATACCTGGAGCTGAGTTTTTTTTTCAGCTTATTTAGTGGAAACAAAAAAATTTTCCCACAAATGTGCAGATTTAGCTATTTATTTTTTTAACCGTCCAAAAAAATTAGGGTAATTAACTTTGGATTATTTATTGTTTTTTTTTAATCCAGAACCAATTTCTTTTTTTGTCTTTAAAAGCAGGCACTTGTCTGACATGCCTTCAAAAATTACACCGATGCAAAAAGAATGATTTATCCTCAAATTTGGTTGTTCGTTTTCAAAGTTTTGGAAAATTGAAATCTGACTGCTAAAACAGCTATGTCAATTTCTGTCTCCATTTCATATCACTGTTTAAATGGAGGCTGTTCTTAAGTTACAAAATGACAGGCAGAAATTCAGGGCTGGATTCTTACGGCTCTGTGGACCGTTAAAAATGGTGGACGGGACCCAGATTTGGAGCTCCCGCCCCAAAATGATTTTGCCAGTAGGAGAAAGGGGATGGAATATGATTCGTACAGGAAGCTCTGCGAAAAGGAAGGAGGACAGCGGGCTCTGCAAAGATGGTCCCACACTACGTGCATTTTACAAGATCACTTCTCTTACCACTGTCTAACCCAGGAGCAGTACCTCAGGTGACTCAGGTTCAACAAGGAGTTGTTTCCAGCACTGTGCCGCAGATGTGAATCTTAAACCTGATGGTCCCTTTAAAATTAGTTGGAAGTTGAAAAATACCTCATTTTGGCTGTTGCAAGGGCCTTCACCTGCAGTGTAGGAGTCATGAATTGATTGTGTAGATGTAAATGCTCTTGAAGGATGGATAAATGTCCAACTGTCTTGATCTGAAGTTTTTGAAATTACCTACGCTTTAAAATAATACAGGCTGCAGCTGTCACTAAGAGCTTAAGAAAAAAGCCTTTGTTGAACTGCTTTGATTGACAGGCATGGGCCAGAAAAAAACCGTAGCATCTGTTTGTGCAGTTTCAACAGAACTCTCTGTTGACATTTTTCCAAGGGACATTATTGTATAATTACGAATGCTTGGCTGACTTTCAAAAGCTACAAATATCTCTGCAAGGGATTCTAAGTTCAAGTTTGACTAGCAGCTTAAAGAGGCGATTCAGTGATTAGTGGATTTGATGTGGTTAGTGAAATAAACATTTTGTTGTTTTTATAAGAGGTTTTAAAACTTTGAATGTGTTTTATCAATGGCAGTTTTTTTAAACTATCAAGTGTGTAGGAGTAAAAGCTGTTTCAGATTGTTAGAAATTTTTTATAATCTCCACATGGCTCCTGAGGTGTGCCGTGATGGATAGTGGGTGAGTGGCTATGGTGGTGGCACAATGGTTATGAGAGGCCATGGGGTGGGGTCATGAATTGCCATTGAGTTGGCATGGAAGGTATGAGGGGCCATGGGCAAGGTGGGGGGTGAGGGGCCATGGGCGAATCCTAGAGGGCCTGACCATTCCGCCTCAGCACTCACCCATCCCCGTGGCTGCCTACACTCTGCTTCTGGGGTTGTCGGGCCTAACTCCATCCCACCCCCCTCTCCCCAGAGTGAAAATTGTGCTTATCAGGGTACATTTCTTTGAAGCAGGTGTGATGAATCAAGAGGTCTTCAGCATCACAGTTGCCAGTCTTCAGCCAATTTGATTCACTCCACATGATATCAAGAAAAGGCTGAAGGCACTGGATACTGCAAAGGCTATGGGCCCTGACAATATCCTGGCAATAGTACTGACATGTGCTCCATAACTTGCCGTGTCCCTGGCCAAGCTGGCCCAGTACAGCTACAACACTGGCATCTACCTGGCTATGTGGAAAATTGCCCAGGTATGTCCTGCACACAAAAACAGGACAAATCTAACCCGGTCAGTTACCGCCCCATCAGTCTATTCTCCATCATCAGTAAAGTGATGGAAGGGGTCATCAATGGTGCTATCAAACTGCAACATCCAGGCTTGGGCTGACAAGTAGCAAGTGACATTCACACCACACAAATGCCAGGCAATGACCATCTCCAGCAAGAGAGAATCTAGCCATCATCCCTTGACATTCAATGGCATTACCATCACTGAATTCCCCACTATCAACATCCTGGGAGTTACCACTGACCAGAAACTGAACTGGACTAGCCATATAAATACTGTGGCTACAAACGTAGGTCAGAGGTTAGGAATCATACAGCGAGGAACTCACCTCCTGACTTGCCAAAGCCTGTCCACAATCTATAAGGCACAAGTCAGGAGTGTGATAGAATACTTTTCACTTGCCTGGATGAGTGCAGCTCCAACAACACTCAAGATGCTCGACACCATCCAGGAGAAACTAGCCTGCTTGTTTGGCACCCTATCCACAAATGTTCACTCCCTCCACCAGCGACGCACAGTAGCAGCAGTGTGTACCATCTACAAGATGCACTGCAGGAACCCACCAAAGCTCCTCAAACACCACCTCGCAAACCCACGACCACTACCACCTAGAAGGACAAGGGCAGCAGATACATGGGAACACCACCACCTGGAAGTTCCCCTCCAACCCACTCACCATTCTGACTTGGAAATATATCACCGTTCCTTCACTGTCGCTGGGTCATAATCTTGGAACTCCCTCCCTAACAGCACTGTGGGTGTACGTACACCACATGGACTGCAGCAGTTCAAGGAGGCAGCTCACCACTACCTTCTCGAGGGCAACTAGGGATGGGCAATAAATGCTGGTCCAGCCAGCGACACCGCGTCCCTTGAATGAATTTTTTTAAATTACCAAACCCAAACTATCCAGCTCAGGAGCCAAAATCCAGCCCTCCCCTATAGGAAAGGGATAGTTAAAAATAATTTCTGTGCCTAGGAAATAGGGCTTCAACTTACAAAACTGCCATTGGGAATCAATGTTTAAACCAAAGCACACTAATTTCAAAATGGTAGAGAATATAAATGTGTGTTTTGGTTCACCAAGGCCTAAGTCTGCTTATGGCAAGGGCTGCCTCACTATGAATCTCATCTAGATGTTGTCCCTCAGTGACATCCTCAATATGGCAGATTCTGCATACGTGCTAATGATGCCCAGCTCTACCTCACCAACATAACTCTCAATCCCTTCACTGTCTCTGTTTTCTCGAAGGATGTGGATATTTCTTTGCAAGGTATGCTTATCAGGAAAGTCATGGAGCTCTTTACTCAAGAAAAGAGAAAGCTGAAGGTTATACTGAGATAACAGTTTTTATGGTTATACAAGAGTCTTAGAGGGTAGGCACAGAGAAGATATTCCATTGTGGGAGGAGACTAGAACTATGAGCCATAAACATAAGGGAGTCAAATAGGGAATTCAGGGCAAACATTTTTTATCCAGAGAGTGGTTAGAATGTGGAACTGAATACCACGAAGAGTCATTGAGGTGAACAGCAATAGATGCATTTAAGAGGAAACTGGATAAACATATGAGTGAGAAAGGAATAGAAGGTTATGTTGACAGGTTAAAAGAAGGAAGGTGGAAGGAGGCTTGTGTGGTCTGTTGCTATGCTGCATGCTCTATCTAAAATTAGCAAAAGAGTTGGACAAAATGTGCAATTGAGGCTAAAAGTATGTCAGATAAAAATTAATGCAGACAATTGTAAAGCACGCTGTATAGAAGTGAAAATTAGGGAATATGCGTACACATTGAATGGTATTGAGATAGCTCAGAACGAAGCTGAAAGAATTTTAGTTGACTCAGCACTAAGCATGTCCAACTAACATAGAACAAAACCAATAAAATGTTAACTATATAGCCAAAACAGTCAAACACAAGTCAGCCAAAATTGTGATCAATATTTATAATGTTCTGATCTAAGTATAGCTTGCAAACTGTATTGTGCTCTGGTCACTGAAACACAGGGAGATGTTCAAATGCTGGAGGCAGTCAGAAAATAGCCGTAAGGCTGATCTCTAGTGTCAAGGCTCTGAGTTAAGAGGTAAGACCAGGAGAACTGAGCTTTATGTCTAAAAAGAAATCTAATTGTACAGAGGGAGATAAGGTTGTTAAGGGAATGAAGAAGCATTATATTGAAGGCTACATGGGGATACAGGTTCAAACCAGTGAAAGGTAAATGTACCACTCAAAACAGGGAATTCTAATTCATGTGAAGGGTAGTCAATAACAAAAACAACTTGCCTTTATATAATGCCTTTCACATAACACATCCCAAGGTACATCACAGAGGCACAAGGAAAATAGGGATCAAACCAAATTGGGTGAGTTTAGATAGAGAGGTCAGTTTAAAGGAGAGTCTTGAAGGAACAGAGAAAGTGGAGGAGTTTAAGTCACAAATTCCAGAGAATAGGACTTAGACAGTTCAAAGCACAGCTGGCAATGGTTGGGTGAAAGGACAAGAGGATGCACAAGACTGGAACCAGAGCTGTACAGTGTGAAAAGAATTGTAGGGCTGAACCATGTTACAACATCTAAAGAGGTATTTAAAGAGCAAGATGAGAATTTTATATTTGAGACCATGGGTGGAATTTTCAATGCCTGCTGGCTTTGGGCATCTTCAGTAATTGTGAGCGGACAATTTGGCAAGAAGGCCAAAAATCGGTTTCACTATGTTGCGAAACCAGTTTGCAATCATCGACTCCGCCCATCAATGGCCAGTGTAGAACATGTCTTGTCAACTGGGACATGCAGAAATCGGGACTTACCACCAGGGCCTTGCTCACATCTGGGACACCTGACCCGACAACAACTGGACCATGGAGGAATGTCCATGGCATACTGGGTCGATTCTTATGGGCATGGCTCTGCTGCAAAGCAGCCAACGGAAGTTGGAATGTCACCGTTGAGGGTCTGCTGAAAACGGATGATGGTCGAGGGGGTAGAGAGGAAGATCCAGATGTGTTTAGGAGAAGAAGATGTACTGGGGGGTGGGAGGGGAAGGTCTAGGACTGACTGGGAGAGGAAGAGGTGCCAGGAGGGTTGTGAGGGAGGGAGGGGGAAAACAAAGGTGTCTGAGAGGGTGAAGTTGGGGGGGGTGGTGAGGTTGGGAGGGGGAAACAAAGATGTCAGGGGTTGAAGTAGGGAGGGGGGAGCAAATGTGTCATGGGGGCTTGGGGGGAGGGACTATGGGGGGAGGAGAGGGTAATGAGGGAGAAGACGACAACTGGGGATGTAGGTGTAAGGGGTAGTGGAAGGAGTGCGGAGAGGGGATGGAGTCCAGCCGGGGGGAGTCTTGTGGGGAAGAAGTTCCAAGGGACGGAAGGAATTCCAAAGGGGGAGGAGTCCAGAGGTGGGGGGGATGTCCAGGTTAACGTGCAAGGGAGGGCTCTGATTGATCCATAACTGCCTCCTGGGGAGCGAACTAAAGGTGGACATGGTACAAGCTAATGGTGAGAAGGACAAGTGCAGAGTGAGGCAGTAGGGTGGGAGTGCGAGAGTTCGACATATTGGTAGAAGGGATGGTGAGGGTGGTTGGTAGAGACTCGGAGGCAGACATGGACCCTGGGGGTGGGAAGGAGGAAGTCTGGGAGGTTAATGTGGATGGAGGTGGGGTTTTTCGGGAAGGAAGGGAATGTGCACATTCACATGGACATCTCCGAAAGAAAAGGGTTGTGGCTGGTAGGTCACGGAGGGGAGGGGTAATGTGATGCCGGGGGTTGACAGTGATGGGCAAAAGGAAATGGGATACTGTGGGAGGGGAGAGGACAGATGCAAAAGAAGAACTGCTGCTCTACCATACTGGCTAAAATCAAAAGTGAAGTGACAGTCGTGGTGGGTGAGGTCAGGTGCTGCATGGGATTACACATCAGTGGGTGGGCGGAGATTGCAGGTCAGCTCAGATAGACAACTGAAAGAGAATCCCAGCAGGCAGCATTGAAAATACTTAGGACATTGAGATGATTGTGATGCAAGAAGGATCCGTGTGCTTGGGACCGTGTTTGCATGAGGCTCCGAAAGGCCCTGCCACACACACATCTACCTCCAGAATCACTCGTGGGCTAGTTGCATGCAGCTGAACTGTTCGTGGGATGGGGGAATTTGCAGTGGAAGGACTCATGAAGCCTGCCAATGAAGCGGAATGACACCATTACATATTATTCAGTGAAAGTGAATGTATTACCAGACAAAATGTGTTCACCCATGCAACCAGGTGTGATCAGAATTTCTTAACTTTTGAAGGCCTTAGACTTCTAGTTGCTACCCTAACATCTGCAGTAGGGGTGGAGACAGTCTGTGCAATGGTTGGCCCTGTTGCCTCTGATGCCTTCGAGATGAGTCCTCTGGAGAGCCGAGGCCTTGGGGGCCCTGGCTTGCTTATTTCCAACTCTTCAATGGAGGAGGAATCCTCTTGTCTGGAGGTGAGGAGATGGATGGAACTGATGGACTGGCTGGCTGAGGATGTCGGGTGCTTGGCAGAGCTCCCTGATGTTAGTTTAAATCTGGCACCAGGTCAAGGGGATCCCCAGATATCCAGCAACGATAATATCAAGTAGGGTAAGCAGGCAATTACACTGAAGTATTCTCACAGACAGCAAAAAAGGAAGTAGAAACTACTGACAAGGTAGAACCTGAAATATCATAAACTAATTAAAAATTGATTTTAAAAATATGTAGGATTTCTTATCATAATGGAGAAATTTGATATTGAACTAATATAAAATTACAGTTTCAGGGACAGTGAGGCTCTTAATTATGAGTTTACTATGCTGTTAAATTCCAATTACACCTTTTCAAGCAGAGATAACATTTTCTGACGGACTTTACAGCAAGATTTGCCCCCTGGGCTTTGGGCCCCTGATGCCAGGGTCAAATGGGGGTCAAAATACTGAGCAGTGGGGGGAACAGTCGCCTAACTGTGATGTTCCCTGAATTGGCCAATTTGTGGCCAGAGGGCAGGCTCGCCATCCAATGAAGGTCGGCAGATGGGCTCTCAAAGCTGGAGGGTGAATCGACCATGCAGCACAGAGGAAGAAGCCGGCTGCCTTTTCAGTGTAAGAGAGGAGCAGCTGAAGATTGGTGCACTCCCTCGACAACTTTTTAAACTTGGAAAGTAAAAATTACCTTCAGCAACTAGGCCATCATTGTGGAGAAGGAAGTCTCCAAAGGGTGGTCTATACCTGTATCTGAAATCATTTAGGCAGGGAGTGTCTCAAAGCTTGCCTGGAGCACTGGTCCTCTGGTCTGCCGCCTGGAGGCTGCATCCAGGCAGCTGGCCTAGTCACTGACGCCTCTCGGGTCCTCGGCCTCTGACAATAGCTCTTAGGTGAC
Source organism: Cetorhinus maximus (assembly GCF_964194155.1). NCBI lineage: Eukaryota > Metazoa > Chordata > Chondrichthyes > Lamniformes > Cetorhinidae > Cetorhinus > Cetorhinus maximus. The sequence continues at coordinate 201,439,068 of NC_135880.1, forward strand.
CTTTAAAGTACCTTAACTGGCCACCACTGCTTGCGGATGCCCTCTGGAAAACTACAGAGTCGCTGATAGCAACTTTTGAATTTCCGTATTTAACTATGCATTTATGGGCTCTGGAAGTTGTTGTCTGTTTTAGAGAAGCATTGAAGGAGAACGTTGACAGTTTTGCCACCATTACCACCGTGAAGTTATTTCTTCAAAAGTAGTTCTTTGTATTGCTACTTATTTAGGAAAAAATAATATGTATAACATATATCTATTTGCACACATAGATCAATAGCAAATCATAGAAGGAGACTGAAGTGAATCATTATCTAAGACGTTTTTTTTTAAAAGGGTCTCCCATTTACAAGATGCCTTCTTTAAAAGGGTGTATTTGTATCGAAATAATTATGATAAAGAAATGCATTCATTATACTTGCCCCTTTATTGAGGTTCCCCTTCAAGCACTGACATAATTTCCGTAGGCATGTATGAGGTAACAAATTGCTGCTGGGCTGATTAAACACTGAAGCTGCAAGCCACGGCATTTAACTAAAATGCAATAGCTGTTCATTGTCAAAAGCAATTTTTACAAACATTGGTTATTGCGTCCCTATGATGTTTTAGGCATTAGAGATTTAATTTTGCTTAGTTGGAAAGATTGATCAATTTTTGTCCTGGAGGCTTTTTATGACTGCAGTATTGTGTTTGATAATCATTAATTATTACTGAACAACCAGTCACAAGACCCAGTTTCTGCATTGGTTTGTCATTACACCCTAAAATGTAATCATGAATAAGATTACAAAACATATGAAAAACAATTGACTTCTGTCATAAAAAGTAAAAAAAAAATCTTCATTGCAATGGAATCTTCCCCTTCAATACTGGACTTATAATGATTGTTTTTTCACTTTTAAATGTTATGAAAAAATAATAAAGCCAAAGAAGATCAAATAACTCGGCTAACACATGGCTTGAAAGGATCTGTTTCATACCTCTGCTTAGAGGTTTAACTGTTCCTGAAGAGTATCTCTCAATAGTTGGTATATACTAAATATGGATGTTTCTATGGGAATGAACATGCAATATTATTCAAACATAGAAAAAATGTTGGACAGAAAAAAAGACCTACTGGGTCCATTCTGTACCACTGATGATTAGTCATCATAATGTATACATTTCCCACCCTATTCCCACTGTAACTTCTCTGTATTAGTCTCCTACATTGCTCTAATGATGCTCAGTGGAAGCCTGTGGAACAGCAACTCACCTTTTGTTTCGGTATCTTGTAGCCTTTCGGACTCAACATTGAATTCAACAATTTCGGATCATTGTCACTGCTCCTATTTTTTTTTTTCGATAGCAGTTTCTGTTATTGATTCTTCTTTTATCATTCCCTGTCCCACTCCCATTCCTTGCTGAGCACTTCTAACATTTTCGTTATGTCAGATTTCCAGCATCTGCAGTATTTTGGCTTTCTCTGCTGTTTGCAGGTGAAGATTGTACTGTGTTTAAAGAACTGGGAAGCCTGCATCTTAAAGCGAGCAGTCAAACATTTCAAACACTTACAACAATTTAAGTATTACAGATTCATTAATTTAACTACAGTTACAATGCTAAGACTGCAATAATTTCTGTCACCCCCTTGATGGAGCTGCTTGTTGTAGTGTTCAATTTTCACAGACTTAGAAAAATTGAAACCTGTGACTAAGTACCTTGTAAATTCTCGAGCTCTGGAGTCAATAAATGCAAATTACTTTTTGTAAAGGATAATCTTGTTACAGCCAAAAGATTTTCCAGAAAATATCTATATTTCCTCAATCCTTATTGTTAAATTGGCTAGTCCTCTTTAATGACCACTTATCAGTTCCTGAAAACAGTGAAATAGTGGTCATATTACTGGGCTAATAATCTAGAGGACGGGATTAATGATTTGGAGGCTGGAGTTTAAATCCCATCATAGCATATGGGGAATTTAAATTCAGTAAATGAAGTAAATCTGGAATAAAAAGCTAACATCAGTATTGGTAACCATGTAACCAGCAGACTGCTGTATAAAGCCACCCGGTTCACAAATGAAATTTGACGTCCTTGCCTGACCTGGCCTTGATCTGAGGAAAAATATTTTTTTGCAGTGAGTGGTTTGTATCTGGAATGCCGTGCCTGAGGGTGTGATAAAGGTAGATTCAGTTGTGGCTTTCAAAAGAGGATTGGATAATTATCCGATGAGAAAAAAAAAAAGCAGAGGTATTGGGAAGGGACAGGGGAGTAGAGCTAGCGAGTCACTTTTGCAGAGAGTTAACATGGACATGATGGATGAATGGCTTTCTCCTGTGCTGTAACCATTTGTGATTCTATGATATGTGACTCCAGACCACATTCAGTGTGATTGACTCTTAACAACGCTCTGAAACCCACAATGACAAAGTATAATAAAAATAAAATTGGACAAGCCCCTTTGGACCTTTCTAGGCATCGGATTCAACATGACACAGACATACCTAGTCCAGTCAACCCTGAAAAATCCTCTTCACTAAAATCTATGAACTTGTGCCAAAATTGGGAGAGAGGTCCCATACTCACCAAATCATACATAGCGGTCAGTTACCCAGACTCCTCTATTACCATCCCTGATATGTCCTGTCCCACTGACAGGACAGACTCACTGGCGGCACTATACAATCAGGAGGGAGTGGCTCTTGGGAGTCCTCAATATCGACTTTGGCTACCATAAAGTTATATGGTATCGGGTCAAACAGGGATAAGGAAACCTTCTGCTGATCATCATGTGCTGCACTCCCTCAGCTGATTAAATCATACTCCTCCATTTGTACCACTCTTGGAAAAAATACTGAAGCACAGAATGTACTCTAAATGTGGGACTTAAATGTCTATCGTCAAGAGTAGCAGTAGCATTATTACTAACCAAGCTGGCAAATCTTGAAAGACATACCTGCCAGATTAGTCCTGCATCAGTTGCTGAGAGAACCAATAAGAGGGAAAAATCTACTTGACCTTCTCCTCGACAACCTATCACCAGGTGCATCTGTCCATGGCAATGTGGGTAAGAGCGTCCATAGTAAAGATAAAACTCTGTCTTCACACTGAGGACACCCTCCATTGTGTTTTGTGCTGCTACCACCATGCTAAATGGATAGATTCAGAACAGATCGACAACTCTAAACCCTGGACGTCCATGAAGTCCTGTGAGCCATTAGCAGCAGCAGAATCGTATTCCACCACAATCTCTAACTTCATGACCTGACATATCTCTTACTCTACCATTACCATCAAGCCAGGGGACCAATTCTTGTTCAATAAGGAATATAGAAGTGCATGCCAGGAACACTGTTAGGTGTTACTGGCAAACCATTCTCTTAATCTTTTTTGCACCCTCTCTAGAACCAACACATCCTTTCTAAAATGTGTTGCCCAGAATTGGACACAATACTTCAGTTCAGACCAAACTACTGTTTTTGCAAAAACAGTATTTTTTCCTCAGTATTTTTTCCAAGTGGTGGATTGATACAATGGCTTGCAGGCCATTTCAGAGAGCTGTTAAGAGTCAACCATACTAGATGTGATCTGGAGTCACATATGATAGAATCACAAATGGTTCCAGCACAGGAGAAGGCCATTCATCCATCATGTCCATGTTATCTGCAAGAGTGACTCGCTAGCCCTATTCCCCTGCCTCTTCCAAATACCCCTGCATCTTCTTTTCTCATCAGATAATTATCCAATCCTCTTTTGAAAGCCACAACTGAATCTGCCTTTATCACACCCTCAGGCACGGCATTCCAGATACAAACCACTCCAAAAAAAAGAACATTTTTCCTCAGATAAAGGCCAGATCAGGTAAGGACGTCAAATTTCATTTGTGAACCAGGTGGCTTTATGCAGCATTCTGGTGGTTATATGGTTACCAATACTGATGTTGGGTTACTAGGTGTGCCTAACAGTGAGCTGCAAGCTGGTAAAGCTACAACAGAGGGCTACATGAATGGGGAGATAGTAGCCTAGTGGTAATATCAACGGACTAGTTCAAATGGGCTCCAGTCCCACCACAGCAGCTGTGGAATTTAAATGCCATCACTTAAAAAAAAGCAGTTTGGAATTGAAGGCTAGTCTCAGTAATATGAGTATGAAGCTATCATTGGTTGTCTGTTTTCCCATCTGGTTCACTGATTTCCTTTAGGAAAGACCTACATGTGACTCCAGACCCACAGCAATGCAGTCAACTCTTAACTGCTCTCAAGGGCAATTAGGGATGGGCAACAAATGCTGGCTTTTCCAGTGACACCCACATCCCATGAAATAATTAATAAATAAATAAACATGAATGTTGAACAGCAGAAGCAGCATGCTATAGACAGAGCTAAGCAGTCCCACAACCAATGTTGCAGATCAAAGCTCTGCAGTCCTGACGCATCCAGTCATGAATGGTGGTGGACAATTAAATAGGTAAAGGCAGAAGGCAGCTCCTGCACATCCCCATGTCCATCCTCAATTGAAAAAAGTGAAAAATCCTTCAAGATTCTGGACTTTATAACTAGAGACATTTCAGTATAAAAGCAATTAAATTATGATAAACTTGTTTTTTTAAACAGTAGTTTGGTCTGAACTGAAGTATTATGTCCAATTCTGGGCAACATACTTCAGGAAGGATGTGTTGGCTCTAGAGAGGGCACAGAAAAGATTAAGAGAATGGTTTCAGGATGAGGGACTGTCGTTATGTGGATAGATTGAAAAAACTGGGGTTGTTCTGCTTAGAGAAGATTGAGAGGAGATAGGATCAAGGTATTCAAACTCACAAGGAGTCTAGATAGAATAGACATTCAGAAACTGTTCCTATTGGTAGAAGGTCCAGGAACTATAGGACATAGAATTAAGGTAATCAGCAAAAGAACCAACAATGACATGAGAACAATTTGAAAAGGACTGGCTGAAAGGATAGCCAGTTGGCCTCCTTCTGTGTCGTAAACTTCTCTGTGAATAAAAGACAGCTTAGCACTTCCCTTCTTGCACTGTCCCATGGCCACTTAATGCAGATCTTACTTAATGTTGCTTCATCACTGGCCAATCTATCTAAAAGCTGGATCTCAAGTTACCACATGTGGTTAAAAACCTCAAACCCACTACAATTCTTGGCTTGCATCTCCATCTGATCCAAAGTTCCCAAATAATGCAGAAACATAGATAAATGCAAAAATATAAGTGCAGATCCATATTTAGCAACTAGATGCCATTTGAATGTGGTCAGGCAGATTATTATTTGGTTATTTCCCCCTCTATCTCTCAGTAAGATAGGATGTCCGATCCAGTATCCTGGAAAAGAAGGGAGTTTGATTGATAGGGCACTCGAGATATGGAACTCCCAGTACTTTACATGGGGAATTACTTATAACTAGCAGGCCAACTCCCTTTCATTCTACACTTTCCATAAACACTTCCACTTAGAAAAATGTGTATGGAAATCAGATGAAAGGAAGGACACAGCTTTGCAGGATGGTGATAATGCTAAAATATTTTTAGATTAATTAAGTGCACAGACAATTATCCTTTAGATTAATTCAATTAAAAATGATGGAACTCTTGCACAAGGGCATGAATGAGGCACCTATATTGGCTCCTGAATGTGGTGCCTGACAGTTGATGAAGCAGCTATCACATGATTAGAAATTATGTACCAAACTGTTTTATTAGTTCAAGGGTTCATTGCTAAATCCTTTTAGAGAAACACTAATCACTTTATACATAAAGCAGTGGTGATTTAACACAGCGTGCTCCATATTTCACTGCAAATGCTGACTTAATTGCTGCTAAATGAACGAGTCGCTGTTGTGTTTTAAGAGAGATTTTACTCTTGTGGCTCAGGCTATTTCCATAGAAACATTCTGACTTAATTCTGCATGTTTTCACATTGTCTATATTCACAGCCAATGAGCAAGGCCTTGCCCTGAAACCAACTAGCATTGCCTGGTAAGTTTAAATAGACATGGTTGACAATTCAGTCCCTTGAACTTAAATCGTACACATTTATGATGTGTTGGACTGTAGCTTTTGGTCCCATCGGTCAACAGTTTGATATTTCTTAGTGTGTACAAATTGGGTTGGGTTTGTTATAGACTGAATTAGGAAATGTTATAATCTGTAATATGTTTCATGAACAAGCTTTAAAATCAAAACAGTTGGCATTGAACAAGGCCTAAAGGCGGGATTTTCTTTTCAAAAAGTTGACATTCAGGATGGTACATATTGCCAAAAGCAACCTAGATTGAAAGCACTCTTAGGCCAGAACTTTCACGTTGGCATGCAGGGGCGGGCCCGGCACTCTGACACGTAAAATGACCCGCGGTGACGTTGGGCGTGTGTCCCAATGTCACTGCGTGTCATTCAGATCCTTCATTCGGCAGGCGCACGCTGGACGTGGCTGCACACCCGCCGAACTGTCAAAGGCTTGTTAAGGCCATTAAAAAACCAGCTGAAGTAATTATCATTGCTGCCCATCCAACCTTAAGGCGGGCAGGCAAAGAACCCAAGCGGCCTTCGCGTTTTTCAGGAAACCTCATCCACGAGCGGGATGAGGTTTTCTGAAGGTTTTATTAATAATTTTTTTTTTCACATTTCATAAACATGTCCCAGCTACATGAGGACACGTGACGAAATAATTTTTATCTTTCTTTATTTAAAACCTTCAATGTGAACTTAATCTCTCTGAGGCATCTCCGTGCCTCCGAGATTTCTGCGCTCTTTTGCGCGCATGTGTGAAAGAGCGCAGGCCCAGACTCTCCCACCTCCCCACTCTCGCACAGGTAGCGCTGAATGCTACCGGCCGTGCATCACATTGGGCGGGCCTTAATTGGCCAGCCCACGTAAAATGGCAGCGCGCAGCCTCACGCCTGCTCCCGACCGGCCCGCCCGACAGGGAGAAAACTCTGCCCTTAATGGAATAGAGCCTCTCAAGGTACTTCACAGGAATGTAATCAGCCAAAAATCTGACACAGTGACAGAGACAGTGGCATTAGGACAGGTGACCCCAAAGCTTGGTCAAGAAGGTGAATATTATTAGGGAGGGAATTCCAGTGCTTTGGGTCTATGTGGCTGAAGATAAACCCATCAGTGATAGCTTGAAGAAAATAGGGGGTTTGGAAGAGGCCCGAGATGGAGGAGTGCAATGTTCTCAGACAGTTGTTGGGCTCAAGAAAGTTACAGACATAAGGAACAGTAAAGCCATGGAGAGATTTTAAACACAAGGATCAGAATTTTAAAATTGATGAGTTGGTGAACTGGGAACTCATATGGGTCAGGGTGCACAGTGGGTGAACGGGACTTGAACAGTACAAGTTAAGGTGTGAGCAACAGAGTTTGGATGAGCTCGAGTTTATCCAGATTGGAAGATGGGGATCCGGCTAGAGAAGCATTGGAATTTTTGAGTCTGGAGGGAACAAAAGCATGGAGATGGACTGAGGCCAAGATCTTTCAGAGATTCCAGACGTACGTATATTTTCTATATAGAAACTTCTGCCGCACAGGGTAGCTAATTGCATTAGGTTATTCTCTCCTCGTTCTCTCTGTTAATTTAGTTCCAATTTTTTCTCTATTGTTTTCATTTTCTCCTGTTTTCTCTACCAGCTGTTTTTTTTTCACAGCCCTGTTTGCTGTTGAATTTCCAAATATTTTCCCTTGTATTTTCTCACTGTTTGGCTAAAAGTAAATATCTGAAATGAAAGCCAGCCAAGTATCTATAACGGTGCTAAAAGTCTCCTCTTTTCCTTCCTCTCTAGTAGCTTTAAAGTAACCAAAGAAGTCCTGAGGAATACCAGCACATGGCAGGGAGCTTAGACATTATCATAACAAGTGCAACTTTCGGGGGTTTTGGTGGTCTGTTTAGAATTATAATAACCTTTTTTTTGTTTTGAATGGATTTTCCACAGGAAGTATGTGGAAAAAGAATTTCATTTCTTTATCAACATTTCACCTTGTGAGACATTGGTTTGTGCCTTGATGGATAAATATTGCCTAATGTGGCTTTTGAGCTCCACATGGGCATGGCAGTCTGCAGAGAAAGGCAGTGGGCTGAGAAGGTGCAGGATTTGCTGCCTCTGTCTTCTCTGGGCCACCTTCTCGGTCAGCTGAGCTTTTCATTTCTCCTCGCCTCTCCCAGTGCCACTCCAGGCAGTCAGCCTCTGTCTGCCTATCCCCCAGTTTTCATCAACAATATCCGTCATCGTCATATCTCACTTTCGGGTGTCCTTGTAGTGGAGGTGTGGATGCCTAGCAGGTCACGACCCAGTGGCCAGTTTGCCATATAGAAGATCTTTGGATATATAACTGTTATCCATCCAATGAACAAGGCAGAGGCATGGTAGATGTTGTTGACTTAGTAATGAGTGTATACCGATGGAATCACCTTGCTCCAGGACCTCTGACTCAGTGACCTTGTCCTAGCAAGAGATGTTGAGGATGCACCTAAGACAGTCAAGGTTCTCTTGCCAAGCATGTGTTGTCCAGGTTTCAATATAGAGGAGTGTTTGGAGGATGCAAGCTTGGTAGCGTCATATTTATGGCTGTTTTTATAAAAGCAAAGGGTATTTACCTAAGTCTTTTGTAAAAGAGGCGCCAAGACAAAAAGTGTTAATGTGCAAGGCTTCAAAGTTGGTTTTCCAGGGAATATGATCAGTAAGACAGTTGTAAACCAGTCTTAGTGATTAATTAACACTTCAAACCTATCATGTTGGGAAGTTCCTGAGACTGGCGTGTCCGCAAGGGCTGTAAAGGCAAGGAAAAACAATTGACAGAAACTCGAATGATTTTTTAAAAGGTCACACAAGAGCAAGTTTTTGACAGGTTCAGAAGGTTGGAATGCAAGTGCATCATTAATGGTTGTTTTGTTTAAGTTAAGGAAGACAACCCATGGGCATGGGAGGTATGGCGTGTACATGATTTTCTATTATTGTTTAAAGATTATATTGGACTGACTTGTTTTAATCAGTACAATTTATGGTTACTCTAAATGTTCACTTGTTGCGAAATAAAGCAGCTCAATGTATTTAGCATCATAAAGGTTGCGAAGATCCTTATTGGGACACATATGAAAGAAAGGAACATTCAGATGTTCAGATGACATGGGAATGCTCGGGCGGAATCATCCCAGATTTGCACTAAGTGCGGTAGCAAGCGAGAAAAGGGACATTTTACTCACCGGCTGCAATGGCGGCTTTTCGTATCATATCGTCCCATTCCCATCGCATTAACTATGCAGCCACAGGAAACACACCTTCTCGCTGGTGAGTGGTCCCCAATTTGCCTGACACGCCATTACTGCACTGCTTCCTCACGCAGGGAGCCCATATTTAAACTGCAGCCGTGCACGCACTTATCAATCTTTGCAACCCAGCTTCGCTCCGGTGAAAACATGGCCCCAAAAGCCAAGAAGACGGCAGCCCCCCCCCCCAATTCAGTGACGCATCACTGGGACTCCTTCTGGACGCCGTGGAGGCCCACCTCAATGTCCTCTACCCCTGCTCTGACCGCAGGAGGCCCGTCAGTCTCACCACTCTGGCTTGGGAGGCGATGGCAGAGGTGGTCAGTGCCAATGCTGCACACAAGAGGTTGGCCCATCCAGTGCAGAAAACAGATGAATGATCTCATTTGTGCTGCCAGGGTAAGACCTTATCTCTCTAAACTCACACACTCACAAGCCCATCACATATTCACTGGCATCTCACTCACTGCCGGCTCAGAGGACATCACCACTCACTCTCTCACACACACCCTCACATCTCCATCTGGCCTCATCTCCTCTGGAGACTGCCTCCTCAGCCCTCACCATCTTTGAGGCCATTTGCACAGATCAACATGTGCCCCCAAATACACCCTGGGATACTCCCCTTCCCTAGTACCCCCTCGCCCTGCAGCCTCTTCCGCTGCCTGAGGCCACTTCTCCCCCTTGCCCAAGCAAGCCAAAGCCCTGCAGCTGTTGAAAAGCCACCCCCGCCTTACGGTTGGTCTGGTAGGTAGAGACCTGCCCGTGCGCCCCCCCTAAAAGTGATGCGGAGCTGCCTGCGAAGCCTCACTCTGATGATTGTGAGTGCTGCCCGTAGCAAGGTCGGCAAACAAATGTCCAAGTCCCGAGCGACGTGCAGCTCGCCAGGTGCACGTCGCTTATGTAGGGTTGTGAAACACATTGGCGTGATTGCCCGGATGATGCTTATAATGAGATGCTAAAGTATTGAAATTAGATCCCTGACGTGTGGCAGTGGGAAACGTGGCCCACCATTGATGGGTGGGGTGGATGATAGCAAACTGGTTTCATGATGGCGTGAAACCGATTTTTGCCTTCTCGCCATATTATCCCCCCACCACCACCCCCCCCCGCCACGCGCCATGACGCCCGATGCCAACAGGGCTGGAAAATTCCAGCCCTAGTCTTCACTATTGCAAATTTGCATATTGGGCAGTATGTGAGATGCTCAGATTATTTTTGGGAGAGATTAGGACCGACACAGTAATGAATTGTTAATAATAGCAAAAGGATTTGCTTTCTATCTACTTGAGTCAACGAGTCTAACCTTCAGCTTGATTCCCATAACCGTTAATATTTCTTATTTTCAAATAGCTCTCTGATTCCATTTTGAAATAAAAACAGAAAATGCTGGAAAAACTCAGCAGGTCTGGCAGCACCTGGGGAGAGAGAAACAGAGTTAACGTTTTGAGTTCAATGTGACTCTTCTTTGGAACTTTGAAGATAAGTCATACTGGACTCGAACTATTAACTCTGTTTCTCTCTCCCCAAGTGTTGCCAGACCTGCTGAGTTTTTCCAGCATTTTTTGCATATATTTCAGATTTTAAGCATCCGTGGTATTTTGCTTCCATTTTAAAATACTGTGTTGATTCTGCTATTGGAAATTTGTCAAAAGCGATATGAAAGTGTACATTTAATGGCACAGTTCTAAACAGTGTTCAGGGACAGAGTGACCTGGGGTTCATGTGCATAGATCTTTGAAGGTGGCAGAATATATTGAGAGAGTAATTAGCAAAGCATATGGGACCTTGGGCTTCATAAATGGAGTATTAAGTACAACTGTGGAGAAGTTATGCAGAACTTCTGTAAAGCTACAGTTAGACCATAACTAGAGTGTTGTGTCCTGTTCTGGTTGCCATTCTTTAGGAAGGATGTAAGGGACGGTTCAGAGGAGATTTACCAGAATGGTTCCAGGAATGAGAGAATTTAGCTACAAGATTAGATTGGAGAAGCTGGGGTTGCTCTCCTTGGAGTAGAGGAGTTTGCATAGAGACCTGATATAGGTGTACAAGATAATGACAGGTTTAGATAGAGCAGAAAAAGAAAAGCTATTCCCATTAGTTGATAAAATAAGGACAAGGGGGCACAGATTTAAAGGTTTGGGGCGAGAGATACAGGGCGGATGTGAGGAAGAATTTTTTTACGCAGCAAGTGGTGATGACCTGGGGACTCACCACTTATGAGGGTGTTGGAAGTGGAGATGACCTGTGATTCCAGAAGGAAATAAACATTTGAGGAAACAAAAACTTGCAGGGAACGGGACTGACTAAATTGCTCAACAGAGCTGGCATGGGCTTGATGGCTTCCTTCTATACTGTCATGTCTCTATACTTCACAAGGATTTAAGATGGAGAATTCTAAATTGCAAATGCCTCTTTGTAAATAATTATTTTCTCAACTGCCCTTGAATTATTTTAGAATTATTTTAAATTTGTGCTCTCGTATTGCCATCTGTGATGATTGATTTGGCCTTTATTAGTCAAAGAGATCGCAGAGGTACCAATGATGGCACAAATAGCTTCACCTCCTCTGGATTAGGAGGATAAAAATATTGCTGAAAAGAGAGAGAGATGCTGCCAGAATGTTTTGTGTTGCACTCATCAGGACAAACTCAAGAATGCCAAATTTCAAATGATCACAATTTTTATGTCAGGAGAAGAGACTGATGATTGGTTGGCAAATCGATTCTGATTGGCCAGGACTTTTCCATGGAGAAAGCAACAGAGAATTTGAGGCGTCCTAAGCTCCAAGGTAATTCAAAAGAGGCACAAGGCTTGAACATATTCCTTTTGTTTGCAGAGAACGGGTCCTAACATATGAATGTATGTGGCTTCAAGCAAGCATAAATGATCCACGTTACAAACTGAACTAATTATCATAAATTGGTTGTTAGTGTAGCTATTAGCTTTCAAAGCCGGCTCCTCCAACCACACGGTGGACGGCATGTCTGAGAGGCACAAAGCTGAAGCAACCATGGCTCAAACTCTGGTCCAGGCCGAAGCCGCAGACCCAACTCCACAGGGGAAGGGAAGAGGAGCCACAACAAGGCCTCCACCCACAGCAGCTCCGCAGCACCAGACCCCACAAACCGTGGACTCCATCACACTATTCACTCCATCTCAGCTCCTCATAATTTTGTAGACTTCACTTAAATTTCCCCTCTGTCCAAAGAAAACAACCCGAGCTTATCAACCCTTCTTGGTTCACAACAACTAGATTCATTTTAACATGTGAAAATGTTTTGGTAAAAGCCACTGTTTGGGGTCATATTGCTGAGCATAATGGTGACTGATGGTATTTTGAAGAGTTGCAAGAGACACTGCAGCTTTTTTATCAAGGAAGAAAATGAACTGTGTTAAAAATTAAATGAGCGGTTAATTGTTCTACACGGGTAATCTATTTGAATAATGGCTGAGGAGTACCTTCAATGAAACTTGACAGCCTCATGTTTAAAGATGGTGTAATACATAAATAAATGTTCCACAGATTAATCTGACCTGTGAAATGGATAAAGCTATGAAATATAATACCAAGTTCCTCTAATATTTAAACTGCCTGACCTTTAGTGGATCAGGGAACTGATAATGATTTACATTTCTAAGAACTGTTGAGCAGAATCTTTGTTCGCATTTTGAAAATTATTTTTTTCTAAAATGTGTATTATTCCTTGCTTCCATTTTTCATCTTAGAAAATTGATGACATTCCAAGTACGTCATCAAGATAGCTTTCTGAAGCAATATATTCTAGATCCAACAAAAGGGAAGGCCAAACTAGATTTAGTAATGAGTAATGAACCAGACTTTGTTAACAATCTAGTGGAAATGGAATATTTACCTCACGTTGATGAAATACAATAACAAATAAAACTACAGATAAATGGTGAGTTGTCTTTAAAAAAAGACATTTATCTGTAGTTTTATTTGTTCGTGTATTTCATCAATGTGCAGTAAATATTCAATTTCCACTAGATTGTTAACAAAGTCTGGTTCATTACTCATTACTAGATCTAGTATGGCCTTCCCTTTTAAAAGAAATGAACTTAGGTTAATGCATGACCAGTACACACCCCTGAAGGTAAAGAGTTCTACCTACCAAATAAAACAGCCATCATCGACAGAAGAGGTGGGTGATAATGAAAGGAAGGACAATATAATAGTACAAGGAATAATCTAAATCCAGAGTGCTGGAAGAGATACGAACAGCAGCAAAGTATGACAGAAAATGTTGGGGCTGCGAGAAGGTAATATGTAAAGTAACATGTAAGAGATAGCAGGATGAACACATTAATGGACAGGATTTAGTGGATTGCTACTGAATGTCAGGGAGAGCTCACAACTCCTGGACATGCGCACCATAAATTCGAAAGTTGCAACGGATCTACCAACTCTACTACCGAGGGCCCACTACTTCAAACGACGCATATGAACACAGTGCAAAATTGGGCTAATTACCCACTAACCACGAATTAATTCCACTTTAAAATTTTAGACCTATATTTCCAGGCCAAAGGGGCCTTCTCTCAATTTGCAACTACTGAATGAGGAGACCCACACCAGAAAGAATCTTTTAAAAGTGAAAATGAACTGTTCTTTTTCAGCATGAAATCTTTCAAAGATTCAATAAATCCTTGACAAAAAGTAAAATCTAAGACGGATTAGCATAATTTATCAGATTTATGAAATATCGCTGCAGCCGTTCAAGAAGGCAGCTCATCACCACCTTCTCAAGGGCAATTAGAGATGGGCAATAAGTGCTGGCCCAGCCAGTGACGCCCACATCCCACGAATTAATAAAAAAATTGATTTAAATGACCTGATCAAAATGAATTGTACTTTAAAAAAATGTTTGAATTCTTAATTTTGAAGAACACGTTTAAATTTTTGATTTTTTGAAAAGTACATTTAAATTTTTAATTTTGTTCAGTCAGTCCTGTCTATTAAATTTGATTTCCAATGCCTTTCTACTTTAGCAACCGTCTTTATACAGTGTTTGTGGTGCAGTGACTGTATGGCATACTCACAAATGTTGACTGTTTTTGCCCGTGCTATACAACACTGGTAGGCCTTGCCGCAGCCAAAGCTGAGAGGGAATCCTCCCTCAAGGCAGCCAAAATTCTCAGCACCAGGATCACAGTAGGTTTGCACATAGATTCATGTGATGTCAACAGCGGAAGAGTACTGCAAAATCTAACAAGTTTTTATGATCACATGAGAAGAAAAAGGATCGTCATGGGTAACATTGTTTAAAGGCAGGTATGGGTAACATTGCAACTGAAAATGAGGAAATGGTAAACTTGTTGAATAGTTGCTTTGTGTCAGTCTTCACAGTAGAGGTGGAGCAGAGCAAACTTGACATTCTACAGAAATTAGTAATTTTTCAAGGACTGGAACTCACTGAAGTTAACTTCAGCAAAGCAGTATTATTGAAAAAAATAATAAGTCGAAAGACTGAAAAATCCCCAGGACCTGATGGTTTTCATTCCAGGGAAAGTACATGAGAAAATTGCAGGTGCTTTAGCCATAATCTCAATTCCGGGGTTGTTCACTTAGATCGGAAACTTGCAAATGTAACTCCAGTGAGAAATTTGAGAGTGAAGAACAAGGAAATTATGGACTTATCTCTTGGCTGGTCTCCCATATTCTGCCTGGTTTGGAGATTAGTTGGGCAGCAAAAAGATAGAGAGTAGGGATAATTGTTACATACTTTAATTAGATGGAAGTGACCAGAGGTGTCCTACAAGGATCTGTGCTGGGTTCTCAGCTATTCACTAGATTTAATAATGTCTTAAATAACACAACAGAGAGCCACCAATCCAAGTTTGCCAATGACACAAAGATTAGTGGTGTAGAGCCATGGTTCAAACATGGGCAAAAAGAGCTGCACTTCAGAGATGAGGTGAAAGTGACTGCCCTTGACATCAAAGCCACACTTGACCGAGTGTGGCATCAAGGAGCCCTAGCAAAACTGGAGTCAATGGCAATCGGGGGTGTCGGGGGAAAGTCTCCATTTGCTGGAGTCATACCTAGCACAAAGGAAGATGATTGTGATTATTGGAGATCAATCATCTCAATTCTAGGACATTACTGCAGAAGTTCCTCATAGTGTCTTAGGCCCAACCATCTTCAGCTGCTTCATCAATGACCTTCCTTCCATCATGAGGTCAGAGTGGGGATGTTTGCTGATGATTGCACAATGTTTAGCACCATTCGCGACTCCTCAGATACAGGAATCAGTCCATGTCCAAATGCAGCAAGATGTAGACAATATCTAGGCTTGGACTGATAAGTGGCAAGTAACATGCATGCCACATAAGTGCCGGGCAATGACAATCTCCAGCAAGAGAGAATTTAACCATCGCCCCTTGACATTCACTGACATTACCATGCTGAATCTCCCACTATCAATATCCTGGGGGGGTTATCATTGACCAGAAACTGAACTGGACTAGCCATATAAATCAAAAACAAAAATACTTGGAAAAACTCAGCAGGTCTGGCAGCACCTGTGGAGAGGAGCACAGTTAACGTTTCGAGTCCGCATGACTCTTCAACAGAACTAAGGAAAAATAGAAAAGGGGTGAAATATAAGCTGGTTTAAGGGGGGCTGGGTGGGACAAGAAGAGCTGGATAGAGGGCCAGTGATAGGTGGAGATAACCAAAAGATATCACAGACAAAACGACAAAGAGGTGTTGAAGGTGATGATATTATCTAAAGGAATGAGCTAATTAAGGGTAGAAAGCAGGACGAGCAAGGTACAGATAGCCCAAGTGGGGGTGGGGTGATCGAAAAAGGCTAGAGATAAAAAGGTAGAGATAAAACAATGATGGAAATATATTTAAAAATAATGGAAATAGGTGGGAGAAGAAAAATCTATATAAATTATTGGAAAAAACAAAAAGGAGGGGGAAAATCGGAAAGGGGGTGGGGATGGAGGAGAGAGTTCATGATCTAAAATTGTTGAACTCAATATTCAGTCCGGAAGGCTGTAAAGTGTCTATTGGGAAGATGAGGTGTTTTCCTCCAGTTTGCGTTGAGCTTCACTGGAACATTGCAGCAAGCCAAGGATGGACATGTGGGCATGAGAGCAGGGTGGAGTGTTGAAATGGCAAGCGACAGGGAGGTCTGGGTAATGCTTGTGGACAGACCGAAGGTGTTCTGCAAAGCGGCCACCCAGTCTGCGTTTGGTCTCTCCAATGCAGAGGAAACCACATTGGGAGCAACGAATGCGGTAGACTAAGTTGAGGGAAGTGCAAGTGAAATGCTGCTTCACTTGAAATGAGTGTTTGCGTCTTTGGATGGTGAGGAGAGGGGAAGTGAAGGGGCAGGTGTTGCATCTTCTGCGGTTGCATGGGAAGGTGCCATGGGAGGGGGTTGAGGTGTAGAGGGTGATGGAGGAGTGGACCAGGGTGTCACGGAGGGAACGATCCCTATGGAATACCGTTGGGGGGGGGTGAAGGGAAGATGTGTTTGGTGGTGGCATCATGCTGGAGTTGGCGGAAATGGCGGAGGATGATCCTTTGTATGCGGAGGCTGGTGGGGTGATAAGTGAGGACAAGGGGGACCCTATCATGTTTCTGGGAGGGAGAAGAAGGTGTGAGGGCGGATGCGCGGGAGATGGGCCGGTTGAGGGCTCTGTCAACCACCGTGGGTGGAAAACCTCAGTTAAGGAAGAAGGAGGACATGTCAGAGGAACTGTTTTTGAAAGTGTCATCATCAGAACAGATGCGACGGAGGCGAAGGAACTGAGAGAATGGGATGGAGTCCTTACAGGAAGCGGGGTGTGAGGAGCTGTAGTCGAGGTAGCTGTGGGAGTCGGTAGGCTTGTAATGGATATTGGTGGACAGTCTATCACCAGAAATTGAGACAGAGAGGTCAAGGAAGGGAAGGGAAGTGTCAGAGATGGACCGTGAAAATGGTGGAGGGGTGGAAATTGGAAGCAAAATTAATACATTTTTCCAGGTCCAGACGAGAGCATGAAGCAGCACCGAAGCAGTCATTGATGTACTGGAGAAAGAGTTGTGGGAGGGGGCCGGAGTAGGACTGTAACAAGGAATGTTCCACATACTCCATAAAGAGACAGGCATAGCTGGGGCCCATGCGGGTACCCATAGCCACACCTTTTATTTGGATGAAGTGAGAGGAGTTAAAGGAGAAATTGTTCAGTGTGAGAACAAGTTCAGCCAGGCGGAGGAGAGTAGTGGTGGCTGGGGATTGTTTGGGCCTCTGTTCGAGGAAGAAGCGGAGAGCCATCAGACCATCCCGGTGGGGGATGGAGGTGTAGAGGGATTGGACGTCCATGGTGAAGAGGAGGCGGTTGAGGCCAGGGAACTTGAAATTGTTGATATCATGTAGGGTGTCAGAGGAATCACGGATGTAGGTGGGAAGGGACTGGACAAGGGGAGAGAGAATGGAGTCAAGATAGCAAGAAATGAGTTCCGTGGGGCAGGAACAGGCTGACACGATCAGTTTGCCGGGACAGTCCTGTTTGTGGATTTTGGGTAGGAGGTAGAAGCGGGCCATCCGAGGTTGGGAGACTATCAGGTTGAAAGCTGTAAAAATAAATAGCCATATAAATACTGTGGCTACAAGAGCAGGCCAGAGGCTAGGAATCCTGGGGTGAATAACATGCTTCCTGCCTCCCCAAAGCCACAATCTACAATGTGCAAGTCAGGAGTGTGATGGAATATTCTCCACTTGCCTGGATGAGTGCAGCTCCAACAACACTCAAGAAGCTTGACACAATCCAGGACAATGCAGCCCACTTGACTGGTACCCCATCCACAAACATTCATTCCCTCCACCATCAATGCACAGTGGCAGCAGTGTATACCATCTACAAGATCTACTGCAGCAACTCACCAAGACTCCATAGACAGCATCTTCCAAACCCATGAACACTACCATCTAGAAGGACAAGGGCAAAAGAGACATGGGAACACCACTACCTGGAAGTTCCCTTCCATGCCACTCACCATCCTGCCTTGGAAATATATCGCTGTTCCTTCATTGTCACTGTGTCAAAATCCTGAAGCTCCCTCCCTAGCAGCACTGTAGGCGTACCTATAGCACATGCACTGCAGCAGCTCAAGAAGGCAGCTCACCACCACCTTCTCAAGGGTAATTAGGGGTAGACAATAAATGCTGGCCCAGCCATTAATGCACACATCCTGTAAAATTAATTTTTAAAAAGTAACAACATTTTACAAAATTTACAAAAAGTTTACAAAATTGAGGGGTATAGACAGAGTAAATGCGAGTAGGCTCTTTACACTTAGATTAGGAGAAATAAACACGAGAGGACATGGCTTTAGGGTGAAAGGGGAAAGGTTTAGGGGGAACATTAGGGGGAACTTCTTCACTCAGAGAGTGGTGAGAGTGTGGAACGAGCTACCATCTGACGTGGTAAATGCGGGCTCACTCTTAAGTTTTAAGAATAAATTAGATAGATACATGGATGGGAGAGGTCTGGAGGGTTATGGACTAGGTGCAGGTCAATGGGACTAGCGGAATAATATTTCGGCACAGACTAGAAGGGCCGAATGGCCTGTTTTCTGTGCTGTAGTGTTCTATGGTTCTAAGTTATATGGACAGGGCCATAAAGTTACAACGAGATATTGATTGATTAAACAAAGGGGCAGAACTGTGGTGGATGGATTGCAACACAGATGAGTGTAAGGTTGCCCATTAGAATCATAAACGGATAAATTCAAGTGTTATTTACATGGTGAAAGCTAGAAACAGTGGTAGTCCAAATGGAACTGGAGGTCTGAGTTTACTAAAGTGAGGTAGTCAGGTACAAAACAAAGATGCTGATGGAGTGTTATCTTTTATCACTAGAAGTCTAGAATATAAAGTTTTGCTGAAGCTATGCAAGGCCTAGTTAAACTCCATCTGCAGTACTGTGCTCAGTTCTGGAAACGCACCTTAGAAAGTATACTGACCTTGGAGGGAGTGCACCGAATGTTCAACAGAATGTTACCAGGGCTCCAAGGGTTAGCATATGAGGAAAGATGTAAACTATGTTTGTATTCCCTAAAATATACAAGAGTAAGGGTGATTTTAATTAAGGTTTTCAGGAGTTTGATAGGAATTGATAGGCAAGAGAGACAAAAACTTGTTCCTTGTTGGGGGGGGAACATAATCTTAAATGAGGGCAGGCCATTCAGGATCGAAGTTAGGAAACACTTCTGTATAGAAAGATAGGTGGATGGAGTTAAGATATGACAGGACTGGATGACCCATTCCTGCTCCAATGTTCCTAACACTTGGTTATACCTCATTTTCTTAGTGCCAACCTCAGAACTGTGGCCCATTACTGCACCCATGTAGCATTCCATTGATAACACAATTGCCCTGATGATATAAGACTGGATTGACAATTTGGCTTGATTTATGATCGTCCTGTGCCATTGTTACTTAGTTGAGACTGCATAAACTTGTTTCGCTTTTCAGTTGGAGGAGGATTTAAAAAAAAGAATCAGAATATCATCCAGCCCCACATCTTTGAAATCTTGAGCCTTGGAAGTAACTATACTGATCAGTTTTATCAATTAAGCCAACATATCAATGAACAAGTCATAGGATATTTGAACATTGAAAAATAAACCACTTCAAACACTTTTTTCTCTAGTTAGCTTTTGTTCGATGCTCATGAAGTTAATTATTATTAGTGGAATTTCCTTGGCGATATCGCCCAATCACCTGCTGTATCCTAAGTCGACGATTGGCACTGGAAGTTCCATTTAAATGGTGCTTCTGGGCTTTCTGAGTTTCCATCCAAGATGCAGCAACCATTTGGAAGGATCCCTGAGGAAATTCCCTGTGGACGTGCTACCGAGTTCAAAATTTCTATTTGATTTATTGAGTGTTATTTTCTCTTCGTGTCTGAGGCCATGGCAGATTCATGTTGGCTTCACAATTATCTGATGCTGATCTTGCCTGGTTGCTAATTGCATAGAAATTGAAAATATGGATTTTTGTACTTTTCTCCCTATTGAAGGCGGGATTGAATTTTAATTGCTGCTGTTGGCCTGCGAATTGTGCAGTGTGAGTCATTGTTCCATTTTGACCCTGCTATCCGGGGCTATAAAATATAACGCATGGCAGGGAAATGCATTGATAAGAAATTAAATGTAACTTATTTGTGGCCATCTCTTCCAGAAGGAAAATCAATCTCAACTATTATCTCGCAAAAGACAAAATCCAGCTTTGCTTTATTTCAAATTTAATCCTTCCTAAGCCTCTAACACTACCTTGTGTGCATTGCTTCTCAGCTGCCATCTTCCTGGCTGAGGCAAGGTGCCAGACATGAAAAAGTTATATTACTTTTTGAGAATAGATGAAAATAATTTCATCAGGAAACATTTTAGCAAAGCACCTGTGCGCATGCGACACCACATTTGGCTGAATGTTATGCCTGGGGGCGGGGAGCTCACCCTGCAGCCATCTAACAACCATTGGGTGTTAACTGGTTTGAGGCCGGCCTTTTGCCCCATTTCCAACAGGTCGTCCTGCCTCTGAGAGCTGTTGATCAACCATGTGGCTAGCAGCTCACGTCTCAGTGGCACCACTGGGAGTGGTGGCCAGTGCTGGAACAGCATGCAGTCCCCAGAAGGAGAGGAGGCAGGAGCCTGGACAAAGGTAAGTCCGGGGCTAGGTTAGTAGATCCAGCAATGGGGTGGGGGAGTCAGGGGTGGATAGGGTGGGGAACGAGAGGAAAACGCGGAGAAGAATACCTTGGGAATGGGCCTCTGATGGGCACAGCGAGCCCAAAAAGGAGGGACCCTCCCTTTACCTGCCATCAATCTGCCAGGTTTCACCTGGCATCTGAATACTTGACATTGCTGGTAAAATCCGGTGTTGGGAGGAGGCTCTTAAGTGACCATTAATTGGCCCCTTAGGGGTCTCCATTGACCCACAGGTGAGCAGCCTGCCTGGCGCCTCCCTCACTGCTGGTAGACAACAGACACGGCCAATGCCATGGCACTGGCCTGGCCTGCCAGCCTGCCCCTGGAGGGCAGTAATGATCTGGCCATAGTGTGAGCCTTCCTCACACAACAACACAATCACAAATTTTCATACACACTGTACAAATCTATCATGCTTTTTTTTTGTTAAGCAGGATCGTCAAGTGTAAAGACACTGGATTACTTGTGCAACATTGTTTTTTGCTTGCTCAGGATTGGAAAGAGTTCCTGTAATTTACCATATCCTAATTTGAACGGTGTTACATTTTCATGCTTTGTTATAAAATGTAAGCTGTTCGACACTCCTCAATGCTCATATATCATCGTAAACCCTGTGTTTTCATTCCTCTCCTGAGACCATCAGTGTAAAGGAATCGGGTAAAATGGAGAGTTCACAGAAACACAGTGAACGTTAGGGATGACTTAAACAAAATGGCGAGGAATTGACAAATGTTGCTTTGATTTTTTCTGTTGCCTGTATTTGTAAACTCCCTTTGTCACCATTTGCTTGTGAGTCTTTGCGCTTCAAAACCCATTAAATCTAAAACAATCTGCATATTAAGAAAAGTCCAGGCAGATTGTTAGTGGAAGAAAGCTTGGCATTGGGCAGTACACACAGCAAGAAACTCAGCTCGGATCCCAATAGGATAGCATGGTTGCAAAGATTCTGGTTCAGCCTGAGGCTGCAACTGGGGAGGGAGTGCCAAGTTATGGAGTGTGTGTACTTACAGCCCATATATTTATACCAGCTACAATACCTTATATGGTAGTCATACGCTCCAGGTAATGCCTTTTAATTCACATGAATGTGCTGGAGCTAGATTCCTGTGCATGTCACAGGAGCAGTAGCAAAATCACATAAGGAGATTTTAAGGAAGATGGGCAAAAGCTTGGTAAAGAGGTTTTAAGGAGCACTTTAAAAGGAGGAGAGACAGGTAGAGAGACAAAGAGGTTTAAGGAGGGAAGCCCAGAGGTTTGGGTTGAGGCCAATAACCATGGGGCACTTAAAATGGGGATGTGCCAGCAGCCAGAATTGGAAGTGTGCAGAGATCCCAAAAGCTTGTAGGGCTGGAGGAAGTTACCGAAATGAGCAGGGTCGAGGCCAATAAGGGATATGAAAACAAGGAAGAGAATTTTGAAATTGTGCTGCTGGACCAGTAGCCACTGCAGGTCAATCAGCACAGGGGTGATGGCTGAATGGGACTTAGTGCGAGTTAGGATACGGACAGCAGAGTTTTGGATAGGCTCAAATTTATGGAGGGCGGAAGATGGGAGGCTGACCAGGAGAGCATTGAAATAAGTAGGTTTAAAATTAACAAAGGCTTGGATGAGGGAACAATTTAGCTTTTGGAACTGAAGGATTGTAATGTATGAAAAACTTACTTAAAATGTTACAAAATATACAGCACAGTAACAAGCCATTCGATTCAACTATTCCATGCAGTCATTCATGCTCCACTTACATCTCATCCCATCCTTTCTCAACTAACCTGATTAACATAACCCTTTACCCCCTTCACCTTAATGTGCTTATCTAGCTTCCCATTAATAGCATCAGTACTGTACCCCTCAACTATTTGATGTGGTAGCCAGTTTCAAATTCTCACCATTCCCTGTGCAAAAATGTTTCAACTGAATTCCTAATTGGATTTCTTGGTAACTTTTCTAATGTCGATGGTCTCTGGTTTTATTCTTCCCCTCAAGTGAAAACATTCTTTCTGTATCCACTGTACCAAAATCTTTCAGAATTTTGAAGACATCAATTAGGCCAATTAATCAATTAGAAGTGAAAGAGAACCCAGCCTATTCATCCTTTCTTGATGGGTATTGTAGAAATATACTGCCGAGAGGCTTCTTTAGTTGAAGCTTCTTTAGTTCTTTATTTACAGAGCTGCTGGATTAGCTGCAGACCTCTCGCAAGGCTATAATACACTCTCTCTAGACTAGGAAAATGCCATTTCTTATAAGCTTCCTTACACTCAGTGTTGATTGGCTGTTCTGACCATGTGACCCTTACTCAGTATGGCTGGCCTTCAAGCAATAATCGCCACATCCCTCCCCTTTTTAATTCCTTGCTTTGCATTCCTTATTTACACAAATTACTTTATACAGGTGAATCGAAAACAGTATCAAAAGTCTTACAAATAATCACACTGGCACTTTGCCATGAATTCAGATTATACACTTATATACATAGGCCCAGTAATTACAAATCAAGTTATTGAGGGGGCTCACTGTTCTGGGTAGAGTGGTGTAATTTTATAGCTTGAGGCCCTCCTACAGGATGGACACTAACAGGAACAGTGGTAATGGGTACCTCTTTTGGTACAGGCAGTTCATCACTATTTGATTCAATGGAGACATCAGTTATGCCTACAACAGGTCAATCAGGTACTTGGGCCCTTGCGGGTTTGATAACATTCCTTGGTGATAACACTGACTGTGGAAGCCTCTCCCTTCAGGTGATCCACGTGTCTACGAACAATCAGGCTTTCCACATATATTTGGTATGAAAGGGGTCCAGTCTCACAGACAATAATTCTTCGGATCCAACTTGAATCACTACCGAAGTTTCTTATGTATCCGGCTTCATTTATTATAAATTTCTGGACACTACTTTGCAAATCATGGCTTGTTTTCTGATTGCTTTAGCTCTTCTCTACCTTCCCTGGCAAATTTGAAAATACGAGGCTCAGTCTTGTCCTGATACAATGCTTCATAAGCAGTTCTGCTGGTGGAACTCCCATTGTTGCATGTGGAATCATGAGGGAGGCTAAGAAGAAAGCATGAGATGTTGTTTTCCAAAGTTCCTTCCGACAATTTTTATTTTAGCCCTGTCTGGGAAGTGTCCTGCAGTCAGCATCACTGTGAAGCAGTCTGGGAAGAGTGTCCTGCAGTCAGCATCACGGTGAAGCAGTCTGGGAAGAGTGTCCTGCAGTTAGCATCACGATGAAGCAGTCTGGGAAGAGTGTCCTGTAGTCAGCGTCGCGGTGAAGCAGTCTGGGAAGAGTATCCTGTAGTCAGTATCACGATGAAGCAGTCTGGGAAGAGTGTCCTGTAGTCAGTTCTTGTTGAAAATAAGAGCGACATCACAAGACAGTGTGAGAGAGCAGCGGAGAGATCAGAACTAGCGCGAGTGCGGGGAAGCTTCAAAAAGTGATGTCAGCACAAAGGTGAAAGCTGATTGGTGAGTAGTGGGTAAGTGTTTTTCTCCAATTTAAAATAGATTAAGCTAAGGAAAGGTAAGAGTTCTAGTTTTTATTTAAAGTACATAAATTTAACTTTCTTATATTGTATTTAACTTAAAGTAAGGCTTTTTTTTCAACTAGAGGCATGGCAGGGCAAGCTCAGTCCCGTGTTATGTACCGCTTGCAACATGCGGTAAGTCCT
Source organism: Cetorhinus maximus (assembly GCF_964194155.1). Classification (NCBI taxonomy): domain Eukaryota; kingdom Metazoa; phylum Chordata; class Chondrichthyes; order Lamniformes; family Cetorhinidae; genus Cetorhinus; species Cetorhinus maximus. Next base: position 201,463,715 of record NC_135880.1, read on the forward strand.
AGATGCTCCTTGCGCTCTGACCGACCATGTGTGCAGGAGGTGCCACCAGCTGCAGCTACTTGAGCTCCGAGTTTCAGAGCTTGAGCAGCAGCTGGAGGCACTGAAGTGCATCCGTGAAGCTGAGAGTTTCATGGATAGCACATTTTTAGATGTGGTCACCCCACAGCTTACTGAAGTGCAGACAGAGAGGGAATGGGTGACTATCAGTCAGAAGAAAGGTGTCAGGCAAGTAGTCAGGAAATCCCCAGGGTGCATCTCACTCGAGAACTGTTTTTCTGTGCTGGAAAATGGTGAGAGTGACGGTTGCTCTGGGAAGCGCAGCCACGCTCATGGGACTTTGAGTGACTCAGCTGCACAGGGGGGGAGGAAAAAGAGGGGGAGACTGATAGTGGTAGGAAACTCGATAGTAAGGGGAACAGACAGGTGTTTCAGCGGCTGTAGACGTGACTCCAGGATGGCATGTTGCCTCCCTGGTGTCAGGGTCAAGGATGTCACTGAACGGCTGGAGGGCATTCTAAAGGGGGAGGGCAAACAGACAGAGATCATGGTACATATTGGTACTAACAACATAGATAGAAAGAGGGCTGAGGTCCTGCAAGCAGAATTTAGGGAGCTAGGAAGCAGATTAAAAAACAGGACCTCAAAGGTAGTAATCGCTGGATTATTCTGGTGCCATGTGCTAGTGAGTATAGAAATAGGAGGTTAGTCCAGATGAATGCGTGGCTGGAGAGATGGTGCAGGAGGGAGGGCTTTAGATTTCTGGGACATTGGGACCGTTTCTAGGGACAGTGGGACCTGTACAAGGCGGACAGGTTGAATCTGAACTGGAATGGGACCAACATCCTTGTGGGGAGATTTGCTAGTGCTGGTGGGGAGGGTTTAAATAACTTGGCAGGGGGATGGGATCCTGAGAGGAGGTTCAGCAGGGGGAGATGCACAGGCAAAATTAGAAGAGAGAGCAAGTGAGTCTGGAACGCAGATAAATTATAGGTCAGTCAAGGCACAAGGGAGTTTGGCAAGGTTGGATTGTATCTATTTTAATGCAAGGAGTCTGACGAACAAGGCAGATGAGTTGAGGGCACAGATTAACACATGGAAGTATGATGTCATTGCTGTCACAGAGACATGGTTGAGAGAGAGACAGGATTGGCAACTCAATATTCCAGGATATAGGGTCTTCAGGCGAGACAGGGAAGGAGGTAAAAGATGAGGGGGTATTGCAATATTGATCTAGGAATCAATTACATCAGTTAGGAGGGATGACATCTTAGAAGGCTCCTCAAATGAAGCCCTATGTGTAGAACTTAAAAACAAAAAAGGACCAATCACATTGCTGGGAGTGTACTATAGGCCCCCAAACAGTCAGAGAGAAAAAGAAGAGCAGATATGTAGGCAAATTTCAAGAAGTGTAAAAATAATAGGGGAGTAATAGTGGGGGATTTCAACATCCCCAGCATTAACTGGGTTAGTCATAGTGTGATAGATTTAGAGGGAGCGGAATTCTTAAAATGCACCCAGGAAAGCTTTTTAAGCCAGTCTGTAGAAGGTCCTCCAAGAGAGGGGGCTGTCCTGGAATTAATTTTAGGGAATGAAGATGGGCAAGTGGTAGAGATATCAGTGGGGGAGCATTTTGCAGATAGTGATCATAACTCCGTTAGATTCAAGGTTATTATGGAAAAAGACAAGGATTCGGCCAGAAATTAGAGTTCTAAATTGGTGGAAGGCTCATTTTAATAAGATCAGATATGATTTGGCCACGGGAGAGGTGCCAGAGGACTGGAGGACAGCCAATGTGGTACCATTATTCAAGAAGGGAGGAAGGGATAAACCAGGGAATTCCAGGCCAGTCAGTCTAACCTCAGTGGTGGGGAAACTATTGGAGGCAATTCTGAGGGACAGAATTAATCTACACTTGGAGAGGCAGGGACTAATCAAGGACAGTCAGCATGGTTTTGTTAAGGGGAGGTCATGTTTGACCAATTTGACTGAATTTTTTGAAAAGGTGACCAGGTGTGTAGATGAGGGCAATGCGTTTGACATAGTCTACTTGGACTTTAGCAAGGCTTTTGATAAGGTCCCGCATGGGAGACTGATAACGAAGGTAAGAGCCCATGGGATCCAAGGCAATTTGGCAAATTGGATCCAGAATTGGCTGTATGGCAGGAAGCAGAGGGTGATGGTCGAGGGGTGTTTTTGTGAGTGGATACCTGTGTCCAGTGGGGTTCCGCAGGGATTGGTGTTGGGTCCCTTGTTCTTTGTGGTATATATAAACGATTTAGACTTGAATGTATGATGGTTGATCAGTAAGTTCGCGGATGACATGAAAATTGGCGGGGTAGTAAATAGTGAGGAGGATAGCCTTAGATTACAGGAGGCTGGTCAGATGGGCTGATCAGTGGCAAATGGAATTTAATCCTGATAAGTATGAGGTGATGCACTTGGGCAGGACATACAAGGCACGGGAATACACGATGAATTGTAGGACCCTGGGAAGTACCGAGGATCAGAGGGGCCTTGGTGTACATGTCCACCGGTCCGGTAAGGTAGATGAACAGGTAGATAAGGTAGTTAAGAAGGCATATGGGATACTTAGCTTTATTAGCCGAGGCAAAGGATATAAGAGCAGGGAGGTTATGCTGGAACTGTATAAAACATTGGTTAGGCCACAGCTAGAGTATTGCGCGCAGTTCCGGAATCCGCATTATAGGAAGGATGTGATTGCGCCAGAGAGAGTGCAGAGGAGATTTACCAGGATGTTGCCTGGGCTGGAGAGTTTTAGTTATGAGGAGAGACTGGATAGACTGGGGCTATTTTCCCTGGAGCAGAGGAGATTGAGGGAGACATGATTGAGGCGTATAAAATTATGAGGGGCATAGATAGGGTAGACAGGAAGGAACTATTCCCCTTGGTGGAGGGATCAATAACCAGGGGGCATAGATTTAAGGTAAGGGGCAGTAGGTTTAGAGGGGATGTGAGGAAGAATGTTTTCACCCAGAGGGTGGTGGGAATCTGGAACTCACTGCCGGAAAGGGTGGTAGAGGCAGAAACGCTCATAACATTTCAGAAGTACTTATCTGTGCACTTGCGATGCCATGGCATACAAGGCTATGGGCCTAGTGCTGGAAAATTGGATTAGAACAGTTAGGTACTTGTTTGACCGGCGCAGACTCGATGGGCCGAAGGGCCTTTTTCTGTGCTGTAGACCTCTATGACTATGAAAGTTTGGACAGCTCTCTCAGCTAGTCCATTTGATGTTAGATGGTAAGGCACAGTTTGGACGTGTTTAATGCCATTTAGATTGGTGAAGTTCTGAAATTCCGTACTTGTAAATATGGCTCCATTGACTGGTAAAATGACTTGAGGCAATTCATGAGTGGAAAAGCATTGGCGTAACCTTTCGATGGTAGCATGCGAGGCAGGTGATTTCACCTCAAAAACCTCCATCTGTTTTGAGTGTGCGTTGATTATGAACAAAAATATTGTGCCTAGGATTGGGCCCATGTAGTCTATATGGACCCGCACCCATGGTCGACCAGGCCATTCCCAAGGGTGTGATGGGGCTGCGGCTGGTAACTTTTGTTGAATTCGGCATCTATATCAGGCCTCCACATGTAACTCCTGGCGAGCAGTTCCACTTCAGAAATGCCAGATGAGCGCTGTGTAATTCGATTAGGAGCAGTTCCCTCTCTGGAACCAGAGTGACTACTCTTGCTCCCTGGAGTATGATGCCATCTTGACAACTCAATTCATATTTGCGGGCGATGTGTCTGAAAAATTCAATGCAAGGGTGATTTCTTGGGGTGCAGGAGTACACGGGATGCTTTCTTGCAAGGGAGGTGGCTAAGGGCATCTGCATTCACTATGTGTATCCCAGGTTGGTGCTTGAAAGTGTATTTGTAGCCGGACAGAATTAATGCCCATCGCTGAATTCTTGCCGAGACTATTGGCAGGACAGCCTTGTCATCTTTGAAAAGGCCCAAAAGTGGTTTATGATCGGAGACTTGCCTGCCGTGCGAGTACTGGTGGAATTTTTTAACTCCGAAGATTATTGACAACCCTTCCTTCTCGGCCTATGAATAGCCTTTTTCAGCCACTGAGAGGATTCTTGATATGTAACCTATTGGCCCCTCAGAGCCGTCGTCCATTTCATGGGAGAATTTTGCACCAACGCCATATGGAGAGGCATCGCAGGTCAATATCAGTTCCTCAAATGGGTCGAAGTGCACTAACAAAGCTGAGGAGTGCAGCAGTTTTTTTACTCTGTTGAAGACTGCCTCCTGTGGAATCTTCCAGGACCAACAATTGTGTTTCTTCAGCAGTATGTGCAAGGGGGCCAATACATTCGATAAGTTGGGTAAAAGTTGCCCATAGTAGTTCACCATCCCTAAAAATGATTTGAGTTTGATGATATTTGTGGGGGAGGCCGCCTCCTTTATCGCCTTAGCCTTTTCTTCGACGGGGTGTAATCCTTGTGCGTCTACACGGTGCCCCAGGTCGGTCTGGAAAATGCATTTCTCCTTTTTTAGTCGGACTCCATCTTCCAGAAATCTTTTTAATACCTCCTCTAAATTTGCTAAACGCTCGGCCCCTGTCGACCCAGTTATGAGGATATCACCAAGGTGTACTATTTGTAATCCCTGTAGCAAACTTTGCAACATCCTTTGAAATATTGCACATGCCAAAGGACACGCCAAAAGTTAGGTGTGTATACTGGAATAGGCCTTTGTGTGTGTTTATTGTGACATACACCTGGGATGTGTTATCTAACTAGAGTTGCTGGTATGTGTGGCTCATATCTAACTTAGTGTTGGAGTGACCTCCTGCCAATTTTGTGTACAAGTCTTCAATTCTTGGAATTAGATATTTATCTAATTTGGTGGCCCGATTAACTGTTAGCTTCTAATCGCTGCAAATGCAGACGGTCTTATCTGGTTTCAGTAGGGGGACGACAGGTGCCGTCCATTCCAAAAATTGAAGCGGCTGTATGATGCCTAGTTCCTCCAACTTGTTTAACTCAGCATCCATTTTTTCTCTTAAGGCATATGGTACTGGTCTTGCCTTAACAAATTAGGGAGTTACCTCTGGATTAACATAAATCTTGGCTTGCAAACCTTTGATTTGTCCTCATGCTGTTGTACTTTTTTTTAACAATTCTACCAGTCCACCTGCCTGCACTTGAAAAATCTTGGACCAATTTAACTTGATTTATTTTAGCCAATCACAGGCCAGAAGGCTTGGTCCTTCCCCAGTCACTATTATTACTGGGAGCTGGGCTGGCTGCTGCCCATAGCTCACAGGTACCATGGTGGTGCCTTTTACTTTTATGGCTTCTCCTGTGTAAGTCTTCAACTGAGCAGAAGTTGTCTCCAGGGTTAAGAGTTGGGTACCTTCTCTCAGGCATTGGAAACGTGTGCTCACCCATCACTGTGGCTGATGCCCATGTATCCACCTCCATAGCTAGAGGCTTCCATTTACATGGAATGTGACAGTAATAGGTTTGCCTTGACTGCTTTAAGATTAAAAAGGGAGTGAATGTCAGAATCAGTTAGTTCAGGCTCTTTCACATTATGTACTTCTAACATCTTTGCTGGCTGGTTATTTGGCAGTCTGGAGTTAGCTCTGCACTGCTTTAGCAAATGCGACAGTAATAGCACTTAGGCTCCTTAAATCTACATGTTTCAGTAGTGTGGGTACCGCCACATCGGTAACATTTCAAATTCAGAACTGCTGTCTGATTGCCTCCGGTATATATTTTTTTGATTTCTGGGTGATTGGGAATGATTCCTACTTTGTGGCTGCTTCTGCTGTTTTGGTGCCACACCTAGCTGCAGGATGCCGCCCTAACTGGTAAATGGCGCCGTTTTGCAAGCTCTGTAGCTCCTGCGAATCTTTTTCAGTGCTATCCATGGCCAGCACTATCTTTTTTTTATTATTCATTCATGGGATGTGCGCATGACTGGCTAGGGCAGCATTTATTGCCCATCCCTAATTACCTTTGTTCAGAGGGCATGTAAGAGTTAACCACATTGCTGTGGGTCTGGAGTCACATGTAGGCCACACCAGGTAAGGATGGCAGATTTCCTTCCCTAAAGGACATTAGTGAACCAGATGGGTTTTTACAACAATCGACAATGGTTTCATGGTCAACGTTAGACTTTTAATTCTAGCTTTTCATTGAATTCAAATTCCAACCCGGGTCCCCAGAACATTACCCTGGGTCTCTGGATTACTCGTACAGTGACAATACCACTACACCATTGCCTCCCCCTAAAATATTTAAAATTTTATTGACTTCTACCGGCAAGCGACACTGAATGGCGTTGTTGTGCATACCGCAAACTAACCGATCCCGTAGCATGTCGTTCAAGGTCGCTCCGAAATCACAATGCTCTGACAATTGCTTCAACTATGCAATATAAGTTGCGGTCGATTCGCCTGGGGCCCTCACCCTCATATTAAATTTCAGTCTTTGCAGAATGACTGATGGTTTGGGCTGAAAATGGCCTTTCACCAAGTCCACGAGCTCACTGAACGATTTGGAGTCGGGCACGCCTTGGGGCTGTGAGACTGCAAATAAGGTTGTAGGTTTGACTCCCACTGATGCTCGAGATTGCTTCCTTCCCTGTTTTGTTGACCTGGAAATAAAACCCAAGGCGCTCGATGTATTGAGTCCAGTCCTTCGTGGAGGAGTCAAATGGATCAATCCTCCCAAAGAAAGGCATCCTGGTGAGTATGTATTTTTTTCCTTCTTTAGAATGAGACACGCACAGTTGTAGGGTGAGAGGCAGCACCAGGATCATTTATCCTCATCGCCAGATGTCGAGATGTACTACCAAGAGGCTTCCTTAGTTGAACAACAAACTTTATTTGCAAAAATGCTGGATTAGCTGCAGGCCTCTGGACTAGGAAAGCTCCGCCCCTTATAAGCTTCCCCGTGCTTGCTGTCAATTGGTTGCTCTGACCATGTGACCCTTACTCAGTAAGGCAGGCCTTAAAGCAACAGTCACCACAGGTATAACCTTGAATTTCTGGCACCATCATTCTAAATCTTTTTTTGCACCATCTCCAGCGTGTCTATTTCTATTTTATTATAAAGCAACCAGAACTCCACATAGCACTCCAAGTGCGGTGTAATGGAGTTTTGCTACAGGTTTATCATAACTTCTTGACTTTTTCAATTTATCCCCACAGAAATAAATCCTCCTGCTTGGCTTGTTCTTTTTATTGCCTTGTGTTGCTACTTACAATATTTTGTGTATTTGTACTCCCAAATCAGATTTAGGGGGAGATGGTGGTCTGTTGGTAACGTCACTGGTCTAGTAATCCAGAAGCCTAGATGTTCTGGAAATATGGGTTTAAATCCCACCACAGCAGCTGGTGGAGTTTAAGTTCAATTAATAAATCTGGAATTGAAAACTCGTCTCAGTACTGGTGACCATGAAACTATCGTTGATTGTCATAAAAAACCCATCTGGTTCACTAATGCCCTTTAGGAAAGGAAATCTGCATTCTTACCTGGTCTGGCCTACGTATGATTCCACACCCACAGCAATGTGTTTGACTCTCAATTGCCCTCAGAAATCACTTAGTAAGCCGCTCAGTTCAACGGCAGTTAGGGATAGGCAACAAATGCTGGCCTCGCCAGTGATGCTCACATCCTGCGAAAGAATAAAGAGAGAAAAAAATCTTTTTCCTCTTCTGCCATATTTAGATTCCTACTTTCCAGGTAATATGTGACTTTTTCGATCGAAACATAATACCTCACACTTAGATCTGTTGAAATTAATTTATATACCCGTTCTGCAAGTTTGTTAAGTCTAAATTGTTGCACTCCTCCTCAGTATTGCCTATTCCCCCGATAATTTGGTGTTACCCGCAGACTTAGAAATTGAGTTTTTGATTCCAAAGTCGAAATCGTTAATATCAATTTCAGCAATGGTCTCAGTGCTGATCCCTGTGGGACCCCACTTGTCACATTTTTAAAAATTCATTCACGGGATGTGGGTTTCGCTGGCTGGGCCAGCGTTTATTGCCCATTTCTAGTTGCCCTTGAGAAGGTGGCGGTGAGCGGCTGTCTTGAACTGCTGCAGTTCATGTGGTGTAGGTACACCCACAGTGCTGTTAGGAAGGAATTTCCAGGATTTTGACCCAGCAACAGTGAAGGAACGGCGATATATTTCCAAGTCAGGATGGTGTGTGACTTGGAGACGAACTTCCAGGTGGTGGTGTTCCCATCTGTCTGCTGCTCTTGTCCTTCTAGATGATAGTTGTCATAGGTTTGGAAGGTGCTGTCTAAGGAGTCTTGGTGCTGCCACTTTGACTTATTCTCTGCTTGTCTTGCATTCAACTTGCATGAGACTGAGCCAGAATTACTCTAAATAAATTCTTGTGCAACATCGTCAACTATTGGATGAGCTCAAAGCGTCATTTTGCCATCACAAAATCATAAACTATTCTGAACTATTAATTACAGCCATAATAATATTGTCTATTCGACTCCCGTTAACACTTTCTTACATTATCATCATTGAAGTGCACGTAAATATGTTTCCCTGTTTCTATGAAAGAAAAATATTGTTGATCAGCCTGTTACTGACCATAGTTGCTGACCTTTCCATCATTCCTCCCGTCCTATCCAACGCAACCTGTGAGTTGATTCTCCAATCAGATCATGCCCTGTGTGCAGGTTGGCTTGTTCACTTGAAATGCATTGATTGAGTTATTGTGTGCAATCATAGGGTGCTGCTCATGAATTCTGCCTTTCTGATTGCATTGCTAATAATAGTTTTACTGCCCACTGACAGAGGAGTGATATTTCACAGCAGTGAACATCAGAAATGTTAGTTTAAGCAATTGAATCCAGCAAAAGTCTATGTTTTTTTATTACCGCAGAATTACCTCTTTTTAATGCTGCTTATTCATTTAATTTTACTAGAGAACAGCATTGTCTTATGATGAGACAAACTGATTTTGTTTCAATAAGGGAGTTAAAGACTGTTGTATTGCATCACAAACACAATAACAAGCTTCATTTACATAACCAGTTCAATTTTAAAAAAAGGAAAATAATAAATATGAATGATTGTTAACTTCTTTTCAATTGTTAAGAGAAAATAATAAACTGATTCAGAGGAGGTTTACTAGATTGATACCTAGAATGAGTGGGTTGTCTTAAAAGGAAAGGTTAGACAGACTGGGCTTGTTTCCATTGCAGTTTCGAAGAGTGAGGGGTGACTTGATTGATGTATATAAAGTCCTGAATGGTATTGACAATGTGGATGTGGAAAGGATGTTTCCTCTGGTGGGTGAGTCCAGAACTAGGGGGCGATGTTTTAAAATTAGGGGTTGCTCTTTTAGGACAGAGATGAAGAGAATTTTTTTTCTGTCAGAGGGTTGTGTGACTTTGGAACTCTCTGCCCCTGAAGCAGTGGAGGTGGGGTCATTTAAGACGAAGGTAGATAGATTCTTGTTAGGCAAGGGAATCAAAGGCTATTGGGGGTAGATGGGAATGTGGAATTCAAAACACAAACAGATCAGCCATGATCTTATGAAATGGTGGAGCAGGCTCAAAGGGCTGAATGGCCTATTCTGCTCTTACTTTGTATGTTTGTATGTTTATATATTTCACTCCTGCAGGACTCAAGTTATTTCACCTTTTGATACATGAAAATGTCTCTTGGTCCATTTACACTATGAGTTCAGAGCCAGAGCAGAGAGGTTTCACTTCATGCTGAGGCTGTAGTTATTGTGTTAAAGCAGTCTAAATCCAAAGACAAGGTCTGATGTAATACTGAAGCGAAGATTCACTGAAAACGTTTTTCACTTTGGAGCTGACTTGCGCCTTCACACTCACTTTACAATTCACAGGTTTGACATTGATTTGGAAATGAAACTGCTTAGCACCAACACAAAACAGGATTGCACATTGGTGATCATTTGCAGGGTCTTCTGCTCTTTTCTGAGTATTTGCAGCACCCACAGAACAGAAAGGCAGCTTTGAGGTTTACAGTGAAGTGAAAATATGAGGCCTTAGAAGAGGAATAAAAATCTCCTTTGCCCATATATAATGTCCAAAATAACATATTATTTGAGAAATAAAATCTCGAATTTTACTTTAATTCATGAATGCTATTCGAAAGCTGTGCTATCTCAGTTATAAAATAAAACTCGGGACTGTATTTCTGACAAGATACCATCCTCACATTCAATAAGAGGAATAAGTATCCTTCAGTCAAACCCAACTGTAGGTCCCTGGAAAGGGTGTGTTCTGTGCAGGATAAAAAATAATGGCCTCAAGTTTACCTTTGGCTGACATGCCCAATCAGTGGGCCCGGGAGCGGTCGGGAAATGGACCACCAACCACGATCGGCCCCCGACCCCAATTAACGGCCGGCCAGCTTGAACCGCGCGCTGAAATGGGGCGGGAAGCGGGCGGGCAATGACATCTCCGTGGGAACGGGTGAGCGCTGCAAGAAAGCTCCCTGGAAGCAGACAGCTGCCTCAGGGAGCTGGAAACATGAAAAAGCTAAAATAAAGGTTTTAGAAGCTGAAAAAAAAAGTGTCCATGCATCATAATCAATCACCTGAAAATATAGCTGATAAAAAATACTGTCCGCGGAAATTTCATCCCACCCTTGGATGAGGTTTGATGAAAAATGCAAAGGGCGTCTGGCTGATTCGCCCGTCTGCCAACCATAAGGTCGGACGGGCAACGAAAAATCGGAGTCAGTTGCGCCTATAATGGACTTAATTGCCCTCTTAATTGTCGGCGGGCACGTTTCCGACTTTTGCGCGTGCCCGCCGAGCGAAATATTGACGAGTGCACGATGATGTCGGGACGCTCGCCTGACGCCTTCTCACACGATTGTATGCCCGGTCAGGCTGGGCGCTCGCCCTCCCCCGGGATGTAAAATTCTGCCCTGTGACTTTCTGAAAATGATCAGTTGGGATCACCTGCACATGCTCCAGTCGCTGTTTACTTGGTCTGCTTGCTTGCCGTTCATTTAGGGAAGGGGTGGGGCCCATGGGCCGGATCCAGCCTGTTGCACAATTTCATCCGGCCTGCAGCAAGATTTTTTAAAATACAGACCTATGAAAGTAGCGCCTTCAAAATAGCACTTATCATCATTGTTATGAATTTGCTTTGGATAAAAGCATCAGCTAAATTACTATAATAATATTTAACAATGTAATATTCAAATTCAGCCATCGCGTTAAAGCAGTGAGTGAGTTTAACGTTTCTGTATTCTCTCTTTAAAAAAAAAACTAAATTAAGTTGAATTTTGTGTGTGTGTGGCCTGCGACTGATTTTGTATCTGTGAATGGCCTGTGATAAGAAGAAGGTTCCCCACTTCTGATTTAGGCCATTACAATAATATACGCATTCAACTCCAGTGAGGACGAGACTAATTGTTCCTGGTCGCTGAGGCAGCATAGTGAGCCCAAATCGCCATTTAGTTTCACTCAGAACAGAAACAGCGTCCATAATTTCAATAAATGGGTTTCCAGAGCTGCTATCTGTAATGTGTATAGTACCCAAGACCGAGCTTTAATTACTCACTTCCTGATAAGTGATCCAAAGCTTGTGCTGAAAGATGTATAATTTAACCCAGACAAAGTCTTTTGTGTTAGAGCAATATGTGAACTATTCTAAACTCACTGCTGATATTCCTCATAACTAGTTACTACTGAATGTGTGTGGATATATTTAAAATTCACAAACACAGTCAGCTCTAGGAATATTGTCAAGTAGGATCACTGAATCTCATTGTAGGTTTATGTAACAAAGATGTGTTGTCAATTTTGCCTAATACGCACTGATACATGGATTTGTCGGCATATGTGTGGAACACATGCATCAGCGAAGTGTCAGGTTGTCAGTTTCTGTAAATCAATATTAAGTGACACTGGCATTATTTTTGCTTTTATTAATCATTATGTGCACTCTATCTTTAAGTGGAAGGGCACAGCATTTATTTATGTTTCGCTTGCGTTTTCGCGATTCAGATGAAAAGAAGATGGACAATATATTTTTCTGGATTCCAGTGAACAGGGCCATTTCAACTGCAGCTGAATATGTTTCTTTTCCTATGACTTTTCATCAAATAAGGTCAAGAACCTGTTTGCCTGTACACAGCAAAAGAGCAAAGAACATAACGTGACTGCAGCCAATTGTTACGACATGCTGTACAGAGATGAGGTGAAAAGTGTTTGTGGCTCCTAGCAAGGGCGGTGTCATGATTGGGCTTTTTTCCAACACTTGGACCTTGTGATCATGATACAAAGGCAGTTTCAATAAGTGTTGTATATCTCCTGTGAAATTGAGCTTGTTCCCTGATGTGAGCCTGAATGAAATAGCATGACATAGAGCTAACAATTGCCCTTTCCCACAGAATTACACACGAGAAACCATATGGGCTGCTAACCACTTGCTCCTGTCTCCTCTGAAAGGTGCTATGTACCTCACGGCTGGGTTCAGGCAAAACCAAGACAACATGACTGATTTTATTTTTAATAGTCCTATCAATTATTGACGAGAATCACATGGGTGCATTCTCCACAGAGCCTTGTTTAGGAACAGAAAACTCAAGCTTGCATGAAAATTCCATGGCGCTTGCAACATTTTCTGGACCAATAATTGGCTTTAGCTTAACATCTAATGGATTCTTCTCAACGGTCAGGCAATCCTTTTATTGCAAGTTTTACACTTGAGGCATGAAGGTCAACAGAACCATGGTTCCACTCCCACCACAGCTCCTACAGCAGAGTAAAAGTGCATACAATGGCATTGTGCTGCTTCATAAATGGAGAGAGCATACTTGATTTCAGATTTTTGATAATGCATTGGCTAATTATTAGCAAGACTGCATGGCACCGTGAATGTCTGTAAGTTCATTACAACTCAGGAAATGGTTATAAGTTGGTTAGGGGCCTGGGTGAAACAAGTTTGTTGAAGAATCACTGATGTTCCTAAAGGACATGAAGGCACAGGTTCATAGATTTCTCCCTAAAGAGCCTTAGTAAGTGGAAGTTTAGGGAACATCACAATAATGCAGTGGACACACCCATCCAAAATGGGGGTTTTGGCATCTATTTAGGCCCTTCAGCAAAGCTAACCAAAACTAAATTATGGAATACACAAACCTGCTGATTAATTGCTCCTCTTGTGTGTGAATGCAGAATATAGGACTTGTCCCAAATCAGGGGACAGGAGGATTCCCAAACATACTTATTTTAACAAAGAGGAGAAGACTCCGAATTTAGTCTGGGAATGTTGTTCCAATGTGCACGTGTTTTAATACAATTTCTTTTTCTTTATTCTTTCATTGGATTTGGGCATCGCTGGCAAGGCCAGCAGCTGTTGCCCACTCCTAACTGCCCTTGAACTGAGTGGCTTACTAGGCCAGTTCAGAGGGCATTTAAGAGTCAACCACATTGCTGTGGGTTTGGAGCCACCTGTAGGCCAGGTGAGGGGGTAGATTTCTTTCCCTAAAGGATATTAGTGAACCAGATGGGTTTTTGCAACAATCAGTGATAGTTTCATGGTCACCATTTCTGAGATTCGCTTTATATTCCAGATTTGTTAACTGAATTTAAATTCCACCAGCAGCCATGGTGGAATTTGAACCCATGGGCAGAATTTTACATTCCCCCACCAGCTGGTTTATAGGTGGCAGGTGGACATAAAATTCTTCGGTTGTCGCAAGCTCTGAGCTCTCTGCAAGTTTACGGTGGGAGGCCTCAGCGGGCCTCCCTACCCTTGCCCCAATTGAGGCCTTTAAGTGGCCAATTAATGACCACTTAAGGGCCGTTTCCTAATCAGCCTCAATTTTCAGACTGGTGGGAGGAGTTCTAGTTCAGTTCATAGTACCCTCGCCTTTGAATCAGAGGGTTGTGGGTTCGTGTCCCACTCCCGGAAACCAAGAACTGTGATTGTACTCGAAAGAGTTGCAATCTGTGACTGTTGATAACTCGAAAGAGTTTCAGTTCATAGCACCCTCGCCTTTGAATCAGAGGGTTGTGGGTTCATGTCCCACTCCCGGAAACCAAGAACTGTGATTGTACTCGAAAGAGTTGCAATCTGTGACTGTTGATAACTCGAAAGAGTTTCAGGGGGAAGCCCAAAAAATGACCTTGCACAGGTCTTGAAGGAGTGCTAGCGAGTGCCTCCATCAACAGCTTCCTTTTAACATTGGGTGCGTCCCCGCCCCCTCCCCCCCGAAAAAGTCTGGCCAGTGAGAGTGCTTCCCCACCCCTGGCCATTCCAACAACACCTCTCCTCCACTCTGCCTACCCCACCAGGCCTCACCTCCCCTCCCTGCCCTGAAACCCCCCAAAACTTACCTAGTCCTGGACTCCTGGGACTTGGACTCTGGGGCTGCTGAGACTAGAGAACTACCAGCCAATTAGATTGTCTGGTAGCTCTCTGAGGCGGGACTTCTTCCCAAGTGAGAGCAGAACCCCTTCCTCCAGTCAATTAACACTCCTTGGAGCGTTAAATGGCTGCAGAGCAGCGGGTATCGACGGGTTGGTGGGGGGGGAGGTGGGGTGGAATATTTGCCGCCAGCTTCTCTGATGACAGGCAGGGAAACTCTGCCATCCAACACATCCTGCCCCACGTCCCCAGAGCATTAGCCTGGGCCTTGGGCCTCTGGATTACTAATCCAATGACATTACCATTATGCCACGGTATAATCGATATAGTTTTACACCAAGGACATTAATCATTATGTTAAAACCTCCCTTACAACGTTGTAACTCATGCTCACAGTATTAGGTCCTTCTAGTCCCCTTTTATTTCTGTTGAAATCCTTTCACCGTAGAATTATATATCATGCTGTTTTATATTTTCTTGCAACCTGAGTAGACGTAGGGCATAACTTGCCTGCATCAACAGTTTGATTGCTCAACCGTTTTCAGGTAAAAGTCATTAAAATATCTGTGGAACATTTTGCTTCTCTGTTTGCACTATTTTTTCCAGATATTCACAGTTATTTATCAGGAAGCTGGCATCTATTTGAAAATACGTTAGACATAATTAGGTTTATTTCTCCTGGGCTCAAAGATACAAAGTTGCTGTCACTTCTGAATGATTGGAGCAGAGTCTGTTCGCAGCTTCTTTAACTTGGTGCAGCTTTTAGGTGGATGTGTTTTGTGCCGGAATATGTTGAAATTGATTAACTAATTAAAACATTTACTGTGATAAACCAGCAATCTGTCTTCATGTCTTGTCTTGATATCACACATTTGGACGACAGTAAATACCTCAGTGATGTGATTGATAGACATGTCACATTGGAGCACTGGTGCAGTGAAGATCGAGTGGACTGGCAGCATCGCTGGTGTGTGTGATTCATTTTAAGCTCAGACTCATGATATATGATTCCTGTAACAAGAAACACTGAAGAAACTCAGTCACTTTTGCTGTGAATACAAGTGCCGGATATACTGTTACATTCACACAAGGGGGGGGTCCTGTTACAATCCGAGCACAAAACATGCATGAAGATTGTTACAAGATCTCTGTTACACACAAATTTGCGCATGTTCATGTAATTCCAAAGGCTCCCTGTTCTCCCACATTTGGCATGGGATCACAGTTTCCCTCTGCCCAGCCTGTGCATCATGGCCTGTTGCATATATACAATTTGCCAGTGATTGTAATCGTTTCTCATGTTTCCCGTCAAGCCACAAGAGGAAGTTGTGGGATTGGCTGTCTTAGCATTCACCGCACGTGTGAAAATTCTCTATTAAAAGTGCAAAGGAATGTTTGAAAACGCAGCAGAGTCACCGTGTTGAGGGCAAAGCGGGAAGCTGACAAGCTGGGGTAGCTTTTATCAGTTACATTGAAGAGCTGCAGCCATGGCCAGGTGAGATACTGCTGTTCTAAGAACCTCTCTCAAAAAGTAATTTCACTGCTTGACAGGTGATTGAAAAAAATCGTGGAAGGCCTTTGCCTGCCTTGCCCTTCACTGACCTTTAGCTGCACTTCCCTGCAGCCACCTCTCACCGCGCTTGGGAACACACTATGGAGCTCTACCTTCCGCCCCTGCTGATGGTTAGCAGCAAAGACTGCACCACCGCCAACAGCTGCCTTCTCCTCAACACCATTCCCCTCATTAGGGCGGAGGGGATGGACACTGAGATCCAGTTGGAAGGAAGTAAGACCCTAACACAGGGCCTACAGGCAGAACATGTCTGAGCACCAGCACCTCTGCAGGATCAGGCTGCCATGCCAGGTCAGTGCTGACATCTGCAACCTCCTGTAACAAGGCCTCCTTCACAGTGGAGCAGGCGAGTATGCATTGCAAATGGCCGACAAGCTGCCTGTCCATGGAGGGCCACCCCCAACTGCTCCCCACTGAGTGTCTACCTCTTTTCAGAAAGCAGGGAGGTGTGAGTGCTCATAGTAGCTTGCGTGGAGAGGAGGATAGGGTACCATTTGTGGAGGGTGACTGTAAGGCAATGTGAGTCAAAGGACGATAGGCTGAGTGTGAGTGTTGGATGAACGTATGAGGTGCCTGCAGGGAGAGGAATGAGTGGAGTTGTAAGGTGTGTTGATCTGAGGAGTGCTGTGCAGTCGAATGTTGGGCAAGTCAGAGTGTGGGACTTGGCACAAAAAGTTTGATGCCTCTCACCTGTCATGCCCTCCTGACGTCCTGGATCCCCTTGGTGCACAGCCTCAAGATTGGAGGGATCACATTCCTGCTGCTGACTTCCTCAATCATTTCCATCCATGCCTGCTTGGTTGGAGAGGTTGTCCTTGGGAGAGCTTACTTCACCGCAGCCCCTCAGCTCTCACATCCAGGCAAGAGTAAGAGACCTGGGGAGATGACTTCACAGGTGGTCTCTCCATTTCTGTGGTTGCAGCTGTCTCAAAAATCCAAGTGCTGGTGAGCCCCTGTAACACATGATGCGGCCTCTTTAATTAGAAATCCTTCATTTGACGGAATGGATATGTCAACCTGTCACCCTCCCTGATTGATCAGGGAACCACATAATGATGATCATTAGTGTGTTCTGGAAAAGAGAAATGGCAAGGCTCACAGATCAGCCAGTCATGTTCCTGATCCAGAAATGGTCTTGCCTTTCCGTCAGATACTAAGGTCAGATGATTCTGTCCCTAGTTTCAGTAATGGTGACCATGAAAGTACTGGGTTGTTGGGAGAAGCCATCTTGTTACTAATGTCCATTGGGGAAGGAAATCTGCCATCAGATCTGGCTTGTATGTGACTCCAGACCAACAACAATGTGGTTAACTCTTAGCTGCCCTCTGAAATGGCCTAGCAAACTAATCAGTTGGATCAAAATTGCTATGGTAAAGTCAAATAAGAATGAAACAGGACAGACCGCCCAATATTGACTGAGGCATCAAATTTGACAAAGGCACACTCAGCTCAGTCAAACCTGCAAGGTCTTCCTCACTAATATCTGAAATTGTGCCAAAATTGGGAAAGCTGTCCCGCAGACTAATCAAACAAGAGCCTAAAATAGTGCTACTCTCAGAATCATACCTTACAGCCAATGTCACACATTCCACTATCACCATTCCTGGGTATGGTCCTGTGCCACCAGCAGGACAGACTTACCAGAGGTGGTGGCACAGTGGTATACAGTCAGCAGGAGCCCTCAATCTTAGGAGTCCTCAACATTGACTCCAGATCTCATGAAGTCTCGTGGCATTGGGTCAAACATGGGCAAGGATATCTCCTGCTGATTACCACCTACAGCCCTCCCTCAGCTGACGAATTGGCACTCCTCCATGTCGAACACCACTTGGGTTGACCTTGGAGGTGGCAAGGGCACAGAATCAAGACTGGTCAAAATCTTGGATTCACCTTGATCCCAGCACACCACATGGGCTGCAGCAGTTCAAGAAGGCCGCTCACCGCCAGCTTCACAAGGCAATTAGGGATGGGCAATAAATGCTGGCCTTCCGGTAATACTCTCATCCCATGAACAAATTTTAAAAATCTAAGATGTAACTAAATTTCACCCCTTTTTCCAATATTGACACATCTGTACATCATTAGGACAGGCAACCTACAATACTTAGTCTTGTTTGAAACAGGGCAGAAACAAGGTTTGTGCTAAACACACATACTAGATACGCAATATTGATCACACACATGGAATAAGGGACAAATCTTAGTTACTCACACTTGACACTCAGCAGGTTTTGCAGAACCTCCGCCTGTGAGACCGTACTCTTTTAAGTATACAAGCAAATTTGTGAATCCAGGTGTTTTTTTTTCTTTAAACACCCGACAAATATGGTTCACATGGTACATGTACATGCACACTCGAGGACAGACTTCATTTCTTCAGGCCATAATATTCTCCATTTCTCAGAGAGTACAGTCACAGTGATTTTTTGTTACACTCCTCGACAATGTGCAGCCAGCCAGTCAGCCTCCGAACTGAGCTTGTGCACTGCCAGATGACTGTGTCTCATTACACTGCAACACTCGGCATCAGAAAGCACACGACAGACTTCCGTCGTGATAAATTTGCAGCAAGGGAAAAAAAAATCTATTTTATTAATGTTCAAAATATAGTTAAGCTCACACACAAAGTATGCAAAATTGCTCTGCAATAGCACACACATCTCAATAATTTATTGAACGGTAAAACATCGACTGAATCAGACCACATATGTCCTGCTCTTCTTTAGTTATCGACCCAGTGGGGGAATATTCCTCTGTGTGCAATATGTAATGAAATTATAAAACTGTTTAGGAAAAGCAATTTATAATATCGGTAGAGTATGCCGAAACCATAGAGGAGATTTCTCCTGCATTTCCTCTTAGTTTATTTTTGTATAAGCTATCCAGCTCACTTGTGATACTTCAATTTAAATTGCAAATATTTCAAGAATAAAGGAACTTGTAGAATATGCCTCTGGCAACCTAAACTCCCTTAATTATTGCCAGCTACCAGCACATTTTCTCAAAGACACAAAACCTATTGACAGGGATTCAGTTTATACTTAGTTCAAGGCAGGTTACTGTGCTCGTAGTAAGCCAGTTATTCTATGTACATACATATCTGTGCCGTTCCATGTAAAAGTTTCAGCTTTGTAAGCATGAGAAAATCAAAAAGTGCTGTGCAACTTCCTTCAAGAAAGGGGCTTCACACGGGATGTCCTATAATTGCAACTACACAGCGCAGAGTGAAGTTTAATCAGTTTCTGCGTACGCTGTTGCTCAGGTTGCCAACTGTCCCGGAATGGCCGGGAGTCTACCGGAATCAACATCAATCTCCCGGTGGCCAAAGAAAGCATTCTGGGAGATTTTAAAGCAATGTTTTAAGCAAATAAGTTAAAATGTACAATAATTTGTTCACCGAACCTCATCATTCATTGATCTGATGAACTTGGCAGCTTGATGACATCAAACGGAAACTGATACTACCGCGGGTCACGCACTTGTACAGCGCCTGTGAAGGTCATTGCCTGCCGAGCAGGAGTGACTCAAAGCAAGGAAGTGAAAGGAGCGAACTCTAGGCTGCTGGGTTAGAGAAATTACTTAGCTATGCCCAGAAAACCTGTTTCCCACCAAGACCTGAGCTAAAAGGAGTACCGGTTTTAGTCCTAGCTGATTGTTTTTATAATAACACTATTGTATGAAATGAATTAGTGACAATTTATACAGGAAGTTTTAGCTGCTATGAAGTGGGCTTTTGCAGTGGGTTCAATAGAGGCTTTGGTGTGTTTCCCCCTCTCATGCTCCCGGCAGATGAGGTGGTGCACGCTGTGTCGTTGTCATGGACACTGCTGGCCAGATTGTCCCAGCAGGCTACCCCGAGCTGGATGCTGTAGCACTGGAACTGGGTGTAGAGTCCTCTCCAAGTGCAGTTGAAGTGGAAGCTGTGGAGGTGCTGCAGTGTCTACGGTCATCAGTACTGGAATGTGCAGCTGTTTGGCCATCACACTGGCCAACAGCAAGTGGCTAGAATGGTAAACCTGGCAACTGCCCAATCCATAGCCGAAGCCACTGTCCCTACTCTGTACCCCGGGAGCCATTGCTTCTCCTGTGGCTGATTCTGGAGCCAGCCTCTGCTGCTGATGTCACTGGCTTGACTTTCAGTCCATCCCATGTCCTTGGGCTGAGAAAAGAGCCAAAGAACAGTCTAGGCTCAAATTCCCCAAATACAAGGAGCTCACACCCCCTCTGGCAATCGGTTTCCAAGGTACACAGACCCTCGTCCCATAACCCAGCTTTGTGTCTGTGGGGTCCTCGCATTCATGTTTCCTGGGATTATTTCCCAAATTCCAAAGGCACCAATTGGTCACTGGAATGTTTCAATGAGAATAGCGGATCTACACAGTGATGCGATGGAATTTGAAGGTGGCTGTACTGCTCAGAACACTTGGGGCAGAATTTGACATTCGGCATGCGGGCTTGTGACTGACATGCCGGAACGTAAAATGACGCGTGATGACGTCAGTCCTGCGTCCTGACATCATTGCGAACTTAACGCAATATTTCATTCGGAGTGTGCGCTCCGGATTCGGCTGCGCGCCCACCGATAATCGAAAGGCCTATTAAGGCCATTAACAAGGTAATTAAGTTGAATTTTACGCTGCCCGTCCAACCTAACGGCTGGTGGGAAGGCAAAAAGGCCAAACGGCCTTTACGTTTTTTAGGAAACCTCATCCACCAGCGAGATGAGGTTTCCTAAAGCTAATACTAATTAAATAAAACCCTTAATTTGAAAGTAAAAACATGTCCCATCTCATGTGACATAATCACATGAGGGGACATGTTTCATTAAATTTTTAATGTCTTTACTTATTTTTCTTACAAGTGCTTCAATTTCCCTGAGGCAGCTCCGTGCCTCAGGGAGATTGAAATGCTCTTTCGTAACGCATGCACGAACTGCACCACTAGACCCGCCTCTCCCTCCTCCTCCCCCCTCCCCCGCCGCCCGCACAGGTAGCGCTCAGTGCTACCGCTCGCGATCCATGCAGGGCGGGCCAAGCGTGAAATCGCGGAGCGGAGGCGATCGCAGGAGGCGGTCGACTCCCCGCCCGCTCCAGCCGAGCTCCCCCTGACGACTGGAAAATCCTGGCCATGGATCCGTTTCCAAAGCCTAATACAGAGTGTCTGCAGTGAATTCCCAGCCAGGTACCGGGTTCAGTCTCTGGGAAACGTTAGATTATTATTGAAACCACTCGTGGCTTCCTGTCGCCTCATTTCCAGCAACATCTCCTGGAATATGTGAAATATGCCCAGCCAGAGTTGGCAATCCTATGTTGGACCTTGATTCATTAAATGATTTTAACGCTTTTAAGAGTTGGCACAAAGCCAACCAGCTCACTGGCCGTCTGCTAGAATAAAGTTTTAATTGACATGCAGAAAGTATTAACCAACTTCCACCGAGCTTTGGCCAGAAAGTAGCAAGGAGCCGGCAGTATAACCTTACTCAGCTTGACTTGTGCTAGGTAATTTTCAACCTATAGTTATATTAAGCTGTCATAAACTTGTTATGCCATATGCAGGTGAAATTTAAATACATTTTCTATTTCTAAATTACAGAAGTAACAACGTATTTTTCCCACATAAATGTGTGCTAGGAAATAATTAGGCTCCGCTTTTGCAACATTTGCCTCTTAAGGTCATAAAGCAGTTGATTATGTTCAGCTTAGAACAGACAAAAACTAATTTTATATTTAATTTAACACCGCCTATAGTAGAAACAAATACACCAATGTGATACCAAGTTTATTTTTCCCTTGAGGAATACCTGTGGAATTGTTAATTTTGAAATTGTATTCATGTATAGATCACATATGAATCTACAGCTCCAAGTACATGGATCTTCCATCTGCCTGTCTATAAAATGCTATACTGCAAAAATTGTAGCAATGAACAGTCAAAATGACTTGACCAGAATTTGCTCAGCAGAAGTAGAGACCATATTTCAGTAGCTACTTTTCTCAAAATGTTGTTTTACTGATTGTTTTAATGAACGGACAGAATGAAGATCCTGAAGACATCCAAAAATTATTTGTTTACCAGTCGTCTCCCTGAGCTCTCCATTGGGAATTGAGTGAATGAACGAGGGTGCGTGCATGCATGAGAGTAGGTGCATGAGTGAGGGTATGGGAAGGTGAGTGCAGGAGAGTGAGTGAGTGCAGGTGAGGGTGCGTGAATGAGGTGCCCAGGTACAGCAGGCTCATCAAGGCAACATTTCTCCTGATGATTTTCCGCGCAGGCTCAGTTTTCCATTGCCTGTCGTCCACAGCTGGGAGCTCCTCCATTCGGCTCTGTCATTACCTCTTCTTCTCCTCCTTTGATCTTGTCCCAGTTTGATTCATCAGCTTTCAGTAACACCGGCTGTATAAAGTCATACAGCAGTGTAGATCGCTGATAGGCTACTTTCCCAGTGTCAATGCCTTTGAAGCCCGTGTCAGTGCGCCAAAAGGCAGACTGATGGGGCTAGAAGGGAAGGCTACAGCAAAACCAGGATTGGCAGCACAGGCATCTTACACCAAGTGTGCACCAGTAATGGGGACCCAAGCAGCCGTGATCTCAGCAACATCCCTCCCTCTTTCTTGCGTCTTTGTGTACTGTTCAACATGTGGAAATTCTCCATAAGTGATGTCGCTTGTGTACTTCCATTTTGCGCAAAAAAGAATTCAGAAGTGGAACAAAGAACATGCGTGTAGCCCAATGGATTTTCATTTTGGAAATGTGTAACTTCCAGCCTGTGAAATACTTGGAATATTGAAGGTTCAACATCAGTCCCATTCCCATAGATGTAAGGCTGGCAACTTAAATTTGCTTACATTACACTGCCCAAAAGTCACATTTAAATCTTTGGTGTATATATCTATAGCATCAGAGTCCCAGTGTGGCCCAGCTAATGAACCAGGGCAAAAATGGGGCATTCTCGGCTACAGCCAGTTAGTTCCCATTTCAAGTTAACTGCTCCCAGTAACTCACAACCAGCTACAGCCTAAGACAGCTGACAATTGGGAGCCAAATAATTTCTGGTTGGATTTCACGGTTATTCCAGTTGACGACCACCCTGCCGCCCAGTACGTACTGGTTAGTTTGGTTGGAGTTTTCAACTGGTTGCAATTTACTTTTCCTTCTGGGATGTGCATCGTGTTGTTCAGAACTGATTCACACACACCAGAATGTCCTAAGTCTGACGGCCATGTCTGCTGAGATATGGAAATGTTCAACAACTTCTAAAGTGTTCCCATCAATAACAATCACTGAAGATGTAGTAATGTGTCCAGGGGAGGGTTGCTGGAAGATTTTGGTCTTGCTGATGTTGAATGAGAGACCAACCCTTTTGAGAGTCAGCACTAAGGAAACCAGCTTGCAAGTCATCTGCTAGAATAAACTTCTAATTGACATTCAGACAATATGTATGCAGAGCTGAGTTTGAGGGTGACCTGAATGTCTCTGGCAGTGTAGGCCACAACTGCACAGTTGTCAGCATATTGTACGTCGTGGATATGCTGGAGGCTCATCTTAGTTCTGACTCTCAGCCTGTTGAGGTTGAAAAGCTTCCCACTGAGTGAAAACACAATCATGACCTCTTGTGGAAGTGGTCACAAATGAGTTCCATGAACAGCCTGAGGTAGATAGTGAAGAGAGGTGGCACAGTAATACAGCCTTGCTTGACGCCCGTCTGGATACAAAATGCAATCTGTTGCAAAGGATGGTTGCTGCCATACTGTCATGTCGAAGTCACAGGATAGTAACAAATTTTGTTGGACATCCAGGTCTCTGGAGGACTTTCCAAAGGGCTTTGCAGTTGATGACATCAAAGGCCTTTGACAGACCAATAAAGGCCATGTAGAGCTCTTTGTCCCAGACTCTTTTCTTGGATTTGTCACCAAGATGATGGACCAGAAAATTAGGTCCATCTCACAAAAGACCAGAAATAAAGTTGTTACAATTGGTCTCGACAATTCAAGACTGGAAAGGATAATAATCAGCCAGAGGTCCCCATTTAGAGGAGTATCCATTGAGTCCTGCTGGAAAGATCATGGGCTGGATTTTCAAAACAGGTTTGGAAACCCGACAACCAGATGAATTCTGAGTCCTGACCCCGTGCCTCAACAGCTAATTTTGAATTCCAATGCCCTAATTGGGAAAGAGGTGAGCTGAGGGCCCAATTAGTGGTGCCACGCACCTCAAGGGATGAGGCACTTCAGTTATGAGGAAAGATGGGAGAAGTCGGGACTGTTTTCCTTGGAGAGGAGAAGGCTAAGATGAGACTTGATAGAAGTTTTCAAAATCATGAGGGGTCTGGACAGAGTAGATAGAGACAAACTGTTCCTGCTCGTAAATGGATCGAGAACCAGAGGACACAGTTTTAAAAGTGTTTTGCAAAAGAAGCAAATGTGAGATGAGAAAAAAACGTTGTCAGACAGCGAGCGGTTAGGGTTTGGAATGCACTGCCTGTAAGTGTGGTGGAGGCAGCTTCAGTTGAGGCATTCAAGAGGGCAATGGATGATTATCTAGACAGAAACAATGTGCAGGGCTAGGGGGAAAAGGCAGGACATTGGCACTAAGTTAAAATGTTCAGAGAGCTGGCGCAGACACGATGGACCGAATGGCCTCCTTCTACATGATAACAATTATGTGATTCTGTGATGCGGGAGCTGCCTGCCTGGTGCCAAAGGCAGGCAACAGTCATCTTGGGAGCTGCTGCTGCCTTACCGATTAGAATGGGCAGTTCCTCAGAAGGAGCATTAAGGCAAGTGGTCATTCGAACACAGAGAAAGTACAGTGTTGCACACAATGCTGGTTGGGCTATCAAAATTAAGCCTTCCCCAAATTCGAATGAACTTCCCGATATCCCCGCAATGAACCCATCAGCTGGTCATGGACATGCACTAACCTGTTCGAGTTTGCCAAAATAAAGATTAAAAATCACATTCTCTAACAGACAAGTCCTTTAATAAGCTTCATAAGAAGCTTAATGGGCCATTAAATGGCGGCGAGTAGGTTTCCTGTTCCCTCCGTTGCACCAGCCCTTTAAAAATCTCAAACTGTCTTGGTGGCATCAGGATCCTAAGATGACTTCCGGGACCACAATATTGAAATCGCACCTGCGCTGGGTCCCAACCCTGCAGGCATTCGAAAATCCCATTGTGTTTATGCATGTAGATGAATCAGATGAATACAGCATCGGCTTTAAGAATTGTATAGCCTACAGGCACCATTTTGGCTGTCAATGAAGTATGGCAGAGGCACAGGAGGATGCCTGGCAACAGTAAAAATGTACTCCAGTGTTAGTTGGTGCTGCAAAGAGATTAGGAGAGAAAATTGCCAGCTTCAAAGAACTATTATCATGTTTACTGTAATACAGCCAAATTGCTGTTTGGGCTGACATGACTCTTGTTTGTTAATTTAAATAATCACTTCTATGTATTGATAAAAAAAATGTAGTTTACATAATTCCCTTGTCATAGTGTATTTGAGGTTTCACAAAATATATTACAGGACTGGCACTTGCAAGTGTGTTGTGCAATATGTGTAATATATAGCATAGCTCCATCTCACCAAACAGGTTAAAGATTCCAGTCAGTTAGTGAAATAACATTATGAAAAAATTGCATTCCGTTAGTGAAATTAACATTATCTAACACCTAGTAAACTGTCAAAAACATTTTCCTCAGATCTCAAGTTTAGGCAGCAGAATGGGTTTGAAATGCAAACTGATAGGGTAGAGAAAGGAATGTACAAATATGTGGTTCAATACAAATCAAAAGTAACTGAGTTAAACTTCAATGTGCTCATAAATAACTCCAGAATCTTGTCAAAGGGATAATTAAATATAACTTTTTAAAGGTGAATGTGTTTTAAATATACCTAAAGCTTTCATTAAAGAGTCTGCCTTTGTCCAGTGGTAGCACTCTTACCTCTGAGTCAGAAGGTTGTGTGTTCAGGCCCCACTTCAGAGAAATGAGCACATGCACTAGGCTGACACTCCAATGCAGTACTGAGGGAGTGTTGCACTATCAGGGATGCCATCTTTTGGATGAGGCATTAAACCAGGACTCTGTCTTCCCGTTCAGATGAAGGGAAATGATCCCATAGATTGACTTAAAAAAGAGCAGGGGAGTGCATCCTGATGTCCTGGCCAATATTTAGCTCCCGACCAACATTACTAAAACAGATTATCTGGTCATGATGTCTCCTGTTTGTGAGGATGTTTAAGGTGCACGCTCAGTAAGAGGCGCATGGTCGGAGAAAGGAGACTTCAGCCTGGGGGAAACAGAGACCGAGTGAGTGTATTTGGGAATTTAGCTCAAAGTGGGAATTCGGTACATAAGGGGCAAGAGGTGCTTTAGGTAAGGTTTACTCCAAGACATAAAGTGTGCCGAGTGGGGAGTACGGCAAGGGTGGGGAAGAGGTTTCTTTTTCTCTTCTACTCTTTTTCAGCCTCCAGTATTTGATTTCCACTTTGGTGCAGCAGAAGGAGCAGGTAAACCAGTAACTGGTATTATTAGTTTTATCAGTAGTCTAAGTACTGTATTGTTTTATCAGTATTGTAAAGTTTACTGGCAGTACCAAAACCTAGTGGGAGGTGTAGGCTTTACTAATTATAATTAATTAATTATCAATTATTAATTAATGTGTTGGAGATGGCAGTGCAGGTGATGTGCTGTGATTGCAGGATGTGGGAGTTTCTGGATACCGGTGCGATCCAGGGCAAACACATCTGCAATAAGTGTTTGCGGCTGCGGTAAGTGTTTGTGCTGCAGGAACTTTGGCTCAAAGTTATTGAACTGGAGGCCAAGCTGCAGACACTGTGTCGTATCAGGGAGGGGGCAAGTTAACTGGACACTTGATTCTAGGTGGCAATAACACCCCTTAGGATAGTGTCTTCTGATTTGGTCAGCGGTCAGCGACAGGAGGGTGTAACTGCAAGTGAGATAGGTAAGGGGACCTAGACGACAAAAGTGCAAGAGCCTCGGCCTTTTCAATTGTCCAACAGGTTTGAGGTTTTTCCAGCTTATTTGGATGAAAGTGAGTGCTGCCAGGTGGATGAGCTAACTGTCCATGGCACTGTGGTACAGGAAGCCATTCAAGCTGGGGGAGTTACAAGGAATGTAGTAGTTCTAGGGGACAGTATAGTTAGAGGGATTGATACTGTTCTCTGCAGCAAAGAGCGAGAGTCCTGACGGCTGTGTTACCTGCCTGGTGCCAGGGTTTGGGACATCTGCTAGGGGCTAGAGATGAACTTGCAGTGGGAGTGGGAGGACCCTCGTTGTGGTGCATGTTGGTACCAATGACGTAGACAGGACAAAGGAGGAGGTTCTGCATAGTCAGAATGAGGAGCTTGGCACCAAATTAAGAAGCAGGATCTCAAAGGTCATAATCTCTGGATTATTACCTGAGCTACGTCCAAATTGGCATAGGTCAAATCAGATTATGGAGAAGAATACGTGGCTCAAAGACTGGTGTGGGAGAAGTGGGTTCCAGTTCCTGGGGCACTGGCACTAATACTGGGGAAAGTGGGATCTGTACTGTTGGGTTGGGCTGCACCTGAATCTTGCTGGGACCAGTGTTCTTGTGACCTGCATAACTAGGGAAGTAGAGAGGGTTTTAAGCTAAGTAGTGGGGGCAAAGGTACAAATTTGTGAAGATATGGTAAATCAAAGAGTAGAGTCAAGGCAAAAGAGAAAGCTATTATTACAGGAAATGAAAAACAGACGGTGACAGGAAGAGATAGAGAATACAAATTCAACAGTAAATCAACAGATCAGACAGCGGTTATAAAAAGAATAAAAGGATAAAACTAAAGGCTCTGTATCTGAATGCATGAAGCATTCGAAACAAAACAGATGAACTGAGAGTGTAGGTAGAAATAAATAAGTATGATCTGATAGCTGTTACAGAGATGTGGCTGCAGAAGGACAAGGATTGGGACCTGAATATTAAAGGATAAAGAACATTTAGGAAGGAAAGGAAGAGAGGAAAAGGTGGAGGGGTGGCTCTGTTGGTTAATGTTGGGATTAGCACAATAGAGAGGGATGACCTAAGTTCAGGAAACCAGGATGTGGAAATTGTTTAGGTAGAGATGAGAAATAGTAAAGGCAAGAAGTCACTTGTGGGAGTTGTGTACAGGGCCCCTAACGGTAACCATGTAGTATGGAACATAAAGGAAGAATTAATGGGAGCTTGTCAGGAAGTCACGACAATATCATGGGAGATTATAATATACATTGTCACGACTCACTGGGAATAGTGCACAGCAATATCAAGCCCCACTGCTCCCTGAGCTGTGACAAATGTGAAAAAGTTTGATCAACCCACCTTACTGTTTAATTTAGGTTAACAGAATACAAGCACCAGGTTTCTAAGCTGTTTACAATTTATATAAATGACTTGGATGAAAGGATGGATGGGATGGTTGCCAAATTTGCCGATGACACAAAGATAGGTAGGAAAGTAAGTTGTGAAGAGGACATAAGGAGGCTACAAAAGATATAGATGGGTTAAGTGAGTGGGCAAACTTCTGGCAAATAGAGTATAATGTGGAAAATGTGACATTGTCCAATTTGGCAGGAAGAATAAAAGAAGCATATTATCTAAATGGTGAGTGATTACAGAGCTCTGAGGTTCAGAGGGATCTGATGTCTTAGTGCATGAATCATAAAAGGCTACTATACAGGTACAGCAAGTAATTAGGGAAGCTAATAGAATGTTATCATTTATTGTGAGGGGAATTGAATACAAAAGTAGGGACGTTATGCTTCAGTTATACAGAGCACTCATGAGACCACATCTGGAGTACTGTGTACGGTATTGGTCACCTTATTTAAGGGAGGATGTAAATGCTGTGGAAGCAGTTCAGAGAAGGTTTACCAGACTAATACCTGGAATGGGCAGGTTGTCTTATGAGGAAAGGTTGGACAGTCTAGGCTTGTATCCACTGGAGTTTAGAAGAGTAAGAGGCAACTTAATTGAAACATATAAGATCCTGGGGGGACTTGACAGGCTGAATGTGGAAAGGATGTTTACTGTTGTGGGAGAATCTAGAACTAGGGGGTCACTGTTCAAAAATAAGGGGTCGCCTATTTAAAATGGAGATGATGTGACATTTTTTCTCTGAGGATTGTGAATCTTTGGAATTCTCTTCCTGAAAAGATGGTGGAAGCAGAGCCTTGGAATATTTTTAAGACAGAGGTGGATAGACTCTTGGTAAGCTAGGGAGTGATAAGTTATCAGAGGTATTTGGGATGCACATTTCAGGTTACTGTCAGGTCAGCCATGATCTTATTAAATGACAGAGCAGGCTCGAGGGGCTGAATGGCCTACTCCTGCTCCTTGTTCCTATGCTTGTATTACCATTCACAAATTGGCTGCTATGTTTCCGCCATTACAATAGCGACTATAATTCAAAAGTACTTCATTAGCTGTAAAGAAGTTCAGAATTGTTATGGGACATCCTGAGACTGTGAAAGCAGCTATATAAATGCAAGCTCTTTCTTTCTTAAAATAAAAGCAAAATACTGCAGATGCTGGAAATCTGAAATAAAAACAGAAAAGGTTGGAAAAACTCAGCAGGTCTGACAGCATCTGTGGAGAGAGAAACAGAGTTAACGTATCGAGTCCATATAATTCCTCCTCTTCTTCTGTTCTTTCTTATTTGCAGTGTGTAATGGATTTGATACTTAAGTGGCAGGATGTAGATTTAGCCTATGCTTTTTGACACAATGGGATACTGTTTGCAAGCTGAATATCTAAATGTCTGATCAAAGCAAAATAATACGGATGCTGGAAATCTGAAATAAAAACAGAAAACACTGGAAAAACTCAGCAGGCCTGGCAGCATCTGTGGAGAGAGAAAAACAGAGTTAACGTTTCGAGTCCATATGACTCTTCTTCAGAGCTCTGAAGAAGAATCATATGGACTTGAAACACTAACTTAATTTCTGTCTCCACGGATGCTGCCAGACCTGCTGAGTTTTTCCAACATTTTCTGTTTTTATTATCTAAATGTCTAAGTTTGCTCCCTTTGCCTAACTGGGAACTGGTTGCCCTCTTAGGTAACAATGAAATAATATTTGCGCATTCCTATATTGTAAGGTGGTTAGATATTAATTCTGATTTGACTGGCAGTGAAACAAGTGCTGTCGGCTGAATAATATGTGATTACGACTTTATGCCTGAAATGTTGATAAATGAAACTGGAACATTCAATAACATTTTAAGAAAAACCTACAAGTTGGTTTTCTTGAAAATATATTTAAAAAGGTCATGAAACTCTGGGTGGGATTTTCCAGTCCTTCAAGCAGCGGACAATATCACCGGCAGGACGGGAAAATTTGGAGAGTCACTGGCGGGACCGGAAAACCCGGCCTCTGTATCCATTAGTTTCCTTTCTAAATGAATTGCAGTTGTCGAGTACGATTTCATAACTCTATCTTGAAATTATGTTTTGGAGAAATGATGACAAAGCTGCAGATGTGAAAATGCAACGAATGTCAATGAAAACTGTCAAACTTTTAAAGAAAAATAGACTTCACATGCAGAAATAACAATGGACCAGAATCGCAGTCACATCAGGAATAAAGAATAAACTTGCATTCATGTAGTAACTACCACATCCTCGGGATACCCCAAAGCACATTTTAGCTTCAGCAGCAATATTTAGTCACATAGTGGTGAACAGAAAGCTGCATGGGATACCTTTAACTAAGGTAACTTAATTTCAGGAGTACAAAGTAATACAATTTTGATGAGGGAAAATTAATGATAAACAGACAAATATTATGAATGGAAAAAAAGAGTGATGTGACATTTGAACTCAAGTGGTATGTTACAGTTCACCCAGGGAGTCCAAGTTGCTATGGCAACATGCACTTTTACACGGATGTTGTAGTCTGGAGCTATGGTTGTGACTCCAACTTCCTTTCCATCACATGGCTGACCAGGAATCTCTCCTGTCTTACTGCCTGCTATAGGATTAGAAAGATTTGCAGGTTGATACTCAAACTGTTTGGCCATGTTATAAACCCACCTCCTTAGCCAGCAATCCTGAGGTGGGACTTGAGACCCAGAGCTTCTGGCTCAGAAACAGGGACACTACCCGCTGTACCACAAGACTTCCTTGAACTCAAGGATGCGCATATGTAACACAAAAGAACAACTTTTACCTGTGTCAAGACAAGGGTAAAACATCCCTGCGATGAAATCTGTCACTGTTTTGCTATTTGATTTGGAAAAAATGTTTCTATTTCTTCTTACCCCCTTTGCTTTGATAGTGGACTCTATTCACACCTGGCTTTGCATTATGCAGCCTTTCGGTGAGAACCAGAAATCCCGATGATATCTCCAAATGGCACATCAAAACAGATTTTCTCCTCTGTTGCATCGTTTACCCATTCTTAAAGCAGAAAATGTGTCTCAGCAATCTATTCAAAGTAAACAGAAAAGAGGAAAGTAAGTACTAAAATATCATGCATTCACCCTGCAGTTTAGACACCTTGGGCAGAATTTTGTCCTCGAGGGGCAGGCGGGCCTCACCGGCTCGGCGGCGGGCGGGCAGCCGATCGCTGCCGCCGAAACGGGCCCCTCCGCCATTTTGAGTGGGCGGGCCAATTAAGGCCCACCCAGTGGGCCGCCCGATGGGAAGCGCTATGCTCTTCCTGTGCAGGGGGGGGAAGGATTCCCCAAGAGCGCACATCTCCCTAAGGCTAAGTGCTGCCTCAGGGAGATCGCTGACAGCTTTTGTAACTTGAAAAATAAAAAAATGATTAACATGTCCCCCTCACGTGACAATGTCACACGAGATGGGACATGTTAATAAATATCAAATAAACTTTATTAAAGTTTTTAAAAACTGACATGAAATCTCATCCAGTGGATGAGGTTCCATGTTTTTTCAGAAGCCCGCTGGGGCTCCTGGCCTGCCCGCCAGCCTTAAGGTTGGACGGGCAGGGCCTTTAATTGGCTTAATGATCCTGTCAATGGCCTAAATTGGCCATTGACAGGTCGGCGGGCGGGCAGCTGATCGCGCTGTCCGTCCGCCTTCCTGAATATTTAAATGAGGTCGGATTCCCCCCGACGTCATCCCCGCGTCATTTTCGCGTCGGTGAGCGGGCCCCGCCCCCAACTCGCCGACGGAAAAATTCTGCCCCTCTAATCAGCCACATTGCGAACCGGCTCAAACAAAGAGGCTATCAAAGTATTTTACTCATTGCAACAGGCTGAGTTTTACACTTAATTGAGTTAATAAAAATTTCAATTTCTCCAGCAAAATGTTTCCATTTCGAACAGCAAATTTGAGAATGATGAATTATTTGCTGATCACATTATTCCCCATAGTGGATTCTGAATGGTCCTCAGATTTAAATAATGTTCTGTGGATTTAAAGCTCATAACTGAAGTCAGTTTTTCAACTTTCATTTGTTGATTCCAGTCAGCAATCATTCTAGAAAGGTTTTTCATGCTATGATAGATCACATTGAGGAGTGTTTGGCCGGATTCAATAGGTTGGCTTTCAAAAGCTTCGCTGTGAATACTCTATTTGCATGCTACCGTTTCAGTGTCAAAGGAAAGTACACAGTACGCAGCAACTCCCTGTTTGTAATCTTTCAATGCTGTCTTTTTTTGTATGTTTGTTTCTTGTTTTTCACTTAAACCATTACCATTTGCAGCAGCAGAAACATTTATATTGTTGTGGTTCCCTGGAGATATTATCCTTTCAATGAACATACACAAGCACTGAAGCTGTGGCACTGAAGAAATAGTGATCCCCAGACTTTATTTCAAGTTGCAAGGCTTTTTTTAACCTTTCATATGAAATTCAGCCTCCCAGTGCAGAGCCACCTTATAAGTCCTGTTTCACAAGCTCGTCCAAGAATTATCGATGACTAAGACCAATTGTCCTGCCTTTGACAACAGTAACCTATATAAATGTAATAAAATGCCCCCAATACTCTTTATAGGAACATTATGAAACAAAATCTGACACTGAGCCATGTAGGGAATATTAGATTTGAAGATCCAAGGCTCGATAATAGAGGTAGGTTTTAAGGAGTGTCTTAAAGGAGGGAAGTGAGGTAGGGAGGCAGAGAGGTGAGGGTATTTCAGCTTTTAGGCAACTGAAAGCACAGCCAACAATGATGATCAGTGAAAACAGAGATGCACAAGAGACCAGTTTTAGAGGAGGGCAGATGCTTTGTGGGGCTTAAGGAGATTACAGAGATAGGGAAGGTTGAGGCCATGGAGGGATTTGAAAACAAGGAATGGAATTTTAAAATCAAGCTATTGCTTGATCAAGAGCTGATGTAGGTTAGTGAGCACAGGGCTAATTGGGGAATGGGACTTAATAAATACAAGTTGAAGTCCTCCAAAACTCTGCCACCCATGCCTTAAGTTTACCAAGGGGAGAATGTGGGAGACCAGTTAGGAGTACGTTGGAACAGTCAAGTCTAGAGGTAACCTTCATTAAGAAGCTCCTTACAATCCTCCCACTGCAGCATCCAAATGTTTCCTAAATAATTCCAGAATATTTGTATCCAGGAATCCGCCCTGTGTGTTGACTACTCTTTGGGGTAACATTTAACTTTCACTAAATTTGGAAAGTAAGCAATAACATACTCACTGTTTAATTCCCTTTCCATTGTCTTCAACAGAATGGAAAATGTGGAGGAAAGCTGTGTAATGGGTGACTAGTTCACGCCTGCCAACTTTCCCTCGGTGGTGGAATTTAAAACCTGCCTCTTTGCACAAAGAAGAATTTCCTGATCTCTGTCCTAAATTTGTCTTTTGCTCGTTTGAAGCCTCCTTCTTCTACTCTGATAATTTACTTTAAAGTAATACCAGAGTTTTCTTCTCATACTCTTAATGATCTTGTTCTCCTATGATTGTCTCCTCACACACCATTCTGGATTAGTAAGTTTCTCTAGTCTTTCTTCATAACTCACGCCCTTATCAATGGGGATCAACCCTCGTGGCTTTTCACTGCACTGCCTCAACCATTTGAAAGCCTCTTGTGCCTTGGCTAGCAAAACTGAACCAAATACCTACGAACACACAAAATAGGAGCAGAAATAGTCATTGTGCCCCTTGAACCTGCTCTACCATTCAATAAGATCTTGGCCGAACTATTTGTGTTTTGAGTTCTACATTCTCAAAATGCTCCCAACAACCTTTGATTCCCTTGCCTAACAAGAATCTCTCTACCTCTACCTTAAAAATATTCAGTGACCATGCTTACCACTGCCTTCAGAGGCAGAGAACTCCAAAGTCTCACAACCCTCTGAGAGAAAACAAATTCTCCTCATCTCTGTTCTATAAAGGTGACCCCTAATGTTCAAACAGTGTCCCCTAGTTCTGGACTCACCCACAAGAGGAAACATCCTTCCCAAGTCCACCGTGTCAAGACCATTCAGAATCTTTTATCCTTCAATCAAGTCACCCTCACTCTTCTTAACTCCAGTGGGAACAAACTCAGCCTGTCCAGCCTCCCCTCATAAGACAACCCACTCATTTCAGGTATCAATCTCGTAAACCTCCTCTGAACCACCTCCAACGCATTTACATGCTTGCTTAAATAAGGAGGCCAAAACTGCACACAATATTTGAGATGCGGCCTCACCAATACTCAAGATGTGGTCTGCGCAGAACAATGTAAACTTTGATTAGGGTCTTCCACTTCGACCTTTAATGATGAGAGCTACAGGTTGTTGGGCTGCGATAATAATGTATCACGTATCTCTGAACAGGAGGGTGTTTTTGAAGAACCATATTGTATTGCCTGGCTGCAGAAAACACACTGGTCATAAGGAGAAAGTTCCTGAATGATAAATTATTAATGTTGACAGGACAAGAAGGCACTCATAGAACAATAAATTCATGATGTTACATACTCTCTAGATGATCCAACAAGTTGCCTGAGCATTTCTTACATGATGTTGTACTGAACACTGTGTAAAGTACAAGCTGCTTGTGGTCATCTCAGTGTGGGACTTGACTTTGCTGCCTCTTTTGTTTGTGACTGCAGCCTAAGTTCCAACTTCCACTTGTAGGCCTCAGCAAACACTCAATGCAACAGACTCTTTGTGGAAAAGAAAGAAAAAAAAACTTTGTCTTTCACAACCTTAGGATGCCGCCAAGAAACTTAGAGCCAATTAAGTATTTTATTGAAGTGTAGTCACTGTTGTTCTCTAGGTAACTGCAGCAATCTATTTGTAAACAGCAAGGCCCCACAAACAGAAATGAAATAAATAACCAGGTAATCTCTTTCAATGGTGTAGGTTAGATTCGTAGAACGAAATAACACAGAAGGAGGCCATTCAACCCATTGTACCTATGCCAGCTCCTTGAAAGAGCTACCCAATTAGCCCCACTCCCCTATCCTTTCTCCATAACTTTGCAATTTTTGGTTGAGGGAAAAAATATTAGTCAGGACTAAGAGAGACCTCTCCTCCTTTTCTATGAACTGTTCCATGATGTCTTCACGTCCACCCATGAACACAGACAGGGCCTTACTTAATGTCTCATCTGTAAGATTTTACTATTGGCATTAGTAACTTCTTTGAGAGCGATATCCATGGACACTACAAAGTTATACTGCCTATTCTTGCAACCTTCTAGACAGAAAAAAAATGCATGCAACTGCACTAGACAAATGTAGATGATAGCGGCCATTTGGCTCAGCACAGTTCATTTCCTCAGAATATAAAAGTAACTTACAATTGGCTCATTATGTAACCCAACTCTATCGTCAGTGAACCAAAGGCTTTTACCCCTATGATCCCACCTGGAAGAACGTTCCAAACCTTGCTAACTCTGCATGTAGGAGTTCATCCTGACATTGTTCTTTCCACCATTGCTCTTTCATCAGTTTCAGTATCAGCTCTCTTGAATTGGTATTGTGATTTATTTTTAAGTAGTCCCCTGGACTTACCTTATTTACGCTTAATACCTTATGTACGTCTCTAAGGTCCTCTCATAGGCATATCCATTGACAGTTAAAGATCCCTAGTTTTTTTCAGACTTCCCTTCTAATTCAGTCTTTTGACAGATAGAATCAGCTTTGTGGCTCTCCTTTATGCTACGTCTATGATTTGGTTCTTCCAAGTACTGAACACATGACTTGACCCAGAAGTATTGTTGCATATTCTCTTAGCTTTGTTCACTGCAGTTTTGCAGGGATTTATGAAGCGCCAAATATACTCTCACCCCAGATTCCTTTCTCCTCCACTTTGAGCTACCGCCGCGACGAGAAAATTGACATATTTGCATTCAACAACAATCATGTGTGTTCAACCGCATTCATTTACACTCATTTGACATCAGTTGCACTCAAAAGCAATCATTTAGCTATCATTTGCGCTCAGAATTGACCATTTAGTTATCATTTGGTATCGCAAGTAGCAATTAACAGACCTCATTGTTATCAATTGCCACCAAACTGCAGCGCTCAAACATTTGTGATTTGCATAATTATTTACCTTAAGCATTTTGACACCAAAAATGATCTTAGAATTTTTGTTCCTGAGGAAACTCTTAAGTTATAGCGATCATGACAAAATTTCACTAGGTTTTATAGATCAGTTGTCATCGTATTGTGCCATGGATTTTTCCAGCTAATGCAGTATTTTATGTACGCAGTGTGTAGGGTCAGTGCACAGATCATATGGTTGTGGGGGGTTGGGGGAGCCTCCCTAGTTTTTTCCTAATTCCTGTATATGGGTGACCATAAGTACATGCACCTTATTCACCTCAGTTCATCCAGAGATGAAGAATGAACGGAAAAAAATGCATCAGCGGAAATCACGTAGTTATCCACTTGGAGTTAATTTGCAAGTATATGACCAAGATTTTACAACCCCTCCTGCCCGGCAGGATATTACAGCCCCGCTGAACTGAATGGAGATTTAAAAGTCTCGCCGTATCTGCCGGGGGAGGCACGCTGGGACGGGGCTGTAAAATGCTGGCCTATGTTTCCTATATTTTTAGTTCCTTGTTGCAAGCAGTCTGGTTATATGCTTGAACTATAGGATTGATGTACACGTGAACTTGCACAATTCACCATTGTCAGGATTAGACCATTTTGGCCAAGCTCCACAAAGGCTGACTTGTATGGAAAAATTACACTAGTTTACAATGAATCGGGACTTTGGCATTGAGAAATTACAAGATGCCGACTATCCAAGTGCCTCCGTGGTGTGATACCCTGTGTTGTGTTTCCACTGAAATCAGACAAGTGAAATCAGTATTGTGATGCAAAAGGTACACTGAATCAAGACACAAGGCAAAACAGAATTTGAAATGTATTGGGCCTCGTATACGCCTTCATAAATCTGCATCAGTGCTTAAAAGTAGACATATTAAAGCTGAGCAGAATTTGATGATGGCAGTGCTGTCTCAATGCAATTTCAATCAACTTCAACATGGATAGTAGACAAAAATATAAATTTAAGATCAGGCAAGTTGTCACCCATATCAACACTGATGTACACACAAACATCATTTATGGAACTTATGGGAACTGCTGCAAGATGATCAGATTTCCTGCTCACTAAAAACATCTGCTGAAGTGTAATTCCTATTCACACATTATTGATGAGTCCAACTTCTGTACACCGTGCAACTGCTGATCATCTTACCGCAGCAACATATGCACACTCACATTCACATTCTTGGGCATCGGCACATGACCAGCATACACATCTCAGAAATGATTCTACCCAGGCAAAGTTGCCATCTTCCAAAGAAAAAACAGATGATATCCTACTCTTTAGTGCCTAATACCGAAGACCACACACAATCAAACCTTGAGAAAAGAACATGGCCTTTGGAGCCAAATCTGCATTTTCCACAGCTGATAAAACCTCCAGATCAGTTACTGCTCTCATTTTACCAATTGCATAGATATCCTCTGCAATGGCTATACCACTTTGATGTTTGGTTCCTCGACTTTGCAAGTGATTGTCGAAGCAAGCAACCTGCAATCGAGAGGCAACCTCATACCAAGTTCAGGGATTCTAAGTATGGAAGTAATGGCATTTACTATCTTCATGACAGATTTGTTTGCACCATGGACAAGTTTCACTAGCTTTCCATTAAGTCCTTCAAAAGAAAAGCAGCTGTAGACCCAAAGTGGCCCCAAACCCTTAGCAACACCAACTAAATGAAATAACTGATGCACATTTTTAGTCATATGTCGACCAGTGTGCAAGGCTCAAAAAATTTCATAATAGTGAATGATCGCCCACCTATGTAGAGTAAAGGATTAAATCAGAAGCATCTTATGCCAATGTAATTATGATATAAAAGACACATGGCTAAGTAACAGAAGTCTGGAGGGAGGTGAAGTCCGAACTTGTGCAGAGTTCCACATGGAGTTGTAAACAAATAATAATGGTTTTAACAAACTACAGTATTGATTAGCTTACTTAGGGGAAAATAGACAAACCCCAAAGAACTCCATCTAGACCCCAAACACAGGGTGAAACATGGTGGCAGCAGATAGTGAGTAAAAGACCCAGAAAAAAACTCCAAAAGATTACAAACCTGACAAGCCTGCAGATTCTTGAACAAAAATTGAAAGAGGCGGATTGGAGACTCACCCAAAAAGTTGGAGCATCGTGGGTGCAGTAGATGCAAGCTGAGACACAGACACAGAGCCTGGACAGCAGTGAGCACAGACCAGAATCA
This sequence comes from Cetorhinus maximus, assembly GCF_964194155.1. Classification (NCBI taxonomy): domain Eukaryota; kingdom Metazoa; phylum Chordata; class Chondrichthyes; order Lamniformes; family Cetorhinidae; genus Cetorhinus; species Cetorhinus maximus. The sequence continues at coordinate 201,502,369 of NC_135880.1, forward strand.
GCAAGCAACACCAGTAAAGCAGTAAAATGTCCAGAGCTTGGCAGAAGCATGGAATTTACAGTGCCACTCCCATAACCTTTCCGGGGCACAGAAGGCTTGTAACAAGCTCAACATTGGAACAATGGAAGAAAGAGGTTTTCCAGGTATAGAACTGCTACTGCTTTGCACAAAAAGGAACAAAAGGATAATGTCAGTGCTTTACTCTATGCAGTTGGAGCTATTGCTGATGATGTAATAGTGAGACAAGGAGTCGATAAGACTTCAAACTCTTACGATGATGCCCTCTAGGCATTTGATTCGTATTTAAGCATTCACCAAAGTTTAATTATAAAGCAGGCAAAGTTTAACAAGTGAAAACAAAGGCCAGGTGAAAGCATGGATGTGTTCCTCAATGATGCATACAGGCTGGCAGAAAATTGCGACTATGGAATATTGAGGGATGAATTGATTTGCATAGTAGTTGGGGTGCTGGTTGGGGCACTGTCAGATCTCTTGCAAATGAGAGAACATCTAACTCTAAGGCAGTACAAACTGCGAGGCAGACTGCACTCAGAAAACAAAATAGTGTGCTTGTTTGCGGGAAAAGTGAGGTCCCTGGAAATGAATGAGTGAGGCTGTTCGATATGTACGCCAGAAGAGGGAAAGTGCATCAAAACAGAAGCCCGCGAAATGGGGAAATGTGCAAATGGGCAAAACCTACATGAATGGGAAGGATGCCCAGCAGGGGGAGCGGAGTACCATAACCGTGTGAAGTTGGACAATTTTAAAATTGTCTATATGATCTAAACACAGCCTGCAAAAAGAAATAAAACATATTTAGGTCAAACCACATACAAGAAGTGGAAGAACCACAGAGAAAGGAAATGACTTTCCTAGGAGAAGTGCATAAAACAGGAAATAAATATTAAAGCATTAAACTTGAAGTGGGTGGACACACCACAGTGTTTAAATTAGACACAGGGCAGGTGTTTCAGTCTTATCTGATAAAGTAAAGTGCTTTAAGTGCATTACACTGCAGCCACCATCCATCCAGTTACAAGGTGGGATTACACTGAAAGTCATAGGACAACACCTGGCAAAATTAAAATACAAGGATAGAGTAATCATTGAACATCTGTACGTCACACAAAACCAAGAATCATCATTATTAAGCAGGAAGGCATATATAGAATTGAAGCTGATTATCAAGTTGAAGCCGCTGATAAGCAGTACAGTAGCACAATTCAGGAATGAATTTCCAAGTTTATTTACAGGCTTGGGAAAACTGAAGACCAAATATCATGTTACCCTAAGAGCTGATGCTAAACCAGTTTGTCTCTTCACACCAAGGAAGGTGACTCACCCGCTCTTGGACAAAGTCAAGGGTGAAATTGAGCACATGCTACAGCAGGGGGTTATCTCTCCAGTGACCATACTGACAAAGTGGTGTTCTGGAATGGTCATGGTCCCAAAACCAAATGGCTCAATTCGAATCCACGTGGGCTTGATTCAACAAAACAAATCAGTGGAAAGTGAGATTTGCCCAATGGCATCAGTGGACTAGAGTCTTGTCAAACTAGCTAAAAGTACCCTGTTCACCAAATTAGATGGAAACAGTGGATTTCTGCCTCTGGACAAGGAATCCAGACTGCTGACCATTTTTATAGTGCAATTCGGTAGTTATTGCTTTAATAGATTACCATTTGGAATTGCGCCTGCTGCAGAAATATTCCAGAGAACAATACCTCAGACCCTCAAAGGCATGGAAGGAGTAATGGACGAGATACTCATACACGGTTCCATGAAGGAACAACATGACCGTAGAGTGAGAGCAGTCTTGAAGGTTCTACAGGATACATGTTTAACATTGAACGAGAAATGTGAATTTGCAAAACGTATGATTACATTTTTAGGGCACATGGTGCAAGCCTCAGGAATAGCAGTCGCCTCACAGAAAACAAAGGTGATTAGAGAGTTTCCACAACCAGGAACATTACAGAGCTACAGAGATTCCTAGGAATGATTAACCAAGTAGGCAACTTCCTACCAAATTTGGCAGAAACCAATGAGCTGTTGAGACAAGGTCAGCAGTGGTTCTGGAATGTGGACCAGAAAAAATGTTTTTGAGAAGATCAAATATTTTCTAATTTCTCCTGAAATTTTTGTGCACTACAATCCAGAACTGCTGACCATAGGATGCATTGAGTACAGATCTGGGTGTAGTTTTATTCCAAGTACAAAGAGATGGTAAATGTAGACTAGTTTATTACGCCCCAAGATCACTCACAGACACAGAAAAAAGATATGCCAGTGAAGAGAAGGAAGCATTGGCAGCAACATGGGTGTGCAAGAAGTTCTCAGGCTACATGATGGAATTCAGGTTTAAAATTGAAAACGACCATAAGCCATTTATCACTCATCTGAACATGAAGAAGATTGAGAAGATGCCACCTAGAATTCAATGCTTCAGACTGAGACTAAGATGAATATGATTCAATAACTGAATATTCAAGGGTATGGACCAGACAACAACAGATGCGTTATGAAGAATACCAGTTAAAGGAATCAAAATAGAGGATTTACATTTCATCAAAGAGGTGGAAGCATACATGTCATTAAACATCTACCAGCTACTGCACAAAAGCTGCAGGAGACAAAACAAGCACAACAGCAAGATGACAATTGTGTCCAAATAAAGGAATACTGTCTGGAAGGATGGCCAGACCATGCCTCTAACAGCCCAATGCCATGGCAGTACTCCGAACAGAGAAGAAACTTCACACTCATTGATGATCTCCTAGTTTTTAATGACAGGATAATCATTCTGAGAACACTTCAGCTTGATATTCTCCAAAAAATTGATCAAGGTCGCTTAGGGATAACATAATGTCGAGCAAGAGCCCAGCAATCAGTCGGATGGCCAGGCATTACTCGTTCTATTGAAGAAGTAATTTTGAATTGCCTTATGTGTGCAGTGACCAGCTAAGAGCAAAGAGAGGCACTGTCACCCTTCACTTTTCCATCAAGGCTGTGGGAGTGCCTGGGAACAGATTAATTTGATTTCAAGACAAGGTATTTCTTATTGTCATTGATTACTGCTCCAGATGGATTGAAGTGAACAGATTGCACAGCATTATGGCGGAAGCAGTCAATCACTGAAGAGGATCTGTAACATATGGCATCCCGTACATTTTAGCGTCGGACAATGGTCCACAATTTGCTAATAAACTATCCCATGACTTTGCAGAGGAATATGGATTCATTCATGTGACTAGCTCACCTCAGTATCCTGAAGCAAATGGAGAAGATGAGCGAGGTGTTCAAGCCATTGAAGAGTTGAAGAAGAAGAATGATCTCAACTTAGTTTTTCTTAGTTATCGAACCTCACCCCTACAAAGTGATTCTCACCATCAGAGTTGTCAATGGGAAGATGACTGAGAACACAACTTCCAGTTCTGCAACAGAAACTTCCGTCAAATATCACCTTGGATGACCATGAGAGAGTTAAAAAGCGTGAAGAACAGGGGCACAAACAAGCTTGTAACTTCAACTTCACGCACAGAGCAGGAGACTTATCAGTGCTACAGCCCAGGGAGAGAGTATGGATACGAGACCAACAGAAAGAAGACATAACAGTAGAAAGAGTTCCACAATCAAGATCTTACAGGATTGAGATGGGAAATATAAGGCGAATATGTAGCGTCTTATCCTTGTAAAAAAAAGCCAACAGAGACTTGGGCTTACTATTCAGAACTGGTTGGAGATAAGGAACAAGGAACAAGACAAAGCTCTACAGCCACACAGGAGAAGGACTTTCATGTTGAACAGAGAGAGAGAGTGCAGAATGTCCTTGACCTCACAAAGATTGAAACAAGATCCAGGAGATTGGACAAAGCACATCAGAGACTAACCCTGTGTAGTCTGAGACTTTGCAGAGAGATATAGAACAATGTATATAGTTGGGATAAAGACTTGGGGGAGGAGATATAGAGTAAAGAGTTAACATCAGAAGCACCTGATGTAACTATGATCTAACGACATGTGACTAAGTAACAGAAATCTGGAGCAAGGAGAAGTAAAACCTATTGCCGAGTTCCTCAGATGTACATAGAGCTGTAAATAAATAATAATGGTTTTAACAAACTACAGTCTCGAGTAGCTTACTTAGGGAAAATAGACAAACCCCGACGAACCCCATCTAACACACAACAAAACCGTTGACAGTGCAAAAGCTCAGCTTTTCAGTTCTCTTCTTGCATGTTATATGAAAAACTTCAACTAAATGTTGGTCAAAATCATCAGGTTGAATGGCACGCAGCACAGGGTCAGTAATATAATGCCATGCCCTCTATTCATTTGCTTTCCAGTATGCCAGATGTTGTTTGATAGACCTTGGAAAGCAAGAGATGAAGTTTGGTGGCTTTATACTGAGCAGCCTCTGATCAACTATGTCAACATATTTACTCATGCTGTGTGTGTCCAGTGATATTTTGGCTTAAACCAGAGCCTAAGTAGTTGCCTGACAACTCCTAGAAGGATACCGTGCATGTAGTCACTGGCAGTTCCTTGTATCAAATTTTAATTTCCCATGGTTGAAAACCATGAAGAACCTTTTATTCCTTGCATTGGCTTTCCAGTTGCTTTGGCTTCAATTGCATATTGTACTGTTTCTTTGTGATTCCTGCAAGGCCCATCAACTTTCTCAGAATCAAAAGGAAATACCCTGGCAAGGCCCCTGTCAGCTTCTATATCTTGTCCCAGTTGTCTGCAATTAGGACAACAAAGTTCACCATTGAATTGTGTCATGTTCGTGACACTAGTCTTTGCAGGCAAATCACTGGTTCGACATACAGGAAGTACCTTTACATTGATTTCAGCTCTGAAATGATTACAGCTCACATCAGAACCATCCGTGTACAATTCTTTGAGTGAATCACAAAGTGGCTTCAAGTAGGGACTCATGCATGGTTTCTCCTCATGAAACCAGAGCCTGCCAGGGATAATATTCCCTGGGTTTAGTCTCATCGTACTAGGGAGCTCATTTATAGCTAAATAAATAACCATAAATTCCCTTTGCTAGATTTGAACACCTGTGCCCCATCGACATACCACATGAAAGAAATGTGATTAGGTTGAACATGAATCCCTCAGGCTGAAAAATTTGCCGGTACAGAGCACCACCACAGATGTCACATATGTTCTTTGAGACTTTTTCCCCAGTAGTGAACCTATAAAGGAGAGTCTGATTAAAATTAGATCTTTTGAATAGGCTCTTCAGCTGTCCTTCTAATGGAGCTTCAATAGAGAATGGCAATTCTTCAGCATTTTCCCTCACGCTTCCACAGCTAGTATTTGTGAACTGACTAATACTACTACTGTCGCCTAAGAACGTACCACAACAATCACAAAACCTGTGAAGTGATTTGTAACAAGTGCAGAGATGTATTGCAAGAGTTCTGGGAAGGACAGTGCAATTCAAAGAGGTGTAGCAAATCAGCCAGACATTCTCCAGAAAGTCCATGCCTGAGTGCAAAGGTCAATGTCAATAATACAGTTCCCAGGACTGTAGTGAGGGCACCTGCATGGAGAAGTGGGTCGACTTCATCAACTGTGCAATTAAGAGAACTCTCAATGGCCAGGTCCAGTTCTTTTTTCTAGCAAAGGAAAGTTGTCTCATATCCCGGTAGACTCTTCTTCATCCTTAACTGCTGCAAACAAATTGCCCAAGAATAAGCACATGAAGACATATACATATGAGGGAGAAATGTGCTGGTCATCAGCAGTCTCTTGCCAGAAAAATATTCAAGGGCACATGGATTTTATTCAAGAGTGGAATCTTGTGCAACAGAAACTCAAGTACTAGCAGTCTGCTTCCCAGCTCACCATGTCATAGCAGAATGTGAATCAGTTTGACATAAACTACAATTATACAAATTTTAATTCAATGTGACATGGAAAACCACGTTAAATAGATACATAACGTACAGTCTAAGTGACTCAGTTAAGTATAATTTGTTGTGCAAGCTTTTGAGTTCAACTGACAGCATAACCAGTCAAGCTGTCTTCATCTCAGCACAAAAATTAGATTCATTTAACTTCAATATATTGGAAATAAGAAATAAATTTCAGAGCAAACATTCATTGAACAAGACCTGTGTTAATTTGGAAGGTACTCAGAATAGATCACTGTTTTGTGAATGCCCTTTATGATTAAAACAGAATAAAGAAAGGGACTAAAAACAGAAAATGCTGGAAAAGCCCAGCAGATCTGACAGCATCTGTGGAAAAAGAAACAGAGTTAATGTTTCGAGACTGAGTCTCTTCAGAGCTATAGAGGAGTAGAAACGTGATGAATGTATACTTTTTAAGGAGGTGGAGCAGGTGAAGCTGGATGGAAGGTCAGCGATAGGTGGGGGCTGAGAGATTGACAAAGATTTTGCTTTTATAAACAAAGGGGCGTCTGCTATGAGGGCCCCATAGAGAGTTCAGTCTTACATCCTGAAATAATTTTACACATAGAGCTAAAGAGGTATTTGTTTATAACAGATATAACAGTTATATAAAAAAAGTTCTGTGTTATAACATTTAAGTGCCATGGTTTCTGGAGATGTATTTAAACACCTTTCATAACCATCATAACATAATTATACTGTGTTCCTTTTCTGCACCAGTCTTAGAATAAGTCCATTTACCTTCTATAATTTATAGAAAATGTCACCGGTATGAATAAACACCATTAATACAGTCCTCTCCATTAAAAATTTACCATGAAAAATCAGTATTGCTTTCTTAATCGAATTGTTGAATCCAGAAGCTATTTTCAGTTTCTTCAGATAATTAGCTTGGATATCAAAAGATAATTTTGACAGCTCTGTAAAATATGGTCGCCTGGTTTGCATTATTTATCTTCTTTTTTTATAAAATCCCTGCAGTTTATTAGAATGGCATGATGAAAAAAATGTTTAATTAAGAAAAAAAAAATTCAGGCTGTTTGGCCTGAATATGTGATAGTGTCCCTTTAGGCTTTTTCAAAGTTGCATGTGATTTGAATAAAACATTTAGATTTTAGATTATTAATGGGAAAAAGGCATGCCATAATGGTTATGCTGAACAGAAAGGATTTTTAAAATTTATTTTTGGTCTCTTCTCTTTGTGTCTGCTGAGCTTGGCAAAGACATTTAGTACCTCATGTTGATAACCATAAAGAACTTACAAGTGGCAAACACGCCAGTGTATTTTGTTTTGAAATGCATGTGTATCTTTTTTTTTATTAAGTTTTTAATTTTCTAGTTGCTGCATCCAAATTTAACCAATTAGGAACTTTATTCCAGGCTAAGTTCATGATACTACACTGGCTATGGTATTTATCAATCATACACAAATATTATTGATTGTATAAGCCAATATTTAAAAACATGTTGATACTGAACGTTTCAGGGGTATACAGAATTGCATATTTTTGTTTTCTTGCAAATATGCCTGGCCCATTAGTTTTTGAAGAGCTTTGAGATCTGACAGAGATGTTCAAAATTATTTTGGAGATTTGATGAAGTAACTGAGGAAAATTTAGTAACAGGTTGGTAAATAAAGAGTAAAAATTTAACATCATAGAGAAACAAAGGGGGCAGAGGGGATAGGCCATTTTTACTTCATTGTGCCGAGGATTGTTGGGATATTGAATGTCCTGCAAGCCAGAAACTCTAGTACAGGCAGCTTCCATATAACAGCCTTTCAAAGGAAGGTGGAGATAAACATTTTGAAATGTTTAAAAGGGTAAGAAAAAAGAGCAGAGTAATGGGATTAAATGGAGCATTCTTTCAGAGAGCTATGTACGATATATCAAATGGCTTCTGCCCTTTTTCAAACATTTGGCGATTCTCAGTAATGTGCTGACCTGCAGAGTCAACTGCTTAAAAATCAAATTAGGTAAGCAAAGGCAGTGTATTTCATAAATCATGGAGCTATTACAAAATATAAAATGCTTTATTCTTCACACAATTATAATTACATAAAGAAATTGACATTATTAACCTGATAGTTTTTTTTTTAATTGTCTAGTTATAAAATTTGGCATTACAGTTGCTGTTACATAGCCTACTCCTGATAATTCAACATGGTTTTTGCATGAAAAGGAATAGTATTATTGAGAAATTGGAATGAATTTTCCAGTACCTCACCACCCCCCCCCTCAACCCCAACCCAGCCGACAGAGGCAGGTTGACAGGTGAAGGAGACATAAAATTGGACATCATGGTAGCAGCGCTATACCCGTCACTTGCCCACCCACACGCGCAGGTATTTTACCCACGGAGAGAGGAGGCCTTGGATGGCCCGCTTTCCTGTGGGTCAATTGAAGATCTTCAGTGACCAATTAATGGCCACTTAGGGGCCTCCTCCTGTTTTCGCTGGGATTTTTTAGGGGTTAGCATGGAGAGACATTCACTGAGTGTCCAGCCCACCCAGTAAAAGCTCGTGCCCTGATTGCCGGGCCAGGAGGGTATCTCCAGTTTGGGCACCCTGCGCCCATTGGAGGCCCTCATCACCAAGGTAGCACCCCGCCCCCCCCACCCCCACCTGGCCCCCATGTTTTTCTCCTCTCTCCCTGCTCTATCCACCCAGCCTCCTAACCTCAACACTGGGGTTTGCCAATCTGGTCCCAGTGAGACCCAAGACTCACCTTGTTCTGGGCTCCTGGTTCCTCTTCTTCAGGGGACTCACTGTAATCCCAGCAGTAGCCACCACTTCCGGTAGTGCTGCTGGGATAGGAGAGGTGCTGGCCATTTGATTGGCCGGTAGCTCTTGGAGCAGGGATTTCCTCTTGGTTGAGGGCAAGCCAACCTGCCCCCACCAACCATCCCCTGCCCCCTGCAACTGTCCCCGGAAAATTCACCCCACTGTGAATAATACAGGGACATGGATTCTTGCAAAACCAAATTATTAGACAAATTTGAATTAAGGGTACACTCTACTTTTAATAAGAGTTCTGGCATGGATGAAACAACTTAATGAGGAGATTCACTTTTGAAGGCTATGGTTATCTGTAGGGAACAAGAAGGAGAGAAGAAGGAGCTAGATGATAAGTTTGTATAAGACATTAGTTAGGTCACTCAGAGAACTGTGTGCTGTTTGGACTTCCCTATTGTGATGACTGTCACGTTAAGATCAGCTCAACTGAGTGATTTGTTCAACCAATGTGTGGCTGGCGTGGGGGAATAAATTCTAGGGAGGGGTTCCCTGAGGAAAAATGGCTGTATGAGGGGCTGGCTGGATAAAAGCAGCCACAGAAGCTCTTGTGTAAATAAAGTTCACTTTCTTTGACTAAGAAGCCTCCCAGAGCGTGTTTCTACATCTATTTTAGGATGGGAAACTATAGGGGAGATTTGTCTCCTGAGGACTTTTCAAAGAAGGCTAACAGAAGACTTAACAGAGATTGTTAAAATTCTGTGAACATTTCTTTTGGCTGGGGAGTCAATGATGGGAAGTCATCAATATAATATTGTCACTCGGCAAGTGAGGACAGTGATTAGGAGAAATTGCTTCACATCGATGGTTGTTGGAGTATGCAATGCTTTGTCACAGACACTAGTTGAGGCAGCCATCGTTAGATCTGTTAAGTGAAAAATTGATAAATTCTTGAAGCAGAGCAAGATGCATGGAAGTGGAAGGAGAACAGAGCAGTAGGAGTATTTCTGAAATGCTTTGAAAAGAGTCGGCACATTAACTTTACTAGTTTTAATGGGCCAGATCTTGTTGGAGCACGGCATCTCCCAGCATATATTATTAGTTAGGCTTTTTCCTTCCCCCCCCCTCAGCTTGAAAATATTTTGTCCCAGTATCTCGCTGGGAGTACAACCTTATGAACCTAGATTTATGGTGGTAATGAGGGTGAAAATGCCCAATTCCACCGTCACTCCTGTGAAACTGATGGCAACTTCTGAGGTCCGCACATGCGCAGTCAAGTGTGGAAAACCAGAAGTTGCTGGAATTGATTCTACGCTTCTCCAGAGGATGCAATGTTGAATTTCCCACCGACTTCAATCAAATAGAAATCACTGAACTGATGAAAAATTGCCCATTTATGCTGTTGATCTCATTGTGAAAAAGCTATGCATTGTTTAATGAGGTGTAATTGGGTTTTTGTGAGTGCACTAAGCTAATAATTACCAATGAAACACCTCTCTGGCCCTGAAAAACTAATTTTATATTTGTGGAAATTTCAAATGAAAAAAAAAATTCTCAATAGTTTAGAGGACACTCGGATTCCCCGCCAACTCTTCAGATGGAGGAAGGTGAGACCCCTCCATCCGAAACATTTTGGCTATTGTTTCTGAGCCTAATCATTTGTTTTATGGAGACTGTCTAGAGAAGTCCAGAAATGAGAAAAGGACATTGAAGTTATAATTCTCTAATTTACGTTTTTTTAAAGAAGGTATTGATCATGTGGGGTACTTGCTCTTCAGTATATTAATACTTGGTCAATTTTGTCAAATTGTCACAAAGGTCAGTTTTTCCAGTCTTTTTTCAAAATATCTATGAAATAGTTAATGTAAACTAATTGAAAATGCTACATGATTTCTATTTATTACTTATCGTTTTAGCAAAATTGATTGTCTCTTAAAAGCACTATTATTGTAAATGTTAATTGGTGGCTAACCTGATTTTCAAATAACTCAATGTACGGCATTTGCTGAAAGAAGCAAGTAATTTAATTGAGAAATTGCAAGCAATTCATCTCACTCAAGTACGAGTAATTGTCTTCTAAAGATGGAACTTTGCAGTCAAATTCTTGTACCATCATTAGAATCACAGGAGACTGAATATCAAACATGAAATGACTTTTTTCTTCTGAAAGCCTTTGTCAATAGGAAAAGCAACACTTTTACATGATAATGAAAGTTTTTAGTACAGAAAGACGTTAAGTGATTTGATAAAGACTGGCCTTTCTCTTGATTTTTATATTTTTTTGTGTACCAGGCAGATTGTTGACATTTCAGATATGCAATTGAACACCAGAGGAATAAATACTTAAATATAATACTTAAGCCATTTTACAGTTGACCAACTCAGACTGTGTAGTGTCATTTTTCATCTTTTGTTGTCCACAGTCATTTGAAACCTGAATATCTCAGCCTTGTACTAATAGATTGATTCATATTTACCACATTGTCTTTAGGCGAATCCATTGTTCTAAATTCAAACAAGATTGTATCCACTTTGACAAGAATGTTTCACTTTACCATTGACCAAAACCAAAATTATTTGTTGAACTCTCAAATGTGCATTTTTTACTTATGTCAAACTAATTCACATGAACACAGTAATCTTCAGAAAATAATGTCAACAGGCAGTCAGCCAAGATTCTTACCACCGGTAAATCTAAGGGCCAAATACATTTTATTCACAAATCAGTAAACTAAGAATTGGCTGAAAATTCAAGGCCATAATGAATCAACTAATTCATTCTCCATGGCAATGCCTCTACCAATCAGAGTCCACTTGCCAACCAATCAGCACTCTCTTCTCATACGGTATAAAGCTGTTGCTTCCCCTGACATTGGCATTCTTGCAATTGTCCTGATGAGTGCAAATTGAAAAGCTTCAACAAAATGCCATTTTTCAGCATTACTCAAGTTCTGTCCACCAAATGACGAATTAGCTATTTCTTGATTGGCATTTAAAACTTTAGCTGCGTAACTACATCCTCACCCTTACCCATTGGAATATATTTTTAATGAACTCCATGATATTATGGGTGGGATTTTAACTCACTGAAAACCCATTCGCTTATACAGAGTTAAAATCGGGCTCTATGTCTGCAGATACCCCAAATATCACATCAGTTAATTGGGTGGGTGTAAACAAGAGAAATCCCTCCCAAAATCCAGGCAGATGTCTTGTATTAAAGTAGATGTGCAGAAGCTGACCATATTGTGAAAAATAGCATTGAGTTCATTCCCATTTCAGTTTCCAAATTCTGCTTAAATTTGTATTGATTGTGGATATAAATCCATCCTAATGGAGCATTGCAATCATAAAATGCATATAGAATTCTGTAATACCAAATAACTGGAGGCAGTGTAAAATAGCATTATCTGTAGAATGTGTTTGTATAGAAGTACTGTGTATTTAGCCTTGACAGATTGCGTGCCTGATGCTTCATTTCTGCTGCTATAAAACAGCGCATGTATTTAAATGACAAAAGGATTTGTTACTTTGACTCTGAATACTTGGTATGCGTCTGTTGATCTAACTGCAAAAAGAAAATACAGGAATGGGGAAGGTATGGAATGGAATATGCAAGTGAGGAGTACTTAATAGCTAAGCAGTGATGGACGTCTTCCCGTAGGTAGAATGAATTCCATATTCCCCCATTGCCAATTGTGTACTCTGTTACAAATCACAATTAGAATTTAGACTTGCATTGAATTAATCAAAAAGTTGTTTTTAATTATGTGGAAACATTTGTGCTAAAGGCAGTTAAGTGAATTCATGATGTTGCTAGGACGGATTGGGAAAGAGCTGCAGTATGAAATCTTGACACACAAAACCATAATGATCTATCTCGAGACAGCTTTAAGTTGATTTTCCCATCACTCGCCCTCTCAACTCTTCTTCAATATCGTGGTTTTATGTAACTTGTTGCAATCATTCCTAAAGGCCTTGTATTATCGAATTCAATCCTCTTTGGACCATCTGTCTGTTTACAAATAGTGTGCACGGTCTCAACAGAAGGTTTAGCAAGTAAAGGTGGTGGCAGATGTATTGAATCAGCTAATATTTACTGTAAACATAATTTTATTTGTTTGTTGTAAAATTACATCTTTGTAAAGAAGAATATAGCTGGTGCTATGTTTTGCTTCGAGTTTAAATATCCTTGGTTTTTATCTCAATATCTGACATTTAGCATTTTATTTCCTTTTTTATATTATTCAGTGTAACTTAAGGTCAATGGGGACTAACAATAATTTTATTTTAGAAGCTGATTTTGTTCTAATCAAGTGCCCTCATTAAATAAAAATATGTGAAGGTGCCAGTGTTACCCATGATATCAGGATAAGACCACAGTTAAGAACAAAAACAGAATTACCTGGAAAAACTCAGCAGGTCTGGCAGCATCGGCGGAGAAGAAATCAGTTAACGTTTCGAGCCTTCATGGCCCTTCGGCAGAACTGAAGCATAGTTAGAAGAAGGGAGAAATATAAATTGGTTTAAGGTGGGGGGGGCGGGGGGGAGAGAGAGACACATTGAGGGTGTGGTGATTGTGGAGATGAGCAGATAATCAAAAGATGTCACAGACAAAAGGGTCAAAGAGGTGTTTTGTCTGAGAAAAGTGCTAATTAAGAATGGAGGACAGGATATTCAAAGTACAGCTCTAGTGAGGGTGGGGTGGAAAGGCTAACAAGGTTTTAGTTTTAGATTTAAAAATAATGGAAATAGGTGGGGAAAGAAGAATCTATATAAATTATTGAAAAAAAAAAGCGGGGTGGGGGGAAGAAACGGGGTGGGGATGGGGGGAGGGGGAGTTTAAGATCTAAAGTTGTTGAATTCAATATTCAGCCCGGAAGGCTGTAAAGTGCCTAGTCGGAAGATGAGGTGCTGTTCCTCCAGTTTGCGTTGGGCTTCACTGGAACAATGCAGCAAGCCAAGGACAGACATGTGGGCAAGAGAACAGGGTGGAGTGTTAAAATGGCAAGCGACAGGGAGGTTTGGGTCTTTCTTGTGGACAGACCGCAGGTGTTCCGCAAAACGGTCGCCCAGTTTGCGTTTGGTCTCTCCAATGTAGAGGAGACCGCATTGGGAGCAACGAATGCAGTAGACTAAGTTAGGGGAAATGCAAGTGAAATGCTGAGAGACCAAACGCAAACTGGGCGACCGTTTTGCAGAACACCTGCGGTCTGTCCGCAAGAAAGACCCAAACCTCCCTGTCGCTTGCCATTTTAACACTCCACCCTGTTCTCTTGCCCACATGTCTGTCCTTGGCTTGCTGCATTGTTCCAGTGAAGCCCAACGCAAACTGGAGGAACAGCACCTCATCTTCCGACTAGGCACTTTACAGCCTTCCGGGCTGAATATTGAATTCAACAACTTTAGATCTTAAACTCCCCCTCCCCCCATCCCCACCCCGTTTCTTCCACCCCCCACCAGCTTTTTTTTTTCAATAATTTATATAGATTCTTCTTTCCCCACCTATTTCCATTATTTTTAAATCTAAAACTAAAACCTTGTTAGCCTTTCCACCCCACCCCCACTAGAGCTGTACTTTGAATATCCTGTCCTCCATTCTTAATTAGCACTTTTCTCAGACAAAACACCTCTTTGACCCTTTTGTCTGTGCATCTCCACAATCACCACACCCTCAATGTGTCTCTCTCTCCCCCCCCCTCCGCCCCCCACCTTAAACCAATTTATATTTCTCCCTTCTTCTAACTATGCTTCAGTTCTGCCGAAGGGCCATGAAGGCTCGAAACGTTAACTGATTTCTTCTCCGCCGATGCTGCCAGACCTGCTGAGTTTTTCCAGGTAATTCTGTTTTTGTTTTGGATTTCCAGCATCCGCAGTAGCTTTTAGCTTTTTGTTTTTACCACAGTTAAGAAGCCTGTTTTCAGATTTCCACATCATTTGAATTTTACCATTGAGCTATTGGCGTTAAAAGAGCACCATGTTTTAGCTCAGTTGTTTTGACACGACAGAAAATCATACAGCCTTTTCAAGAAGGTGTTTTGTAGGTGGGGCCTTGGGCATTGAGGGAAAGGTTGAAAACTAGCCAGCAGCAAGTATGTTTCTCCTTGCCCCACAGATAAAACAGCTTTACAAAAACTATGCAACACTTTTCCTGAGCAGTCTCCAGCGGGAACTTTAAAGACACCTGGTTAAACCACTCAACACTTGGTACAACTGGAATAACATGTACAGTACATGCTCCACTCATTTTTTTTCTAAAATATATTAATATAGTGCCCATTCACCATCTACAAGGCAGAAGGTCAGGAATTTGATGGAACACTCTCCACTTGCCTTCATGAGTGCAGCTCCAACAACATACAAGAAATCCAATACCATCTAGGACTAAGCAGTCCACTTGATCAGCACTCTATCCACCACCTTAAACATTCACGCTCTCTACCACTGATGCAGAGTGGCAGCAGTGTGCACCATCAATAAGATGCACTGTGGCATCTAACCACGGCTTCTTTGATGGCACCTTCCAAATCCGTAACCTCTACCACCTAGAAGTGAAGGGATTATAATTCTAGTCCCTTTTTGGGGCTATTCTGGATCAGATATACTCCTTGGGTGATCACTCTCACTTAAGGTTGAGAAAGACAGGCCCCGGAGAAACTTAAATGGTTCTCAAGAACTGATCCAACTCTTCCTAAAGTAAAGGAACCACCAAAGAATATTACCATCTCCCAGATAGCCTATTTAACCAGTTTTAGCCAGATTATAACAACGTGAATATTATAAGGATCCGGGCATCTTTCCTCAACAATGTACCTCTCCACTGAAGAGTGTACGGAGATGGCTTTTCAAATTTGGATATGGAAGACTCTATGAGACAATGTATTTTCTAAATTACATAAAAGTTTATTAAAGTACTAAACATGCAATTCACTTTTGATGACATGGCAACATTGATAGTTCTAGGAAAAATAAGTATAATCTTGTTTCTAGTAGAGAATCCAAGTCTTATTAATGTTACAGAGAGATATTCAAGATATCCATCAATATTTGAGTAGCATTTACCTTAAATCCCTGAGTGGAAAGCTACAGAGTAAAGCAAGTTACCTCCATCCCAGCCAAGGGGAGAAATTTCATCACAACACTGCAGCAGCTATGCTTTTACCTTGAGAGACGCTGGAATAAATCCAATGGATCTAAAAATCCTACTATGTGATTCCTTTATTTATACCATTAAAAAAAATTGAACCAGCAGGAAGCATGTTGAGCACTCATGCTGGACAACATCTTTCATTTTTAATCAACATCTTTAAAAAAAAAGGATACTGAGAGGTGCAGATGATGGTCACTACACTCAGTTTCCAGGATTCAGTTAACAAGTTATTTAGGGTCATCCTTAAGGTTACCCATTGTTAGATTGTAGTGTCTTACAATTTATCGGAGCCTTGTTGAGGTGATGTAGAGGCCAGTGATGCTTTAGAAAGACTTGATAGAAGTTTACAAAATTATGAGTGGCATGGACAGAGTAGATAGTTAGAAGCTTTTACCCAGGGTGGAAGAGTCAATTACTAGGAGACATAGATTTAAAGTGAGAGGAGAAAACTTTAGAGGAGATGTGCAGGGCAAGTTTTTTTACACAGAGGGTAGTGAGTGTCTGGAATTCACTGCCAGAGGAGGTGGTGGAAGCAGGTACGATAGTGGTGTTTAAGAGGCAGCTTGACAAATACATGAATAGGATGGGAATAGAGGGATACGGACCCCGGAAGGGCAAAATGTTTTAGTTTGACGGGCAATATGATCGGCGCAGGCTTGGAGGGCCAAAGGGCCTGTTCCTGTGCTGTACTTTTCTTTGTATCTTTGTAAAGTCTCTGGGAATATATAGCTACTGATACTTGTGTTTTCACAAACAGAAATTGAATGGTGTGACAGAAAGATGGTTGTTCTTTCACTTCTAGTTATTAGAACTAAAAGTAACCAAAGTAAATGAGCTAACTTGCTATTTTTATCTGCCAGAAACCGTAGAACAATTATAAATTCATTCACAACTCACTGAAATAATAGATTCAGTTATTTAATATTTAAGTAAATTAAACTTGCAAGATGGAGCTATGTGCATTCATTGAAGTATCAATGTAATTATATATGTCCGCATTGATGGACTATAGCCGAATTGTTGTATATAACAGTTTGAAATATAGAACTCACTTGACACCTGCTTAGTTTTATGCATTGACATTGAATACTAACAATTACAGATTGTCTTCGAATTTGTTGAACCAGCATTTCTTGAAAGAAGCTTATTTAGAAGCATTTTCTGGTGTTAAGAAAAGCTGTTACCTTGCAATAGTGAATTTAACCAATCCAAGTCTTGAACTCAAAGGCAATAAAACTATGTATATTCCCATCTTTAACGTTAGCAGTCAGGTTCCTGAAGAATGCTATTGCCACTTCAGCTATGTTAAGGGATTATCGCTGGTGAAAATGTGTCAAGTTTCACATTGATGAGACAGGCATGAGATTTCCCCCTTTGCAGTTCCAATATTACTTTCCTGTCAGAATTTTATAAGTCTAATGCTGAAAATGTGTTAGAAAAACTACTTAACGGTACAGTGTATTAACTGGAAAATTCCATCACTTATGTAAGTAAGACTGGCATATCTGGAAGCACCAACCACCCTCAGGGGTAGTTATGTAAATTGTTGTCTTTCCAATAGACCATTATGGCACATTCCCTGCCATCTCACATGAGACATCACTATGACTGCCCCTCCTCACCATCTTCTTTCTAAGAGGCTACCCTTGACAACTATAATGCAACAAAGAGTTACGTAACCTTGATGTGCACATCCTGACATTAGCTTCTTTCCAATCCCACAAAAAATCGACTAACATTTATTCCTCTGCTCCAATGGTTTCTCCATAGTTTATTTTTGTCATGGGTAGGTGGAGGATAACTGCATTTGTAGCATAAGGAATGCTGCAGCTAAAGATAAAAGCAAAATATTGCTGATGCTGGAAATCTGAAATAGAAACAGAAAATATTGGAAAAACTCAGCAGGTTTAACAGCATCTGTGGAGAGAAGATCAGAGTTAAAGTTTCAAGTATGTATGACTCTGAAGAAGAATCATACTGACTCGAAACATTAACTCTGTTTTTCACTGCAGCTAAAGATATAGTTTAAATTTGATAATTGTGAAATTCACAAGTAAATGAGTGATCAGCTTTCTGAACATGGTGGCAAAGTAAATGATAATTGTCGAAGACTAGATGGACCAAATCTTACCGGAAAGGTGATGGCATGTTAAGGATGTTATTATTGTGTAATTCAGCCAGAAAGTGCAGGGCATTAAGAAATATGGGGCAGGATTTTTCATATGGCGGGCGGGCTCAGCGGGAGTGGGCAGGGGCAGCAGGAGCCTATAGTGCTGCCTGCGATCGGCTCAGCGCTGCCATTTTACACGGGCAGGCCAATTAAGGCCCACCCAGTGTAATACGCAGCCGGTAAGTGCTACCTGCGTGGCCAGGGGGGAGGGGGGAGAGTTGGGGCCAGCGCTCTTTTGCACATGCGTGCGAAAGAGCACATCAATCCTTCAATCTCCCTAAACTGCATCAGGGAGATTGAATCGATGTTCAAACAATTAAGTAAAAGGTTTTCATGCATCACATGAGATGGGGCATGTTTTTATATTTATGAATTTTAAAAAATTTATATAATAAAAGCTTTAGGAAACCTCATCCCGCTCATGGGTGAAGTTTCCTAAAAAACGCGAAGGCTGCTTGGGCTTTCGCCTGCCTGTCAACCTTAAGGTTATGTTAATGGCCCTAATAAGCCATTTACATTTAAGCGGGCATGCAGCCGGCTCCGGTGCGCTCTCGCCGAACAAAATGACATCACGACGCACGCCCAACGTCATTGCACGTAATTTTACGCGTTGGCATGTTGGGCCCGCCCCCGCATGCTGACTGAAAAATTCTGCTCGTGGTGTGAGTTTCAAATCCCTAGAACTTCTTTGCCAATTTGCATTATTGTGCCATTTGCTTCATACAAGTGACATCTAGTCCTTTGTCTCCCCATTTTTCTTAACAATTTGCTGGATTTGCACATTAATTACCCATTAAAGTCACCACAGGAAGTTAAGTCTGATAATTAAGTGCAAGTCCTCTTTTAACCATGTATTATTGTTAATTCCATGTCAATCCACCTCTCTAGCCCAGAAAAGGAACATCTTTTGATTTGTTAATGAGATGTGGGTGTCGCTGGCTAGGCCAGCATTTATTGCCCATCTCTAATTGCCCTTATTCAGAGGGCATTTAAGAGTCACCCATATTGCTGTGGGTCTGGAGTCACATGTAGGCCAGACCAGGTAAAGGTTATAGATTTCCTTCCCTAAAGGACATTAGTGAACCAAGATGGGTTTTTGTGACAATCAGCAATAGTTTCATGGTCAACATCAGGTTTTTAATTCCATATTTTTATTGGATTCAAATTTCACCATCTGCCGAGAATTATCCTGGGTCTCTGGAAGACTAGTCCGGTGATAATACCATTATGCCACCACCTCCCAGTTGAATCTCATTCATGCATGTATTAAATTGTTGTTAATGACTTTGAGTTTTATTACTCCTGGTAACATTGCTATGATAATAACACCCTGATTTTAACATACATTATCTACAGTCCCATTGCTAGTGAAACAGATCACACATCTAAAATGTAAAATTTTAAATTTTACATTTTTTTTCTTACGTTCCATTTCTACCTTTTTGTTTCTCTCTTTTTCCCTCTCATTATTTTTCGTTCTGTACCAGATTTAGCTCAAATTCACCCAGAGCAATTCATTCTCCTCGCTTGTTCCTCGATCCCTTTCTCAATCCTAAAAAATCTCACTGTTTAAAGAGACACAGTGTTAGTCCTGCCATTCATTACGATCCCAGAAGCCTCCTTGTCCTCTCCATACCATATGACCTCGCACTTTCACAAAGTTACGGTGCAAATATTTTTCGAGCTGAAGGTTGCAGGAAAAGATCAACCAACAGCACATGCTGTGAGATGCCCCGCACCAGCAAGATGTGTTTTGTAATCAGTTCTCTGATGGGAGAACAGTAGAATGTTTGAAAGTTACTTTTCCTAAATTATGTCAAAATTACGCTTTCTTTCATTTTTTTCAGTGAAGGACCTATAAATAAAAGACCTTTAAATCAGAATAAAGTTCTGTGTACCACAGTTTAGGAATGATGTGAAGGCTTTAAAGAAGATGCAGAAAGATTTATGAGAATGGTTCCAGGATGAGCAATGTCGCTTATGTGGGTAGACTGGAGAAACTGGGATTGTTCTTCTTGGAGAAGAGAAAGTTGAGAGAAGATATGATAGAGGTGTTCAAAACCCTGAGGGAGCTAGACAGAATTGGTAGAGAGAAACTGTTTCCAATGTAAAAAGGATTGAGAACCAAAGACAATGATTTAAAGTGATTGGCAAAACGACCAATAGCGACATGAGGGAGAACCTTTTTTGCAATGTCTGGTTAGGATCTGGAATGCACTGCCTGAAAGGTGTGGTGGAGATGGATTCGATCATGGATTTCAAAAGGAAAAAGGAATAAACACCTGAAAAGAAAAAAAAAATACTTGTAGGGCTGCAAGGAGTGGACTAGCTAATTTTGCTCTTACAGAGAGCCAGCACAGACATGATGAGCTGAATGGCCTCTTTCTGTGCTGTAACCATTCTATGATTCCATTGTAGTAGATGTGTGATTTGTTTCACGAACAATGGGACTGTAGATAATGTGTGTTAAAATCAGAGTGTTATTATCAAAGCAATTGTATCAGGAGCCAAGATGAATGAGGGACTGCTACTTGGAGGGCCCAGGACAACCATACTTTGTTTAAATCATGTGTTTGATTATATTGTGATAGAGTGACCGAACAATTACCAACACATATACTGCAGGGAATAATATCTCACTCAATCACTGTCTTCAAATATCAGTCCAATGGTCTGTGAAAATCTGATCAAGATTACCTTCTACATAATGACGTATGGGTATCTTTCTGTTTCTTGGACATATTCATTGCACAACATTCTTGGCATAATCCATAAGATTGTATAAAACTGTTTGGGGTGGTGTGTATATGGAATTTTATTTTTGAATTGTGTTGATTATTAAGTAGCAAAGCTGCTGCAAAACAAATTAACGGCCCTGCCACGGCATGTCTCCCCCACCACCCTCCGGCCCCCGCCACCCCCTGGCGGATGTGGCAAGCCATTTAAATCTCCATTCAGTTCAGCGGGACCATAATATCCCACCAGGCGTGAGAGGCTGTAAAATCCTGGCCGTAGTGTTGCATGGGTATTGTTCCTTTCCACACGAATCCAAGATGTGCAAGATCTATTTTTGTGTGATTTTAAAGGCAACCCTGTTTGATCTGTCACAATACCACATTATATTGGAATATTGTATACTACTTAATTCTGAATAAGTTATAAGAAGACTTGCATTTACATAGCATTTTGTCACATTGCCTCAAAATGCTTTGCAAATTAATTTACTTTCTCATGTCTTCTGACTGTTACGTAGGAAATTTGAATGAACTTTAAATATGTTGAAGAACACAACAATTTTTTTAAGAAGGAAATGTACCACCAGTATTTTCATTAAAAAAACAAATATGATTTTTATGGGTAGGGAATACTTCTGGGTATAATGGGCATTGAGCTGCTCTGTACACTTTCTTGGGAAAGGAAAACCAATAGGTTGGAGCATAACTGTAAACTGGGTGGTACATGGTGCTCCCAGAGATCTTACTTGAAAGCAGGAAGAAAAACTGAGATGTTCCAGCTCGCCTAATAGCTGAACTATTTTGGTGCAACTGTTTTAAGTTGAAATCTCTGGACATGGTCATTTCCATCAAGAGCATAGGACAAACTCAGCCACTGGACAAGGTAGCAACTAAGCTGTGCTTCTGTGCTGCGTTTACAGGTGACATTTTCTTAAACCTTGGATTGTGTTGGAAATCGGAAGTGATTTTTTTAGAAAAGCAGCATGTGAACTGGACTTTAACTCTTTTTTCTCTAGGGCTCATTTTGTAGCGTATAACCTCACACTGCCAAGTGCCAACCATGTTCTGACCATCTTTGCCATCATGTTTGGAAGTTAAAAGGCAGAATCAATGTTTCCAGCAGGGAGCAGTGCTTGTAGTGTACACACCATTGAAAATCAAAGCATACAAGCTATGGTTTCCCACTCATTCATTTTGGGGAGAAAATCAGAGGCTACACGCTAGGATTTTCTGTTGTTTGCTTTCAGTGAGAGCCATTTCCTCTACGGGACACAGAAGAAAGCCTCCCACCATTTTTCTCCGAAAATTAGTGGTTATGAAATTCTCAGTTCTCCCTTCGTTGGGAGTACAATGATAGGAAGGGAAGCAAGACCTCTTTACCAATGGCTCAAAAATAGAGGCTTGTGGAAAATGTCCAAAAAATCTGATAAGATGGCAAATATATAACTACTTCATGATAATGAGGCTTACTTGTGCTTATAGATTACAATAACCGTATATTGTAATACAATACCTTAAAGAACAGCACTTAGCTCAACCAACTCATATAAATTATGCCGCATGGCTTCTAAATTAGCTGTAATGCATTTATTATCAAAAACTGTAAATGGACTTTGGAAGTGACAGCATTTTCCTCTCGTGTTTAATGATCTGAAGCGTTCTCTTTTTTTACTTTTGACGTTCAGAGAACCTTTATTTTCCCTCAGGTTTAATGTATTCTACAATAACCAGGGGGGCTCATTAAATTGTGGAGATTCATCTCATCTCTGTTGTATAGACTGCACTGAGAGTAATGAGCTGTTAAAATATTCAGCAGCATTAATATTAAGGAGAATCAGAAAACCTGTAAAGATTAATATGTTTAACACATTAATACGTGTTTCATTAGGAATGTCATGATCTTTTACAGAACTATGTGAACTTTTGGGACCTGAAAATATTAAAAAAACAGGAACAAGGGCAGGTCTCATTCAGTGACTAGTTGGACATACTACAGTCTACAGACTCCAGTGATGTTGAAATGCTGCATCAGATTTGTCTCAGTTGAATGTGGGGAAGTTGAGGGCATTTTGTAAGCTATTTAAGCCTACAAAACATAAAACATTGAAATAATTAGTTCAGTTGAGCCTACAGAGGGACCAGGAAATCATCACCTGGAAACGTGACATTAATCTCTTATGATCTAGATTTAAATCCAGTCATGTGATAGTTAAGTAGAAAGATTTGGTTCCTTATTCTCTGAGTGGGAGGAGTTATTAGTGTAATGAGTTCTTGACACGTTAATTTATAGTGTGAACACCAAATGGTCCATTTAAGCTATCGTATCTTTGAAGTTTGTTTGAGAAGGCAGAGGATGTTCATTTGCCAAATTGAAACACTTCTATCTAGTTATTTTTTCTTATTTTTGAGAGCATGAAATCCCTCACCGTTGACCTCATTACATGTTTCAATGAGCCATTTGCTTCCTGCACACAAGAATGTGGGCAAATAGACTGCCTCCAAATCTTCACCAACACCATTTTTCAGCCAGTTGCTGGGAGGCATACAGAGGTTCAGTGATGGTCTTCTCTCTGATATTCTGCTGTTCATCCCTCAGTTTGCAGCTGCTTTCAGGAATTCGGAAAGCGTAAGCTGAATCTGTACCTCTTACTCCATAGCATTGTTTAACAGGAAACACCAAAAATGTGTCACTTGCCTTGTTTTAGAGATTAAAATTAAACAAGTGTGGGCCTTTTTTTATTTATTCTTTCATGGGATGTGGGCATCACTGACAAGGCCAGCATTTGTTATCCACCCCTAATTGCCCTTGAACCAAGTGGCTTGCTAGGCCATTTCAGAGGGCAATTAAGAGTCAACCACATTACTGTGCATCTGGAGTCATGTGTAGACCAGACTGGGTAAGGACGGCAAATCCCCTAAAGGACATTAGTGAACCAGATGGGTTAGTTTTTTTACAACAATCAATGATACTTTCATGGTCACCATCACTGATACTAACTTTCAATTCCAGATTCCTCTTCCACCATAACTAACCAGTGAACATTATGCAACTTTTTTTATAGGCCGAGATTTTCCGGCCCCACCACGCGGGATGCGGCAGGTCAACCACAAGTCCATTGACTTTTGGCAGGACCGGAAGATCCTGGCGGTGGACGGGGCCAGAAAATCCCAGCCATAATGTATTGAAGGTGAGAAACATGGAACTGTTATGTCATTGTGCCTGACAGTAATGATGCATCTACAGCTGTTGGTTGCTACCTCCAACAGTGTAGCACTCCTTCAGTAATTCACTGGACTGTCAACTTTGATTCTTGTGTCTGGACTGAGACTTGAACCCACAACCTTCTGATTCAGCAACAAGCATGCTATCAACTGAGCCATGACTGACACTTTCCATGACAACATGACGGATAAGGTCAGCTATAACTGATCAACATCAGAACCTTTAGAGACCTGAAGTGGGGTCAAACAGGGTAGCACTCTGGCATCGACACGCTCTGGTATATTCTTTTTGCTATTGTCATATGCCTTTACATCATCTGCAGAGAGTGTCCACTTACATACCAGAACTCACAGAAAGCAGTTTAGCCTTGCTCGCCTGAGATCCAAGACAAAGGTGCACCAAGTTCTTGTCAGAGAGTTGCTCTAAGTGACGATGCTGCACTCACATTCCATACTGAGGAACACCTGTAGCAGCAAAAGGACAGACTCCCTCACGCCTGTAAAGAATTTGGTTTGACCATCAGCATCGGGAAAACAAATGTCATTGTCCAGGATGTTGCCTAACCGCCATTATCAGCATTGACAATGTGATGCTGGAGGTTGTTAATAGCTTCACATATCCAGGCTCCATAATCACCAACAACCTGTCACTTGATGCTGAAATCAAACACGTATCGCAAAAACTACAGCTATTATGTCCAAGCTGAGTAAGAAAGTGTGGAATAATAGCAATCTGACTGAGAACACCAAACTGCAAGTCTACCAAGTCTACATCCTTAGCACATTCCTCTACAGTTGTGAGACCTGGACAATGTATACCAGGCAGGAGAAAAGGCTGAATAGTTTCCACCTTCGCTGTCTCAGACATATCCTTGGCATCTCTTGGAAGGACAAGCTCGCCAACTCAGAGGTCCTGGAGTGTGCTAATTCCACCAGTGTACACTCATTGCTAAGCCAACAATGCCTGCACTGGCTCAGTTACATTTGTTGGATGGATGATGGCTGTATATCCAAAGACCTTCAGTCTGGTGAATTCGCCTTTGGGTTACGACCACCTGGGATCCATACCTCGATTACAAGGCAGCGAAACATTAAGATGGCGGACATTGACACTGGCAGCTGGGCAACAATCACTGAGGGCTGTGACCTCTGGAGGCTAATTGTTTGGAAGGACATTGGAAGAGGCAAGCAGAAATACAAAGCTCAGCCGGCCAAGAAGAGGGTTCAGAGAAAACAGAGGACAGCGAATTGTGCACCTTCTCAGCCCACTCACTGTCTTCCTCTGCAGCAAATGCGGCAGAGACTGCCATGCCAGAGTGGGGCTCCTGAACTACACCAGGCAATGCTTAACACAGAGTTGGCCACCATGGCGCAAACCATCATCTTACAAGATGGAAGGATGCCACCATAGCATACATCAGAAATTCCTGGAAATATTACCATGAGTGACTTGTGCCATTAAGTCATAATTTGCTCTGACTTCTGCCTTGCTCTACAGGAATCCTCACTGAAAAAATGGAACAGCTAATTATCATAGATCCACCCCCATTAAAATCAATGGCTAGAAGCTTGCAGAATTAACTTCACTGTGATTGCCACAGCTACGTAGGCCAGTACAGAATAGCATTGGAGAGCTCAGAATCAGTATTCAATTGTTCAGCAGGTTGCCTGAAGGGATTGACTTGCTCCAGGAACTTTATTGAAATCTTAAACCTTGGGTAATAAGTGTTTTATTAGCCTCGCATGTTCTGATTTTCCCCTGACTGGTGTTATTTTTACAGTAACATTTATTGAGCTTGTGCACTGTGCATGGATGGTCAGATTTAAAACAATATGGTTTGGGATTACATTCAGTTCACAGATGGTCCTGCGTATACTGGTCCATTCTTAGTGCCAAATTATATATTTATACTGTTTCAGTGTAGGCCATCCATCAAATTGAACCTGACCTGGACACTGTGTCCTTACATTCTGTGACCCATCTCCACGTAAACAAATAGCAGGCATTGCTCCCTGTTAAGTAACTTGGGGTTCTATTCTGTGTTGGACCACAGTACCTTGAGTGTGCATCAAACTTTGGACACACTGCTCCTGATGCATCACTATGCTTACTGTAGAGTACTTTAATTACCTATATTTAAATATGATTGCATGAATTTGCCACTGGAGGATCGAGGAGCACAATGGCATTTGGCACTAATATTACTGGCAGCATATTTCAGGCGACTCTATTTGTAGAGCTTGTTCAACTGCTATTCTGTCACATGATTATTGTCATGTATTTATCATTTGTCTAGAGATCAGAATGCCGCTAATTGTTTTGACTATAATATATTTATCTGAACACAAGGAGTTAAGTGATATGACTAATAGATATGTCTGATGGTTGAGTGACTGCACAAGTGAAGGAAGAAAAATGCTGTGATAGATATCTTATTACATTACATACCAATTACGTGTGCTGCCACAATAATTGCTCATGTGTCAAAGTAGCTCCTAACTTATGTGGATGAAGACCATTAAAAACAAGAACACAGAATTTAGACTTACATTGATATGGCTTCATATGACAACCTACAGACTCTCTGGTTCAGATTGTTTTCTTGGCCTGCCAAAATAATTAAATTTTTTCCGTTCACAATACTGAGCATGGCAATTTGTGAGTTGCCTGATCAGCTTTACTTTGAGCGATACTTATCATATCTGATTCTTGACTAACAAATCGACAGCAAATGTTTGTTTATGCTTACGGTATGAACAGATTGGGGGTATTTTTGACCTTCATGTCTAAGTCATTTCTAATTGGTTATCAACTAGTGCAAATCCTTCCCACAAAGTCGATTGCAATTCTCTGATGTAGTTCATTTGCATAATTATTCACAGTACTGAGACTCAAAGACCTTGATTTCAAGCATCTTCCAGAGTGAGAATGGCGTATAGGAAGGATTCAAATTAGGCTGAGACAGCTTACCGCACTGAGGCCACACCCACCTGCAGCAGTTTTATCTTCACTGAGTTTTAAGTCGGCCAATGCACCCCCCTCTATACAGATGGGAGCCCGTTTTAAATTAATCAGACTATGACGTGATTTTTTTTTAAAAAATTGTTCTTGGGATGTGAGTATTGCTGGCAAGGCCAGCATTTATTGCTTATGCCTAACTTCCCCTCAGCGAGTGGTGGTGAACACACTTCTTGAACTGCTGCAGTTGTGTGGTATAGGTACACGCACAGGACTGTTAGGGAGTCCCAGGTTTTTGACCTGGTGACGGGAAAGAAAGGGATGTAGTTCCAAGTCAGGATGGCACATGGCTTGGAGGGGAACCTGCAGGTGGTTGTGTTCCCATGCATCTGCTGCCCTAATTCTTCTAGGTTGTAGAGATCGCTGGTTTGGAAGGTGCTGTCTTTGTGAAGTAGCCTTGGTGAGTTGCTGCAGCGCACCTTGTAAATGGTACGCACTGCTGTCACTGTGCATCAGTGGCAGAGGGAATGAATGTTTAAGGTGGTGGATGAGGTGCCAATCATATGAGCTGCTTTGCTTTGAATGGCGTCAAGCTTCAAAAGTGTTGTTGGAGCTGCACTCACCCAGGCAAGTAGATAGTATTCCAACACAATCCCTACTTGTGCCTTACAGATGGTTGACAGGCTTTGATGAGTCAGGAGGTGAGTTACTTGGTCAAAGAATCCCCAGCCTCTGACCTGCTCGTAAAGCTACAGTGTGTATATGACCAGTTAATTTTCTGGTCAATGGTAACCTGCAGGATGTTGATAGTGGGGGTTGAAGCGATCGTAATGATGTGAATGTCAAGGGGAAATTGTTAGATTTGCTCTTGTTGAAGATGGTCATTGCCTGGCACTTGTGTGGCATGAATGTTGCTTTCCACTTATCAGCCCAAGCCTGAAAGTTTCCCAGATCTTGTAGGCTGTGGGCACAGACTTCTTCAATATATGAGAAGTTGCAAATGGTACTGAACACTGTGCAATCATCAGCGAACATGTCCACTTCTCACCTTATGAAGGAGGGAAGGTCATTGATAAAGTAGCTGAAGATGGTTGTGCCTAGGATACTACTTTGTGGGAACTACTGCAGCGATGTCCTGGAGCTGAGATAATTGGTCTCTGAAATAAGAACAAAAAATGCTAGAAATACTCAGCAGGTCAGGGATCATCTGTGGAGAGAAGTAAAGTTAACGTTTCAGGTCAATGACCTTTCGTCAGAACTTGATTTCAATTTTGCTAGGGCTGCTTGGTGCCACACTTTGTCAAATGCTACCTTGATGTCAAAGACCATCACCATCACCTCATTTTTAGTTAAGGATATATTGAGGTCTGGAGCTGACCAGCCCTGGCAGGACCCAAACTGAGCAATCCAATAGATCAGAAAAAACCTCTGTAGTATTACTGTAGCCAGTTGAGAATGGTGATTGGCAATCAGAGAGGAGGAGAAACTTCATGAATATTCCCATTCTCAACTCTGGTGGATCCAGCGCTGAAGTGAAAGTGAAAAGGCTTAAAGGCTTCCTATGTTTTCAACCAAAAATGCCAAGTTGATAATCTATCTCAACCTCCTCCCAAGCTCCTAATGACAATAAATTATGATGTCAAGTCAATTTGGTTCACTTCAAGTAACATAACAAAGTGATTGGGCGCACTGGGTATATTGAACATGCTGAGTACTTCCAACATCTGGGACTGTGCTGCTGAAGACCAGCGCACCAGAAATAGCTATGCTTCCCTCCTCCACCCCAACCAAACTATATACTATGAGACTGACACCTCCCTAATAATATGGAAAATTACCTAGGCATGTCTAATCTACAAAATTCAAGAAAAATCTAACCTAGCCAATTACCAAATATCAGTGTCCTCTTTATTATCAGCCCCAGAACTCATCACAGCTTTGAACAAGATATGGATGTAAAGACTGACAGCCTTCGACATCAAGGCAGGGAGCAAATAAGTATGACACTAAAGAATCCCAGCAAAACTAAGCTCAATAGGGCTAAGGGGGAAATCTTCCAATGGCTGGAGTCAAACCTTACACAAAGAAAGATGGTCATGATGTGTGGAGGCCAATTATGGCAACCTGCGCATCACTGCAGCAGTTCCTGAAGCCAAAGTGGTTAGCTCAATCATCTTTAACTGCTTTATCGATGCATTTTCCTTTGTTATAAGGTTAGTTGAGATTATTGACTGGCAATTCTACACTGCTTAATTCTACTGACATTTACCCTGATAAAAAAGCAGCCCTTCCCGAGACACAACAGAGTTTAGACAACATCCAGGCTTGACGTACAGCATCACAGAAGTGCCCAGCAATTATCCTTTTTAAGCAGAAAAAATCCAATCACTTTGCCCTGATCTTCAACAAAACCATTATGGCCAAGTCCCCAGTCATCAACATCCTGGAGTTTATCTTACGCCAAAAGTTGATCTCAGGCATGCATAACAACGTCATGGCTACAAGGGCAGGGTAGAGGCTGTGATAAATGACTCCCCTTTCACCCTTCAAAGCCTTTCCACATTGGAGAATTCAGCATTCAAGAAGCTGAAACCATTCATGACAGAGCAGGTCACATGATTGGTGCATCCACCACAGGACTAAATAACCAGACCTTCCACCAGTAGCGCACTGTGATTTCCATTATGCTGTCTATAGGATCCTCTGCAGCAGTTCACCAAGCCTACAGCACTTCCCATCCCTGTGACATCTACTACCAGAAAATCAAGAATAGCAGCATCATGAGAACACCATCACCTTCAAGTTCCCTTTTAAGTCACTCATCATCCTGAGTTGGAATTTGCTCCCTAAAGCTATTATGAGAGCACCAGTGCCACAAGATCTACTGCTGATCAAGGAGAAGGCCCACCATCAACCTCTCATGGGCACATGCAACAAAGGTACCATTGCCAGCAACACCCAAATCAAGAAACAATTCTTTTAGATACAGTTGTGATTACTTATTCATAGGAAAACTTAAGTTCTCTGTAAAAGCAACTCTGCTGAGTTTTTCCAGTTATTTTTGTTTTTGTTTAAGTTCTCTGTAGTTGTCTCATTGACTTCATAATTTCCCAATGATAAGTTCCCTACTATCACTTGAGAACTTTGCAATAATTTTACCACAATTAAGTGTGAATGTTATCACATATCAGTGATACAGAACACACTGGCTATTACATCTGCTGTGAGGTCCAGTGCCAAGAAAATAGCTGACCCAAAACAACAACTTGTGTTGACATGGTGCCTTTATGCAATGAATCCATGACCTCCAAAGCTTGAATTCTGAAATAGTATGCCGATTTTTGTACAGTTGCAAAGATAATAGCATAATTTAGAGGTTCAGATGATTGACATAGGTTCCTTCTGTCACTATCTGAACTATAGATGAGATTTCTGTTTCCGACAAATCCATTTTGTTCATTGCTTCCTATTTCAACTGATTTCTCTGTTTTTCTATTTAACTAGACTCAGAAAATAACTTTTCAGGAAATTTTACCTGATGTATTTAATTTTACCTGATGTACAGTTACAGATGTATTTGCAGATAAACAGCACAAACATGAGCAATTTTTCGGTTTACAATCTTTGTCTTAATGAACTGATGGTTTGACTGGTCGATCCATTTTGAGGACCAGTCTTTGTTGCCATATGGCTGGCACCAAATAGGTGCCCCACTTAAGGGCGGCTCAGAGACCAACCTGGCCAACACTGTTCGCAGAAGAGGACGGAGCCTAGTACTGCAGCAGCCGTGTTTAGTGGAGTGCTGGTCCTTATAACTACCACAAGAATAATTAAAAAGTTACGTTTTTGGCTGCCCTTTGTATGAACGAGACCAAGTATACGCAATGTATCCTCCAGCTGCATTAGAGTGTTTTGTATATCACAACGCCTCAGTTTGCAGAGTAGAAGGGCAAACTGGCTGAATCAGTTGAGCAAATCAAACGCCTAGTAGTAGACCCTTCCCAAGACGGAGCTGGATGGATTGGGAGCTATAACAGGGCTCTCAGTTTTTCCTCACCAGTATGCTGACTCTGTTTCCTCCCAGTAATGATTGTGGGCATCTTTCCCTGAGTTCTAATTATTTCTCAATGCTACCAATTCTAATTTTAAGGAGTTTTATTGATGATCATCCATTTGCTCTGTGAGAGGACCTCCTTAATTACACAAGGAATTGGACATTAACTGAAGCTATTTTGGTAGATTTTACTTTTAGATAATGACATGTAACAGTACAGATGCAGATAACGGAAAGAGATGCTGTTCTACATTATCAAAATTACGAGGTGCGATTTTTATAAATTATTGTTTTTGTGAAATAATTTTCACCTGGCAAGTGATAATAACAATTGAAGTGTATGATCTCACAATCTTTCATTAATTAATGCTGAAACTGAAGATATAATTAAGACACGTTGTTATTACCAGTCTATTTCATTGTAAGAACAGACCCCAAGGTGTTTAGTGCCACTGTGGTGATAGTGCGCTGCTTTATCTATTCATGTTCACAAGTTCATGTTCCTTTTGGCACAAACTGTTTTAGCATCTCTAGACATATGTGTGATCAGTTTTTCTCTTTTTCAGCATTCTCACCCATCTGCTTGGTTGTAAGGACCCTTAGGGCTCCAGTGTACTGAAAGAGCATTTCAAAAGCAACATGAATACATTATTTTCTTATTTGGAAAAGGCAAGATTAGAACTAATGCATTTTGTTCTGAGATTATGAAATATGAAGTTAGAATCATGGAAATAAGCAGGACATATGAACAATAATAAGTTTTAGAAAAGTGCAGAAAATAAACTCTGAAACAGACACAGCAAAGTGATGGAAGATGTCATTGACAGTAATATCGTGCGGCACTTACACAGCAATAAATTGCTCAATGACAGTCAGTTTGCATCCTGCCAGGGCCACACGACTTCTGATCTCATTTTAGCCTTGGTCCAAACATCGACAAAAGAGCTGAACCCAAGAGGAGAGGTGAGTGACTGCGCTTGACATCAAAGCAGCATTTGACCAGGTGTGGCATTAAGGAGCCCTGCAAAATTGAAGACAATGGGAATCAGGGGGAAATCCCTGCACTGGTTGGAGTCATACCTAACCCCTGGTAGTGTGAAATAATGCAGGACTAATTCATGAACTCATAGTAAAGGAGCCTATAGGTGCAGTGATCCTAACATGATTGAATTTCACATTCAGTTTGAGGAAGCGAAAACTGGGTCTAAGACTAGTGTTTTAAACTTAAATAAAGGTGTGAAGACAGAGCTGGCAAAAATGAACTGGGGAATTTGGTTAAAGGGTAGGTCAGTAGAGATGGAGTGGCAGATATTTAAGGAGATATGTCATAACAATCAGTAAAGATTCATTCTAGTGTGAAAGACTCTAGGACTCATGCACAATCCGTGGCTAACCACGGAAGTTTAAGATAGTATCAAATTGAAATAAAAAGCGTACAATCCCGCAAAGATTAGTGGTAAGTCACAAGATTGGACAGAATTTAAAAACCAGCAAAAAATTACTTAAAAAGTTATAAAGAGGGAGATATTAGAGTATTAGAGAAAGCTAGTTAATAATATAACACACATGGTAAGAATTTCCACAAGTATTTTAAAAGGAAAAGAGTAATTAAAGTGAGTGTTGGTCCTCTAGAGAGTGAGTCTGGCAATTAATAATGGGAAATAAGGAAATGGTGGAAGCATTGAACAGGTATTTTGTGTCTGCCTTCACTGTAGAAAACACAAATAACATTCCAGAAATACTTGCAAATCAAGAGGTGAAAGGGAATGAGGAATTTAAAAAACTTACAATCACCAGGGAAGTGGAAGAAATAATTTTCACCTAGCAAGTGATAATAGCAATTGAAGTGTTTGAACTCACAATCTTAACACTTAACACAAGTCCCCAGGACCTGATGTATTTCATCCTCGAGTCTTAAAAGAAGTGGCTGCTGATATAGTAGATGCATTGGGTGTAATTTTCCAAAGTTCCCTAGATTCTGGAAAGATCACATCAGATTGGAAAATAAAGAATGTAACTTCTCCATTCAAGAAAGGAGGGAGACAGAAAGCAGGAAACTTAAGGCCAGTTAGCCTAACATCTGTCATAGGAAAAATGCTAGAATCTATTATTAAAGCGGTTATAGCAAAGCGCTTAGAAAATCTTAATGTAATAAAGCAGATTCACATGGTTTTGTGAAAGGGAAATCATGTTTGACTAATTTATTGGATATTGTATCACTTATTGTGGCTGGTTAGGCCACAACTGGAGTACTATGTGCAGTTCTGGTCACCACATTATAGGAAGGATGTGTTTGCACTAGAGAGGGTGCAGAGGGGATTTACCAGGATGCTGTCTGGGCTAGAGGGTCTGGGCTATGAGGAAAGATTGGATAGGCTGGGATTGTTTTCCTTGGAGCAGCGAAGGTTGAGAGGGGACCTGGTAGAGGTGTATAAGATTATGAGGGGCATAGATAGGGTGGATAGAAAGGCACTGTTTCTATTAGTAGAGGGGTCAATAATCAGGGGGTATAGATTTAAGGTAAGAGGTAGATGTCTAAGACGGGAGCTGAGGAGAATTTTTTTCACCCAGAGGGTGGTGGGAGTCTGGAACTCACTGCCTGAAAGGGTGGTTGAGTCATAAACTTTTGTAACATTTAAGAAGTATTTAGATATTCACTTGCGTTGCCATAGCCTCCAGGGCTATGGGCCAAGCGCTGGAAAATTTGATTAGTGTAGTTAGATCTTTGTTGACCAGCGTGTACACAATGGGCTGAATGGCCTCCTGTGCTGTAGATGTCTATGACTCTATGACTTCTTTGAGGGAGTAACAAGTAACATAGATAAAAGGAAACCTGTAGATGTGGTGTACTTGGATTTCCAAAAGGCGTTTGATGAGGTGCCACATCAAAGGTTACTACACAAAATAAGAGCTCATGGAGCAGTGGTTAACATACTATCAAGGATAGAGAATTGGTTCGCTAACATGAAGCAGAGAGTAGGGTTAAACTGGTCATTTTCAGGTTGGCAAGTTGTAACCAGGGGAGTGCCACGGGGATCAATGCTGGGACCTCAACGACTTGCAATCTACTTAAATGACTTGATGAAGGGAACAAATGTAGGGTTCCTAAATTTGCTGATGACACAAAGGTAGGTAGGAAATTAAGTTGTGAGGAGGATATACAGAGTATGCAAAGAGATTTAGATGGGTTAGGTGAGTGGGCAAAAATCTGGCAGAATTTGAACATGTACACTTTAGCAGGAACATAAGAAATTCAGCATATTATTTGAATTGAGAGAGATTGCAGAACTCTGCGGTACAGGGGGATCTGGGTCACCTGGCACATGAATCACAAAAAGTTAGTAACAGGTACAGCACATGATTAGGAAGGCAAATGGAATGTTGGCGTTTATTGCAGGAGGAATGGAATATAAAAAGTAGGGAAGTTTTATTGCAGCTGCCCAGGGCCTTGGTGAGACCATATCTGGAGTCCTGTGTACAGTTTTGGTCTCTTTACTTAAGAAAGAATATAATTGCACTAGAAGCAGTTCAGAAAAGGTTCAGTCGACTGATTCCTGGGATGAAAGGTCTATCTTATGAGGAAAGGTTGGACAGGTTGGGCCTGTATCCATTGGAGTTTAGAAGAATGAGAGGTGATCTTACTGAATCATACAAAATCTTGAGGGGAATTGACAGCGTGGACACTGAGAAGATGTTTCCCCTTATGAGAGAGACTAGAACTGGGGGACACAGTTTAAGTATTTTCTCTCAGCGAGCCATTAGTCTGTGGAATTTTCTTCCCCAGAGAGCAGTGGAAGCAGAATCATTGGCTGGAATTTTCCAGCTCTACCCTGACAGGGCTGGCGAGCCATTGAAATCTCCGTTCACATCAGCAGGTCCAGAAGATCCCACCAGCGTGAGGGGCTGTAAAATTGTGGCCATTGATATTTTTAAGGCTGAGTTAGATATTTGGTTGACAAGGAAATCAAAGGGTACAGAGGTAGACAGGAAAGTAGAATTCAGGCCATAATCAGATCAGCCATGCTCTTAGCAAATGACAGAGCAGGCTCAAGGAGCTGAATGGCCTACTCCTGCTTCTAATTTGCATGTTTTTAAGGAAGATGGTTGTGGTTGTTGGAGGCCAATCATATCAGTCCTAGGATATCACTGCAGGAGTTCCTCAGGGTAGTGTCCTAGGCTCAACCATCTTCAGCTGCTTCATCGATGACCTTCCTTCCATCATAAGGTCAGAAGTGGGGATGTTCACTGATGATTGCACAGTGTTCAGTACCATTTGTGACTCCTCAGATACTGAAGCAGCCCATGTCTATATGCAGCAAGACCTGGACAATATTCAGGCTTGGGCCGACAAGTGGCAAGGAACATTCGCACCACACAAATGCCAGGCAATGACCATCTCCAACGAGAGAGAATCTAATCATCTCCTCATGACATTCTGTGACATTATCACTGCTGAATCTCCCACCTTCAACATCCTGGGGAATACCTTTGTCCAGAAACTGAACTGGATTATCCATGTAAATACTGTGGCTACAAGAACTGGTCAGAGACTGGGAATTCTGAGACGAGTAACTCACCTCCTGACTCCCCAAAGCCTGTCCACTGTCTGCAAGGCATAAGTCAGGAGTTTGATGGAATACTCTCCACTTTCCTGGATGAGTGCAGCTCCAACAACACTCAAGAAGCTGGACACCATCCAGGACAAAGCAGCTCGCTTGATCGGTATTCCACCACCAACTTAAACATTTACTCTTCCATGTGTGTCGATCTACAGGATGCACTGCAGCAACTCACCAAAGCTCCTTTGATAGCACCTTACAAGCCCACAGCCACTAAGAAGGAAAAGGGTAGCATACATATGTGAGCTCCACCACCTGCAAGTTTCCCTCCAAGCCACACACCATCCTGACTTGGAACTAAAAGCAAAAAACTGAGGATGCTGAATATCCAAAACAAAAACAGAAACAGAAATACCTGGAAAAACTCAGCAGGTCTGGCAGCATCGGTGGAGGAGAGCACAGTTGACGTTTCAAGTCCTCATGACCCTTCAACAGAACTAAGTAAAAATAGGAAAGGGGTGAAATATAAGCGGTTTTTAGGTAGGGCGGGGGGGGGGGGGGGGGGGGGGGGGGAGGCGGGGGGTGGTGGGGGGGGGCGTTTGTTGGGACAAGCAGCCAGGAGTAGGTGGAGATAACCAAAAGCTGTCACAGACATAAGAACAAAGAGGTGTTGAAGGTGGTGATATTATCTAAAGGAATGTGCTAATTAAGAGTAGAAGACAGGGCCGATAAGGTACAGATAGCCCTAGTGGAGGTGGGGGAATACTAAAAGGTAGGAATAAACAATGGGTGGAAATACATTTAAAAATAATGGAAATAGGTGGGAAAAGAAAAATCTATATAAATTATTGGAAAAAACAAAAAGGAGGGGGAAGAAACGGGAGGGGGGTGGGGATGGAGGAGAGAGTTCAAGAACTAAAGTTGTTGAACTCAATATTCAGCCCGGAAGGCTGTAAAGTGCCTAGTTGGAAGATGAGGTGCTGTTCCTCCAGTTTGTGTTGAGCTTCACTGGAACAATGCAGCAAGCCAAGGACGGACATGTGGGCATGACAGCAGGGTGGAGTGTTGAACTGGCAAGTGACAGGGAGGTCTGGATAATGCTTGCGGGCAGACCGAAGGTGTTCTGCAAAGCGGTCACCCAGTCTGCGTTTGGTCTCTCCAATGTAGAGGAAATCGCATTGGGAGCAACGAATGCAGTAGGCTAGGTTGAGGGAAGTTGGGCCCTTTGTCGGTGAGGAGAGAGGCCCAAACACTCCTTTCAAATGAAGCAGCTTTTTACTTGCACTTCCCTCAATGGTAACAAACTGGAGGAACAGCACGTCATCTTCCGACTAGGCACTTTACAGCCTTCCGGACTGAATATTGAGTTCAACAATTTTAGATCTTGAACTCTCTCCTCCATCCCCACCCCCCTCCTGTTTCTTCCCCCTCCTTTTTGTTTTTTCCAATAATTTATATAGATTTTTCTTTTCCCACCTATTTCCATTATTTTTAAATGTATTTCCACCCATTGTTTATTTCTACCTTTTGGTATTCCTCCACCCCCACTAGAGCTATCTGTACCTTATCTGCCCTGTCTTCTACTCTTAATTAGCACATTCCTTTAGATAATATCACCACCTTCAACACCACTTTGTTCTTTTGTCTGTGACAACTTTTGGTTATCTCCACCTACTACTGGCTGCTTGTCCCAACAAACCACCCCCCCCTCCTTAAACCAGCTTATATTTCACCCCTTTCCTATTTTTACTTAGTTCTGTTAAAGGGTCATGAGGACTCGAAACGTCAACTGTGCTCTCCTCCGCTGATGCTGCCAGACCTGCTGAGTTTTTCCAGGTATTTCTGTTACTGACTTGGAACTATATTGTGTTCCTTCACTGTCACTGGGTCAGAGCCCTGGAACTCCCTTTCTAACAGCAACATAGGTGTACCTGCACCAGATGGTCTGCTACAGTTCCAGAAGGCGGTTCACCACTACCTTCTCAAGGGCAATTAGGAATGGGCAAGAAATGTTGCCCTTGCCAGCAACACCCACATTCCATGAAAGAATGAATAAAACTTGCAAAGCTACAAATTGTTTTTTTTTTCCCTGTGGACAACTTAATTAAGGAATACAAAGTTGGATATGGCCCTCACGTGTTCTGGCCAGTAGTTATACATTTTCTACTGTTTTCCAGTGGAACTAACAGTAGTTTCACCCGCAGCTTTGAAATACTTTTGCCCTTATTTAAAGTTACTACATTGCTCTGCTGCATAACTGAATTTTATTTTGCAGTGTGATCACTATTACAGCATTGCTCACAAGAACAATGGATCAGGATTGGTTCATATACAAAACATAGTAATGTTTGCTTGCTGTGGTAACATTTTACTCAAGAAACACCATGGAAAATTGCAGTGGTCCTGAAGCTACAATTTCTATGGAAACTATTTCATCTTGACAATTAACTTGAAGGGCAATGTCCAAACTGATGCTGAAGTCAAATGGCGCCTTACCCTGCTTCATTCTGGTGTTTATGCTGGATTGCTACTGTGTTTACAGTGTAACTGCAGCATCAAGGTGATGTTAATGCCATTGTTATGGATGCTTAGAGTAAAATGAAAGAGTGCATGTTGTTGGAAGCAACATCTGGGATCAGATGCCAATCTTCCCTTTTTCTTCACTTGATTGCCACAATGTGTTTGTAATTTCCCTCCTCATACCATATGCTGAATTGTTCCCATTTCTTTGATTCCCTGATCCTGTCATGGAGGAAATGGGTATTTTGAAAAAGACATTGGAAGGGATTTTATGGTCGTAATGATCACAAATCTGTCAGCATTCATCGTCATTTCTCCTCTGAAACTGACAGAAACTTCTGGGAGGCAACACGTACAGTTAAACACAAAAATTCAAAAGTTGTTGTCTGTGATTCTATACTTTTCCATTGTCCCGACAGACTGCGGTTATTTAGAAAACACTGAATTGATGAAAACTTACCCATTTACGCCGTTGGTTTTGCTGCAAAAGCCCTTGATAAGGTTGGATCATGTTGAATGAAGTGGAAATAGGTTTTTAATAGCATACTAAGTTCATATTACTGATGAGAAACCTTTCTGACCTTGGAAAACTAATATGATACTGATGGAAGTCCAAATTTTTTGTTTATGGTAAAACAAATTCCATGTAAGTTTATTTTTTTAAAAGGTTTGTTTATAATATTTCAGCTTCTACCTTAATCCCATGCATATGTCCCAATCTTTATTTTGCTTTTTGTAAAATGATTTTAAAGTGAAGGATAAATCAACACAATTTGCTCCCAGGTTTGCTGCCTATGAGAATACTTCACAGTGATTGGTTGCTTACCCTGCTTGATGATATCACAATTGCTGGAAGCCTAAAAATTCCCTTGAATTCACAGTATCGCAGTATCTTTATAGTGCAGAAGGGGACCATTCGGCCCATCAAGTTTGCACTAGCTCTCTGAATGAGCATTCCATCTAGTCCCACTCCCCTGCCTTATCCCCGTAACCTTGCACATTCTCTCTTTTCAGGTAGCAATCCAATTCCTTTTTTAATACCTCGAATGAACCTGCCTCCATCATCCTTTCAGGGAGTTTGTTCCAGACTCCAACCACCCTCGGAGCGAAAAAAAAATCACATTTACTCTTTCTGTCGATTATTTTGAATCTGTGCCCTCAAGTCCTTGATGTTCTCTTGAGTGGGAACACTTTCTCACTATCTATCCTGCCCATACCCCTCAGAATCTTGAATACCTCCATCAAGTCTCCCCTCAGCATTCTTTTCTCCAGGAAAACAGTCCCAACCTCTCAATCTATTCTCATAGCTACAGTTCTTCATCCCTTGGCATAAGGTGCAAACCAATAGGAAAGGAGAAATTCATGCCATAGAGTTCACTGGATCATTGTGGGCAGCTTTCTTTGAGGTCAGAAGCAAGCACCATTACTTGTTGTCTACAAAACCTGCACCATTGGGTGCTAAGAATAAACTGTGTTACATTTCAGCGAAATGCTGGTGGATTTGAAACACAGATTCCCAAGCAGTGTCAAATGGTTGACCACTTTATTCTTTCACCTTGCTGTTCAGTCTTCCTATGACAGTTGCCTGAACACCAAATCTCTACTTTGCGCCTTTGCTAACAGCACCACTGAGATCAAGAACTTAATTTATTTGTTTTTATTAATTTCCATGCAATAGTAATTCCATTATGGTTTACCTAGCTGCTATTTGAATAGCCTGTTTAAAAAATAGCTGTCTTGTGAACATAACAGGCATTTCCATTGTTACTAATTAACATATCTTTAGAGGTCAGTGTGACTAATGTTCTCATTCTATCCATCAAAGTTTATCTCATTCAGACGTATTAAAATGTTAAGTTCAAGAAGGGACACACAACTCATTAGGCCTTTAATCTTGTTGAACAAAGATAATAGTACAGCAAAGACGGAGATGGTTGAAAAAAAGGAGAAAGACCATGTTTCTCTGCAGCACCTTATCACATATCTTTGAACCGCTTCACATCCAACTGATTGTGTTGCAGTGCAGTGACTATTGTTTTGTTGCTAAAAGCAATTCAGCTTTTTCTCTAGTGAGAAAGAGCAATGTTGACCAAGCTATCCCCTGCTAGTATTCCAATTGTGCTATGAGATCTTTACCATTCACGTCATGCAATAGGCAGATATGGCTTAATATCTTTGTTTAATGTCCCATCGGAAAATTAATATTCTCTCAGTAATA
Organism: Cetorhinus maximus; assembly: GCF_964194155.1. NCBI lineage: Eukaryota > Metazoa > Chordata > Chondrichthyes > Lamniformes > Cetorhinidae > Cetorhinus > Cetorhinus maximus. The sequence continues at coordinate 201,542,617 of NC_135880.1, forward strand.
CTCCGGAATACCAGCCTAATTACATGCTTAGGTCCTGTCGTGCGGGATGAAACTTCAACCTTCCAACTTACCAAGTGAACCAATTTGCTTTTTTGGGTAGCAGGGACACTCTTTCAGGAGTTAGGACCAAGGGTCTTCTTGAGTTTATTAGTATTATCAAGGGACTCCGGAGGAGTGTGTCAATATTTACAGAGTGCCTAATGAATGCTGGATGAGAAGGATAGGCTATCAACCTTTCCTTAAACGAGTACACTCTCATCAATAGTGCAGCCGCTTTGAAACACTTTTGTTTGTGTACAGTATGTACAATGTTATTAATGCACAGGGTGATCTCTAATGCGAGAAGAATACATTTTTGAATACAGAAATATCTGAGACTACGACCTGGAGAAAGGAGAAATTTTGAATCAAAATAGTTTAACAGCTTAGAAATAATCAAATTTACTATTTCTTCCCAAAGTTGAATGCTTAACTTCAACCTCACAGCAAAAATGGTGTACGGCTATCTCCTGAAAGTTGTCTCATACCAAGGCTGAAAATTGATATCATTATGAGTTCCTTCAAGTTAAACTACAGTAATTCTGTATTATTTGTGTGGGTGTGATTAAATAAAATACTGTGTTTGTATGTGCAATGCAGCTGTCCTCAGAGTCTGAATGTTAGTTGAGCATTTGTTTTGCCATTGATCTGTATCTATTAGGAATGGGGTTGCAATTAGTGAAATCCATTTAACGTCAGACCTTTGCAGTCACCAGAGAGCAGACACCTCCATCCCATTTTCTGAGTTTCAGATGAGGAATATAACGGACCACCTGAGGTAATCCCCTTCAGTGGTACAAATATCGGTCCCTAAACTTAATTTTTACTATTACAGCCTTTAATTCTTGGCCTGTATGCTTGCCCTTTATACAGCCGCTTCTTTTATATCGAGTTGTCCCTGCACAGAAACTTCGTTCAGTTCCTAACCTTGTAGCCAATTTTCATAATTGCTTGAAATCTAGAGGAATAACACAAGCTGTGATTTATGCCATAACTTACACTGCTTATTGGCCCCATGTTTCCATTGTCAACTTGCTCCAAACTTGCCTGGGAAAGTAATTTGAATAAGTCGCATTAAGCATAATAGTGAATCAGGAACTTCAGAAGCAGAGCAGCCAATAACTTACTCATCTGCATTAATTGACTAACTAAGCAGATCAATATTGGCATCACCGCAGTCATTGAATTCTGAATTTCAAATCTTTTCACTAACACTGAGCTTGGTCACTTGCGACAAAATCATTTTGAGTTATGGACACACTCATCTGCTAAATTCAGTTTTCAGCAACATTCTAAGTTATAAATGGTTACCATAATTTATTAAGAAAATAATATTCATAATTTATTCTATCCGAAGGGTCTTAGATTAATCAAACAAGGAGCAAAGTGGCCCCTCGTTTTTTCCTGTTTTTGTTTAGCATAAAACAGGGACAATAAGATCCAATTATGGAGCTTACAGGACACCATTTCCTAATGGTGGGACAATACACAAACATCCCAGGCCGCTCCCTTAAACAGGTGTGCTTGATAATGAGGTGTCGAACAATTTTTTAAGGATTTCTCTGCAAAATTGGTCAGAAACTATAAAAGTTCTATTAATCACTTGATTCCAGATATTGAGATTTATTCAGAGAAGCTGGAAATTGAATCTATTATTAAGGATGAACTACATGCAATATAGCAACAGAAGTGGGTTAGGACGAGAAGGGAAGACATTTGTATCAGATTCAAAACAACAAGTCATCTAGTAATAAAAACAAAAACCTGCGGATGCTAGAAATCCAAAACAAAAACAGAATTACCTGGAAAAACTCAGCAGGTCTGGCAGCATCGGCGGAGAAGAAAAACGTTGACGTTTCGAGTCCTCATGACCCAGAAGTTCTGTAAATTCAGTGGTAAGTGTAGAAGAGATGAGGTGATTATGAGCAGGATTAGGATTGGGCACTGTGGGTTAAATAAGTGTCTGTGTTTAATAGTGAAACATGTTGCTGGTTTGTGTCAGGAATATGGGGAAGGATCCCTGCAATCGGTGGAATATGTTTTATTACACTGTACTAAGTTAGCAGCTGAAAGGGAAGCTATGTAGTCTAATTCACATCAGAAGGGTATACAATGTGATACGGTGGCTAGTGTTTTAGCATTTATGTTTGAGTATTGGGATATTTATAAAATAGTGTTGTCTTTTTTATATTTCACCGGATTAGCGCATAGAATTTGTTTTTTAATTGCATTGCACTTCTTCCTCCGATACAGTAGGTGGCAGTAATACACCAAAGAGGTGTGAATTGGGAAGAAACCAAAAAAAAGATGGCCAGAAACTAAGCATTAGATGCAGAGGAAGGATAGAACCAAAGGCAGGGTCCTTAACAGGACTACTGGAGGCTGCCAACAGAAAGGTGCATTGTTTTTTTTCTTTTTTAACTGACTTTAATGTTGAGACGGGAAGAGCAGCTTCATGACATGATGCACGGGCTGCTGGAAGCCACCTCCTATTTGCCCCATCCTGCTTCTAGGGCCTACCTAGTACTGCAGCTGGTCTGAATTGGCCTCAAGGATACCTCACAATGGGCTGCCTCACAAGGCCTTCAACATCTGGTGTGGGCTGCAAAGGCAATGCTAATTTTGAGCCTGAAATGGCTAATTTCTTACCCCACTTGCATTTTCATCAGTCGCGTATGAAATCACTATTGTCCTAGAACATTCTAAACCTAACACGCAATGATGATTAAGCGTTTTATTGGTTTTTGACTAGAATTAGAACATCAAACAGGAGTAGATATTTTATTTTACTTTCAACAATTATTTTAAATTCATGAATGAAAATACCTGCACTATTATTTTTCAGTCTCAGTGGCTGCAGTCTGAAAACTAATGCAAACACAGAAAATTTGCAATTACCATTGGCTTGACTAAGTGGTGGATCTTCTTCAACGTTACTGAAAACTGAATTTAGCAGCTGAGTGTGTCCATAACTCAAAATGATTCTGCGCAAGTGATCAAGCTTAATATTGGTGCAAGGAGTTGAAATTCAGAATTCAATGACTGAGGTCATGCCAGTATTGATCTGCCTAATTAGTCAATTGATGCAGGTGGGGTAAGTCATTGGCTGCACTGCTTCTGAAGTATTACACTTAATGTGATTTATTCAAACTTCCCAGGTAAGTTTGGAGTAAGCTGACAATGGAAACATGGGGGCAATAAGCAGTGTAAGTTATGGCGTAAAATTACAGATTGTGTCATTCCTGTGGTGGACCTTTTTTGCATGGTTAAAACAAGGGTATTGATAGGATAATGCAAATGTTTCAGGAAGCTATGGCCTGGCATAAATAATGGCATTCATCCCATATTTTGCAACGCAAAAGAAAGAACTTAGTGTTGTAGATGTGCCATTCCAGTAATGCAAGTCTCCCGGAAATTCTGGACCAATTGCAGATCCAGCTATGTGCCTCAAATGCTGCAAATGCCAGCAATCAAAAGAAAGGAAAGGGAGTCATACTTTTATAGCTTGGATGTGGGCACTGTGAAAGCTGTCGACACATTGTAGTTAATTTAACTATAAGAATAAGGCCACAGATTCCTAAGCACCATTTGAATTTAATGCTCCATTTATCACTGAGTTCCCAAGAATTCAACATAATATGACAGGATACAAAACAGTTCAATGGCTACTTCCTGTAAGACCCACCTTTAGCTATCCATTATAGGCGTGACTTTTCTATGCAGTTGTTTGGTTTGAGATATCATGTAACATTGTCATGCTGCATTGGAAAGGCAACTGAACCTAAATTATAACTTTTATAGAAGATCGTCTACAGTTACTGTCAGTAGTCAAGAAATGTTCTGCCACTGAAAGCTAGGTTTCATGCATAAAACAGATTTGAAACCATCTTCTTGTCAGCAAAACCCTCTCGAGAAGTGGGGATTTTTTTTTTTGACACAACAATGATTTAATTAATCTTTCCAGAATACTAAACTCCAGCCCAGTTACAGAGATTATTAACATCAACTGAAACAAGCTCCAACTTTCAAAATGATCATGGTTCAGTCTACTGGATGTGATTCTTGCACCACTAGCTGTGGTTGATGTAACAGTGGGAGCTATCACAGGAAACCTGTTGCGCAGTATAGAGTCACAGTGGGAACCGATACCACACTATTCTGCCTGAAAGTGCACATTGTGGAGGCAGAAAGACAGCCAAAATAGAAAGGGAATAAGAAAAATAACATGTTTGTGACTCCCATGTTTCTTTAATTCATTTAGCATTGATTTTCTTGGGTAAGTTTTAAAATATTCAATAACATATGTATGTGTGATTTAGCAAACATTACTAATACAATTTACAAAAGTACCGAGAAAGAACTTCCATTGACAAAGTGTCTTTCATATCCTGAGGACATTTCAAAGAGCTTTATAGCCAATAACTTAATTTTTGAAGTGGTGTTACTCCGGTTATGCCAATTTGGGAAGAGCCAGGTGTCACAGCAACAAATGAGATGAATGACCAATTCATCCATTTTGCTGGATTTAGTTTAAAGAAATTTTGGCTAGGGTAACTTTTCTTCAAATAGTGCCATGGGATCTTTCGCACATACCTAACAGCCAAATTAGGCTTTGGTTTAATGTCTCCATTAAAAGTGTCACGTACAATAATGGAGTACTCCCTCGGCACCTCACTGAAAAGTTACAGTTATGTAATTGGGTCTTTCAGTGGGGCTTGAACCCACAACCTTCACGCTGCCACTGCACACTTAAATTGGAGAAAGATAACCACCCTCGTAGGCAGAGAGTTCCAGGTTATTACCACTTTTAAATAGATGCTTCTTGCCCCAGAAATGGTGCCATTGCCCAAGAATCTGATGCCCTCCTGCACCATAACACCATAACCTCAAGCCACGCATTGATCCTCCCTATCTTCCTATTTTTATGATCTGGTTAAGAAATCCCAATGCCTCATTTTAACCAATAGAGCTGTGCCACAAGACTTCACTTTTTTTTAAACAAAACAAGCTCTATTGTATATAAAAGAATTAAACAAAACAACCACTAATACCTTAACAATAAAAATGGTTTACAACTATGTATTTTATGAATTCAGGTTTACTTCTTACTTTCCCAAGAACTCTCTTAAAAGATACATCAATCTTCAAGTTATTTACTTCTGTAGGCATCACCCATAAGTATGCCACAGTCCTCTGGAGAATTCTCCTCCACTCCAGCTATTCTCAGAGGTAAACCTTTCAAGTAGAATCTCTTGACTCTGGATGCCCCAGTCCCTTATTCTGGTTACTTTTCCAATAGTTCAGCTGATTCAGCCGATTACTTTCTTTTGCAATAATATACTGTAGGCCCACTGTAGATTCTCCCACTAGCTTCGAACAAAGCAATCTTCAGCTTCTGTTCCTTCACAAGATTCAAACTAAGATTAGGCCTCATCCACATCCTACACTGTCAGTGAAGAAGTAAGACCTGCACGGTAATCAGCATAAAACACTATCTAATTGTCATTCACTCTGGTTAACATCTCTCCATGAGCTTTAAACTGCACAAGGTTCAAACTATAACTAACCTCTCTCAGCAAACATCCAGATAAATTGAAATCCAAGAACCTTCCTAAACTCCAATCATCACCATGATAATGTAACCTGCTCTGGGCTGTCCTCAACCCAACCTTTAAGTTAATTAGCTCTCATTTATAATTTCTCCTTTGATCTGATGAAGTAAATGGGTTTTATGACCTTTCAGAGTTTACTGAATGCTTTTAAGTCTAACTCACAAAACAAAAACATCTCTCTCTGGACTGCACTTTTTGCAAGGATTGCAGATGTCACGGCTCCAGCTCTCTAATTAAGTAATCTTACCTGTGGTTTTATAGCTCTATCTCTTCTGATTTTATTAACAAGCATCGGTCACCTTTTGAACTGCCAATTCTTTAGGTGTTCTGGCAAATCTCTAAAACCTTAAGGCAACATGGCCCCCTTAATTATAACAGGCTCCAAGCTTGCTTTATTTTTTAATTCATGGGATGTGGGTGTCACTGGCTGGGCCAGCATTTATTGCCCGTCCCTAGTTGCCCTTGTTCAGAGGGCACTTAAGAGTCAACCTCATTTCTGTGGAGTCACATGTAGGTCAGGGTAAAGACCAGGTAAGGACAGCAGATTTCCTTCCCTAAAGGGCATTAGTGAACCAGATGGATTTTAATGAGACTATCATCAGGCTTTTAATTCCATTTTGTTATTGGATTCAAATTCCATCATCTGCTGTGGTGGGATTCAAACCCGGGTCCCCAGAGCATTACCCTGGGTCTCTGGATTACTAGCCCAGTGACAATAACACTATGCCACCACCTCCTCTAGTTGCAGTTATTCCATTTTCTACAGTTTAATTCTTAAAACTGAAAATTCTATTCTAAAACTAAAAGGTATATTCTAAAACACATGAACCATGAACTAGATATGTGCAGCACTGTTTCTTTATGATATTGTCTTTGAAGAATACAAACAATAAGAGGTTAAAATTCATATTTTGCTGTTTAAGATATCAAAGTAATGCTTAGAAATAAAAGAGCATTAGTTTGCAAAGCTGTGTTATATATATATATTTATTAACAGGACTTGGATTACAGTATGATCAATATGAATTGTAAAGAAATAGCCTGTGTACTCTGTTACACCATCAAACCATCTCTGTCATTTTTTCCCATGCATTGACAATTCAGCGGATTGCTCATGTGTAGGCTAAGGCAGAAGGGAGATCTTTCAGCAGCAATTACAATATAGAGTTTATTTCCGAGTCGTCTATTTTAGCTGGTTTCTCCAGCTGACAAGTGTATTTAATAGAAATCTCTGTCTTTTCCATTTACCTTTGTTAATGGGATTCTGGCAGTAATGGCTGTGAAGAGCAGTGCAGCAACTGTGAGTGATTGTGACCATTGCAGAACTGTTCTTCATGGGTGTCGCCAGCAATGTGCCCCATGTATTATTTCAGTGAAAGAAACTCAATTTCGTATGAGTGCTTGCTTACATTAGACTAGTTTGAGCTCTTGGGATTTGAGTGCTTTATTCAGTTGTTTAGCACATTTGAACAGCCCATTAAATTGAAGGACTTTGTGGCCAAATAAGCAGGCTGACCCTTCAATTCTGAAAATGTTTGATAAATATAATTTTCATTATTTATATCAGTGTTTTTGCTCCTGCAAGTGATAGTTGTAAAAGCACACTGTTCAGCTTCACATTTATTCAGTGGTGCGATGCGTAAATTGATTTTATGAAATGCAGTTTTAAGCTTATTTTAATTGAATACTGACCCACGTAGTAGTGGATTCCCTTCCTTGTAGCAAAAGTCGAAATACAAAAAACAAAGGAGACTAAATTGGGAAAGAGAGGAATTCTTTTTGCCACTTTTCTTAAAATGTTACACATCTTAATATATTTAGTTAATTCATTGGACGTTTTATTGTGCGACACTTTGGCCTGTGTTTTTTATTCACACAATTGGAGGCCTTGTATATTTAAAGGTAGTAACTTTAGTTTGACTGTGGCCAAATAGTATCGGATGGGTGGAGGGACAATTGTATGGCCCAGTTTAAATGGGTGAATATGGTACTGCTAGGCTGTATCAATTGCCAGACTTCAAGAGGAAACTATTCCTGTTTATTGATTCCCTGCTCTGTTACAAATCAGCTTTCCCCCCGGGGAGACGTTTGAGTGTTCATGTAGTGGTTGCTTCTATTGTATGGGTTTACAGGAAAGGAACTATCAGACTATCTGCTATTTCCTCAGCTCAAGTCAATTCCTGTTAAGAGAATGAGATTGCATCCTTATGATATAACTATTCTCAATTTCAGCTTTGTTGAAGGATTGTAAAAGTATTTTTCATAAGCAAATTAACCCTATACTGACCAGTTGACAATCAGCCATTTGCTTGAGTCCCAAATGGATCCGAGGCAACAAATGAAATAAGGTGAAAGAGGAGCTTGCATTTATATGGCGCCTTTCATGACTTCAGGATATTCTCAAGTACATCATAGCCCAAAAGCTACTTTTAGAGTGTAGTCAGTCACTCCTGTAATGCTGAGTGACACAGCAGCCAATTTGCAAACAGCCAAGCTCACACAAAGAGCAGTGAGATAATTGACCCGATATTCTTGTTATTGGCAGGGTTGGTTGGGGGTAGCTGTTGACCAGGTCATGAGGAGAACTCTTCTCTTTTTCAAAGAGTGTTGTGGGATCTTTTACATCTAACAGGCTGGCTTATTTGCTGAAGCCACTGGAGTGTGGCTTGAAGCACCATAAAGTGACTCTCAAAAAGTGAGCAAAAATGCATTGCCCATTGTACGCCAAGAATAGAGAGAAATAAATAAATGATAACTGAATTAAAAGAAAAACAAGACAAAGCTTGAGAGAATAACCACCTCTTCTGGGAAATGATAAAGGTATGTTTTAAAAGCATTCAAACAATTTAGAGAACTCCAGCTTACTTCCAGAAAAATATGTGGCTGTGATCTGAGGAGAGATACGGTTGAGTGAAAACTAATAAACTGCAGAGCTGTGACTAGGTTGCATGCATTATTGACAAAGTAGGTTTTTAAAACTTTTAAGGAGTGATATAAAAGTCAAAATAATGTTGTCAGCGCATTGGACCATGATTTAACTTAATATGTCAACAACAACTTAGCAATGTAGTAAAATGTTCTTTACTGCATAGTGCTGCATAGCTAGGGGGAGGTTAAGCCCAAACTGGAGTCTGAGGGAAATTGTGGCAAGAGCCCAAAAACACAGACTAAATGGTAGATTTTTAAGGAGCCTTCTGAAGATGAGGAAACGTAGTAAGATGAGGAATCTGAGAATTTCCGATTGTAAAGGTGAAATGACTGGAAGCTAGACCACCAGTGGTAACTCAGGAGAATGCACAATCGACCAGAGGGGAAAAAGAGCAAAGGAAGGGAGCAAGGGCGTGAGAAGGGAGAGGTTTCAGGTGTAGAGAGGAAGTAGTTCATGGAACAACTTGGTGATGAAGCGAAGGCTTTTAAGCTACTGCACTGTGGGGTGGATTGTTGGGAGGTGACAAAGGCATTGATAAGGATTACACTGACTGTGAAAGTGAGACGTCAAAAAGATAGACAGTATTATGGAGTTGGAAGTTTGTCATTTCATTGATTTTGGATGTGAAACTCAAAAGGGCACAAGTTGGTTTTGAAAGGGCTTTCACAAAAAATGGTGAGATCACGGGCAATTTTGAGTGAGAATGGACAGAATCTTGTGTCCTGCCTGTGGCAAATTTTGACAGGGCATTTAATCAGGCAGGTGAGTGCCGGGTGGGGGCCATTTCACCTTCCCGCCTCCACCTCGCTTTAGTCCATGGCGGGAAGGCCATCCACTAACCCGTCAATGGCCGCCCCACCCTGCCACCAATTGAGGCCCTTAAGTGGGCAATTAACCCCACTTAAGGACTTCATCCCACTGGTGCTAACTCAGCGGTAGGCGGGGGCTTGCCATGCGGGGAGCATGACTAACAAACCCAAGTGTTTGCTTGCTGGCTCCTGGGGGTGGGGGGGAGTGATTGTTCAAAGGCACTCGGTGATCAAGACCCAGCATCAGGAATTGGGTGGGGGAGGGGGACCCGGCATCGGAGTGGGGGGTGGGTCCTCTGAGAGCCACTCCCGGCACTTGCTGCTGGCCCCCCTTCCTGCCATCACTCACCTGACACCTGGCTTCCTCCTTGTTCCTCAGCTTCGGGTGTGTTAGACTGCATAATGGGGTCAAAGACAGCCTTGCTGATTAAAAACTATCACTGTAGTTCTGAAAGGAAAGGAGAGAACACCACCCAAGGAATGGAAGCAGTCGATATTGTTGATGAGATTTGGACCAAGCACAGAAGCTTGTGCCAGAGGTTTAGTTATGGACCTGAAAAAGGCTGATTTAACTGAATAAGCAAGAGAGTGGAAGGTGGGGCTAATGGCGACTATGTTCCTAATGAAGCCTGTGTTGTAAATGAGAAAGAAGGCCAGAGTGTTCTGAGTCCAGAGCTCAAGTAGGTGAAATGATATAGGAGCACTTTGAGGGGGAGAGAGGACTGGAAAAGGCTGAAGTGATTGAAGCAATATTCTCAGTTTTGGATAGAAAAAATTCCACAATATCCTCACTGCTGATAGAGGCAGAATGGGTGAAGGGAGGGATCTTTAACTACACAGCTACTAGTGGACAAGAAGTGGGTAGAATACAGTTTAAGAGCAATGAGGCAACTTGGCACGGCTAGATCTGCCAATAGTGTAAAAAAAATTGTGCCATAAGTACATAAGCCTGTGATTCTTCGATTTGAGCCAGAAGGAGCTGTGATGTGGGGAGACCACGAAGAATCCAGTGGGAATGACGAGATCAGAAGCGAGGGTACTATTACGTAGGTTAAGAGAAGTGGTGATGTGGGAGCAAAGAAGGTGCTGAGAGATGGCTGGGGACCTTTTTATTTCTCTAGAAGTAGAAAGCAGAAGTAGAGAATTGTAAATGGACAGTTGGGTATACTTAGTAAGGAAGATGAGGAAGGAGTCAGAAACTGACTTTTTAAGGATGTTGAAGGTGACAGGTAACAATGGCAACGTGAAGGGAGTATTTATGAGTAGCTACTGTACAGGATGATGTTAAGTGAGAAGGATTGAGAAGTCAGAGAAGTGGGGATTGAGGAGTTTAACTGTAGGTTGAAGATATTGAGGATCAGTCACCTTTTTGAAGCAAATATTGAGCAAGGAACAGAATCGGGAAGTTAAAGGAGTTCGGGAGGTTTGACTTTGTGTGTTTTGGCATTAATTAAAGTAATTTATCCAAGTGTAAGAGCAATAGAGTAACAGAAAGCAGTTTGAGGATATGTTAAAAGATTCAAGTGCAAAGAAAGCTATTGTGATGTTAACTGGTGCAATGCTCTTTAACTTCACAGCATGTATCAGGTCTAATGCTGAAATGAACCTGCAATGAAGTTCATTGCAGAACATTAAATGTTTTAATGTTGGACTCTTATATCTTTATCCCCCCAGGAACAAAATGCTATCTATTTATTTGCTAATTCTTTGAAAGTATCTTTCTGGTATTAGTAGAGCATGAGCAAGTGCAACATTTTAATCTACTATCCTTATTGATCTTTTCTCTAATCTCCCTCTCTGCCAAAAGGGCAGGGAAGTGAAGCATTTCTAGTGAGATATGTGAAATGATGGTGCTCCTGGTTTCGTTAATCTATGATTTTCCTTCATCCCTCCTCTGGTCCAGGCCAGAAAAGGAACTCATTCAGCCAGGAATTCTAGATGTGAACGTGTCTCATACTATCCTTTGACACATTTGTTGATGAACTAATGTACAGCACTACTGGACTGCCTAATGTGTGCCTCATGCAACGCCAGTGTCAATCTTATATCTATTTTGCATTTCTTCAGACATTACTGCCCTGATCTGATATCTGGCAGCAAGGCTAAAATCAAATTGTCTGGTCTGCAGTGCATTTGTGGCACAGAATACATGAGCAACCACAGAATGAGAGTAGAGTCATTTTATCCACACCCAGTACATCAAGTGATTTATTGATATTTTATTACTAATTTTTAAATTAGTAATTGCTTTTTTATTAACTAAAGCCCAAATTATACAGTCGCTGTCTAGATTTTTCTTGCTCAAAACCTATCTATAAATTTTTTAAAAATTGAAAAGTATTGAATTGTGAACATTTCAGAAAATATTTCATTATAATTAAATAAGAAAATCTACAGAAGAAAATAATATTTCACTGAATTCCTGACAGCTTGAATACTCTAATATTTAATTGAATGCTCTAATAGCTATTGGGTGTTCCTTTAAAAAAACTGGTTTTCTTTAAATGTGATGAAACAAAACAAGTCGCAAGTTGCATTGCCCATGTAGATATAACCAGGTGTCTCCAATTCTATGCACGTGTCCATTATTAATACGATCTGTCAGTTTTAATTGCCCTTATAACTTAATTTCATTTTGGCTAAACCGATGCCATTCTCACCTGATAGGAAAAATATCAGCCAAACTATAAAGCAGGACTCAAATGCATAGTCCAGGCTGGCACTAAATCAGATTGGTATTCAACATTCAGTCACATTATTCAAAGTAGAACAGTGAGTTATTTAGGGCCTTGGCTAACTTTAGTCCATAAACAGATCCACAGAAACAGATTAGTTCATCTCACTGCTACTTGTGGAATCTTGCTGCGTGCAAAATGGCTAATGTATTTTCCTACTTTGTGATTACAATGCTGCCACATCTGCCTCTATAAGTCTCATGGATATGTGTATATATGTGTATACATAATAAAATAGCATAATTTTTGCTTTTTCCATATGTTAACAAGATGTGTATCAAGGACATATAAAATAATTAGATATATATACCTATATTTTCAAAAAGGAGGGCTGGAAGAGTGTCCAGTAGCAGACATAAAACCCAGCAAGCCTGTAAATGTGGAGGCCATGACATTTTTAATGACAGGGTCTCATTTAAGTAAATAAGTAAATATGTACTACTGACTAGTTTGACTGGCCAGTAGGTAGGAGAATGGCTGGAGTCAGAGACCTGTTTGAATGGCGCCTGGCAGTCAATATGGGGATGTTGAAGTCTCTGAACAGTAATCAGGAGGAGTAGGAAGGCTCTCGGCAGGGATTAGAAGTGGGGTGGTGGTGGTGGTTGTGCTTGTGTGAGAAGCGTCTGGCCGCCATTGAGATGTGGGGTGGGGAGAGCCTTTGGCGACTGTCGGGAAGGTGATGGAAGGATCTATCAAAAATTGGGAGCTGGCAGCTCCAAACAAGGGAGGCCCAAGGCTTCCTAGTGAAGCCTGGAGCACTCCTTCCCCACCCCCTCTGCTCACAAGAAAACCTAAACTTCTGGCCCAGGATTCAGCTTCCAGCTCATTTTGCCTGACACAGGAACCAACATTGTCCCCCACCCAAGCGCAGGCTGCAGGTTGATGATGCAGATCAAGTCCACCTCACCCAATATGCATATCTAAAGTTTACTGGGGATGTCTTGTGCGTCTGCTTAGAGCAGGTTAATATTGGAACCCAGTGGGACGCAGCGAGACTGGAGGGGGTAAATGACCTTTCTTTCTGCTGAGTAAGTAGGCCTCAATTTTAACTACCCCAACCTGACAGAAACGTGACATGATAGGACAGATATAATTGGAACTTGGTTACTCAACAGAAAAAAGAAAAGTTTTCATTGCTATAGGAATTAGCTGTGTTGGAAATGTCATTACACAGTGAAATCACAATGAGGCAAACTCTGATGACACGAAATTCCAGTTGTATCAAGGTCATTAGCCATTCCCGCGCCAGAATAGCAAATCCCATTGAACGATGCCCGTGATAAGCTGAAATTCTGCATTGATTACTTCAGATTAGCCAAACTTCTCTAAACTTGCTGACCAACCAGAGTGGGGTTAGACCACACAAGCACAAAAACATGGAGCACAAGGCAAGCCATCATTTGACATAGAGATCTCCTTCTGAAAGGATCTGCAAAACCTGCAAGTATGGCTAAACCTGTGAGAAAGTTAAATGTGTTGTTGATCGGAGAGAAGGTGAAGTTGATACAGCTAGTGGAAAACTGTGGTGTTAAGTGGAAAGTGGGCATCGCAAAGAAGTGGGAGATACCACCATCATGTTTGTTCACCATTATGAAGCATAAGGGTGAACATCTTGGAGCAGTTCGACAAACAGGCATCCTGTCCAGCAAGAAAGAGAATAAGAACATTTGCCTACCCCAATGTTGAAGAAGCCCTTCCAATGTGGTTCAAGGCAGCCTGAGCAGAAGCATTCCCAGCTTTGGTCCAATCCTGCAAGAAAGTACTTTGTTCACCAAGGAGCCTAAGGAGGCCGATGACCCTGAAGAATTGAATGAATGTTTGCCTGTTTCCCTGGCTGATGCCATGAAGGCTGTCGAGCTGGTCCAGGATTTCACACTGCAGCACGAAAGCACCAAAAACATCTTTGACTAATTAACGACATGGCGGACTATATCGCGTACATCCAAACATGGAACACTAAGCAGAAAAACATTAGAGTTTTTCCAGAGCTAACACCAGGCCTCAATTCAAGGCCACAGCCTTTTGCAAGGTCAGGTCATTATTGGCTGTGAACAAACGGAGTAAAGACTTTTCAAACATTTAGTGCTTTTTTGTGTTCTCATTCGGCATTTGAATCTGTTGTTTTTGGCATAGACCGCATTTGTACACATATCAGGTTACACAGAGATGCATTCGTGTTGGAAGGAACCTCCTCAGCTATCACAAAGCGACGCTTAAATTTTGAGGTGGATCTCCTGGGATTCGACTCATCGAGGTTTTACTGTACATGAAGCGTTTTGAGATGTTTCTGAGAAAAATGCCAAATTAATGAAAGCCTTTCTTCCCATTGAGCATGACACATTTTAATTGTCTTTTATTTTTCTTGATGTATTTTCACTTCTGCTAACACTTTATAAAAAAGTCCAGGATGTTCAAGGGAAAGGAATTATATTCTACGGAGAAAAGTGATTGTGATCTGGAGCCTCTTGCGGCAAATAAATAACTAATTGAACAGAGTAGATTGAAGTGATACAACCGTGTGAACAGTACACGGTGCACACCATCTGGAGACACTTCTTGGCTGGGATTTTGTATATTGGTGCAGGGTCCAGATCGGAGGCGGGCAAGCATGCGATTTGGCGCTGCTGGCCTCTGTGCCGGTTCACCACCACAGTATCAACCCCAAACCATTTTCAACACGGGTGGTTCAGCTGCCCGCTGCTTCCTGGCTTGTGGCCAATTCAGGCCAATTATTGATAATTAATAGGCCCTGTTCCCATGCCGACTGGGATTTTCAGGTCCCTCCCCACACAAATGCATCTATATGTAACCCGTTATATGTACAAATGCGGCCTATGCCGAAAATGGCAGATTCATATGAAGTGAGCAGCCCATGCCAACCTGGACCAGGTCCAGACCAACATGGTAGGCTCAGGTGGGAAGTGGGAGGGGGGAGAGGAGCAGGGGGAAGGTTTGGTAGATCACAAGAGGGACCACCTCCCCTCCCAACACCGCCCTCTCCCCCCGACCCCCAGACCTATAGCAGCTGACAGGCTGCAGCTGCGACTCTTTGCTGTTCCCTGGGGAGGGGTTGCCCCTCCAGGATCATGGCCAAGCAGCTGTGGCATTTTAAAAAGTAGAATTTACTTACCTGGTCTTCCCCCTCTCCCTCTCTCTCCATCTCCATTTCGGCAACTCCCACCTAGGCCAATGGGGCTGCGATCTGAGTGCTTGAGGGCCTCCCATTGATCCTCCAGCGTCGGGAATGTAATACCATGTTGGTCCCAGGATAAAAGAAAATCAGTCCAGAGTCAGACCAGAGAAAAGAGAACGTGTGTGAAGACACTTAGACTTGTAATGCATTCCTTTTTGATAGAACCACATATGAATATTGGAAGACTTGCATCTATCTAATGTCTTGTCATATCTCTCATCAGTGTGTCAGAAGCTTAGCAGAATGAATGAAATTTTGTCCTATAGTAACCACAGTGTAGAAAAATGCAGTGGCCATTTTGTGCACAGTAAGATCCCACAAAGAGCAATAAATAGGTCACAACAACAGATTTAATGTAGATTGAAGTCCTGAGTAACTTCGTGGAGGTGTAAAGTGGAAAAGTAAAGCTGTGTCAAGGAAGAAGAGCTTAGGACAATCTGATAACCTGCTTTTTGGTGGTTTTGGTTGAAGGAGTAATATTAGCCAAGGGGGAATAAAAACTTTGTTATTCTAACCATTGTGTTTTAGGAGCTTCTTCTTGGGTTCATCTATTCAACAACCTACACTCCTGGGTCAGTTGTAGCATAGTTAAAGTTTCCCTGTAGTCTGTCGATGCAATCTAATACACCACTTAGTTCTTACATCATGAGATCTTTAATACTCACCAGAATGACCACCACAGTTAGATGGTACTTCGATTTAATATCTTAAGTGAAGTATGTTGTCTCAGATAATGTAGCTGTCCCTCTCAATTCCACTCAGGTGTTTAGAATGCATGTACACATCCTGGAGTGGGACCTTAATGTGCAACCTTCTAATTTAGATGTGAGAGTGCTACTAACTTAGTCATGCTGTTAGATACTGCAGATAATGAGCAAAATGCTGAGCTGCTTTTCAGTAAAAGCAGTCCCTACCATTGTCATAGGAGACTTAACAGGCAATTTTCGGTTCTGAGGTAATAATTCGCAAAATCTCCAAGCACTACTTTCAAATATTCTGCAGCTTTGACAGGCCATGGGCGTTATTGGCTTAAGTGAGGAATATTTTTAAGCTCTAAATACTAAAGTATTGTGCTTTGTGCACCATTATATTTTCATCTCCACATATAAATAAAATTCCACATTAAAACGTATGTACAAAGAATGTTATAAAATAATTTACTTGGGGAGGGGGGGGGATAAAGAAATATGGTCTGAAAATGTCCAAATATTCCAATGATCATATTCTATAACAAACAACAAATTCTGGAAAGAATAAATCCCTTTCAGGAACAAGTGACAGCTAATTGTCCACAGTTAGCCCACAAGGAGCAATATAATGCACCTCGCAGATCAATGAAAAGCAGTACTTCCAGTCTTAAAGATAAATCTCTACACATTGAATGGTTCTCACAATTACTCTTTTTAAAGAAGAACTGCAAAGAACTTGCCCTCTTTAGTACTCCCACCGGTATGTATGTTGCTTTTAAATCAGTGTTTCTATTCAAAGTAATGATTAGTTGCACTGTGACTACTGGCAGACTAAAGGGTCAGCTAGCTCAGTTGGAAATATGTAGTGAAGAACATTGCCTTTAGTGCATCTTCAATCCCCATACCAGCTGTGGTAGTTCTTGGGGCCTACCTCCTCATCTTGTTCCATAGTGATGCAGCTGCCAAGCTACCTTGACGCCTTGGATCCTTCTTACCTATGGGACCATGTAAAAGCAGCCAAGAGAGTGACAGCCAGCAGCGTGCACCCTTTCTCCCCTATAATTGAATTCTTTAATGTAGGTCTAGCTGTGAGATAAGATCACTTACAGCTTGGACATACTCAAACAATGAGGTACTGTTACTACCAATGATACCTGGTTTTCCATGAGAAACCTCATTCTTAAGCAATATTACTGGGTACCAAGGAGTTCATCTGCCAGGAAATTTAAAACACGGTGTGTGAAGTCTGATGCCATTTGTAATTGTATTTTGGGTCCAGAACCATAAGTGGATTGGTTTTGTGGCACTTATTGGCTCTGAGACAGACATTCAGGAGCAGGTTAAAAATGTTGTTATTTAAAGTATACTGTGTGCAGTTGTAGGCACTACAGTTTGTAAGGATGTGAAAGCATTAGACGGTGCAGGAAAAATTAACGAGAATGGTTCTAGGGCTGAGGAACTTCAGCTATGTGGATAAGTTGGAAAAGCTGGGGCTGATATCCTTGGAGAACAGGTTAAAAGGAGATTTGATAGAGGACTTCAAAATTTCTGGGGGGATCTGGACAGAGTAGGTAGGGCAAAACTGTTACCCTTAGCAGTAGGATCGAGAACCAGAGCACCAAGTTTAAGGTATTTGGGAAAAGTAACAATAGTGACAGGAGGAAATGCTTTTTTGCACAGCGAGTCTTCAGGAATGCACTGCCTGAAAGCGTGGTGGAGACATATTCAATCAAAGCCTTCACAAGAGAATTGGATAATTATCTGGAGAGAAAATATTTTCAGGGCTATGGGGAAAAGGTGAGTGAATGAGAGTAGGTGAGTTGTACTTGTAGTGAGCTGGCATAGACGCAGTGGGCCGAATAACCTCCTTCTGTGCTGTAACCAATCTATGATTCTAAATGTTAAGTGGCATTTTAGCACATCCAATTCATTCCATTTTCTAAGTGCTATGAAATTTATCTCTCCGGTTTTCTACTTCAGCCACTTTCCCCCACCAGTGTTACCCAAGCCATTTACTTCCATTTGCAAAGTTAGGAACTGATCCAATTCCCATTTACAACCTTCAACTGAGTTGCAATTTATTGCGCTTAATGACAGTCTGTTCCCCAAGTTGACCATAAATGTAAAGTAACTCCTTAAGATGATTAAGTTCATGGCATCTTCAGCTGACATTCACGCCCCGACTGTCCTAGCCTAATTTAAAACCACATTATTGATTCATTTCATTTTTCAAATGTCTTTTTAAGTGTTCCCTTCAGCTCAGCTAACTCCAGTCTGCTCATGTCAGTTTATTTGGCTCTGTGTTGCACAGTACCTGTGTCTTATTTTATTAGTTGTCTCACAGAGAAAGCTTATACATAATGTAGAGCAAGCCCTTCATATTAAATGCGTGTTGAGAATCCAACAATTTTAAGATGAGTTAGCTGACTAATATCAAAAGTGTGGAAGTCATTGCGCTCTCCATTCCATCACATCTTGCAAGTACAAGGCAATCAGCTGATCATTGTTGCGGTGTGTTTATTTTGCGGCAAACAAGATTTTTCTGTGGGAGGCTTCAAGAATGCACTTTTACTGAGCATAAAACAGAACTTTATGGGGTGGGGGCAGAGGAGCAGCAAACAACAAGCTACATCAAGGAATTTTTAGTCATCTGATGAGACATATGCAACACAAAGATGTGTCAAACACATTTTCTCTTTCTTTATAGTTCATAGCTTTATTTTCATATTTTTATTTAGGGTATTCAGCACATGTAGTAATCACTGACCTTTTAGGATATGGAAAAATCTTGCTTTGTAATTCAATGATGACATCATTGACCCTACAACTATAGAATTGACAGTCTGGCCATAATACTTGGATGAAAGCATCTCTGCCCGAAGGCGGGTCCGACCCACAGCATCACAATCTCTACTATGGGTAGGGCACGGAGGCAGGTCCCAAACCCACCCCAGCTGGAACAGGACCGAGCCTTCCATTGGTGTACGTCGGAAGGAGTTTACAGGTTGATGCTCATGAACACACCTTAATTGGCCATCAAGTCCTGGAGTGGAGCTTCAACCTGGAGCATCTGGCTCAGAGAAAGGGATGCTACCCACTATGCCACAAGACCTTCAGGAAGTAGATTACATTACCGGTGTTCCACCTCTGGCACATAGCAGTCTGGAATGGATCGAATCTGAGATTTAAATTTGGTTATTGTGCTGCTTATAGAGATCTTGAAATGAGTTTAGACTGACTTAAGCTTGTTTCGATATTAATGATATTCTATTGCATAATACCAACCATATCACAAAATTTTCCCCAATTTGACACTACATTGACAAACCTCACTTGCTGCAGAATGGCTCACACAAGAAATTTTTTAAAAATTAAGCATGGGGCTATCTCTTGAGACTGAAGCTTTGGTGGTGAGAGCTGTGCCCTGTATCTAATTGTGCTGTGGAGAACTTGCCATTCTTCTTTGAATAAACCATAAAAAAGTTCACACAAAAATCATTAAAATAAAGCACATCAGTTTCTAGTCAGATGCTGATGTAATCCGAATTAGTAATTACTGTCATAATATTGTTTGTTCTTCCACAATAATTCTATCAACCCCAACTGTAGAAGCACAGGGTGAAAGGTTGTCACCATTTTCTGAGGGCAATTGATGATGGCAATTAATTAAGCCTTGCCTGTACCATCCATATCTGAGAACATACAAAAGAATTGCACTTTGCAGACCAAGTCAATTGATTATCAGAATTTGACCAGTAATATCAACATATTGCAAACCAATATACTTCCATTGACAGTGTATTTATTGAAAAATGAGAGACTCATATACGAATAACCTCTGTGCTGGCCCAATTCATTGGGTTTCAGTCTGTTATTGGATTTCTGAAACAAGTTTATTGTTTCCAGTGTGACCTTGTCAATAATGTGTGAATTTGTCTAAATGTTCTACTTCGATTGGTATGACCTGAATTCACCAGGCAGCAGGATTCCCGTAAATATCCCATATCTTGATTAAGCCAAAAAAAATAAAGTTCACAAGAATGAGACCAACTGATTGTAATGCCAAGGCCTCGTGTAAATCTACCGACTGACTGCCGGACCATTCTGGTTGAGAAGCTGACGGAGAGTGTGAGTAACTGCACAGCTTGAAAACACCAGCCAGTTGGTGGGATCAACATCCGGGGCTGTCTTGCATTTTGGAAGTGGGGGTGGTAGGGAGAGGGGAAGTCTGTTTTAGAGAAGGTCTAAATTTTTTTTGAGGCCCACAGGGGGCATCTTTGCTTTTCTTGGTCCACAAAGAAAGCTTAAAAAAATTTGACTGGCTGGCTATTTTCTGACCTAGATCTCCGTTGTTAATTGTCCATTCATTGTGTTTTAATTGTATGCAGGTGGTGGGGATTCACTTGGGCCCCTAATGACTGAAGCTGTGATTGTTGAGTTCGGAGGTTACAAGCACTGTGTAATTTTGTAAATAAATATTTTTAAAAGAGTGGAACCAGTTTCATTCTTCACTAACTGGCTTGCTGGAATATAATGCCCAATGCCTTCACCAGATGGGAAAGCCACCGTGTCTTCCCATTGATGCAGTTGAGTTAAATTACACATGCATCACAATAACGTGACCACCCACAGCTTTGCGAGGGTGTCCTTGCTGCTCGCTTAGTCAAGTACTGTAATTGGGAATGATCAACTCCAAACAAAAAGCAGCTTGCATTAATATAACACCTGTTAACAGAGCTCCCAGTGGCTTCAAGTCTGTTAAGTAACCTGAGCACTTATAATGATCCATCTACCTGGTTTGCTCCAGGCAGGTAGGGTTAAAATTGCGTCCCCCACCCCACATTTAAAAAAAAACCCGACAATTTATCGGACTTTCATAATTCCTGTTGTGGTTGTGTGGTTTCTTTTATAATCTAATGTAGCGAAAGTCAAACTATGTCCTCCGCCTTTTAGATGCATGATGGTAGCTCTCTCCAATCTGGCTGGAATATCTTTTGCAGGTATCAGAGTATTGGTCTGAATGCTGATTGATTTCTCCAGGTGTTAGCAGCTGTGTTTGTTGACTAACTTAATTGTGGTGATTTTTCCAATCTGAAGACCAGAAGATATGTATTTGATAATGTCCATTAAAGACAAAGATGGTTTTGATCAGGTCAATTATGACTTTGTCTTGGGTAGCAGGTGTGCAATCATAGTTCAGCATAAATTACTTGTGTTTTAATAACTTTGTCCTGTGCTGGTGTTCCAGTCTATATGGTTAATGCCTTCCTGAAGTTAATATTCTCATGTTTTGACTAATTACCCAGCTTTATTGCCAATGTCGTCAACAGGCAGACAGCCCATCCTCAAAAGATAATTTTGGTTAAAAAGCAAAAGTTAGTCTTTAACTGTTGAGAGATATCACTATAAGAAAGGAATGATGGTCAAAAATACGGTACAGCAGAGCTTTGGGGAAATCGTGTCAAGAAGATTTGCATAACAAAACTGATTGCATTTACTTGCATCTCGAGCAGATTCAAAAGAGCAACCAAACCAACTCTGGATATTTTAAAAGAAATTTATGATTTATTTATGTATTCTGTACTATGTTTTTCCTCATCCTGAAACTTTTGTGTGGCTTGATTCATGAATAAATAACCGTACTGTAAATGCTCTGGTGCATGTATTGGTATTCTGCCATAAAAAAATGTGATTGAATATGTCGTGTGGGCTTACCTAAAGTTCAATAGGCAGAAATTATTCTGATTGTATGAGAAGTGTTTGGGATATGTCTGACAGCAACAGAGCATAATCTTATCATCATTTTAGGTACAAGTTCAATAGCTAAATGATTGTGACCATATGTGCTGTGTCTGTAATTTTCAGTCCTACTCTTAACCTAGATTTCAATTGTGTCTTGAACAAAATATTGTCACAAAATTACTGAGCACTGCAAAATTCTAAATGGAATGGAGCTACGGAAAAGCTATAAGGATTATGATCATTTGACTGATAAACATCTAAGGACAAAGCAAGAGGAAATATAATTATTCCCATTTTTAGCACAAAACTTTGTGGATTCTGATGAAGAATTAGCAAAGTAACTTGGCAGCATCTCTGTGAATTCCATCTTTTACTGAAATGTAGTTTTTTTAAACAAAGTAGCAGATGCCCAAATAATTTAAGGGAGGGACCTGGAGAAATGTTTATTTGAAGTGCTATTTGTGGCACAAAAGCAAGTCAAGAAGGCAGCAATATATTACGGCTTATTTTTGCTGGTTTTCCCCACTCCTTTGTGGAAGGTTTGAAATCTTGGTGGGTTTTGTTTCTGCACATGGCGCTGACCGCTTCCTTAAATTATTTAGTTTTTTTTTCCTTCATTTCAGAAAAAGGGAATTCAGAAAGATGCTGGCAATTAAGTTACTTTACAGCTTCTTCATCAGAATCCTCAAAGTTTGGTAATAAATTGGAACAATAATTATTGTTCTTCTTGCTTTTTCCTGGTGTGGGTGTCAGACCATTGTTCCAAAACCTTTTCAGCAGCCCCTCTCCATTTAGAATGTTGCACTATTTTTCAATACTTAGCAGTTTTTTAAAAATTCTTTCATGGGATGTGGGCGTTGCTGGCTAGGCCAGCATTTGTTGCCCATCCCAAATTGCCTTTGAGAAGCTGGTGGTAAGCCACCTTCTTGAGCCACTGCAGTCCATGTCGTGTAGGTACACCCACAGTGCTGTTTGGAAGGGAGTTCCAGGATTTCAACCCAGCAACAATGAAGGAACAGCGATATATTTCCAAGTCAGTATGCTGTGTGGCTTGGAGGGAACCATGCATCTGCTGCCCCTGTCCTAGGTGAGAGAGGTGGTAAGGTAGCATTTTGAGACAATGTTTTGTTCACGATAGAATGGGATGTAGTTTAAGAATAGGATTGCAAATTACAGACACAGCACTCAAGGTCGCGATCTTTTAGTTGTTGAACATAAACCTAAAATGCTAACAAAATTATGCTCTACAAAATTATTCAGACATAACCTGAAGCCTTCTCATATGATCAGAGTAATTTCTGCATATGGAGCTCTATGTAACCCCATACTACGCATTCAAATACTTTGTGGCGGAATACCAATACCAATACACCTGTAGTTAGTCCTTTGGTAGTACAGAACTTGAGTTTTGCACTCATCAGGATAGCTTACAAGACATTGCCAACTATAATGGGGGAACAATAATTTATACTGCATGAGAAGAGGGTGCTGATTGTTTGGCAAGTGGGCTCTGATTGGTGGAGACGTTGCCATGGAGAATGCAGCTTGGAAAAGTTAGCTGTCCAGCTTTGTTAAAATTTGTTGATATTCAAATCGGGCTGGTTGACTCTGCTCACATTGCTCTGGGGAACCAGGGAATGACTGTTCCCTAAGCTTTTGCTTGCTAAACAATTCTGATTGTGCTAAGAATTACGCTGAAAACCAATTTAAGATTGTCAGTTGGGCTTGCAGTGTGGCTCACTTACGCATGCTAGAAGCCGCATTATATTCACACACAGCGCCCTGTCCTTTGCAGACAGAAAGAACATGTCCACACTTTGTGCCTTTTTCAACTAAACAAAAGCTTAGGGAACAGTCATTTCCTGGTTCGTTCTCCAGGGCAATGCCTTGAACAATCAGAGTCGACCTACCGGTTTGAATTCGAACAAAGTTAGACAGTTCACTGTTCCATGCTGCATTCTCCAAGGCAATGCCTCCACCAATCAGAGTCCAATTGCCAACCAATCAGCACCCTCCTCTCATGCAGCATAAGTTGATGTTACTTCATTGCAGTTGGTAATTTCCTGAGAGCCATCCTGATAATTGCAAGACGAAAAGGTTTGATAGTATGTCTCTCTTTTCAACAGTACACCAGTAGTTCTCAAACTTTTTCGTCTCTGGATCATTTAGATGGGGCAAAAGATCTCATATCACTTTCACTCTTACACACTTGATTGTGAGGAAAAAAAACAATTTCAGAAACCCATTCAAAGCTTTTAAATCTTCTCAAGTGATTAATCGCGTATAAAAACAAACTTCTCTTCAGATTCCACATCAAACACTGCTAATCCTTTAATAGATTTTTTAAAACCTGTTACTCAAACTGTGAACTCAGAACCCCCTGCTCTGATAATTATAGCTTTTAAAACACAGCCGAGCATTCATTAGGACATAATGATAGCCCTTGGAAAAATGTCAACAAACAATTTTATTGAAACTGCATGAACGGACACTACAGTTTTTTTTTCCAAAGTTGTAGGAGGTGGTCTGTCAATCAAAGCAATCCAACAGATGTTTTCTTAACTCTGACAGCTGTAGCCTGCTTTTTATAAAGTTTAAAGAGAAGGGGATTTAAAAAAAAACTTAAGAACATGACAGTTGTCCACCTCTCAGGAGCATTTACATTTACTCCTTAAGTTTGTGGCTCCCACATTGTTGGTTAAGGCCCTTGGACCAACCAAAAGTGAGGCTTGTTTGAACTCAGCACTGAGTTTAAATGGCTCTGCTGAGCTTGGGTTTCCCTCCTGTCTGAATCACATCCCACACCCTTTCCACCACCAGCAAAAATTGGATCTGTCAGAAATGGGGTCGGGACTTCCGCATCCGGATCCTGCCCACTATCTTTGAAGGTCCAGGGACTCTTGCTAAGTCTGTCTCCGGGTATCCATTTATTTCTCAGCTTAAGTGCAGTAGATGTATTGAAAAATGTGTTGCAGCAGATTGTTTAAAAATATCTCTAATCATTTCATTTTATAAACATTTGCCTGTTACATTTGCCAACACTTAGCGTGAATAATGAAGTTTATTTTCCATGTATATGTACCCAAGTTTTGCCGAATGGCAGTAATTATTCATGTTACATCTGCTGTTGCAATGTAATGCTTTTATCTCTCTATCTCTGTGGATAGAGCCAGATTTTATTCATATCTTTGTTTCTCTAGGGTGAAAAGCTGCACTTTCACTTGCTAATTTGCTCGATTCGTTCCACAGATTGCCAAGTATGAGGAAAAAAAATAAAAGTATTTCCCCATTAGACCAACTTAAAAGGGTTAATGAAGACTCTGGTGAATATCTTCCACTCGGATTCAGTCATATATGACCATTTCAAAATGGAATAAGTTGTCTCTGACTGTTTTAATTATTAATGCCATTTAGCTGTTCCATAATGCTCCAATGTGTTCAGACCCTCGTTAGAGCATGAACGGATCAACTTTAATGTCATTGGCTCTGGTTTGACCATGACTCAATGTCGTGGATGCATCACCAAGGGACCTGCTTCTGTTATAAATGAACTGCTAATCTGTAGAAACAAATAGCAATGACCATCTGCTCGAAATAGCCTGCAATTCTTTACAATGATGAATGTTGAGGGGATTGCCCTGTCAGTAAATATGCTGAGTGGGAAAATGTTTTGCCATGTCTAATTTATGCGTGGTTTGGAATATGTATTTCTGCAATGCAATCATTTCAAGTATTCAGGCATGTGCTTGTAATGAGAATATCTGTACTGGAATCACACATTGGCTGTAACGTGCTGAGCTAGCATGAAGGTGAGGATAACTTATCATGGGGTTGACAGGTGCATGACTGTCAAGCGCAAAGTGTGATTTTCTGAGCCTTTCATCACAGTGTGATTCAGACAATATTCAGTAACAAAATACTGCAGATCGTGTAAACCTGAAATAAAACCAAAGAAAGTCTGGAATACTCAGCAGGTCAGATAGTATCTGTGGTGAAAGAAACAGAGAATTTGCGGAATTCTCTCACAGGCTTTGGGACTCAGCGGCCTCCAATTGGCCATCTTCGTGCTTGCCATCTATTAAGGACAGTGCGCCGATTCCCTTGGTGCCGGCCCCAATTTGAGGTCCGGTGGCTCTAGAATCTGGGCAGCCCCAACTTGGGTGGGCAGTTCGGGCACCATGCATGCATGCCGGGAATGCATTTAAAGTTAAAATTTTTAGGGCCAATGCTGGCAGACCCCTTGACAAGGAGGGACATCTGCAGATGGATCTTATAGTCCGAGGGTGTAGCAGCTCTCGACTCTGGTACCTTCTTCGGGGCATGGAGGCTTCAATTATAATAGTCCTCCCAGCCTGCCACAGGAAGCCTGCCTCCATTACTAGTCGGGGGAGGGCTGCTCCATTGGCAGCCAAATGCCAGTGAGGCTGCAACATCAGAACTAATTTGGTCCTTAACTGGCTGCCCACCTCCATGGTGTGAATAACCGATTAGGATCCTCAGTTGCCTATAGGAAACTTTCCTGGTAGCGGGAATGCATCAGGCTTGCCATCCCAACAAGGCTCCCCACTATTTTCCCGGCCTCCCCTACTTCCAAACCCACCATCATAGGGCTGGGAAAATACAGCCCAATGTTCCAAGTTGATGATCTTTCAGATAAACTGGAAGATGCTGAAGATGAACAGCCTTTCAGCAAATATACAACATGGGAAAATGGTGGCAGGAACCATTGCAGGATAGGTGGCAGGGGAAGAACAGAAAGGAATAATCTGTGATAAGGTGAAGAACACAATGATTATTTGGGGAAAGGGCTGATGGTACAAAGTGAAGGGAGGTGATAATGGGGCAATCATGGGAACAAAAATTGGATTGAAAATTGTTAGAAAATACTCAGGAGAAAGTGGGAGTGGTGGTAAAGGTCTACATATTTACACACATGCACTCCATACCTAACTTTTATCCCTTTTATATTTTCTAATTTCCCACCTAATTCTGTATTATTTCCAACTCTGTCTCTCCCAGTCATTTGTACCTCTTGTTTCTGGTTTTTAATAATCATCTTAGTGCCCAGTTCCCTGCTGATTTTGATGTTAAAGCTAGAAGGCTGCCAAGTGCCTCACAAAAAGATGAGGTACTGTTCCACGAGCTTGTCTTAAGCTTCATAAAAAATGTGAATAAAATACAAAAAAACATGATGTTAGAAAATATTCAAGATGTTTTCCCTTTCAAATTTGATTCGATTTTGTTTCTATAGTCATCTCTCAATAACACACTTAAAACTATTCGCTTGGTGGTATAGAACTTGAGTATTGCTGAAAAAAGAGACATGCTGTCCATTCACACGCTCTGTTCACGTATTCCTATATTCACTAGCACGTGGCACCAGGAGTAATCCAGAGATTACAACCTTTGAGGTCCTGCTTTTCAATCTGCTGCCTAGCACCCTAAATTCTTCTTGCAGGACCTCATCCCTCTTTCTATCTATGTCATTGGTACCAATGTGAACCACGATCTCTGACTGTTCGCCCTCCCCTTCAGAGTGCCCTGCAGCCGTTCAGTGACATCCTTGATCCTGGCTGCAGGGAGGCAAAACACCATACTGGAATCACGTCTACGACCGCAGACACACCTCTCTGACCTATTCACTATTGAGTCTCCTATCTGCCTGCCTCCCTTCTTCTGACTAGTGGTCACCCATTCCTTCTCTGACTGCGCTTCCTTTAGCTACAGGGTAACTAAGTCTAAAAACGTGCTATCCACTTAACTCTCAGCCCCGTGGATGCACTGCTGTGCCTCCAGACGATGCTCAAGCTGGTCAAACCGGTGGCACTTCCTGCAGATGTGGTCATCCAGACTGCCAGGAGGGTCTAAGACTTCTCACGTTCTGCAGGCCGTGCAACACACGGGACTGAGCTCCCCTGCCATACCTTTAGTTAAAATATTCTTATCCTAAATTTAAGCCGAGTAGAAAATTATTTAACATAAGGACTAGGAGCAGGAGTAGGCAATTCAGCCCCTCGAGCCTGCCCCGCCATTCAATACAATCATGGCTGATCTCATTTTGGCCCCAACTCCAATTTTCTGCCCTCTCCCCGTAACCTTTCAACCTGTTACTAATTAAAAATCTGTCTATCTCCCCTTAAATTTATTCAGCGTCCCGGCATCCACTGCACTCTGCGGTAGTGAATTCCACAGATTCACGACCCTTTGAGAAAAGTAATTCCTCCTCATCTCTGATTTAAATCTACCACCCCTCAGCCTAAATCAATGGTCTCTCGTTCTAGAATGTCCCACAAGGGGAAACATTCGCTCCACGTCTACTTTGTCTATCCCCTTTAGCATCTTATATACCTCAATTAGATCTCCTCTCATCCCTCTAAACTCTAGCAAATTCTGGCCTAAGCTGCTCAATCTCTCCTCATAAGACAATCTCTGGAATCAATCTAGTGAACCTCCTCTGAACCACCTCCAATACAACTACGCCCTTCCTCAGATAAGGGGACCAAAACTGTGTATAGTACTCCAGTGCGGTCTCACGAATGCCTTGTAGAGTTGCAACAACATTTCCCTATTTTTAAACTCTATTCCTTTAGTAATAAATGGCAAAATTCAATTTGCCTTCCTTATTTAAGTTTATTTCTTTTTTTTTTAAAAAAAGCTAGAATTCTTACCTTTCCTTAACGTAGCTTCAAAGTACAGAAAAACAACTCACCCACTATCTACCAATCAGCTGTCTGTGCTGGTGTCACTTTTGTCAGCCTTTCGGAGTTCTGGCGGGGTTCCTCTTGGGGTTAGCTGCTGCTCTGACTGGCTCAATCTGGGCCTTGACCCTCGGGCTTTTATTGAGAGGCTCCGCTGACGCCATTTACCCCCAGATCCGGCTGCTGCTCCAACTCCGATAAAGTGATGTCATAAACTTTATCCCTGGTGGTACGTCCTTAGCTTAGTGGAGAAACCAAGATGGTGGCCAGAAAATGTTTCAAAAATATTTGGAGTAATTTCATTGGCTTGCCTTTTTTTATTAGTAGATTTTGTCAAGGGATTTTTCCATTGATAAATAGGGATGGAGGAGAAATGCAGATTACAATTGACTAATCTTGGAATGTTTCATGAAGCTTGATTAATTGCAAATATCCTTATCAGTGTGGTGGCTTTTCCAGCTGAATTACTTGCATCTTATTTCTCTGTACCCCACTGTTTCAGTTCTGATTTGTTGCTTATTTTTCTAAAATTAATTTGAGCTGACTAGCTGCAATATGTTTAAATTTGTGTGATGCTAGGACTGTGATATTTCAGACAAAATGGGGCCAATTTTGGCTTTGGGTGTTAGTGTAAAATGAATGCTATCTGTCCTTTGCATTTCAGGACAGATATATAAAGGGCATATAGTAGCCTACAATCACCCATTTTACGCTGTCGGCCAAACACAAAATTAACCCCAGCATGTGCAGAAACCAAAGTTGTGTGAAAAAAGAGAGGAAACCAAGCATAATGACTTTTAAGTTAAAAGCATTTGAGATTCGCAACCATTTTACTGTGTTGTTACTCATGAAAATATGCTTTATTAGACTGTAACATAAGCAAGGCTGTAACGTAAGTCTCAGTGGCTTTCAACAGAGATTTAAAAGTAACTACATCTGAGGCAATTTGAATGTTTGATTTCAATAAGACATTTATCAGGGTGGCTGCTTAAGCAGAGATGTGTGAAAATCCTGATAATTCAGGTTGATTTTTTTTAAAATTCCTTTGATCATACATGTGCATTTGTTTGTATTTGCACTGTAGTGTTTAGTCTGCATTGTAGTATTTTATGCATTTATGAAGAGTGAGTATGGGCTTCAAGTGTTGAAATAATTATAGCAATGACCATGTAATAGTTCTTACCACTTATCCAAATGTTCTCTTTCCAGGAAGAAGCAGATTTGTTCTGTATAAAGAGAATGAGGGACCTGTGCAAGATATTAGCTCGGCCACAGTTTGAATGCTTTCTATAATGAAATGCCCACAGTTGTACAAAGGACTTCAGACCCATGATAAAGGAGCAGTGTAGATTCACAAGGGTGGGGGGAATGGGGCATGAGAGGATGCAGTTATTGTGTGAGATTTGAAAAACTAAAGTAAAATCATTGGAGCACAAAGTTACGTGGTTATCAAACGGATATAGTCAAAATTATTACAGGGCAAGTAATGAAAGATGATTTCCACTGCTCTGTGAATTGATAATGAGGGGACATGTAAGCACCCAAATTCCAAAATGGCGGGTTTAGTATAAATGTATTCATGCAAGTCGTTCATGGAATATTGACTATATTATTGCAGGTGGATATTCAAGCCTAATAGGTGACCACACTTGAGAAGAATTTAAATCTGCATTTGAAGAAAAATATGAAATTTTATGGGTAAAAAGGGAAACATGGGATTAATATAAGAGTTCCAAATGAAACTGGCATCAGCACAGACAAAATTGCTGAATGGCCATCTTATGTGTTCAATATTTTCAATGATCTGTATCGGCTTTTTTTATAAGGGATATCATTTTATGTATCTGGGTATATTTAGTTAATTTTTGTTGCCTTAGTGGCTGTATGTATAATAATTGTATATTGTAACCTGGGTGAATTTTATGCTGAGAATAGCAGTAAATCACATGGTTGAGTCTGAGAAGCTGTGCTGGTGAAAGAGAAGTCGGCTTTTGAAAACAAGACAGACTATTACAGAAATGGAGAATTTAGTACTTGAATTGCATATCACACGTGGGCCACATTTCAATTTTTTTCTCATGCAAGAGGGTGATGAGCAAATTTTGGAAAATGGGAAGCTAACCGCGGGTGCACTGGAATAGTCAAGACGAGAAATGTCAAAGATATGAATGAAGGTTTCAGCAGATGGGATGAGGCAGGGATGTAGTTGGACTCTCCTAAGCCCATTTTTCTTCCCCTCTCTTTATTTGGTTTGGCAATTCATTCACACCAGATCACACCATTACACACAGTTAAATGCTGATATTTGCGGTGAGATACTATTAAGGCACAGCCTTTGGAGAAGCAGGGCAACTCTGACATCAGCTTTCTGATTTTTGTGTTCACCTTTGCATTTGCACTTGCTGGAAGTTGCTGTCAAAGTACTGATAACCTTACTAGTGATAGCAGAATTTGGGCCATTCATATGTTGCAAAGCTTTTAGCACTCTTGGTCAACAAGGCAATTTTTCTTTCTGTGTTTAGAATTAATAGCAGTGAGCTGCCTCAGAGCTTTTGTCGGAAATTTGGCCTTATGCCAGAAAATTATTTCTCTTAACTACTTTTTTAAATGATTCAGTACTTTTTTTGCATAATTTATTTGAATTGTTATTGCACAGTTCAATTTATTGTCATTTGTTTGAAGTACAAATGAACCAGAAAGACATTGCCCGTGAGAGAAGCTGGTTATTTAAATCTGGGAACTTAAAGGAAAAGTTGGTTGTCTCTCTTGCCTTCTCCACCTTCCTTTCCCTCCGTAGATGTTTTTCACATAATGGCACTGTAGGAAATATGAGAATATGAATACATTACTGATGATAGCCAATCTAAATCTCCAGTTCTATAGCTGCCTGGAAGATGTATGTGTGGATTCTGTGCGAGTAATTAACAAGTAGGACTTTGAATAAAACTCTTTAAAACTAATACTTTGAAGACAAAGCAAATTACTGACTCCAGGGGATGAATTTTGCCCTCGATGGGCGGGCAGGCCCCACCGGCTTGGCAGTGGGTGGGCAGCCGATCGCTGCTGCCAAAACAGGCCCCTGCCGCCCTTTTAAGTGGGCGGGCCAGTTAAGGCCTGCCCAGTGTGTCGCCCGACGGGAAGCGCTATGCGCTTCCTGTGCGGTGGGGGGGAGGAGGAGGGATTCCCCAACTGCCAGAGTGCGCTCTTTCACGCATGCGCATGAAAGAGCGCACATCTCCCTGAGACTAAGTGCTGCCTCAGGGAGAGCGCTGAAATTTTTTGAAAGTTAAAAAATAGAAAAATAAAAAAATGACTAACATGTCCCCCTCACGTTACACAAGATGGGACATGTTAATAAATATCACAGAAACTTTATTAAAGTTTTTTAAAAACGACATGAAACCTCATCCCGCCGGTGGATGAGGTTCCATGTTTTTTTCAGAAGCCCGCCGGGGCTCCTGGCCTGCCCGCCGGCCTTAAGGTTGGACGGGCAGGGCCTTTAATTGATTTCAAAACAAAAACAGAAACAGAAATACCTGGAAAAACTCAGCAGGTCTGGCTGCATCGGCGGAGAAGAGTACAGTTGACGTTTCGAGTCCCCATGATCCTTCAACTAATTTAACTACCCTGTCAGTGGCCTCAGTTGACCATTGACAGGTCGGCGGGTGGACAGCTGATTGCGCTGTGCCCCCGCCTTCCTGAATATTTAAATGGGGCGGGATGACGTCGGGGGTTTCCCCGACAATACTCCGCGTAATTTTTGCGTCAGCGAGCGGGCCCTGCCCCCAGCTCGCTGACGGAAAAATTCTGCCCCAGGCTTTTTTTCTTGGAATCTGAAAACACACATGTACTTCGGTTGTAGCCATGGGATAGTAAAAAAAAAAATCCTTGGTTATTATTTTGTGGGCCTGCAAGTTTGGGAACAGGTATATTTTGTGCTGTTGCCTCATTATTGGATAGTTCAGAAAACCAAGTGCATTATTATCTACGGGTTGAGACATGTGAATCAGTTTAATATTTATATGTTTAAACGTCCATAGTGGTGAAAGTAAACATGTGCCCAATTAGTCACATCATCTCATCTCAAATTCTGTTCCTGCATGGAAAAAAATCTCCCAACGCTTTAGTAAATTTGTGTTCCCAAGACAGATTGAGTCTATTTTGGTTCTCATGTTCATGTACAGTATTGCAAATATGACATGGTAGGTTTACCAAATAATTGTCAGCACTGTAAGGTTTCATATGCAATTTTATAATATTGATTCTGATTTGGACATACATCATGTTTGCTATGACATCTGATTGGAATATCCACTCACCACTAAATCCTTTACATGTGACAAGATCATGATCACTTGAAATATGTTACTCAGATTTTGTTTTCCTTTTCGTCTGAGGTGTATCGGTGTATCTAGCAAAATTTAATAAGATCTTTCAATCAAGTCAATCCTCTAATCTTAAATGATGTTGGTGAAATATTAAAATTAATTGGAATAAATTGAAACTCAAACAGAAACCATTATTAGTAATAAATGAGTATGCATTTTCAAATTAGTACCCTCTAGTTCCAGCTGAGACAATGCTGCACCAGTGAAATCAATCTGCTTCTGTATTGGTGCTGGACAGGAATCCAAGCCAGGGCTTTTTAACTGCAAGTAATCAAAATACACACAATAGTTTTCCCCCTATTCTCTTGATAGTGTGGGTTTGTATTGCAGTACAGTGTAGCCAGCCACTTTCTAGCACCTTGCTCAAGTTGACCTTCACCTGGAAAGTGAGTTTTGGTTGGCTACTCAATACGGAAGGCATCTCAAATGAGCTTAATCCTGTTCTCATCCAGTCCCTCCACTTTCTAGCAGAAATCACTGGATAACAACAAAACAGGGATATTTGGTTTATTTTCACCCTATTCTAATGTGGAAGCCATTTCTAACACCAGTGCCACCAACTCTGTGGACTCGAGCTATGTAATTACTGAGAATGGAACCATGGGCAGAATTTTGTACCCTCCCCCATGGCAAGTTTGAGTTGGCATTTAACCTGCCACCTTCTGCCTCTACCCTGAGTCTATGGCAGGAAGGCCCGTTGACGGCCTTTGCACTTGCCACTAAGTGAGGTCCTTAAGTGGGCAATTGATGGCTACCAAAGGACCTCATCCTGCCACTGGTATAGCCCAGAATCGGCCGTGGGACTTGCCGTACAGGGAGCATGACAAACAAACCAGTGCATGGTTTCTTGTGGGCCCCAGGATGTGGGGGAAAGGTTCCTCTGTTCAAAGGCTCTCATTGGCTATTTGAAGGACCTATCATCAGGAAGGGAGGTGGCCACTGAGCTAGACCCCCACCCTTGCTGCTGCACCCCCTCTTCCATGACCCCAACCCCTCCCCCATCCACTCCCACCAACACTGTGGCCCTGGATCCAGCAAAGTACCGATAGTAGCCACCATTTCCCTGGTGGTGCTGCCATTCAATAGAGCCGCAGGCCTCTGATTAGCCTGTAGCTCTCAATGGGCAAGATTTTATGCTCTGAGGACCTTGAGGGTGGTGAAAGCCTGCCACTGCCCAGCTAAGTTCCTGACTGGAAAAAGATGCAGCAGGCCTTCTCAGCCAGCAGATGAGGCCCCCGTCGCCTCCGCAAGATTTTGGCCCATGTCTTTGGCTGAGTTCACAGCCCAGGGCACAAAATTACACCTGAACAGGAAACTGGCAGGCTTGGAACAGTCACCTGTTTTATAGCTGCTTGATTTTACTCTACATTGAAGTCAATGGTGAATAGAACTGGGCATAGAGTAAAATTGATGTCCAGCCAAAACCCATCTGTTTCTTGCCTGTTGAGAGATTAAAATTACCCTCAGACTTCTGGATTTAGCTTTAAGCAACGCCGTTGAAGTACAAGAAAGGAAGGAGTAAAATTGGGCAAATTGTCTGAAGACTGCTGTGTCTGAATTCTTTAATTCAGTGTTGCATATTGTAATTGATGTTATTTGCATCATGTATTTTCAATTAAAGATTTGTGCTCCTGTTGAGAGATAAAAGAGGCCTTGGGAGTTCATGAATTTGTTTTCACTGAAAGATTTGCTATGTAAACCAAAGATGGACTGAATGGATAACAACATAATCTTGTACCCAGAGATCCACCTGAAGTACGGCTCTGAATTGTTATTTAATTAGAATACAATGAATTAGAATATTAGAATATGCTGCACCTGCAGTATGTAATTCTAATGTAGCAATGATTTGAAAATGTGGGAAAATAAAAATGGCATACGGGTTGTCATTCCCACTTATGGTTTTAACCTTGATCACATTGTTTAAAAAAGAAATTCATACCGACACCAATATTGCTAAACGGTTATTTAAATTCTAACTTAAACTTGTTATCATGCTGGGCTCAGGTTCCTGAGGCTCCACCTCAGCTGATGTATAGGCTCTGGTTTGAATGGACCACTACACGTGCTAAATAGGACAAATCTCGCAGCCGACCCACTGCTTTCCAATACTCACTCTCACACTCTCAAACACACACGCACATATATATTGTCATGAGGCTATGCCCCATTAATTTTGGGGAAAAAAAAAATTCAACTTTCAGCTGACTGGAAATTTTGCAATTTGAAACAAAGCAAACTACATAAAAATGTGAGGCCAGCTTCCAAGGTGAAGGTGAAAAAGCAAACAAGACACCCTCAGGGGAGAGTGAAGAGAGGGACACTTCCTATAATTCAGAGGCCCATAGAAACTCGTCACTGTCTAAGAAAGAGGTGAAACAGGGAGTGTCAAGAAAATTTTCAGCAGAGGAAACAGGATGAAAACCTGCACTCCCTCCCTTGTTCTCTTTCGGAAAAAGTGTGTGACACCCGGTTCAAGAAACCTACCTGTGAATCGAGATCTCTTAATAATTGCAACATCTACATCTGACCACGCCCACAAAACCAGCTAATCCAAATCGGCCACACCATTTAAAAATCTACACCTCGAGAACAATCGAAGGACTTAACTGCATATTCTTTTAACTTTTTTATTGGACCCTGACTTCCCATATTCCTGATCTCTGTTTGTGTCTGACATTGTGTTTTTATTATTTTTCCCTCCAGTTTAGTGGCTAATAAATTTGCTCTTTCTTGGACTCCACAAAACCTTGTTTGGCTTCTTTTTGCTCACTGCATAAATATTTAAATACATTCTGAATTGGGAAAAGGCATATCTTGCTGAAAAAGAAAATTAAATATTTGTTGTGAACAACCGAGGAGGTTGAATAGAGGGGAGCCAGTTCACCCCTTTTCACGTGGTCATAACAATGCACACGT
This sequence comes from Cetorhinus maximus, assembly GCF_964194155.1. Taxonomy (NCBI): domain Eukaryota; kingdom Metazoa; phylum Chordata; class Chondrichthyes; order Lamniformes; family Cetorhinidae; genus Cetorhinus; species Cetorhinus maximus. The sequence continues at coordinate 201,578,370 of NC_135880.1, forward strand.
GCGCATGTGCATACAGACCTGTGCGCATACACCTATATATATACACACATACACACTCTCTCTCTTTCTCTCTCTCCCTCTTCTCTCTACTCTCTCTCTCTTTCTCTCTCTCTCTCTTCTCTCTACTCTCTCTCTCTTTCTCTCTCTGTCTCTATTTCTCTCTCTCTTTCTTTCTTTCTTTCTCTCTCTCTTCCTCTCTCTCTTGCATTGGTTAGAGGCCAAATTAGGAGTTCTGGTAGTTTTCCTCTCTCTGTCCTAGTCAAACACCAATCACGCCCAGGCTCTCCTGCCCTTTACCTCTTCGTGATTAACAGGACAGAGAACATCAGGTGAGTAAGACAAATTCAATTGTTCTACTCTGCCCAAAGCAGCAGAATGAAGTTCAAATGAAGTCAAACAACTGGAATCAAAAGCACGTTTTCACATAGTCACCCTTTCAGCTTCATCTTTTACCATTTATACCAGTCAGGTCATGCACGTTATTTGTTTCAGCTCTATTTCTAAACAGTTCTACCTTGTTTTTTCTGCCTGGGCAATGCCTTTTTTTTTTACACACATAGTTTATAAAATCAGTGGCTGCTTTGTTGCTTTTGTTTATTGCAATTTGCCTAGTGAGGATCAAGGCAATCACTGTTCCACCAGGCATGTATGATGCAAAATAGATGGGCAGGGTTATTTCTGTGTGGACCCTGCTTCTGCACTAAACCCGAACTAGCCACTGAATATTTTATGGCATTGATTGATCTTCAAGAGCACCTGTTTTTTAACCTAATACTGTATGTATATTGAAAAATTTTACTCAGATTACATATACTTGCCATGACATAATTGTCTACACTGAAGGGGAGCACAGTTTCCAGGAGCTTTCAGCATAGGTTCAGGTTAAGATGATGGCTGTTAATGACTTGAGTAACGCATTATAATGAAAAAGATTATCACAGATATGTTTCCAACTTCAGCCTCTGGTCTTTGTTAATTATGCATAACACTTGGTCTCAAACCTGTCTCCACTGGGGGCACAATCAGATGTGCACATGGAAGCTATTGTAGTGTGCATACTGACTGCTTTGTAAGCTGCTACAAGGGGGCCTGAATGGAAGTATGTTTTCCTATGAATATTATTAATGATTTATTCAGCATTAAGGATCTATTAGAATTTTTTAATAAAACGTTGCATTGTTTGGAACTGTAGTGCCTTGAAGGGAATTGGTCTTCAACTGAGGAGCCACTTAAAGGGGATTAGGCATTTCCCATGATAGGTAATTAGCTATTATTTGGTTTAGAGTAGGAAGGTCCCATATCCGATCCCTGATCTGTAATTAATTGCAAAGTTAGTGGGGAGACTACAATTGATCTTCGTGCACCAGACCTTAGAGAGGTAAAATAAAAGGAGCTACATGGGGCTTCTGATTGTTACCTACCAGCCCTTGATAGGAAGTATGAATTTTGGATAGTAACAGGAAGAAACTTGGAGGGTGATGGCTCCCAATTCACCGCCAAGGCTGAGCATGATCAATGAGTGAAATACTGGGAAGATATTAGTTCCCATGTAACTGTATCTCACTATGAGTCAATACTAGAGAAAGAATACTGGGGAGAAGATGGAACATAGGTAAATATTCCCAAAGTTTGGCTTTATTCTAAGCAGTGCATTACTCATCTTATGTTTTATTCCAAGTGACTGTATACACAGTTACACCTTCTGAATGGTGTCAGTTTAGAAGTCTTGCAAATGGGTACAGCCGTGTAAGTCTTCTGGAATTTCATGATCATTTGAAGATTTTGCACTCCAGATGTTGTGACCTGGAATCAAATTCAAGTTAACTACTGCTATTTTGAAAGCAAGCTCAAACAATACTGTTTTAATTGACTCTCTTCATCGCTGCTGTGCAAAGCTAAACTAAAGGGAGTGAATTGAAAGTCAGTCAATCTTTTATATATTATCAGGTCGAAACACAGGAGACAACTTTCTGTTTAAAGGAAACTACAACAGTTTTCTTAAACCGATTGATATTAACCAGCCATAATGACTCTTTCATTATAATTGTCCAGAAGTTTAAAAACTGAATGAGCAATATGTCTGATTTCATGAGGTCTCTCAACCTGACACTGACCATACAAGCCAGGAGATTTGGGTTTAATCCTGTGTTAAACTTGTCTCAGGTTCACCACTGGTGTCATAAGGCAAAAAATAACCTAGCAGTCAAGCTTTATTCTTAAACAAGATAAAGGTTAGTTAATACAAAACTACTGCTGAAATTAGTAAAAGTGGCCAAGTTATTAACTAAAATATAGATTCAAAGATTAAAATGGAGATAAAGATACTTCAAGATGAAATTTCAATCAGTCTCTGTGAGATATCGTTGCATGCTGGTAGCTTGCTGTTGATGTGTTGGTTGTCTGAAGTGAAGGATTTCACAGCAGCTGCAATGGCTCATGTAGTCGATTAGTTGGTGTTTGTCTTTTCCAGTTGACTCAGCAGGTAGAACAGGTTCAAGGGACAAGTAAAAGTCCCCTTTCTTTACTGGTTCTTCCGACACAGCTCTGGAAGACTGCCTGGATTGCTTTTTCAGCAGAACAGTGATGATTTCTGGACAACTTCTTTCGTGACTCCTGGTAACAGAGAGAAACCCAGACCTCATATGCTGTTTGCAGTTAGTTCAGCTGAGAGCTGTGAGCTCGAACTCACCTTCTGGAGGTCTTCTGGGTTTTCTGCACAAAATGGTTGTTCTCAGCCAGACTTTATACAGTCAAAACTCAAAATGGCTGCTATCCCAATTGTTGAATTGTGCTTCCATATTAGGTATTGGGTTAGCCTAGGTCTGGGGCCATAGCCACATCCACTGTCTTTTTAGCCAAGGCAATTAACCTTTTAAATATCTCAGCCATTAACTTGAATTAACCTGAATTAACCTTTCTTCCAGGTTTAGTGAGATAGAAAAGAGCTATTCCCAACTCCAGGGAAGCCATTGTCAGTGAGCTTCTGTTCATCCTTGTGTAGATGTGCATGGCATTTCAAATGTCTTCACATGTTAAAACCCTGGAACTTCCTCCCTAACAGCACTGTGGGTGCATGTACACCACATGGACTGCAGCGGTTCAAGAAAGCAGCTCACCTTCTCGAGGGCAATTAGGGATGGGTAATAAATGCTGGCCTAGCCAGCGATGCCCACATCCTATGAAAGGATATTTAAAAAAAATCTGGATCTGTTTACTTGTAATTCACTTGGAACCTTCTAGAAACTTGACAATGTTGCAGTTGTAATGGAAATTTCATTTAGGCAGAATTTCAAAGTTTTATCCAAAATTAAGTGTTGATTTCTGATGACACTTGATTTCTGTGTTTTATCATTTTAAGTATTATAATTTGTGATTTAATAAGCTTCAAGAGAAGAAAGGGAAATTGATTTATTCCAGTCTGCTTTGGAACCTCCTCAGGTAGGTAAATAGTGGCAGAAATTATCTTTGGTCAACATCATCAATACCTCACATTTATATCACGCTTTTAATGCAGTAAAAGTCTCAAGATGCTTCACAGGCTCATAAATGGACAAAAATTGACACTCAGCCAAAGGAGACATTAAGCCTGGTGACTAAAAACTTAGAAAAGAGGTGGGTTTTAAGGAAGATCTTAAAAGAGGAAGGAGAGATGGAAAGATTTAGGGAGGGAACCAGGGAATAGGCTTTAAATGCTTAATGCACAACTGCCACCATTGGTGATATGCAGGAGGCCACAGTTGGAGGAATACTGAGTTCTAGGTGAGTTATAGGGCTGGAGGAGCTTATAGAGGTAGGAAGGTGCAAGGCCATGGAGAGATTTGAACTCAAGGCTGAAAATTTTAAAGTTTTGCTGCTGCTGGTTGTGGGGTGGGCTTCAGTGGCATTCGACAAACACAGAGATAATGGGTAAGTGGGAGTTTGTGCACTTTAGGATACAAACAAAACGTTTTTTAGATGAAAGTATGTTTATGGAGAGTGAAAGTTGGGAAGCTGAACAGGAGAGCTTTGATCAGTCAAATTTGGAGCTAACAAAAATAACGAATGATGGATTCAGTAGCAGATGGAATATAAGGTCCAAAAGTCAGTTAACACATGCAAATATGAAGGCAAAGAACATGTTGTGTCAACTGGATAGCTTACCTTCCTGAATTGACTAGGCTTGTAGCATTTTCGATATATACGTGCACATGATATTTCACATTAGTACCTTTCTGCCATCTGTCATTTCTCGCTGATCAAATCACATTCTGTGCCGTGCAAGCAATCCAGCTATTATCTGCATTCGCAATTAAGAACCTATGGGGTAATCCAGTTGCATTCACCTGTTTTGTTCTCTATGCTACTGTATCCTGAGGAAAGATTCATATGCGCGCATCCAGGCTGGTCAGATTTGTTTGCGACAGTCAAATTGCCGCTTTTTAACCTCAGTAAAAGGTTCTATTCCTTGTGCTTATTTTGAGGTATTTCCTAGCCCTGACCAGAATGAAGCACTACAATATTGTGGAAGTTGATGACCAAACTGATTTGGCAGGTTTGATGATAAATATCTTTGTATGTAAATGCATTTGGCACATCCTGTGAAATGTAGACAGTTTTCAGTTTCAGCCCAAAAGATTTAGCAGTTTCAGTAATCAAATCAATGTCTATATGACACCTCTGGGTATTCTTAGAACCACAATAAGTGCATCTGTTGTCTCTAACTGGGCTACTGAAATGAATGTTGGGAACTCTAAGTATCAATTTTTCTATCTAACTTAGCATAAAATAGTTGACTGACAGAGAATTTTAGGTATATCTCCTTGAGACCTGGCCCTGAATTTCACCATGTCAGGCACAATGGATGCCCAGTGTTTGTTGTGCTAACAACGGACTTTTGGCAGCAGATTTAGAATTTCAATCATTGCCTCAAGCACACATTGGTGTGCACATTTCCAAGCTGCCCCGGGAAAAATTTAAGTTATCCATTACTAAATATATGAATAAATTCAAATGATTGAGACTTAATTTTGGTTTTCAAGTGATATATTTCTAATCCTACCTATGAAGAAGGAAAAAAAAGTAATGCTTTAGTTATCCAAATTCAACAGATTTACTTTCCTAAAAGATACCCAGTCATCCCCTTGCCGCCAGTCCACAGAGGCACTTCCCCTCCCTATTGCATTCTCGCTGCCAGTTTTGACCTCAGTTCATACCTGACACTGTTCTAGGAATAAATTGTGCCTTGCACTGTGGCCAGGAAGTTTGCCTCTTGCAATAATTGAGACTGGGAATTTTCACCCACAGTTGCCAGTCGGACTATAGCATCAGATTACAGGTTGGCAAGGTCCCTTGCAGTAGTGAACTGGTTGTCTTAGAATGAACTCAGAGTGTAACCGCAAATTTGCTGCTCCAAGGGAAAATAGTTGACATGGCTGAGTACGGTGCATAATCCTACTAATCCTATCAATAGTGCATAACACCCCACCTTTCTTTTAATGTCATTTACTGCATATTTGATGCTGACCCTGTGCCATCTTGTGCCCTGCACCAACACCAAATATACCCTTTGTGCAGACAATCAATAAGTACCAAGAAGAGATAGTAGTGTGCTGTTGGTGCTGCATCCTGATCGCAATGTATAGTTATAGAAATGCACCACTGACAATACATAACTTATTGTCTGGTATCTGCATTCAAGTGCTCACATGCAAGGTCCCAGAACCGCACCCTTTATCACCCTAATACCCCAAACCACATGGGCTGACAGTATAATCTGAGACTGTCAACTCACAAAATGCATTATAAACCGCCGACTAATAGAATGACAGAGTCCGTGTTAGTTTAAGAAAAGAATGCCCGAGAGGAATTAATGCATTCTTTGAGTCTCAGTTTCATTTTCCATGGTGTACTTGTCTCTTAAAAGCAAATGAAATGAATTAGTGAATTGGATTTTCACAAACAACTGGAAGCTAAGGAGCAGTTTTAAGAGAACAACGATGAAAAATTGATACTGCACTGGCAACGAACCACAGCCAAATCAAGATTGTTTAGTAAATGATTGTAATTACATTCCCATTGCTAGTTAAAATAAAGAATTTGATTCTGTGAGTGACATTTGAGCAAGTGTTATTTTGATGTTGGTGGACAGAATTATTTTACAAGCCAGCAGGTCAGATTACATCTATCTATCCAGTGAATACTATGCAAAGTCTAATACAGAAGTCACACCAGTGACAGCATAAATATTCTAACTCAGTAGCACTGTCGAATTGAATTCCTTGTGTGTCAGAAAATATTAAGTCATTGTGTAAATCAGTTAATGTTGTGCTTCATTCTCATTCAGAATATACTGCAGTGGGAGGGGAAGAAATGTATGGAGAGATAAGTTGTGCTGCATCCCATTTGTTCCAAACTCTGCAGGGTGGGGAGCTTGGAATATGCATTGGAAGCTGTTAGGAACTGTGTCTCCATTAATATATGCATTATGGAAAGCTAACAGCTCTGCCTATTTACCCAGTAATTTGACATCACAGCTGGGCTTTTATTCCCAACGACAGCTTAACCGGGTAGCAGGGAGCCACCTCCTCGTTCACGAGATTCAATCAAGCAAACTGAATTTTGGTTCTGACCATTTGATTGCATATGCAAGTATGAACCATCTGGTCACAATTTTTTAACAAGCTTACTAGATACGTTTGGTGGCGGCTGCATGAGATGCAAAGGCAGTTCAGTCCAATATTGCAAAAGCCCTATCCTGTCACTTGAAATATCTGTTCATTATGAATATGCTTGTTAGAGCTTTTAAGAGGAAAATTGTCCTTTGCTGGCACAATTATAGAATCATTAGTGTCATTTACAAAGTGTGGTTTAGATGATGAATGTTGTTCTAGCAATTGGCAAGTGACTGGACATTACTGATATCTGCAATGAAATAATAATTTGGCAACTTTTTTTTTTGGAGGCTCCAACTAACAGCTTCACACCATCTCATGAATTCTGCATTCACTTTAATGTACCTGGTTTTAGAGGTAAGGTTGTCCCTTTCAGTCAAATAATTGTTGCCTGTTACAATTTTGTTTTCCCTAAATCAGCCAGAATATTTGTTTTTGTCAAACCGTACGTTCTGAAATATAAGGTAAAAAATGGATTTGAGCAGCTCTCCGAAGTCATGTTCATATCCAGACTGTGAATCGTCATTAGCAAGCCCATCCCTAGTTGTCTCTGAATAAGTGGTGGTAATCTTCTTTCTCCAACCACTGTAGTCCGCATGGTGGTCATGTCCCTACCATGCTGTTAGCTGGAAAGCTTCAGAATTTTGACCCCTCGACAGAATGGTGATAAATGTCAAAAATCAGGATGGCGTGCGACTTAAGCTGATGGTGTGCTTGTTATGTATTTTATTGTCTGTAAAGAGTTCGGAACTAATTAGCTGACAACTAACTATTATGTGTAAGTATCCAGGGAGCCTCTTTTCACAACTGCATTAGAGTCATGTGATGTGTAACAAAACCAGTTCAAACCGATCCTACTTTTGTACAAGGCAGCATGGCAAATATTAAACAAAAAGAGCTCAAGTATAAAGTATGATTGTCAATGTCTGGGAACAAAAAAACAACAAGAACTCATATAGGTGCACTTCACATTTCCTCCATAAATTCATGATTCCCACACCGCAGGTTAAAGCCCCTGCCACAGTGAAAATAGGGTCTTGTGAACTCCTCACGGAGTTCAAATGGGCCTGCTGAGTCCACATTTCTCTCATGTGAGAGTCATGTTCTGCCTCCTTCACCTACCGGAGGAATGGGATCTGTTGGAATGGGATCTGTTGGAAAGGGATCTGTTGGAAAGGGATCTGGGTGCGGTCCACCATCTTCAAAGGCCTGTGGCGTCTCCACAGTTCCACAAAAGTTGAGCCCAATATCTCAGAAACAGAAATAACCGCTCTTATCATAAAGAGTGGACCAAAAAGATATTGGATATTCTGCTAAAATCACACATATATCACCTCAGCATCTTGAGCCTTAAATAAGAAGTAACAAATTGTCTGGCGCTTCCTTGCCAGGTCACGGATGTCAGGCCACAAACATTCTATAAGAAAGTACCACCCAGGTGCGCGTGTGCATATATAAATTGTGAATTTCCAGGTAATATAGATAATCCTGTATCCATGGGTTATTATTCAATGATGGGAATGCAAAAATCGAAAACCCATAATGTTCCATTTCCAGTGCTACGAGATGTATTTTTAGTGAGGAGAAAACAAAAAAGAGTAAACTGACTGATGGATCGATCTGCTATCTAGCCCTTTAAACCAATCTGCCGTGGAGGAGGGGTGCTGGGGCAGGAATAGTGAGGTAGGGGGCCGTGGCTTGTTTTCATTCACAGGATGTGGGATTCGCTGGCTGGGCCAGCATTTATTGCCCATCCCTAGTTGCCCTTGAGAAGGCGGTGGTGAGCTGCCCTCTTGAACCATTGCTGTCCATGTGGTGTAGGTAAATCTGCTGCTGTTCACACAATCCATAAATAACTTTGACAAGGATGTTTCTTTTACAATATTGAATAAAGCTGTTGATGATTCCCATCAATGTGACCAGGTTACAAACGTAATATATTTTATATAATATATATATATTAATATATATAGAAAGACATTCACAAAAATCTGGATCAATTAAGCTAAGAAACAGCAAGATGATTTTAGTGTGGATAAATAAAATATGATTCTAAAGAAGACAGTGAAAGAATGTGAATTAGAAAATGTGCTCAAGGGATTTGGTTGGAGAGCAATTTTTTGCTATCCATTGAAAGTTTCAAGTCAATATGGAGTTATTGTCATTCAAACTACTGGGATGTACCTCAAGTGCAGTTGACTATAAATCAAAAGTTATTGTAATCTTGTACAGATCATTTATAGTGACATATTTGGAATGCTGTATGCAGTTTGCAACACCTGATCTCCATGAGACCAAATCTCTGGAGGTTTCATGAAGAAAAGAGGCTATTTTGGGGATTTGAAATTCTAAGGGACTTATAGAGCTTAGTTTATTTTCAGTAAAAAAGAAGTGAAAGGAAACATGATCCAATTCCTTAGTTCAATGAGGAGCGTCAGTGATGTGTGTATATATAGGATTTGTGACTTTACTATGAGTGTAAAGTAAATTAAACTGGAGCTGTAAAAACTGTATTTGGATTGCTTGTTCATGATAAGGGAAGGGGTGGACTGCATGGGCAGAATTTTATGGCCCAATCACAGCAGGGGCAGGGCTGGAAAATGCAGTGAGCCCTTCAAAAGTCCATTGACTTTGGGACCTGAAAATCCCACTGGTGGGAACTTTAACTTTCCTTCTTTTGATGATTTGTGAGCCATTTAAAATTATTGAAAACCACTTCTAATTCTGTCATTGAAAGGGTGATTCGTAATGTGAGCCTCCACTCCGATGGTCGTGGACAGTTCAAAGTGTGGCGATATCATAACCAAGTTCCATCCTGATCTGCTGGGTTTTTCCAGCACTTGGTTTTTGTTTCAATCCTGATTCATTACTTACTCGTTCTGGGGTGCAAGTACAACACCTGTTCCCCATGTGGATGACACTGTATTTACCTGTGTGATATGGCATTTGAAATGCACTTACTCAACTTCTCTGAATAAAGCTGTAGCTTACTGATTTATTCACAGGAATGGCTGCCTCCATCTCCCTCTATTCACTTTTTCCTTGTACATGCATCAGTGCTATCTACTCCAACCACTCCATGTGGAAGCATGGTCCATATTTTCACCACTCTCATTCTTAAATAGTGGGACCAAAAAACCCTATTACTAATCTTTGTGAGCCTTCTGGAATCAACAACAAACTATCAAATATATAACTCTGTAGGTCACTTATAACCTCCCCTATTTCTTTACACCTTCTGGGACAGAGGTCTTTGGGTCCTCTGGCACTATGACTCTCAAGTACATTAATCTTAGTTGGAACCATTTCCTCAGTTTCTTCTACTAAAGCAATTTTAGCTCAATACCTACCCTGCAATAGCGCCACCGTGACATTCCCTTCATAAGTAAGAACAAATGAAAAATATCTCCTTCATTCATCAGCTGTTTGCTAATCTTCATACATAACTTGACATGCTCTGACAACATTCAAAGGTCAATGTTGTCTTTGATTATTTTCTGACCTCTAACATAACTGAAAGGAATAGGTGCCGGCTTCTCTCTTTTTGTAGGTATCGTGAGAAAACAATAAGCACGTTTATAACTGTAAGCTGGAAAAATGGTCCCCTTACAAGACATAAGTGGAAATCGTTGAGTTGGCATGAGAGGCTGAGGTCTGTTAGGCTGCAGCAGGATTGATGGGGTGAATGTGGGACAACATTTGGTGCATAAAGCTATAACAATGTTGAGTACACTGTTTTTATCTGTAATAGCTTTGTTAACATAAATATCCCATGTATTACCTGTTTGATGATAGCATGCGATTCAAATTTTTCACGTTACTTGGAGGAGGCTGTTACACTCACGATCAGGCGTGGGACTGAACTCTTCTTGGGCTGCACTCAATGATCCCTCAATTTTGTTCTGCTGTACGTGGCCTGTCCACTTCAATACGCTATACAAAGGCTGTGCACATGTGTTATCCTGAATGCGACAACTTTTGAATGGCCTTTGTGATATCTTTCAGGGTGTACGCGCCTGAGAGGGATGATTGCTTGCACTGCAATTTGATTAAAATAGCTGCTGTTACCCATCATTCTAACCATTCACTTTGGAACATTTACTCACAAGCATGTTAAATTGGCTGCTAAAGAAATATAAACACTGTCACAAGGCTATGCCCCTCTATTTTTGAAAATATGATTTTCAACTTTCAGCTGACTGGAAATTTTGCAATTTGACATGAGACAGAACAAGCTATTTAAAAATGCAGGCCACCTTCTGAGGTGAAGGTGAAAAACAAATCAACTTCAGGAGAGTTTGAAGAGAGAGACATTACCTATAACCCAGAGACCCATTGAAACTCATCACTGTCTAAGGAAGAAATATTAAAGTGCAAATTGCTGGATATGAAATATTTGCTGCCACAGACAGACCCACCCCAAACCCTTTGGAAATACACAATGGATGAAGTATTTCATGCAAGGCTGCAGCCACTACAGAGAGATTGCAAGAAAGACTTAAGGAGAAAAGACGGGCTGAAATATCACTTGCACGTGCTCTTTCTCTCTCTTTTCAAATAAGTGTATTACCCAGTTTTGAAGTCAACTTCATTAGAAATCTACCAGCAAACTGAGATATTGTAATAATTGTAATATCTTCTGCATCTGATCGCATCCATGAAACCAGCTAATCCAAATCGGCTGCACCTCAAGGATAGTCAAAGGATACGTAACTGCATATTCTTTTTTTTCATTGGACTCCAACTTCCCTTATTTCTGTTAGCTGTGTGTGTGTGTGTGTGTGTATGTATGTGTGTACGCATGTGTCGTTGTGTCTATTATTTTTTCCCTCGGGTTTGTTGGTCAATAAATTTGCTCTTTCTTTGACTCAAGAACACCTAGTTTGATTGGTCCCTTATTTCTCATAGCTTAAATAGTTAAATACAATTGGATTCGGAAAAGGTATATCCTCGTCAAAAAGAAATTTAAAACCTTTGTTGTGACCAACTGAGGAGGCTGATTGGAGGGGAGCCAGTTCACTCCTCCTTACCTGGTCATCATAACACATTAGAAGAATCTACTTTTTAAAAGAAACCTTATAGTTACAGAGCAGAAACTGTCTCACTTCAGGACTGACACCTTGTCAGTCATAAAAGTGACTAGAAAGGTGTGCAAAATACCAGGCCATCCGAGGATCTGTGCTGTTCAGTGCAAAAATGGTGAATGTACATCAATGTCATAAGCAAGAACGGCCCAGGTAACATAGTCATTATGTTGTAGTCTGGTACAAAGGATTTGCCACGGAATTAACTGGGTACTTGAAAGTGTCATCAAATTGGGGCAGCACCGTTTAACTTATTGATGGTCAGAATGTGGCCCAATCTTTCCTTCTAAAATGTACCTTTCCCCATTATGATATTTTTAAAAAATAGTCACATGTCAAGAGACATGACACTTAGTCAATTCCAGTTTTACGTTCAATCTTGCATCAGTCATTATTTCCCCCAGCTAAGCCAAAACCTTCAGCTCCTACCACAGACCTCCTACCCTACCCTTGCTTTTATTCAGGGGCGTTGGTGGCGTAGTGATGTCGTCACTGGACTGGTAATCCGGAGACCCAGGGTAATGCTTTGGAGACCCAGGTTCACGGAGATGGTAGAACTCATCATTCAATGGAAGTCTGGAATTAAAAGTCTAATGATGACCATGAAACCATTGTTGACCCCATCTGGTTCACTGATGTCCTTTCGGGAAGGAAATCTTCTGGTCTGGTCTGTCCACACCCACAGCAATGTGGTTGACTCTTAAATGTCCTTTGAACAAGGGCAATAAGGGATGGGCAATAAATACTGGCCTAGCCAGCAAGGTCCACATCCTATGAATGAATAATTTAAAAATTCCATCTTTTTGCTCAGTCTAAGGCCACCCAAATCCTATCTCTCCTATCGAACTCACCTATCACCTACTGACCTACAGTTGGTCCTGGTCCTCCAGTGCCTCCAATTCAAGATTCTCATCCTTATGTTTAAATCCATTCAGGGTCTCACCCCTCCCTATCTCCACAGCCTCTCATAACCTCCTCCAAAATCTCAGTTTCTCTGACTCTGACATTTAGTGTATGTCCCACCATAGGCAGCGAGGCCTTCAACCTGCAGGCTGTGGAACTGCTTTCCTTAACTGTTCCACGTCATCACCGTCTTCTTAAACCTGCTTAAATCTAACCACCTCAACCAAGTTTTTGGCTTCTTCACCTTTGGTTTTTTGTCAAATCTTTTCTTCCACCTCTGGGAAGCACCTTGGGGGACATTTTTTCAAAGCAACAGTTACATGTAAATGTGTGTGTGTTTTATTGTTGTCATCACTTTCCAATTTTATTTTTGTCAACTGGGTGTTTGACTCACAAAGAAATCCATGGCCATGTTTGAGGCTCCAAACCACACAAGCAAATACACATGGGTAACATTTCTGTTTGCCTGGTATGAAGAATGGAATATCGCCACAGGAACACAATCCTGATTTAATTCCGGAGGACTTCAGCAAACCCAAAACATGGATTGCCCCCCTTGGACCATTGACTGAGTTTGAAAAGAGTTGAAACAGTGCCACCTAACAACATAAATGTGTGTACTACTTATCAGGCAGACAAAAACTCTTAATCGCACCTATTTGGATTTCATAATTTGATTCAGAGACTTAGGCATATGCATCAGACACCTATCTGCCCAAAAACTATGGTCAACTTTCCATATGGTCATTCAACTCATTAGGGCTGTGGTTTTGAGGATTATCTGGAGCTCAAGTGAAGAGAATCTCAGCCCCAGTAACAGGTCTGTCCTTCCAGATGTAATTAATGAGTTCAACTTCAGTGTCAACCTGTTAGCATTTGCTGACAAAATCAGTGTGATTTTTAAATTTCTCACATCGCTTTGGGATTGCCGCCAATGCTGCAGGACAAATTCCTTGTGTGTGTGTGTGTGCGCGCGCACAAACCCTGGCTGCAAAATTCAGCTCCATGGCACCATTGGTCGCAGTGCAAGGAGCCGGCAGATGAAAATAAAGGAGGGGTTCAATTGGGTTGACTTGCATTGTGACCTGCACCAGTTGTCATGATTGGGCATCTCATGTGCTCTGGAATCCTGCAGAGTTGGCAGATTGTGATGCTGGTCAGCATCTAATGTTGATTTGGCACCTAGCCTGCCATTTTGGATTGTGCAGATCCTGTTAACACCCTCTGTTAAACGCACACATTTGAACATGCTTTCAGCTGGATGAGGGATTCCCACATTCATGCTATTTAAAGGGACCAGGGCTGAACTTTCAGGTGACGTGCATTGACTGACATTTTTTCCTGCTGCATAGTTAGTGGAAATACTGTGTATGTCTTGTGAGAGAAGTTGGCAGTAGTTCTTTCAGCCAAAAGAACGTAATGTGGAAAGTCTCCTAGCAGAAAACGTGCAGTTCCTCTTGGGCTGCATCATGATAGGGAGATGGAGCAGTGGCAGCAGAGAGGAGAAGCTGTCTGTAGAGGGAGGAGAAGGGTCTTAATAAAAGGTTTTGCCCACCTAGGTTCCATAGGGCGTGCTTCTCCTAGTTGCACCTAAGCCTAAAGCAGTGTCTGCACTTCACCAAGGAGGTGTTCACAGAGCTATACCACCATCTCCAACCGGTTCTGCAGTCACAGAACTGGGTGAGGATGGCACTGCCAGTGCCTGCCTAGGTCACTGTAGCCCTCAATTTCTACGCTAGTGGGGCCTTCCAGACTGGAGCCGGTGACATCAACAACATTTGTCAGTTTGCTGTGTATCGCTGAATCCGGGATGTCACGGAGGCTCGCTAAGCAAGAACAGGGCTTGAAAATATGAGGAGAGATTGGATAGGCTAAGGTTATTTCCCTTAGAGTAGAGGAGGCTAAGGGGTGACCTAATTGAAGTGTACAGAATTATCAGGGGCCTAGATAGGGTAGACAGGAAAGACTTGTTTCCCTACCTGAGGGGTCAATTACCAGGGGGTATAGATTTAAAGTGATTGGTAGAAGGATTAGAGGAGACGTGGGGAAAAGCTTTTTCACCCAGAGAGTGGTGGGCATCTGGAATTCACTGTCTAGGTTGGTGGTTGAGGCCAAAGCACTTAACTCATTTAAAAGGCACCTGGATCTGCTGCATCTGAAGCGCTGTAACCTGCAAGGCTACGGATCAGGCACTGGAAAGTGGGATTAAAATGAACGGCTAGGTTATTTTTTTCTCTTTTTGGCCGGCGTAGACACAATGGCCTGAAGGGCCTCTTTCTGCACCGTAAATTTTCTATTTTGAAAACCCATCCAATGGGAGCGTTTCTGTGATCTAACCACAGAGGTCAATTCACCCCTTTTTATCAAAGAGTAGGGTATGGCAAGACCAGGGAATTTTTGCATCTTCAGTTATTATAAAAATATGATGGGGCAGGCGGGGGTGGAATTAACACTGGGCAGTAGCACAGTGGACAAGGAAAACTTCACTCCCATCTTCACGGTTTTTGTCCTGATGCTTTAAGAAGGCCATTTAAACCCTGGGCAGAATTTTGCCCTTGGTGGGTGGGCGGACAGCCGCTCCCCCCCCCCCCCCCCCCCCGCCATCAAAACGGGGCCCACCGCCATTTTGAGTGGGTGGGCCACTTAAGGCCCGCCCAGCGGCCTGCCCGACAGGAAGCTTCCCGTACAGTGGGGTGGAGATTCCCCATCTGTCAAAGTGCGCTCTTTCGCAAGTGCTGTCTCAGGGAGATTACTGACAGGTAAAAAACACCAAAAATAGAAAAATATTAAAATTATTAACATGTCCCCCTCATTTGACAATGTCACATGAGATGGGACATGTTAATAAGAAACACATTAACTTTATGACACTTTTTAAAAACGGACATGAAACCTCATCCTGCCAGTGGATGAGGTTTCATGTATTACCAGAAGCCCGCTGGGGCTCCTAGCCTGCCCGCCAACCTTAAGGTTGGACAGGCAGGTCTTTAACAATCTTAATTAGCCTGTCAATGGCCTTAATTGGCCATTGACAGGTCAGCGGGCGGACAGCTGATTTCGCTGTCCACCCGCCTTCCTGAATATTTAAAGGGACCAGGATGACGTCGGGGGTTCCTCCTGACGTCATCCCGCGTCATTTTCCCCTCGGCGAGCGGGCCCCGCCCACAAATCGCCGACGGGAAAATCCTGGCCCATGAGTATTAAAATTGCTGAGAGTTCAGGTTAGCTCAGTTGTGTTTGGAATAATTTGATAGCACAGATACTAAACTACATCAGATACTATATTTTTCTGCCAGTGGCACTCTGCCATCAGAGCGACGTATGTCATTTCATTTACATTGTATCAATATGGGCTATTAATTACAAGCTGAGGAATTGCTTCCAAATAAGAACATAAGAACTAGGAGCAGGAGTAGGCAATTCAGCCCCCCGAGCCTGCCCCGCCATTCAATATGATCGTGGCTGACCTCATTTCGGCTTCAATTACAATTTCCTGCCCTCTCCCCATAACCTTTCAACCCGTTACTAATTAAAAATTCGCCTATCTCCTCCTTAAATTTATTCAGCGTCCCGGCATCCACTGCACTCTGAGCTAGTGAATTCCACAGATTCACGACCCTTTGAGAAAAGTAATTCCTCCTCATCTCTGATTTAAATCTACCACCCCTTAGCCTAAATCTATGGCCTCTCATCCTAGAATGCCCCACAAGGGGAAACATTCGCTCCACGTCTACTTTGTCTATCCCCTTTAGCATCTTACATACCTCAATTAGATCTCCTCTCATCCTTCTAAACTCTAGTGAGTACAGGCCTAAACGACTCAATCTCTCCTCATAAGACAAGCCCCGCATCTCTGGATTCAATCTAGTGAACCTCCTCTGAACCGCCTCCAATGCATCTACATCCTTCCTCAAGTAAGGGGACCAAAACTGTGCACAGTTCTCCAGGTACAGTCTCACCAATGCCTTGTTCAGTTATAACAACACTTCCCTAATAATCGCACCTTGAACATTTCAGTCTAGTTGCTCCTAGTACTGTTATTCCATCGGAATGCAGAAGCATAAAGAGAGACAGAGTATTCAGTCTGTTTTAAAACTTATCTTTTTTTAAAAAAGCTTCAGAAACATATTCATGTATTTTTAACAACAGGAGTGAAATTTCATTAGATGCTATATTTTGTGCACATACATATTTCACCCTTGGGGCTTTTGAGCAGTGCTGTGTTCAATTAAACTTTTCCTGTTAGAAAATAGTTCTTTCCAGTTCCAACAAATTGCCACAAATAGCAAACTTGCAATAATCATAACTTCACAGGACATTTCTGACTTGATTGATTCAGAAGTATTAGGAATATTCTGGACAACAGAAATGGGAATATAATGGAATATTTCATTATTTATGAAGAAAGAGATTACTCTGAGGTTGGTGTGAAGAATGGCTTTGTTCGTAATTAAAGAAATGATAAGTTATCTGGAAGTCGCATTTCATGCCGCTCTCTCATGATTGGAAGAGAAAGAAAGCCTGAATCTCACCTGCATAGGCAGAGGACCCACTTCTCATATTTTTGATTTTCAAAGGTCAAATACGTAGGTTCAGACTTGTAGCATTCACAACATGAGGCATCATTTTAAAGTGTGTATTTTGCTTCTGCTTCTGCTTTGGGTGTCAAAAGAAATTGAATAACAAGGGTATGAATGATATTCATAAGTTGCTGGAAATTAGTGTTGAGCAATGAGCTGTTTGTACTGTGAGCTCACATTAAAAGGTGAACTGTGGTAAGATATTGTCCAACCGCACGACACATTCAACTTTTAACTGCCAGAAAAATGGTGACAACATCTGGGATTGTAAAACATCTCCTGTCAGCAATCATAAGAGGAGAATTTTCCTGTTTCCCACCCTTTCCCCCATCCTCCTACCCCTTCTCCCCCATAGCAGGGAATGCAGCCACTTGATTCTTAATGTTCCCAAAGCACTTGTCTGTCTCCTGTCTAATGTGCTGCTATTCTCAAATACTAACAGAAGAAGGATGGAGGAAATTTCTATGGCAGCAGCAGAAAGCTTTCTGATGATCCCTTTGGAGGGAGGGTGTCTGGTGGCAACCACTTCTGTTGCCAAGCCTATTCAAGAAGAAGCCTTGGCTTGTGGAGACCCTTTCAGTTTATCATTTATATTTGGCTTTGGAGCACTGTTGCGCCTCTCAATGATAACATTTCCTTTTCTTGGTGCTTCAGGAGGTCTCCCCTTGCATTGTCATATTTTTCCCCTGTTAGTGCTGGGTTCTTTACATGTAGCAACAATACCAATGACAGCCACACAGCAATATTAATGAGCATTGACCTAGAAACTGGGTTTGACAGGCTGAATTCTAAACCAACCCACCTCTAGCAGCAAAATCGTCAGAGGGATATTCAACCTGTCAATTATAATTAAAGTGAAAGCACAAAATCAGAGCAAGATTCAAGGATCTCTCTTCAATAATACCAGGAAAAGAGTAGACAAGTAGATTGGGTAATTTTGGACATGATTTGTATTGTGGAGTCATTTTATCACGTGCATCTACATACACCTGTACTCACCAAAAATGTGCCATTTTAATACAATATTCAGTGAACCCTTATTATTGCTCCCAACAACTTTTTACTTTGTTTCTCTGCTTTTTGTGACACAGCGTAAAGATCTGAATGATGATCATCCTATGATATGTTCATAGGAACCCAGGGGAGCAACTCTTGAACTAGATTTTTTTTTCCTTGTTCTAAAATTCCTTTTTATAAATAACTTTGTAGCTGAGAGATTGAAACGGAAATGTCACAGGTTACCCACTACAAACACTATAAGTCACAGTGCATAGGTTTCAGGCTATCTGCCATTTAGAGCGCAGTATGGTGCAGCCTGGCAACTCTTGAAAAAGACAAGGCTGCCGGGAGAATGTAGCCCCGTGACCTGACAACCTTCCTTTGTTGTGTACTTTTAAAATGAAAGCCTTTCTTCTTTAAGTGGGCATAAATGAAAGAAATCACTTGGGTCCATGCTGCCAGTCATGTTGCCAACGCGCTGCTCTATATTGCACTCTTTGAGAAAAGGGGCCACAGTCACTCATCTTCTGATAGAAAAAAAAGACACTGTTAGTTTTTCAGAATAAATTGGATATAGATTTTAAAACCATCTAAAGAGTCAGAATCCACTTAACTCTTTAGAATTGTTTCATACCACTTGAAAAAGCCATTAACTTCTGTTGTATTTTTAAAAAGAATCCCTCTGTGAGTTGCAAGTGATGCATTAAACCTAGATTGTTGTTTTATCCTCCTCGCACAGCGACACTAAGTGCTCAAACTCCGCAAGAGGAGAAGGAATATTCTGAAGGGTAAATAGGTTTTGTGAATAATTTGGTCAATGTGTAGAGCTGAGAAACACTAAGGGGCAAAAAACATTAATGAGGGTTGTATATAGACCCCCAAACTGTAGCGGTGATGTTGGGAATGGCATTAAACAGGAAATTAGAGATGCATGCAATAAAGGAACATCTGTAATTATGGGTGACTTTAATCTGCATATAGATTGGGCAAATCAAATTAGTAACAATACCGTAGAGGGGGAATTCCTGGAGTGTATATGGGATGGTTTTGTGTACCAATACGTTGAGGAACCAATTAGAGAACAGGCCATCCTAGACTGGGTATTGTGTATAATGAGAAAGGAATAATTGGCAATCTAGTTGTGCTATCATCCCTTGGGGATGAGCGACCATAATATGATCGAATTCTTCATCGAGATGGAAAGTGACGTCGTTGATTCTGAGACGAGGGTCCTAAATCTTAATAAAAGAAACTACGATGATATGAGGCATGAGTTGGCTATGATGGATTGGGAAACGTTATTTAAAGGGATGATTGTGGATAGGCAATGGTGAATGTTCAAAGAGTGCATGGATGAACTGCAACAATTGTTCATTACTGTCTGGCGCAAAAGTAAAATAGGAAAGGTGGCCAAACCATGGCTTACAAGGGAAATCAGAGATAGTATTAGATCCAAGGAAGAGTCATACAAATTGGCCAGAAAAGAAACAACAGATCTGAGGACTGGGAGCACTTTAGAATTCAGCAAAGGAGGATCAAGGGATTGATTAAGAAGGGGAAAATAGAGTACGAGAGTAAGCTTGTGGGGAACATAAAAACTGACAAAAAATTTCTATAGGTATGTGAAAAGAAAAAGATTGGTGGAAACAAGTGTAGGTCCCTTACAGTCAGAAACAGGGGAATTTATAATGGGGAACAAAGAAATGGCTGACCAACTAAATACGTACTTTGGTTCTGTCTTCACAAAGGAGGACACAAATAACACACCAGAAATTTTGGGGAACATAGGGTTTAGTGAGAGGGAGGAACTGAAAGAAATCAGTATTAATAGGGAAATGGTGTTGGAGAAATTGATGGGATTGGAGGCCGATAAATCCCCAGGGCCTGATAATCTACATCCCAGGGTATTTAAGGAAGTGGCCCTAGAAATAGTGGATACATTGGTGGTCATCTTTCGAGATTCTATAGACTCTGGAACAGTTCCTACAGATTGGAGGGTAGCTAATGTAACCCCACTATTTAAAAAGGTAGGTAGAGAGAAAACAGGGAATTATAGACCAGTCAGCCTGATGTCGGTAGTGGGGAAAATTCTGGAGTCCATTATGAAAAATTTAATAGCTGAGCACTTGGAAAACAGTGGCAGAATCGGACAGAGTCAGCATGGATTTACGAAAGGGAAATTATGCTTGACAAATCTACTGGAATTTTTCGAGAATGTAACTAGTAGAGTTGATGAGGGGCAGCCGGTGGATGTGGTTTATTTGGACTTTCAGAAGGCTTTCGACAAAGTCCCACATAAGAGATTAACGTGTAAAATTAAAGCGCATGGGATTGGGGGTAGTGTATAGAGATGGATAGAAAACTGATTGGCAGACAGGAAACAAAGAGTAGGAATAAACAGGAATTTTTCCAAGTGACAGGCAGTGACTCATGGGGTACCACAGGAATCGGTGCTGGGACCCCAGCTATTCACAATATATATTAATGATTTAGATGAGGGAACTAAATGTAATATCTCCAAATTTGTAGATGACACAAAGCTGGGTGGGAGGGTAAGCTGTGAGGAGGATGCAGAGATGCTTCAGTGTGATTTCGACAAGCTGAGTGAGTGGGGCAAGTGCATGGCAAATGCAGTATAATGTGGATAAATGTGAGGTTATTCACTTTGGTAGCAAAAATAGGAAGGCAGATTATTACCTGAATGACTGTAAATTGAGAGTGGGGAATGTGCAACGAGACCTGGGTGTCCTCGTACACCAGTCGCTGAAGGTAAACATGCAGGTGCAGCAGGTGGTAAAGAAAGCAAATGGTATGTTGCCCTTCATAGTGAGAGGATTCGAGTACAGGAGCAGGGATGTCTTGCTGCAATTATACAGGCCTTGGTGAGACCACACCTGGAATATTGTGTGCAGTTTTGGTCTCCTTATCTGAGGAAGGAGGTTCTTGCCATAGAAGGAGTGCAGCAAAGGTTTACCAGACTGATTCCTGGGATGGCGGGACTGCCATATGAGGAGGGATTGAGTCGGTTAGGATTATATTCGCTGGAGTTCAGAAGAATGAGGGGGGATCTCATAGAAACCTATAAAATTCTAACAGGACTAGACAGGGTAGATGCAGGAAGGATGTTCCCGATGGTGGGGGAGTCCAGAACCAGGGGTCACAGTCTGAGGATACGGGGCAAACCATTTAGGACTGAGATGAGGAGAAATTTCTTCACCCAAAGAGTGGTGAGCCTATGGAATTTGCTACCACAGAAAGTAGTTGAGGCCAAAACGTTGTTCAAGAAGAAGTTAGATATAGCTCTTAGGGCGAAAGGGGTCAAAGGGTATGGAGAGACAGGGGGAGCAGGCTATTGAGTTGGATGATCAGCCATGATCATAGTGAATGGCGGAGCAGGCTCGAAGGGCTGAATGGCCTACTCCTGCTCCTATTTTCTGTGTTACTATGTTTCTATGTTTATGTCCTTGTTTATGATGCGATGTGTGCTGCAAAGAATGGACCATAACCCAACCCTGGGAAAGGTGCAGTGGTATTGGAACCAGGAGAAAATGTTACCACCGTTTCCAAACAAAAGTGCACTTTAATAAACTAGATCTTTAAAATATACCACTTTTTGGGGCACTGGTTAACAAAATCGTGATGTTGCATAGTTTTTAAAAGGTTTCTCACCTGACCTCTGGTTGCAAAATGTGCACAGAAGAATTTAACCCATGGACATGAAGAGGGAAATCAATTTTGGTAGAAGAACTCTGTGCCCCTGGTATAAAAAATTTCAGTGGTGCAGAAAAGCCAATTTTACTGAATTGCCTGGAGATGGTGATCTGTTTGTTTGGATGCTGCGTTTTCTGTCTCAAAACTAAATGTCAGCGTTATAGCCGAGCTTTTTTTTAAACTGTTCTTCTTTGGAGTCCTTTATTTTCTAGCTGTAGAAATCGGGCTGTGTTGTTAAACTGAAATTACAGAATGATGCAGTTTTCGAATAATGGGCCATCATTTGCTTGATCCAACTTAAGTCAAAATTTCTTTAGAGTCTCATTAGCGTGTGTCAGAATCTAAGGATGTAAAGCAAGCAGAAATAAGGATAAACGATCAAAGTCCTTTTATGAATGTTCTGAAAATTAATGTTTAAAACAATCAAACCAACATGTTTGATCCATGACAATTGTGGAAGCTTTTCTTTTTCTGATATAACACACTCTGATACCATGAAGAAAAATTCAAGGATATAAAAAATACAGTCCAGATCCCAGCAAGCAGAAACAAAAACAATACAAATAAAATCAGAATAATTACTACAATGTCCAGGCCAATTGACTGGGCCCTGATGCACCTAAAATATTGCGTATAAATTGACATCCATTCAGAACCGGCATGAATGCAAGAAACTCAACTTCTCTGTTCTTTTGCATATGGAAGTGCAGCTCAATGAGCTGAGAAGGATTTTGGTTGCTGTATCCCAAGAGCAACATATACATTTTCGAGGATATTTTCATCTTGAGTTTCTGGTGTAAAACCTGTGTAAATCACGTACCCATGAATTTTCTTCGAAAAACCCAGCACTACATGACTCTTACATCATTGTGCACAAATGTAATATTGATTTAACATTCTTGTCAATTTCCATTGTAAATTTCTGTGTCCATACTTATAATGAACACGGCCTTTAGAGGCTTAATGAAATGCTTTAATTACACCACAACCCAGCGGACAAGTTGCAGATGACCAACTGGTGGGAAGGTTAGGGTTACACGCATAGAGGCAGTTACAATTACAAATTCCCATGTCCACACTTATAGCTGCAATATAAAAAAGGAACGATATGTATTCATCCAAAATTGGGAAGATAATTAGAAAGTGCAACAGCTGTGAACCACATTTCGACTTGATTAACCATATGCAATTCAACAGGAAATTGAGTAGAGTCTGTATATATACACCAATGCTTAAACTAATTTGAATAGAGCAACATTCTTGAGACTTCCAGTTTCTCATGCCTAACTCCTATGTTAGTGATCTTGTGACGCTGATCATTTGTTCGCCATTCATTACTCTTACAGCTATCCATACATTTTTCGTGAACTTTTGAGCAGCAACTTGAGGTCACCAGGAATCTGAAACAATGCAATACTCTCTATAAATGATGTGGGACCTGTGTGAACAGGGCAAGCAACTGCATGTTTCCTCAGCCAGTTTCAAGAATCCTCACTGAACCATGCAAATTGCAAACCAAGAAGTGTAAGATAGAATATTTAAGCAAATATAAAGATCATTTATAGAAAGCAAAATATAGAGAAAGAAAGAAAGATGAGATTGGGAGAGAGAGAACGATAAGAAAGGCAAAGAAAAGGAGCTGAGAGAGGAGCCGGGAGTTGAAAAGGAGCGCGAGAGGAGCCGGGAGTTGAAAAGGAGCGCGAGAGGAACTGGGAGTTGAAGAGAAGCGCGAGAGGAACTGGGAGTTGAAAAGGAGCTGGGAGTTGAAAAGGAGCGCGAGAGGAACTGGGAGTTGAAAAGGAGCTGGGAGAGGATCCGGGAGTTGAAGAGAAGCCAGGAGTTGAAAAGGAGCTGGGAGAGCAGAGATGACTGAGGGAGTTTGGTGAAGTGGGAGGAGGTGCTCCTTACCTTTTCAGTCTTTCTTCAGAAAGATGAGCGGCGGCCTTGGTAAGTAGGACCTGGTGAGTAAATTAGAAAAGTGTAATATTTTTAAACAAGTTGCTATACTTAGATTTAACTGAGAAGCGCCAGGAATAAGGGAAATTTAGGGCCCATATAATAAAGTAATATCAATCATCCAAAGTAGAATAAAGTTAGCGTAAGGGAAGTAGAGTTAAGACATAACAGGGCAGCTCAGTCAAGTGGAATGCGTGACCTGTAATATGTGCGAAGCCATTGACACTCCCAGTGTCCTAAACGACCACATGTGCAGGAAGTGCTGCCAGTTGCAGAAATTTGAGCTCCGGGTTTCAGAGCTCGAGCGGCAGCTGGAGTCACTGTGGCACATCTGTGAGGCTGAGAGCTACGTTGATAGCACGTTCAGAGAGGTGGTCACACTGCAGCTTAAGGGCCTGGAGACAGAGAGGGAATGGGTGACCTCCAGGCAGTCCAAAAGAAGTAGGCAGGTAGTGTAGGAGTCCCCTGGGGTCCCACTCACAAATCGGTTTTCCGTTTTGGAAGCTGGTGAGGGTGCTGGTTCCTCAGAGGAGTGCAATCAGAGCCAAGTTTGTGGCTTGGCTGTACAGGAGGGGAGGAAGAAGAAAGAAAGAGCAATAGTGATGGGGGATTCATTTGTTAGGGGAACAGACAAGCATTTCTGTGGCCGTAGATGTGATTCCAGGATGTAATGTTGCCTTCTCGGTGCCAGGGTCAAGGATGTCACAGAATGGCTGCAGGACATCGTTCTGGGGGAGGGTGAACAGCCAGGGGTCATAGTCCACATTGGTACCAACGCCTTAGGTAGAAAGGGGGATGTGGTCCTGCAATCAGAATTTTGGGACCTAGGTAGAAAATTAGCAAGCAGGACCTCAAATGTCATAATCTCCAGGTTACTATCAGTGCCACATGTCAGTGAGTACAGAAATAGGAAGATCAGGCATATGTATGCGTGGCTGGAAAGATGGTACAGGAGGGAGGGCTTTAGATTCCTGGGACACTGGGACTGGTTCTCGGGGAGATGGCACCTCTACGGTCCTGGACGGGCTGCACTTGAACAGAGACAGGACTCAGTTCCTTGTGGGGCATTTTGCTAGTCCTATTGGGAGGGCTTTAAACTAACTTGGCAGGGGTGTGGGAAACAAGAGAAAATATTAGAGAGGAAAACCAGGATGCATAAAATACTGGGAGGGACAGATAGCACTAGTATAGAGGATAGTAAGTTAATAGGTGGAGTTGGGGTGAGGGGGAGAGTAACAAAATCTAAATCAGGGTTACTGTACATGTATGTGAATGCACGGAGTCTAGTAAATAAGATTGGGGAGTTACAGGCACAGATTGCCATGTGGAAATATGATGTTGTGGCGCTAATAGAGTCCTGACTCGAGGAAGGGCAGAATTGGGTGTTAAATATTCCCGGGTACAAGGTGTTCAGAAAAGATAGGAAAGGAGGAGGGGTGGTGGTATTGGTTAAGGAGAGCATTGCAGTGCTGGAGAAAGAGGATATCAGTATGATAGGTTTAATTTACAATCATGACAGTACTGCACACTTACACCCTTGCATGTTATTCATTGCCGAATCTTTCAGTACTGGTGTACTGAAGCTTCTGTAGCTGCAGGACAAATTGGACAACAACTTCCTGAATTTCCACATTTTACTGTGTATGTGTGGACACTGCAAGTTGCTGTCAGATTTATTCCCTAATAATGGTGACCGCTGTATTCTTACTGCAAAATCTACGTCATTGTTTCTATAACATTGAGTCACTCCTGTGAAAAATAATGATTTCTAAAGTGTAACAGTGATCTTTGTATCTATTACCTTCAATTGATTCTCTTTATCCTTTAGAACTCTTTAAAATACCTTGAGACATTTTTCTCTATTAAAGTTGCTTTCTCAATGCAAGCTGTTTTTCTAACACTCAAACATGATTTTGTTACCAATGATAATGATATTGTGAACCACACAAGTTTGCTCAGCCTTTCATCCTTTTACAAGAGGGACAGGCAAAACACAAGTTTCCTCTGAATAGCAACGATACATTAGAAGCTTGTTGGTAGGTTTAAGCAACAACAATTTCCTGGAAAGCTACTGCATTCACTATTAATCTTCCTTCCTTCTATTTTGACCTATGCCAGTCCTCTGTGGTGATAACCTACACGGATGACCATCCCCTTCACGTGAACCAGAAGGTTGTGTGGTCACAGGGAGTTGGGACGTACATCATCGAAGGGTCTCCCTGGAAACCATGCATGTGCGCTTCTGCTTGACATCACTAGATGGCGACCAGAAGCAAGACCATAGCTTTATTTTTCTCTTCCTAACTCATAAAGAGAAAGACTTGTATTTATGTAGCGCTTTTCATGGCCACCAGACCTCTCAAATTACTTTACAGCCAATAAAGTACTTCTTGAAATGCTGTCACTGATCTAATGCAGGAAATGTGGCAGCCAATATACATTCAGCAAACTCCCGCTAACAACAATGTGATAACGACCAGATAATTTTTTGTGTGTGTCATTGGTTGAGGGATAAAAATTGACCAGGACACCGGGACTAATTCCCTTGCCCTTCTTCGAAATAGTGCCGTGGATTTTTTTTTTACATTCACCCAAGGAGGCAGGTGGCATGTTGGCTTAATATCTCACCCGAAAGATGGTACCTCCAACAACGCAGCACTGCCTCAGTCCTGCACTGGAATATCAATCTTGATTTTTGTGCTCAAGTCCTGGAGTGGGACTTGAACCTCTTGGGGAGCAGTACCAATTGAGCCACGGCTGACACACATGGCCACTGAAGCTCATTTGCTCCGCACCAAAACGTTTGCAATGTTTTTTTTCTGGCACAATTCGGCTGAAATTGATTAAACGCATGCAAAATAATTTTAAGTGCAATTTTGCATTCAGCGCAGTTCGAGTTTCTGTGACTCTTTGTGCTAGTTTTAAAAATACTGTGGGTTACTTAATCACCATGGGAAATTTATGCTAATTATACACTCATTTACAGACGTTCATGGAGGCGTTAAAGATTACATTGGTTCTTTTGGGCCCAAGGATGGTTAAGGGCATATTTTAAAAGTTTTTAAATGCAATTTTTGTTTCTAATTTACCAAGAAACTGACTATAGTATCGCGATATAACTAGAAAATAAATATATATTTCAGAATTAGTTTCAGTAATATAAAATCAGATTACTCCGAGGTGGTGGATTGGTACGGTGATTTCAAATGCTTATGTTTTGCGATTAGGCTGTTTTAACTTCACCAAAGTACCACTATTTAATATATGGAGATAAATTTTGTCTAGCGATTTTAAAAAGTATATATTTTAAAATGCTGCCTGACTGCACAGCCTCAGACTTTACATTTATTGTAAAGCAAATGAGTTTGGGCAGAAACTTGATTGGCAGGAGGGTGAGTGGGGAAAATTACTTTTGAAAACAGGTGCAATTTTGGGCACAACTTTCACCAGAATTGCCAATTATGTTCAAAACAGAAACTCTACTCCTGTGTATTTAACTACACAGACCACAACATCAAGGGACCTGATGATCTTTTCAATGCCAAGTTGCTCCATCTTCTTATATTTCAGCCACCAAGTGATGATACACCAATTTTACATATCCTGCTGATTTAAATGTATATAGGAATTTTAATGAAGCAGGTGATATGACCATGAATGCAATGTGATTTATGTCCAAATGTGAATACTTTGCAGATAAGCCACTTAAAAATGTATTTTCCCTGCTGGAGCTAAAGTTGTAAAATTCCTTCAGTCCTAGGGTACCCTGTTATTGCAGCCAGGGATAGAGGCTCTGACTGGAACTTAGTTGTCATGAGCATTAGTTGGCCCGTGAGAGTCTGCACTGACACAATGAGGTTACTATACTCTGGGTGCTGATCAAAGCTGTCAATCATTAAGTAATTGAATATCAGTTGAGTAATGTTGTGTGCCCTACTGCACTGATGACTTAATGACTAATGCTTTGGGATTTTCACCAGCAATGATTGTATCAGTGTAACACATTTCTGAGCTTATGACTGACATCAGCTGAGTGTGAATTGGAGTACTTTTTTCACAATTTTTAAAAATTGATTAATTTTGTGATTCTGATGAGTTGCATTGCTTGAACATTTAACAAAATATCTTGTATAGCAAAAACAGCATGGGATCTGCATGCAGTTCCAAAAGCTCAAACTCCCCATGTGGTAGGCAGCAGTCACTACAGACTGGAAAGGAAATAGAGATTAAGTAAAAAAACACAGGAAAGGAAAAGAGTGCAGCCGTCCAGATCTGGGAAAAATGGAACGGGGACATCTCTTTGGGGTTGATTAGCTATAAAATAAAGGCAAAAGGGACTGAATGACTTGCAGTTTGAGATTCATTCCTGCCCATTCTTACTAATTAAACCTTTAGGTCCCAAAAGGATCAAATACAATGAATTACTTTCAAGTGCAGCCACTGTTGTTATGTAGGCAAATATTAAAGCCATGTTTTGCATAGCATGGCAACTACTAAGGGCAGCAAGATAATTGAGCAGATAATCTGTGATGATGTTGATTGATGGAGTAATGTTGGCCAAGACACTGGGTGAAATTCCTGCCCTTCTTTAAACATTACTAAGGGATCTTTATCTTCTCGCATCTTAGACATGCGGGGTGTAGGAAAAGAGTGTTTGGCAGAACAAGGGTTAATGTGGGACTGGGGAAACAGTTCCACCCAATAGTGATGTAAGAGTCACATGATAGACTGAGTACAGTAGTAGTCTAGCAGAAGCCAGCATGGAGACAGCACCCATGCAGTGCTGTACCTTGGCAATGTGTATATGAGTTGTTAATAAACACAAGCTTCCAGACCTCTATGAGACACCAAGCAACCCTTACAATGTGGGGCAGATCTGTCATGTAATTTCTTGGGAATTTCAGCAAAAAGTGCTATTATTGATTTCTCTTTGAGATTGCAGGGGTGGGCTATTTAAATCTCTTTTCCACCTCTATGATCAAAATTTTCATGAACCACAGACTGATGAGATGACTGAATGTAGGGCCAGTCATCTGTTGGTGGACACAGGTTTGCAGCATTGTGAGGCAATAAACATTTTTAGGATATGTTTGACTAGGTGATAAAACTCAAATCTCTAGTCTTTGTCTCGATCATCTCCTCTTTACTTGGGAGTGGGAGTGGCTTTCAAGTTCAGAGGGAACAAAGGAAAAGAAAGTTCTTCAATTGGTCATGTTACTGATGGGTCACAGCTGTCATTTTAAGCATTTGCAATCAACTTAAAAATGGGCTTATTGGCCAAGGGTTATTATTTCCGTTTTGTAGCTTTACGCTTTAATATGTGAAAATTCATGGCTTTAAACCGTGGGGAAGCCATCCCATTGAACAGGCTCTGTCGTTGAAACTTCTGAGAAACTCCTTGTAGGACTGCTCTTGGACTTAGCTACGGTGGCCATCAACAGATCGAGGGGGTAGTTTGACCTAACTGTCTGCTTTTCTTCCATGGTTAAGTCCAGACCCGAGTGTCCTTTGAGATAGAGCACACAGTGCCCATTTCAGGACTCCATGGCCGGTGGTGGGGGGGTGCTGGTGGGGAGGCTGGAGTGCATTTTCGCTCCCAGAAACGTATTTTTAATTTGATTTCTTAAATATCCTTAAGTTTTGTGTTACTCTTTAAGCAGGGGGGCACTAAGATCATTGTTTACAAAAGATTTAGACAGATCTGTGGTTGTATTGCTTTTTCAGATGTGAGCAATACTTGATTAGCAATATTAAACATAAGCAGTGAATAAGACTTTGAAAAAGCTATTCCTTCTTTCTCAAGACTGCAGAACTGTGGAACTTCTTGCTGTTTCACTCTTCCTGCTTTTAAGAGTCAGATTTGGTGTCACCTGATCAGGAATTTGCCATTTGTCTCTGCTTTTCACTTACTTCTTCAATGCTTGTGGTCCCCTGCAGTATGAGAGCTAAAAGTCATCAATTCCTCTGAGAGACCAGTTTCAGCAGAGAGTCAAGTAGTTACAGCTTAACCAGAACATAAAATGACAAAAAAAAAATGTCTGCAATGGGTCAGACATGTCCTTTCTGTGAATTTGAGGCTAATGCACTGTCAAGCTATAGATATAAGAAGTCAGCCAGCTTGAATTTATGTACAGACATGTCATAGCATGGAACCTGTATGGTGCCTATAACCAAGATTGAACATTGGAAAGGTCTGTTGTTTGTTTAGGGGAACCTGCTCAAATATGAAATGGAACAAATGGATTTTTTTAAGCTAAATCAAGAGAGCCATTTTTTTCAATTCACTTAGGGTGTAAATACAGACCCAACCACTGGATTAATTATCCCAATAATGCCTGCATTTCAGAATTGTTTTGTTTAGAGATTATTTGCAATACTTCTCCTCTCCATCCTCCTTTCTGAAAGCTCTTGTCTGCCAGTTTATCAGGTCAGGCTGGAATAAGCTAATTAGCCCTCATTTACAATTTCTCCAGCAAGTGCGCCCACCTGCTGCTTTATAGCTCTTTCTCTTCTATTCTGACTCTATTAAATAAACATGAGTAACCTTCTGCACTGCCATTTCTTTAGGTGTTCTGGAAATCACTAAAGCCCGGTATTTTAATGACTTTACCTTTCCAACAATAACCTTCCCAGAAATAAACATTACCTCTAAAATATTAACAATAATCATGAACTAGAATTTCGCAACAGTGACTACTTAAGCGTTAAGACGCAGAGCCAGTGACGCACCATGACAAAGGGTTTAGTGTAAACGCACCTTCTTAATCTATTGCGTACAATTCTTGGTTTATTTTTAACTCCATCTTTCAACTCCCCATCTTTTTCACAGCCCCTTCTCTATCATCATTACAAACCTGCCCTCCAGTCCAGAGTACAGTTTATTCTTCTTCTAGATATGTTTTCTCTTATTGCTGCTCCACTGGAAGTTTTTGAGTATGGTGCCCATCCAGGTTTCCTGAACTCATTTTCTTTCAAGAATGCATGTAGTTGTGAAAACAATTCACAGTTACCACTCCCACACTTTTTCTCCATAACTGTGTCAGGGATGCAAACATATCCTAGCACGCTGTATATTATATAAATTTGTATAGGCTATATTGTATCCTGGTATTGCATTGTACTGCACTTTGCTGCAATGTTCTTCATTTTTGTTATCTTTCTGTACTTTTATCTTGGCAATCAATTTGCTTTTAATGAATAAGTATTTCATTAAAAAAGTAAAATAGGTTGAAAACCAATTTAAATTGAAGAAGCGGGCCAATGACTGTTATAACAGGAATAATGAAAAACTAGATGATAATAAAAGGAAAAGTATGATAAGGAAAGCTAAGAAAAAGTGTGAAGAAAATGTTTCAAACCCCACCAAAAGCAACAAAAGCTTTTCCACAAATATTTGTTACTATATAATTAAGATCCTTCCATGAGAAGAAAGGATTGTCAATTTGTAGATCATTCTGATGATCAGAAAATGGGTATTTAATGAGTACTTTGCATTGCTCTTTACTGAAGAGAAGGATATGAGAGTGGAGGAAAACCCTAAAGTGGTTACGAGTGAGATGAACAATATTTTGATAAATTAGTTTAGCTGAAGGACAATAAATGATAGAGTCTGATGGATACATCCTAGCACCCTGAAGGGTGTGAGTGAGGAAATTTCAGGGCTGGACTGAGTATGGATGTGTTCTAGATGATCGAATGCCCAATGTATTACCCATTTTTTTTTAAAAAGGGGAGACATTGCTACTCTTATAGGCTCATTGCCTTAACATCTGTGGTGGGGAAAATTTGGAAACATTTTAGCTTCTTTGGGAATGAAACTACCACATTCCTTGAAAATAGAAGCAGCCAGCATGGATTTCAGAATGGACAAACATGAGCAAGTAACAGACATGCTAGATAGAAGAAATGTAGTGGATATACTGCACACTGGGAAAGATTTAACTAGGTACCACATGAGAGTTTCCTCGAAGGTAAAGCTGTATGAAATTCCAGGGCGCGTAGCAAACTGGATTCAAAATTAGTCGGTAGTAAACAGAGTGTTGGACAATTTGATAAAGTGGTTGGAAGTAGATAGCGCTGTCAGGGTTTAGTTCCAGGGCCACTTCTGTTCACTATATACCAATGATGTGGATATAGGCCGAGAGACAGTTGTGACAAAATTTGCAAATGATATCCAAATAGGAAATAGAGTTACCTCAAGAGCAGACCAAAGGAAACTGCAAAAGAATATTGCTAAGATGTGAGATGGAGGTGGGTTTGAGGCTGTGGAAGAGCAGAGGGATTTATTTTTCTTATCAGGATTTGGGCGTTGTTTGCATGGCTTGAAATTATTGCACATCCCTAGTTGGCATAAGGCAGCAAGGAGTCAACCAGCCTCAGTAAGAACATCAGGTTTTTTCCTACTTAAAGGATATTAGTGAAGCAGTTGGGTTTTTATTACAACCCAAGGGCTTGCATGCTCATTTTTCCTGATAGTTTGAGAATTTGACTACCATGGTGAGATTATGGGGGAGTGAAATTGGTCTATGGCAGCAGCACAAATCGGGTTTGCAGCAAATAGGCTGACATTTGTTTCACCACACCCACTCAGCTTTCCACTGAAGTTCACAGATCGATAATTTAAGCTCTTTTTGAAGACTCATTTCCTAGCCTCATGGTTGCTTTTAATTGGTTTCGAATTAACAATCTTGGTAATATTTTCTAATTCATTGGAAAATAAAAGCTGACACAATGAAGAATCTGCTGGTGATTCACAATGAGCCAGTTTTGCACTGCTCATGTTAACTAACTTAAAACTTGAACTCATAGGGCCACGAGCTGGGCCATTTCCCAAAGTTGAGGTCCCAACTTCTAAATGTCAGCCCATTCACCTGGTATTTTGATCTCCAGGTGTCAGGTGTGGACTGCAGTCAGGGCTGCTACCTCCTGAAGCAGGCCCAAAGCAGCAGCAGAGGTGGGCAGAAGACCCACCTCTGTTTACTGGGACATCAGGCCCAGATCAATTCATCATTGTTAGCCCCTCTAGAACTCACAATTCACCTCCATCTCCTTTCTGCCCACCCCATGCTCACTTATCTCCCATGCGCCCTCTATGCTCCCTCATATCTCCCATTTCCTCCCTGCCCCCATGTGTCCTCCATACCACTCACGCATACCCACTAGGCACAGAACACATGGAACCATGTAATAACACTGGTTATTTGAAATGTTCATGTACTAATAATAAAAAAATCAGGCAGTCAACATTCCCATTGAAGAAAATTGTGTCTTTTATCTTCTCATAGAACTACCAATCGAACACAACCAGTGAAATACCCATTGAAGGAACCTATACTCTTGTACAAATAAATACACAGCCATTGAAAAACCATTTCAAACAAAGATTAAGTTTTTACAAGGTAATAAAGCTGTCAGTCAAACAAAGCTAGGAGTCCCCCTTGCAAGTGTGTAAACAAACCTCTGCTGTGCTGAGTTCATTAGTCATTCTTGGAGCTCTGCCAAGCATTCATAATAATGCATTCTGACAACTGCATCAACAGAAGCAAGCCGAAAAGATGGACAGACATCTGTTTTGCCAAATGGCCTTGTTATGAATGCTTGACTGAGGGTCCAAGACTGACTGACTGGACTCTGCTCGGGAGTAGGTAGTTTGCATAGCTACAAAGTGCACTACTAGATTTTTGAATTGTCAATTTTATGGGCTTAAGAGGGGGAATTGTTTTCAAGGGCATTTTAAATACTTGATTGCTTATTTTTAATTCATGAGCATTTCAAGGACTCGTCAGCGTTATTATCTGGCTCATTGGTTCAGTATCTAGTGGATAATGGAAGAATGTTTCAAAGGTACAACAGATTGCAGGATATTAAATTCATATGAAAATCTGACCACTGCATAGAAAACACACTTAAGTCATCATAAACCATTACGTTAGGATGATTGAAATTGACAAGAGATTTTAAACTTAACTGTCAAAAGTTTCCCAATGCTAAGGCAGGCTTTGCCTAAGGTTCACAAACTGTCTTACCTGGCATGGTTTCCACAGCCTTTAGGAAAATAGCAATGACAGGGGAACTTGATTTTGGAGAAGGCATTTAAATGGGGAAACCAGTGTCATTTAAATGACCTGCCATGTTTCTTGACCCAGTGAAAATGGTGAGCAGCGAGAATCAGAGGGGGTTTGCTCATCGTCGGGAGACAGATATTCAGCCGTGTTCTCTTCATTACGAGCTCAGTAACATAACCTTTACACCGCTGTTCCCCTTAAATAGGTTTGCATTACCTTAAGAGAGAACCCCAGGTTGATAAGTCCTTCGGGAAAAAGCTAATAAAATTCGAGGTTTTTATCTCTCAAACTATAGAATATAAAAGCCAAAAGGTAATGATAAGCCTTAATAAAAATTTTAATAAGTAAGGATTGTTCCATGTGCACGATTGTTCTCCACATTATTGAAAGGATATTGTGGATTTAGAGTACAATACAGAATTATGAGGATGCTGCCTGGTTTGAAGAAATACAACGACAAAAGAAGACTAGAAAAACTGGGACTTTTTCATTTTAACACAGATCACAGACAATATAATAGAAGTGTTTAAAAGAGCTGTTTCCATTATTTGAGAGGCCAAGAATGAGGGGCCATGGATGCAGGATTTAATATTAGAGATTTAAAATAGAGGACAGGGTAAAATTTTTCAGGCACAGAGTTTTGACAGAGGGAATGTCACTTCCAGACTTAGTAGTTCAGGCAGAAATTATGATTAATGGTTTTGGTTGCGAGTAAATAAGGAGAAGCTGTTTAGAGTGCCAGAAAGGTTAGTGACCAGAGGATACAGCTTTTAGGGAATTGGCAAAAGAACCAGAAAGCAACATGCAGGAAAAAAAACATAGTTAGTTGTTATGATCTGGAAGGGTAGTGGAAGTAGATTCAATACTGACCATCAAAGGAAATTGGATAAATACTTAATCCTGTAACCCTGGATTGATTAGGCGAATGAAGGAAAACATGTTGAAGGGATATTTTATATGAAAAACAGTATTAAGTTGGAACCTACTCCTGAATCTCAACACATATTGTAAGCTGCTATCATTCTTGCCAATTTTCAATTCCCATGACGACTATTAGAATGTGATTGATGAGCATCATAACAACAAAAAAGCTGGATGTTGCATCTAAAATTTTCTAAGTTTGAACCAAATTGTTTTTTTGTCAAAATATAACTGAATTCCTGTCTTTCCTCCACAAACTATGTGGTTACTTTACACTGTGCTGCAAAATAACCCACAACCTCTTAATATATATATGCCAGTTAAATAATCCTGCATCTTTGTGCTGACTTATGTCAGCTACACCAAAGCAAGTTGTTTTTTGCTATCAGTGTATAACATGTGCTCTTACAACTCTATTAGCTGCAATTGATGTCCCAATACTTTGTCCCATTAATCCCCAAGGCTATGTTATCTCTCCCATTGTTCCTTCATATTTCTGTATCCTACACTCATTTGTCCTCAGTTCATCTCATCTGCAGTTATTTTTCAGATGTTTATTTCTCTATTCAAAGGGCCTAGTGGAAATCAAAATATAGCGATTCAAAAACACCTTCTTTCATTTCTTAACAGCTGCCACCTCTTACCTTCCAAAACTCCTTAATCCTCCTTCAGTTGTTACAACTGTGGTTCTTACTACCTTCTTTGACTCAAATGAAACTCTCCTGATTCTTTCACTGTTAAAACTGTCTCTTAAATTTTTTTTTTCCTCTTTCATATCAAGTACCTTTATCTTTGACCACTTTTAACCCCATGTCTCTCCAAGAGTTGAATACTGATCAGGTATCTGGAGAGGTCGGGAGCAAATTCTCTTGATTTCTAGACAGGATACAAAAAAAGGTACTAGTTTGCTGAGCAATTGCTTCCCTAGCCTCTTCACTCTCTTTATCAAAACCTTTCTTGTCTTGTATTGCTTTACTGATATCATGATGGTCAATGTTCCTCTGAACTTTCCCCTTCCTTTCCATTTTATCTTTAAATATGCTGTTTATAACTTCTGTTTTTATTGATTTTAAATTCTCCACTCTTGGGTCTATCTGTCGCTCTTGTCTTCCCTCACCACTCCCTACCCCATACTTGATCCCTAAGCTTTTACTCAAAAGGCTGAACAGCAAAGTTAGAAAATAACTAATTATAAAGGAGAAAATTCCAGGTTTATCCAACAAGAGAAGAAAGGTTCTTTTGCATTTCACCCTAAATTGGTGTCCTCTGGTTCTTGACTCTTACGCCAATGGGAACAGTTTTCTCCTTTCTACTCTCTCCAGACCCCTCACGATTTTGAATACCTCAACCAAATATCCTCTCCACCTTCTCTTCTCTGAGGAGAACAGCCCCAGCTTCTCCAACCTGTCCGTGTAACTCAAGTTCCTCATCCCTGCAACTGTCTTCATAAATCTCTGCACCCAATTAAAAGCCTTCGCATCTCCCTAATATGTGCTGATCAGGACTGGACTGAACTGGACACAACACTCCAGTTGGGGCCTAACCTTCGTTTTATAAAGTTCACCAAAACTTTGTACTCAATGCTTCTATTTATAAAGCCAAGGTTCACTTATGTTTTTCAACTTTTCAACTCGCCCTGCGAACTTCAATGATGTGTGCATGTATATCCCCAGGTCCAGCTTCTGCACCCCTTTTAGAATTGTATCCTTTATTTTATATTGCTTCTCCTAATTCTTCCTACCATAATATAACACTTCATAATACCTGTCGGCCCAGTCAACCAGCCTGTCTGTGTTCTTCAAGTCTATCTATCTTCTCATCACAGTTCTTCCAAGTTTTGTGCCATTTTAAAAAATTCCTTTACTGGATGTGGGCTTCACCGGCTAGGCCAGTATTTATTGCCCATTTCTTGAAAAGGTGGTGGTGAGTTACCTTCTTGAACTGCTGCAGTCCCTGTGGTGTAGGTACACCCACAGTGTTGTTATGGAGGGAGTTCCAGGATTTTGACCCAGTGACAGTGAAGGAACTGTGATATATTTTCAAGTCAGAATGGTGTGTGGCTTGGAGGGGAACTTCCAGATGGTGATGTTCCTATATATCTGCTGCCCTTGTCCTTCTAGATGGTAGCAGTCCTGGGTTTGGAAGATGCTGCCTAAGGAGCCTTGGTGAGTTCCTGCAGTACATCTTGCCACTGTTCGTCGGTGGTGTAGGGAGTGAATGTTTGTGGATGGGGTGCCAATCAAGTGGGCTGCTTTGTCCTGGATGTTGTCAAGCTTCTTGAGTGTTCTTGGAGCTGCACTCATCCAGGTAAGTGGGGAGTATTCCATCACACTCCTGACTTGTGCCTTGAAGATGATGAACAGGATTTGGGGAATCAGGAGGTGAGTCACTCATCTCAGGATTCCTTATCTCTGATCTGCTCTTGAAGTCACAGTATTTATTTGGCTAGTCAAGTTCCGTTTCTGTTCAGTGATAACCCCCAAGATGTTGATGGGGTATTCAGTGATAGTAATGCCATTGGATGACAAAGGGTGATGGTTAGATTCTCTCTTGTTGGAGATGGTCATTGCCTGGCACCTGTGTGGTGTGGATGTCACTTCCATCTTGTCAGCCCAAGCCTGGATATTTTCCAGGTCTTGCTGCATTTAGACATAGACTGCTTTGATATCTGAGGAGTCACAAATAGTGCTGAACACTGTGCAATCATCAGCAAACGTCCCCACCTCTGACTTTATGATGGAGGAAGGTCATTGATGAAGCAGCTGAAGGTGGTTGGATGCAGATTTTGAAATTGTTGCCTGCACACCTATGTCTTGGTCATTAATATAGATCAAGAAAAGCAATGATCCTAATACCATCCCTTGGTAACCTGCCACTATATACCTTGCTCCAGTCCGAAAACAGCCATTCACTGCTACTCTCTGTTTCCTGTCAGTAAGTCAATTTTTTACCCATGCTTCCAGTGTCCCTTTTATTCCATGGATTTTAGTTTTGCTGTCAAGCCTGTCATATGGCACTTTATCAAACACCTTTTGGAAGTCCATATACACCACATCAACTGTATTACCCTCATCAACCCTCTCTGTTATGTCATCAAAAAGTTCAATCATATTAGTTGAACACAATTTTCCCTTATCAAATCCATGCTGGCTTCCCTTAATTAATCCAATTTTGTCCACGTAACTGTTAGTTTTGTCCCAGATTATAATTTCTAAAAGCTTTCCAACCACGAAGGTTAAACTGACTGGTTTGTAGTTGCTGGACTTATAATTGCACACTTTTTTGAACAAGGTGCAACATTTGACATTTGTAGTCATCCAGTCCTCTGGCACCACCCCTTTGTCTAAGGAGGATTAGAAGATTGTGGCCAGTGCCTCCACAATTTCCAACCTTACTTGGTACCTTCACTCACACCTGATCTGGTCCTGATGACTTATCAGCTTCCAGTAAAGTCAACCTTTCTAATAACTCCTCTTTATAAATTTTTAGCCCATCCAATGTTTCAACTGCCTCCCCTTTCACTTTGATTTCACTTTGGCAGCATCTTTTTCCTTGGTAAAGACAGATACAAAATACTCATTTAGTATCTCAGGCATGCCCTCTGCCTGCACATGTAAACCCTTTTTTTGCCCCTAATTGACCTCATTCCTCCTGTTACCACCATTTTACTATTTATATGCCTGTAGGTGACTTTTGGGATTTCATTTTATATTAGTTGCCAGTCTCTTCTCA
This sequence comes from Cetorhinus maximus, assembly GCF_964194155.1. Taxonomy (NCBI): domain Eukaryota; kingdom Metazoa; phylum Chordata; class Chondrichthyes; order Lamniformes; family Cetorhinidae; genus Cetorhinus; species Cetorhinus maximus. Next base: position 201,616,970 of record NC_135880.1, read on the forward strand.
TACTCTACCTTTGCTTCTCGTATTTATTGTTTTCACTTCCCCTCTAGATTTTCTGTGTTCAGCCTGGTTCTCACTTGTACTATCAACCTGATATTTGTCATATGCTTACCTACATCGAAGGGCATTTAATAGCCTTGGATGTTTGACTATGCGTATCTTTTAACAGTTTTCTGTTTTATTAGTCAAGCCTGGTGGGGTTATAGAGAGAAACTGGAACTAAAATGAAAAGCAAGAAGCTGTAAGCATGGGAGAGCAGATACTTTAAAAGCATGGTAAAATAAAGCACTGTTCACACATAGAAACATGCGCAAATTGTCTAAACCGAGTTTTGGGCCTGAATTTTCACCCTTGAGGCAGGTAGGAGGAGTCGGAAAAATCCCTGGCTTGGCCCTCTGCCTCGGAGAAAGGGCCCATCAAGGTTGGATCTTCATTGTTGGGGCCCGGGTGCATGCTGGAGTCGGGCCAGCCGACTTGGGTTAGAAGTGCGGAGGCAGCCACAGGAGATGCCGCGTGCTGTGGTGGGCTGTTTAAAAGACCCGCATTGGCGCCATGGGACTTTGACCCAGTGAAAAAAAAAGACAAAGGCCCTCAGCTGTCATCCCTCATACCCCCTTCACCCTCCAAACTCTTTCCATGCCCCACCTGTGCCACCTCAAGCTCCCCACCCAATCACCCTCATGCCCCCATGCCAGGCTCTGCCCTTCCACGCTACCCCTCAGGCCCCTCTAATGGACAGTGGTCCTCGACTCATTAAAAATTTGGCCCAACTCTGTGAAAATTGCAGAGTCGAAAATGCCTATTTCCGCAATGGACCCAGCCAGGTCAGGAGTGCCAGATGCCGGCTTCTGACAGGAAGTAGCCCTGCATCTTTCAAAGGCACTCCCAAAAAGTGCACATCTCCGGAATGTGGTTGGGAATCCCGGAATCCCAATCCACCAACCATTTTTAAAGGGCTCCTGAGTTAATCCAACTCAGTGAAAATCCAGGTCTTAATCTCTTCCTTACTTCTAATTTCCTAACTGTACCACAAATTTAACAACTGTACCATCTATGCCCAACTCTAGCTAATTAAAAAAACAGCAGAGGTTATGTCAATGAACACTAGCCAGCCCATTAGTGCTGCAACCCGTTGTACAACAGCTCTATCTAAAACCTGTGTAATATCTTGTCTTTGAGCCGATTTACATCTAGCAATAACATTCTTGGCATTATTGGACATCATTTTAGCCAATTGGCTCCAATTTACCACTTTATTGAAAGCCCTTTAGAAATCCAAGTCCATAATATCTATCCGTGAGCTATGATTTTACTGTCATCTTCAAGTAGCTGATTCAGGATTGTCACACGTGACAGTTCTGTTCAGAAGCCAATTTGGGATTTTTCCTATCAAGCTTCAGCCTTCCAGGTGATTAATATCATCCTTACTTACGTTTTGCATTAATTTCCTCACCGCTGAGGTTAATTCATTGGCCTGTGGCTGACAGAGGGCGTGAAATTAGTCTGCGCCAGTAGTGCAAAACCACAATCAGCAGCCCATTTCTCATGGCACTTTATTGTCTTTTCCATTGAAGTTACGGTGTACTTTGTGGTGTGGGTGCCAGGATTGCATTTGGTTGACACTGAATCCAAGAAAATACTTTGCTTAAACAACAAAAAATGCTGACATAAATTGGGATCGATATTCAGGGCTGTGACTGTGGACCTCCCAATTCCCTACCCCAACCCTTCAGGGCATTCCTCAACTGTTTTGCTTTCTTTCTGCTGTACCAGGCTTGACTCCCTCTGAGATAAGCCTGCAGCTTCTCTCTCTGCCTTTCATACATCTTCGAAAGTCATTGCGGCGCTCGGCACTGGCTCACCACAAGCAATCACCTCAATTACCCCAACAATCTCCCCACCCAGCATGTTGGCTGGGGGCTAATCTTGCCAATCTCCTCTCTGTCCAACTCACCCCTCCCATTGTTGACCCAACCCGAAGTATCGAGCAACAGAAGCTGGAATTCTCCAGTTGTGCTAACACCCAAGCCGGTCCCTGAACTGGAATCCTCCGAAGTGGCCAAAGTCCCTTTAAAATACACCACTCTCCTGACAGTCAGCCTAACCACAGGCCCTGGGTCTGAATAGCTGGACCCACAACGTACCAAAGTGGATAGGTAGGAGCTAAGCTGGACAAGAGCAGCTCAACCCTATGATCCAAGGGCCTGGCATCTACAGAATATGATGCCCAGCATTCCCCTGCAGATGGCCCAGAGCAGCTTGACCATCACTCGACCCCTGAATGCCAATCACCCTGAAAAACCCTCAGACCATTTTTAGGACTTAATCAGGAGATTGGAATGCCTGAGCCACAACAGGGGGAATTTAGACCTCTAGTCCCGAATAGACTCCCCCACACAGAAGAGTTTTGAATCCTCCCAAGTCACTGAAACCATCCAAATTTCAGGACTGGAAAATTCCCTTGCAGATACCCTCTCCAGGTTAAAACCTTAAAAAAAAAGATAACTGCAGCAGGGACCTGTCATTGCCCTTGCTAGCTGTGTGTCTGATGTGCCAGTATGAATGAGAGAGTACTTGTATATTTATTCGCTTCCTATCCTTCCTCCTTAAGACCGCATAATACTTTAAAAAATGAAATAGAATTCATTTTTTCCCCGAGGAGGTGAGGGATGTCCTAATCCTGGCTAAGTTATTCAATCTTTAAAGAGGAACAAAGGCTTCAAAGTGACTGAAGCCATGACTGGCTATGACTCACACAAAAGGAATTTCTGGCCTTTGGAACAGCAGCAACCTTGTTATCATTAAAGAGGCGCTAATACCTCCTATGACTGAGGAGATCAAATCCCAAGGAATTGTACAAAGGCCCTTTAGATTGATAAGGCCAGGCCCTGACTAATGGAGACAATCAATCTGCAAGGAAACAAATGATTCTGAAACCTCTGTTGAATTTATTAATGGTTGAAACATCAATCCCCTCAAGAATCCAGACAAGGAATATACATCCTTTGCCCAAACCAAGGTGGAGAAGTGGGAGCCATGTCACATGACACTCCCCACCACCCCCTCCCCCTATCCTCCGCCATCGAGCCCCTGGAACCAGTTATCATGCCTTGTGGAGCTGCAAAAACAAACTGCCATTTTACCATCTAGCAGGCATCAACAGAACCAGAGCTCCTTTCCTGGCTCACTACCGACACTGTTTTCTACTGGAAATTCTGAACTTCTGTACCAGAGCCTATAAGACTAATTCATCCCAACAGATCCACCTCATCTTGGAAGTCATTTCTGCCAGAAAGGTGATCTATTCAGCATCGGTCTTCAGCCTGCTGACTCTGAAAGAATAAACCATTGGACTTGATTCTGGGCTCTCGATTCGCATGAAACAATAATATTCTCTTTTCTGTGGTCTTTGCCCTGTACCTTTTTGTGCCCCTTATGAATGTATGAATGTACCAGGGACTATATAGTGACACCCCCCTCCTGCAAATTGAGTGTGGGTAAGGTTTTTAATTTATGCTATTTCAAGTTTGCTGGGGAGTTATTAATGGATAGTTGGATCACAGCAAAACTGAGGGGTTGGGAAAATATGCCACCACATATCAAGGGGGAAATCAAAAATCAAAAACACCTTTCTGTTTATGGATGGGTGGTGAGAAGAGAAATCAGGACTGTTTAATTTGAGCCCCCTGCTGTCTGTAACAAACATTTAAATTCTAAATCTGACATTGATCTATCCATTGTGAATACCTGGATCTGTAGAAAGCTGTCTTACCATGAAGGACATTTTATACTAATTGTCTTTATGTGGGTAGTGAACTCTGATTCACCAACAAGAATTTGAGGAATTCACCCCAAGGACAAACTGTGAACACAGCAGTGTTGTACAAGTGCTATTCAAGTTGTTATTTTTATTGATGTATCCTTAAAAATTATTTAGTATTTCTATTCCAACCACACCTGTCATTGTCCACAGAAACCCATTGTTATTCATTTGGAAAGCTTTTCCATTACTCTACCACTGTTGTCCTGTGACCATTATCTGTTTTTCTCCACTCCATGAATTGCTCACTGCAGAGTGGTGCTCCATTGGTCAGGCTAGGAGAGAATAATACTAATTTTCTGCTTGCACATGGAAGACATTCTTGAGCATTTGAAAGCCTTAGAACTTAAGATCAAGGTCATTTAGTTAGTTGGGTGTAGTGCTAGGTTGGAGGATGGGATGGAGGATAATAGTTATACTGCCTATAATAATGAGACTACCTAAGAACATTGCAATGGAGCGAAGAAGATGCCTCTGCTTCAGTTGACATCACTATTAGGGTTGACAATGTAATTTGAAGTTTGTTTTATAACAGTTTCTATAATGTCAACTGAAAGTGTTGTGCAAAGATTTTCAGCTCCCACTGAGAAGCAAGGTATTTGCAGTATTCGTTAATGTTTTGCTGTTAAACAAGGTAATTATTTTTAGTCGAGACTTTGAAAGTTAGGCTGGTCATTTTCCATACTGTAGAGTTTGCCTGTACTAGTTGTGAGAATAATGATGCGACACATTACTTTATTCATTTTTAAAAATTTATTACTGACATTTGTATAAAGCATCCCATTCTCATTCCAGAGAGTATAAAATCTCACTGGGGAAAACATCAGGGCTATTATCACCTTCAAAAGATATGGAATAACAATTCATGCATCTTTAATTATTATTTGCCAGACTAGCGATATTTTATGGGTTAAGGATACAAAAAGGCGTGCAAACTTATTTGGTGATGCTGGATGGCAATAAATTATTCATTCTTGCAGGGAATATGCCTGAAAAACCTTAATAAAGGATATCTGAAATATGAAGCCTGTCATCCATTATAATGAGACTCAGTTATCAGCAGTTTTATCAGTGCTTTAGCTGAAACAAAAATATAACTACAAGACAGGAAAGAGAAGCATCTTGTTACCTCGAGTTAATGAAAAACAAAATTGTTGTTTTTGATACGTGACTTACTGAATTTCAAGTGGCTTGTTTTTGACCTTACAACTAAATGGATCTCTGATATCAACTAGAATCCTGCTAACTGCAGTAAAATATTACAATGTGCTATCTGCTTATTACAATTGGAGAGGAAAATAAAATAAAATTTGAGAAATAATATGAAAAAAAAACCAAGAACTTCAGATGCGAGAGTGTCTTTGCACAGTTGAATGGACTAGACTTTGGTTTAAGGCCAATCAGAGAATTGTTTGTCTTTTGTGGTTTCTGTGTAGGTATTAGCTTTCATTCAATTAACATGTTGAATGCCTATGACACTCTTTAATATCTTTTCCGATTCTACGTGGTGTACTTTGTTGCTGTTTCAGTGATATTTAGCAGTGTTTCCATACTGCTGTGTCCTATTGTGATGCCTCTTGATATCCTATCCTGCTCTTTTACATAGATAACATATGCATACTTTCTATAACTTTCTATTACATCTGCAAATGAGTTGAACACAATGAAGCAATTTCAGCACACTTGCGGTCAAGATATAGTGCTCAATAAAGTGTTGATGGTCCAATGCATTGTGTAAACAAAATGGTAAATCCGAGGGTTACTACTTGAACCCAGCTATTTTATAGCAGCATGGTACCAAAGGTACCTCAAACTGTTCTCCTACACCTCCCAACAATTTAAGTCTAAAGCATTGTTTACTGAGGCCTCAATCAGTGATGGTGAAGGATGTGAGAAGACTGAAAGAAGAAATAGGACAATAATACATTAGCAGAGAAAGTTATGACATAGAGTTAGATGCTGACAAAGATACAGCGCAGAATTATAGTTTTTGTTAAGGTTGTGTGTTTTTTCATGAAGAGGCCTAGAGGCATGTATGGTTGAACAATAATTGTTTATTAATAACACATAACTATCTATATATGTATAGGATAGAGTCCTAATAGGTGCTTTCTTCATGCCAACTTCTACCAGCCTCACGACTACAATCTAATCCTCTCATGTGACTCTCTGCAGCATTATGTGGGGAGTACTGTTTCCCCAGTCCCACATTAAACCTTACAGTCCCGAACACCCTAATATTACAGTCATAGAAGATGCTCGACGAGGAAGATGTTGAATATCAACTGGGATGGAATGACCAACTCTGTGATGATGAGAAATGGCCTGCCTGAAGGAACAGGCTGCCATGACAAGAAGATTGCAATGTGTCCAATTTGTCCGCTGCCGGTTGAAGATGATGAAATTGGTTCGAGCTGGAAAAAAGACTAAAGTAAAAGATGGAGATAATATGTATGTAAAGACCTAAATACAACGGTGCCAATAGATAACCAGCTGTGGGAGCTGGCAGAAGGGAGAAATGTGAAGAATGTTCCATGACTAGCCTGCTATGGATGGTTAAGTGAAGAAGAAATAATATACGCACACGTGCCATCGGTAAGAATACTCTGATGAGCGATTGAATTTGGAACTTATTCCACAGATGAAGACGACAGATTTCAGTTAGGGGAGACAGCAAGCCAACCAACTCTGTTCAGTGAGATCTTTTGCCTTCAGATTGTGACCTGAATATCCGTATATATTAATATTATCTTTAATTCCTTGCATTTGACATTCTGGAGGGGGAGCAAATAAGTCATGCAGTGAAGTTGGGACTGTCCCAGAGTTCATGATGTCATTAAAAAAGCAATGGCAGTGCTGGTTTAAAGAACGGATTTCACTGCCACTCATGGACCTTGGCATTCTTGTCCATGAATGAGAGAATGCACGAGGAAGCATTCAGAAATCCAGCTGGTCCACCGGGGAAGAAAGAGAAATATGATTTTGGGTAATATAGACAAGAATGTTACATCAGTGCTATTTGCCAGCCTTTGTGACAGTCAGAGCTTGCTGGTTTCCCCCCTGATCATGTGGTGTTCGCTGATCCATTAGGGATTTGACTTGGAACTCGAGATGTCACATTTTGGATAATTGTACAATGCTGATAGCTCTGTTGAAGGTCATTTTGTGATAACAGACTCATTTTCTCGTGGCAAGGAAAGTCGCATCAAAATGCGCAGGGGTGAAGATGCACCTTGGGGCAATCTGAAGGTATTCTTCGAAATACCCAGCAAAGTCAGATTCAGTCACACGGAAGGTGATGTGTATGTTAAAATATCTCAATTGCAAACCTTGCTCTGTTTTCTAATAAATATATCACATCATAGCAATGACTCTTTGGATGCATGAATGACTTCATATTCCTGTCTTCAGTATTGTATTCTGAAGTGCTTCTGAATTTTATATTAAAGGTTATACAATTTCATACCTAAGTACTTGAGAACTGCAGCCTAGTAATAAAAGTGAATATTTTGGGGTATTTCAGCATAATATACAGTTTCAATATTTTTGTATTAAGCTGGTGAAAGCATTTGAAGATTTAAAGCAAGAATATTCACATGTACTGTATTGCACAGAACAGCATTGCGATTTTGGGGCCTTTTTTGGAATTAGGTCTCCAAACAGTAAAATGGCAACTGTTCCAGAACAAACAGCTGATCAGCTTCAAGATCTGACTTATGGTGCCTAACAGTGACCTAATTGATTCTCCTCCTTTTGGTCTACCCTCATTTTCCCCCGAGGGGAATTGCCTGCCTTCCACTCTGTACCTTTCTGTAAGACCACAACTTATATTAGTATTTCATTCTGGAGACTCACCTGTGAACTAGGTCCTACCACCAATCATGGTTGTACCCCAATGGGTGTTTCCTTTGAGGTGTACAGGCAGGTTCGAGTTTCTTCATTGGCAGAGTGTTGTGCTTGGAAGAAGTAAGGTGTTTGGTAGCCACAGGCTTGTGAGATGTTCAAGGAATGTACCTATCATAGTAGAGTAGCTGGTATGCATTGTGAAAGATGTGAGCTGTGGGAAAGTGAGGGTTGCAATAATGGTGCTAGAGAGAGGTGTAATAAAGTGTGTTGCAGTAATTGTAGGAGATGAAAAGGAAATGGTGGAAGCGAGCCTTATGTATTATGGCTGAAAAAGTGAAACTGTAATCGGAGAATAAGAGAGCTCTATTCTTGCCTTCACAGCTCTGAACTTCAGCAATATAATAATGTCCTTGGAGGTAGGGTTCTTGGCAGCGACCATTTCAATGACACCCTCATACTGTTGACAGAGCTCTTTCCTGCTGGCTTTGTTAGTTATTTATCAGTCTGTGATACTTGAAGACTAGTGGGTGCCTTGTACAAAGTTTGTGTTTGTTATAACCATGGCATTTATATAATAATGAATGAGCAGTTGGTATGCAACCTGACAAGTGTTTCAAGTGACTTTCAGAGTGACCAGTCTCATATTGGCCTCGACTTTGGGGGCGTCCAGTTCCACTCCAAGTGTACTCTAACACACTATATTTCACATTTGCCTTCGGAAATTTAAATATAATACTTTAATTCAAGTTCAATAAAACATTAGATGCTTTACATACCAAGCCATCTTCTAACCTCTGTCATACATTTATACATAGGCAGGCACAGTCAACCAATGATTCCCAATGCCATGACCTATAACATAAGATAGCCACACTAAACGAAATATCTTTGTACAAAGACAGTTAAACAAACTGCTGTCAATAATAAATTTGAATCTAAAAGGCCTATTCTTCTGAAAAATCCTGCAAGATTTTCCAAGATTGTTCACAGACTTTCAGCCCATTAGAAGCAGCGGATCTCCCTACTCCTGCCCACTAGTTTCGCCAGGTCCTTGACCAGGTACTTTCTGCTGCCGATCTAAATTCACAAGTGCATCCTTCCTTCTGAAGCAACAGTGCATGTCATGAAAGTATAATAGCTCTCATAATATTATTGTGATTTATTGTAAAAGTAGGTTAATAGAGGGGTTTGTGTGTGTGTGTGTGTATATATGTGTGTGGGGGGGGTGGGGGAGGCTGGTTTGGAGGCTTCGTCTCATCAAAAGAAGCTAGATTTGAAATGCTAAATACGTAACGATAGCTGAATTTTTGAATGTGAGGTGTCGAATTTTCATTTTTAGATAAATCAGGATAGTTTGAATTTCGAAGAGATGGTAGGATGTTTACACCTAGACAGAGAAGCTAGGCCAAGCAGTGTGTTTATTTTCCCCAAAGGTTACTGATAATATTAGTACCATGAAATGATTTATATTATGAGAAAGGTGAAGTACAAAAGACATATGGGAACAAAAGGATTTACATTAAAAGGGAGAAACATGTATAAAGGAGCTGCATACCTGTTTGCAGAGAATGAGGCAATGTGTCAGGGAAGGCATTGTGATATCTACCAGAAGTGTGAAAAGCCTCCAGTATTTGTGCATTAAGCCTGCTGTCTACAGAAACTGAAGCTGGGAAAATCCATTTTGAATTCTATTGTCCAGGGTGTTGTGGTAACTTGCTGGCAACTGTTTAAAATCTATTTGTTTACTATTGCCTTAACGGTGTGTAACTGGAAGCCAGAATAATTAGGAGTTTTAGGAGCTATTATTGCAGCAATTTGTAGACCTATGTATGTGCTTGAAATCAATAAATGGTTAATTTCGTTTTCCAAAAACACCTCTAAATTCTTGGTGGACTTATTACTACTGAATTCAGGGCACGCATCTCGAAATAAATACAAATTGCAAAACCATTGTGATAGCGGGATCAAGTTTCTCTCATGGATTTGATCCGCCTGGCACACATCACCTGCCATGTCAAAACAGTGCACCTCCTCTTTAAGAGGTGCTGCCTCCCTTTTAAGTGATGTAAAAGACACCCATGTTCCAGTCCTATCCAAACAGGTATGCAGCTCATGTAACCCTGTATCATGATACTGAGCAAGCAGCACAAGTATTACATGTTACCTGACACGTTTTCAGGTGTAATCAAATTTCTAAGCCCTGTGGTCAGATTTTCATGTCGGAGGCAATGCTAATGCAGCCTTTGTGATCTGCCTCCTTCACCAGGCTACCAGTAAGAGGGTTTTTCCCAGTGGAAGGTCCCAATTTGTGTCGGAGTCAGGTCTGCCTCTCTGCAGAGCCCGTTTCGGCCACCAATTTTTTTGAGAGTTGCAGTGATTCCTTATAAATGAACTTCAGTTGCCAGCACTTAAAAATACAGTAATGAGCCAAAATGGATGCCCGCCTAAAACGTGGTACTTCGACAGAGTCATTCCCCTGCCCCTATCCCCTCCCTTATTGACCTCCCTCAATGTTAACCTGCCTCCAATGCCACGCTTAAGTCCCTAAAAATCCTCTCTCATTCCTTTCAAGATCTTTCCTGGCCTTCTGTCATGTCTCTGTGGCTATACCCGCCCCTTCACTCTCGGTGTGGTCGTGGAGGTCTTCTAAAGTCCTCTTGCCCCAGTGAAATTCCCGTAAGGTCTAATCTTGGACCTTTTTGGTAGGAGCAGGTGGGCTTCCCTGCACCCTTTTCCATGGTCTACAAAATGGCCACTGGCAGAAATGGAGGCAGGACTTGGCGCTTACGCTGTTCAGCAGCCATTTTTTTGCCATCACATCACCGTTTAGGTTCCGTTTCGGGACCACAAAATCTAGCCCCTTATGTTTAAATTGTTTCCTACCTATCTCGTCCTTGCTGTTCAGAAATCTCTCAGAACAATTCCCTAATGTTAAAAGTTTTGCCAGCTGTGGTCGATAGACTTGAGAAAATGAGAACCTTAGGGTGATGGTGGCCATCATAGATGAGACCCCACTTACATATGAACATATGTGCATACGAATTAGGAGCAGGAATAGGCCACTCGGCCCCTCAAGCCTGCTTTGCCATTCAGTAAGATCATGGCTGATCTGATTTTAGCCTCTTGCCTTCCCCCGATAACCTTTCACCCCCTTGCTTATCAAGAATCTATCTACCTCTGCCTTAAAGATATTCAAGGACTCTGCCTCAACCATCTTTTGAGGAAGAGAATGCCTACATTCCTACATGATGTTAAATATATATTTCCTCAATTTTTAATTTAAAAAATAATTTTAACTGAAGTAATGGGTGTGGAAAGCAATTAACATTGTTATACAAGTGAATGGTATTGGGACTCGAAAGACTGCAGTTTTAAATGTTAGGTCTATTTTTTTTCCTGTATTAATCTTAGCTAAATAAAGCATTTTATTTTGTCCAATGCTTGGTGTTACTTGCAATTGGTAATAATCTACTTGCATTCTTTCTTAGGATTTCTCTTTAAGATGACTGGATGATTACCTTAGAATTCATTTTTGGGTACTCTATGTTTTCATATTCTTTGATTTAACTGTTTAATCTGGGACGACCTCATCCTGGGCCCTGCTGTAACTCACTCTCGGATAAATTAGATTTTCCCTAGTTGAGACCGAACAGAATGTGTCATCATTTAGCTTGTGTGGATATGTGTGCTTCATAAACAATAAATCTATCTGAAGTACAAACAAAACAGTAGTGCATTATGTTGGAGCACCAGCCTGCTGTGCAATAGATTGATAAGATGCAGGTTCATCACATCGTGACAAGTGTCGCTGAAGATATATGGAGCAGAGACCACATGCTCCTCTATAAAGAGGGAGAGAAACAGTTGAGTGAATCAATGCAGATCAGTCTTATACATCTCCCAGTGGCTCATTACAGAGTAGTATTATGGAGAAAAGGACCTTCTCTTGCTCTTCACATGAGGAATTCTGTATTGTGATAAAGTTATACAGCATAGAAACAGGCCCTTCGGCCCATCATGTCCGTGTCGGCCATCATGCACCTATCTATTCTAATGCCATTTTCCAGCACTTGGCCCCTAGCCCGTATGCTATGGCATTTCAAGTGCTCATCTAAATACTTCTTAAATGTTGTGAGTGTTCCTGCCTCTACCACCCCCTTCAGGCAGCATGTTCCAGATTCCAACCATGCTCTGGGTGAAAATATTTTTCCTCAAATCTCCTCTAAACCTCCTGCCCCTTACCTTAAACCTATGCCCCCTGGTTATTGACACCTCTGCTAAGGGGAAAAGTTGCTTCCTATCTACCCTCTCTATGCCGCTTATAATTTTGTATACCTCTATCAGGTCCCCCCTTATCCTTCTCTGCTAAGGAAAACAACTCTAGCCTACCCAGTCTCTCTTCATAGCTGAAACACTCCAGCCCAGGCAACATCCTGGTAAATATCCTCTGCACCCTCTCCAGTGCAATCACATCCTTCCTATAGTGTGACGACCAGAACTGCAAACAATACTCCAGATGTGGCTTAACTAACGCTTTATACAGCCCAATCATAACTCCCCTGCTCTTGTATTCTATGCCTCAGCTAATAAAATTGTCTTAAAAGACAGAAATGGTGAGCCCAACGCAAACAAAACTCAGTTTTAAAAGGTGTCAGATTTTAAGTGTCAGTCTATATCAAAAGTATTCTTTAGGTTACATCCTTTAGTTTAATGGTCCAGGATAATTGTCTGCACAGGGCTCCAGGCAGATCTTTTTGTAACGATCAATAAACCTAAAGATAGATTGCTGATTCCCTTTAATTCACCATTACCTCTTAGATTTTACTGCTTGGATCTATCTTTATGTCCCGTCTAAACTTTCATAATCTAGATGTTGAAAAAATGCATTTATGAACCTATTTTGCCTTGCACATTTTAATTTCATTTGGAAGAAGGAGGAGAGATGAGGGCAGTGCAGTTGGTGTACTGTATTTGGATTTTCAAAATGCATTTAGCAAAATATTAAGTTAGGCTTGTTAGCAAAATTGAAACCCCTGGGATAAAAGTGGCAGGAGCAGCATGAATACAAATTGCCTAAAGGACAGAAAGCACAGAGTTACTGTGACTGGCTTTTTATTTTTAGTTGGAAAGCGGTAGACAGCAGAGTTCCCCAAAGTTCAGTTCCAGGACCACTGCTGTTTTCGATATACATCAATGACTTGGAGGGTAAAGAGCACAATTTTGAAATTTGCAATGACACAAAAGTTGGAAGTATAATAAACAGTGAGGAAAATAGCAGTAGACTTCAAGAGGACATTGACAGCCTAGTGCAGGGGTTAGCAATTAGGAGAGTTTTTAAAAAAAATTCGGTCAAAAATGCAATATCTTAAGAGCTGCAATGCCGTTACTCAAATGCCAATAATAATGAAATACAAGACAGAAACACATTTCTTCTTTGTAGTCATTCAATCCCTTGAAAAATGCCAACCTATTTCAAATTAAGTTCAAATCTTCATTAGTTTAAAAAAAATGTATCGACCCTAATATTCAGTATAGTACTACAGATGAACGTCACAAACATCTGTTGCCTATAATAAAATAAATTGTTTTGTAACAAAATACCCTCAAAACAAGAGCCACCATGAGTTCCTTTATGGATGTGTGGTCTATATCCATGAGTGACTCACGGTCAGCTGTGGTGAAATTTTGCTTGGCGAAACAGTGCGGCTGTAATTAGGTATGAATTTTGATCCAAGCAAGTTTTCAAAAGAATTTCCTACTTTTGTGATTAAATGTTTCCAAGTTCTAGCTGTTATCTCTTAAAATATTCATCACCGAGGAGATAACTGATATTCTTTTAAAAGTAGAAACACATCTAGGGTAACTATTTTCTAAAAATTGACCATGAGAAAAAATGGGTTCAGTGGATAATGTCGGAAGCTGCACGAGCTCTTAATAAGCCACATGGTTGCTGCAGATCTGCAAGTTACCAGCCTTGGCTAGTGGAATGGGTTGGCACATGGCAGATGCGATTCAACACAGAAAAGTGTGAGGTGATACATTTTGCTCGAAAGAATGAGCAAAGACAATACAAGATAAATGGCACAATTTTAAAGGGGACTCGAGAAGAGAGAGACCCGGGCGGTGTTAGTGCACATATCTTTGAAGGATATGCTTGCAAACTTGTCATAAAGCAAAGGGGATCCTGGGCTTTATAAATAGTGGCACAGACTACAAAAGCTGGAAAGCGATGCTGAACTATGTAAAATATTCGTTGAACCCCAGCTGGACAATTGTGTACAGCTTTAGAAAAGACTTGAAGGCTTTTGAGAGGGTAGATTTACGAGAATGGTTCCATGGATGAGGGATCACAGTTACGTGAATAGATCGAAGAAGCTGGAGTTGTTCGCCTTGGAGCAGAGAAAGCTAAGAGAAGATAGAAAGATAGAAGTGTTTCAAATCACAAAGGAATTAGATTTTAAAAAGAGAAACTGTTTCCAATGGCTGAAGGGTCGATAACCAGGGGCACAGATGTAAGGTGATTAGCAAAAGGCCCAGAAGCGGCATAACTAAAGTTTGAACTAATTGGTTTGGAGGATGAAGGATAGTCTAGATGGCTAATACCTCCTCAATAAGATGGAGTATGGTAATTGTGGGGTTTGAAAATAGAAATTGGCATCTTGAACTCAATTCACAGAGAACCATGGAACTGGACAGATGTCAGTGTAATTGTTGTTCGGTACCTGATGCAGGAGAGGGCATAGGCTATAAAATTCTCTAATAACTGAAGTGTGTGAAGGATGAAGGCAGGCAAACTGATAAGAAGAGCATTGGAGAAATTAATCTTCGAGTATTCAAGTATTTTTTATTCATTCATCGGATGTGGGCATTGCGGGCAAGGCCAGCATTTATTGCCCATCCCTAATTGTCCTTGAGAAGGTGGTATTGAGCTGCCTTTTTGAACTGCGGCAGTCCATGTGGTGCAGTTACACCCTCAGTGCTGTTCAGAAGCGAGTTCCAGGATTTTGACCCAGCGACAGTGAAGGAATGGCGATATATTTCCAAGTCAGGATAATGAATGGCTTGGATGGGGACTTCCAGATGGTGGCGTTCACATGTGTTTGCTGCCCTTGTCCTTCTAGATGGTAGCAGTCATGGGTTTCAAAGGTGCTGTCTAAGGAGCCTTGGTGAGTTCCTGGAGTGCATCTTGTAGATGGTACACGCTGCTGCCACTGCACACGGTGGTGGAGGGAGTGAATGGTGTGGATGTGGTGCCAATCAAGCGGGCTGCTTTGTCCTGGATGGTGTCAAGCTTCCTGAGTGTTATGGGAGCTGCACTCATCTAAGCAAGTGGAAAGTGTTCCATCACACTCCTGACTTGTGCCTTGTAGATGGTGGACATGTTTTGGGGAGTCAGGAGGTGAGTTACTCGCCTCAGGATTCCTAGCCTCTGACCTGCTCTTGTAGCCATAATATTTACATGGCTGGTCCAGTTTAGTTTCTGATCAATGGTAACCCCCAAGATGATGTTACTGGGGTATTCATCGATGGCAATACCATTGACTGTCAAGCGGTGATGGTTAGTTTCTCTCTTGTTGGAGATGGTCATTGCCTGGAACTTGTGTGGCGTGAATGTTACTTGCCACTTGTCAGCCCAAGCCTGGATATTGTCCAGGTCTTGCTGCGTTTGGATATGGACTGCTTCAGTACCTGAGGAGTCGCGAATGGTACTAAACAATCATCAGCAAACATCCCCACTTCTATGATGGAGGGAAGGTAATTGATGAAGCAGCTGAAGATGGTTGGGCCGAGGCACTATCCTGAGGAACTCCTGCAGTGATATCCTGGAACTGAGATGATTGACCTCCAACAACCACAACCATCTTCCTTTGTGCTGGATATGACTCCAACCAGTGGAGAGTTTTCCCCCTGATTCCCATTGACTCCAGTTTTACTAGGGCTCCTTGATGCCAGACTTGGCCAAATGCGGCCTTGATGTCAAGGGCAGTCACTCTCACCTCGCCTCTGGAGTTCAGCTTTTTTGTCCATGTTTAAATGAAGGCTGTAATGAGGTCAGGGGCTGAGTGACCCTGGCAAAACCCAAACTGAGCATCAGTGAGCAGGTTATTGCTAAGCAAATGCTGCTTGATAGCACTGTTGGTGACCCCTTCCATCACTTTACTTATGATGGAGGATAGACTGATGGGGCGGTAATTGGCCGGGTTGGATTTGTTCTGCTTTTTACGTGCAGGGCATACCTGGACAATTTTCCACATAGCTGGGTAGATGCCAGTGTTGTAACTGGACTGGAACAGCTTGGCTAGGGGCATGGCACGTTCTGGAGCACAGGTCTTCAGTACTATTGCCGGAATATTGTCAGGGCCATAGCCTTTGCAGTATCCAATGCCTTCAGCCGTTTCTTGCTATCACGTGGAGTGAATCGAATTGGTTGAGGACTGGCATCTGTGATGCTGGAGACCTCCAGAGGAAGCCAAGATGGATTGTCCACTCGGCACTTCTGGCTAAAGATTATTGCAAATGCTTCAGCCTTAACTTTTGCACTGATGTGCTGGGCTCCCCCGTCGTTGAGGATGGGGATATCTGTGGAGTCTCCTCCTCCAATGAGTTGCTTAATTGCCCACCGCCATTACGACTGGATGTGGCAGGACTACAGAGTTTAAATCTGATCCGTTGGTTGTGGGATTGGCTAGCTCTGTCTATCACTTGCCGCTTATGCTGTTTGGCACACAAGTAGTCATGAGTTGTAGCTTTACCAGGTTGACTTCATTTTTAGGTATGCTTGGTGCTGCTCCTGGCATGCTCTCCTGCACTTTTCATTGAACCGAGGTTGATTCCCTGGCTTGGTGGTAATAGTGAAATGGGAGATATGCCGGGTAATGAGGTTACAGATTGTGGCTGAATACAATTCTAGTGCTGCTGATGGCTCGAACTGCCTCATGGATGTCCAGCCTTGAGTTGCTGGATCTGTTTGAAATCTATCACATCTACCATGCCACACAACACGATGGAGGATATCCTCAATGTGAATACCCAACTTCTTCTTCACAACTGTGCGGTGGTCACTCCTGCCAATACTGTCATGGACAGATGCATCTGCACCAGGCAGATTGGTGAGGATGAGGTCAAGTATGTTGTTTCCTGTAGTTGGTTCCCTCACCACCTGCTGCAGACCCAGTCTAGCAGTTATGTCCTTTAGGAGTCGGCCAGCTCGGTCAGTGTGCTACCAAGCCATTCTTGGAAGTTCCCCATCCAGAGTACATTCCGTGCCCTTGTTAGTCTCAGTGTTTCCTCCAAGTGGTGTTCAACATGGAGGAGCACTGATTCATCAGTTGAGGGGAGGGAAGGTAGGTGGTAATCAGCAGAGGTTTCCTTGTCCATGTTTGACCTGATGCCATGAGATGCCATGGGGTCCGAATTTGTAGTTGTAGAAGAGAGTTTTCATAGCAGGGGATGGATATAAGTTTCAGAGGGCATTGTTCCAGAGTTTTCATACTGTTTAGTTTGAAAGACTTCAGTGATTTGAGTTGGTCAAAATAAATTGGTGTCCCAGTGTTTATCTTTTGCTTTACGGTAATTGGCAGCATAGCTAAAGATGGTGTGTGAATGTGCGTACAGACTAAAGTTGCTGTAATTTTTACAGTGAGGCACTATTTTTCTTTTTCTTCTTGGGATGTGGGCATTGCTGACAAGGCCAGCATTTATTACGCATCCTGAATTGTCCTTTGAAGGAACAATGATATTGTTTCAATTCAGAATGTTGAGTGACTTGATAGGGTAACTGGCAGGTAATGGTGGTCCTATGTGATTGCTGCCTCAGTGGCAGAGGTCATGAGTTTGGAAGGTGCTGTCAAAGGAGCTTTGGTGAGTTGCTGCAGTGTATTTTTTAAGTGGCACACACTTGTGCCACTGTGAGTGCTGGTGGTGGAGGGAGTGAATGTTTAATGTGGTGGATAGGGTGCCAGTCAAGTGGCTGCTTTGTCTTGGAAAGAATTGAGCTTCATGAGTATTGTTGCAGTCTTCCAGGCATGTAATGGCAGGCTTTGAGGTGTCAGGAAATAAGTTAGTCACTACAGAATTTCCAACCTCTGACCTGTTCTTGTAGCTGCAGCTTTTATATGGCTGGTCCATTTCAGATTCTGGTAAATGCTAACCCCCAGAGGATGTTGATGATGGGGGATTGAGAGATGGTAATATTGTTAAATGTCAAGGGAAGAAGGTTATATTCTGTCTTGTTGGAGATGGTTGTTTCTTGGCACTTGTGAGCTGCGAATGTTTACCACTTACCTCTTATTAGCCCAAGCCTGAATATTGTCCATGTTTTGCTGCATATGGGCACGGACTGCTTCAGTATCTGAGGAGTTGTGAATGGTAGTGAACACTGTGCAATCATTATCAAACATCCACATTTCTGACCTAATGTTGGAGGGAAGGTCATTGATGATGCAGTTGAAGATGGTTGGGTCTCGGGCACTACGCTGAGGAACTCCTGCAGCGATGCCCTCCGACTGAGACGAATGGCATCCAACAACAACAGCAATCTTCCTTTGTGCTAGGCTTGAATCCAAACAGTGGAAAGCTTCCCTCCCTCTCTCCCTCCCAATTCCCATTGACTCCAGTTTTGCTCGGGTTCCTTGATATCACATTTGGTCAAATGCTGCCTTGGTGTCAAGGGCAGTCACTCTCCTCTCATCACTGAAATTCAGCTGTTTTGTTTATGTTGGGATTAAGCTTGTTTGAGGTCTGGAGTTTGAACACTTGTCTGCTGTTCCAACCTAATATGTAACTGGTGTGTTTAAGTAATCAGACTGCACATAACCTTCTCCATCCAAAAGACAGTCTGCTTCTACCTCCCTATAATGTCACCTACCTCAACTTATCTGCTGCTGAAATCTCTTTTCCCTCTCTTCATTACTTAGAAACTCAGGATTGATCTGCCTGTTCAGAGAGAATGATGCAGACAGAGAGTGAAGATGACAATGTTGGGGAATCAACCCTCATTAGCAATATAAAACCAGAAATACCTGGAAAAACTCAGCAGGTCTGGCAGTATCGGCGGAGAAGAGCAAAGTCGACGTTTCGAGTCCTCATGACCCTTCAACAGAACTAAGTAGAAATAGGAAAGGGGTGAAATATTTGCTCTTCTCCGCTGATGCTGCCAAACCTGCTGAGTTTTTCCAGGTATTTCTGTTTTTGTTTTGGATTTCCAGCATCCGCAGTTTTTTGTTTTTATCTCATTAGCAATATGATCCTGCCTCTTCCACTGTAACTAGCCTGAATTCAGGCACAAGAAGCCCAGCTTTGATAGAAGAGTAGTGGGCCTTAAATAGCAAAGTCACATCCTGATGATGTCATCAGGACATGGGCTCTCTCCTACTGCAGGTCTGACTAATAGCTGCACAGTCCCGAACTGGCCAGAAAAACCTGGCAGCAGGCAGGACCTTGGCATGTTATTTGAAAAACGTTTATAGATTATTTTTAGGCCAGGGGCAATGATCCCTCTAAATTGTTTGTTTTTTGTTGTGAGCGGCCTGTTCATTTTGAATGCGCGGTATCTATAATTTGCTTTGCGTGGGTGCACACGTGTTCTATCTGAAATGGAGCAATTTGGGAGCAGTGCTCATGGCACTTTCTGGGACATTGCACGGCTGCACATGCAGCTTTGTTGGGCAGGCGAGCAGGAGCACTCCTGATTTGTACCTCAATTTAACATTGCCGCTGATTAGTCCTGTGGTCTCTTGGTTCACCTCCTATTTCTTTGTCCTTTGTACGTTTTGTTTTTTATCCCATCCACAGCACAACTCACTGTCCTGCCATCCCTATTTTCACTGACCAGCATTGCCTGCTTCGTCACAAATAGCTCAAATCCAAAATCCTTACCAATTTGTGTTTAAGTCCCTTTATGGCACCAGCTTTCACTGTCTCTGTTACTTCATCCAGCTCTACATGCTCTGACCCCACAAAAATCTCCCCGTTTATTCAAGTTCAGATCCTTAAATTCTCCTTATCCTCAGTTACCTGTGCCCCATTCTTTCTCTAAACCTGTCTGCTTTTCCAGAACCACCTCCTTTACCTTCCTTAACACTCACCTCGGTGATCCAGGTTTTGGTTCCCAATATGCAACCTGCCCCATCACAAATTTTTCCTCCTTGTTTTGGTGTTCATTTCCCTTTACCGCGCTCCCCCCCCACCGAAGAATCTGGGATGTTCTTTTATGCTATTGAAAAAGTACAAATGCAATCCATTATTTATGGCAGTACTGCATCTATTTAAATGTGTAACAATATTCCACAATAACGGCATTGCTGTAGTACTGAACTGTGCATTTGCCTGCTATGCAGAGTGCTCAGACATTCAGCAAATGGTACTTGCAAAGATTTCACTATGAATGCTTGTGGCAAGAGGTTGTTGAACAGAGTTTTTATTTCTTTTGGCATGATCATGTTCCATTAATGGCAGTTTGTAAGCGGCATAGACTGTCGGAATTGAGCTGATCCAATGATACCTTTGAATGCAAATTTCAATTTGGCCTTTTGAACATAACCAGCCTCCTATATAAACATATGATACAATGGGTGCTACTGCTTGGTCCAGCTATTAGAAAGCACATGATCCAGCTTTGTTGTCTGTTGCTGTATTATTCACACAACAAAAAACTGAAGTTGCAGCAATATGTTGACAGCCCTTGCAGTTGTATGTTGAACACAGCAACTAATTGCTTATTATCTGGCTTTCATTTCATTTATCTGTCACTGATCTATCTGTATCAGAGCTTGCTGGAAATATCAGTATTTGGGGTAACCCATCATTTTGAAACCCTGATGTTTCTTAATCATTGAATATTGAACCAAGATTAAGGGTGTTGAGCTATTTCTAAAACCTGTGCATTTCTTGTCAATTTACATAGAATTCATGCATTGTATACTAATGATAAGTTCTTGTTCTGAAACAAGTTCAGAGGAAGCTATCTTTGAAATCCATTTGTTTGATGCTTTCTTACAGTGGGGGATGGACTGTGAGACATTACTATCTTTCAAACACACAACCTGACTTAATCTCAAAGGAATACATCAATGAACTCTCACATCATAGTATTAAAACCAATCCTACTGTGTTTATCTCCCTCAGTTCCACCAAAAATCGTCAACATCTCCAGCAGCGTCTCTGTGAACGAGGGCAGCAACGTGACTCTCATGTGCTTGGCTATTGGAAGGCCAGAACCCACCGTGACATGGCGCCACCTTTCTCCACCAGGTAAGGGACCTTTCCTTGTGTAATCACAATTGACACAGATCCATAGAGTCAGGACAATAACAAGCTGTGAATGAAAAAAAAATGGGAGTTAACAAAAGAGGTTTACTGCAATCCAGGGCAGGTATTGTTTATTACGAATTGGTGAAATACATGTAACTATCTCGTTTATGTAATTGACAAAGACTTTTTAGTTCTTGCCAATTTAACATTGAAAGAGGCACTCAAAATCACTGGGCCTGATTTTGACTCTCTGCAAATGAATGGGTTCTGAATAAGTTAAAATCAGGCCCAAAATTCCTTCAAAATCCTGGAATAAGGATTGTAAGAGCGGTGCAAAAGCTTCAACTTAGTGCTTTACTTTGTATTGTTTTTATGCTTATGTAATTAGCTGGCACGAGTTTGTTGATTAGAAGTGCGGGGAGGACTCAAAGTTGCTGCAGTAGTTTGAAAGGAATTTGATTGGTCTTTAGACTCTTCAGGAAACAGAGCACATGGTATAATTTCATCATGCTGTATTCACGTATAATTTCAAGAGGTGTTGAAAGTTGAGACATGTTGATATGCTCTGCATTGATAACCTATCGCTGTGTTATACATAGCAACTTTCCAAATTCAGCTGAGTAAAAGGATGTTTCGCGATGGCACAATGTACTTGTCTAATGTGGTGTGACATAGATTCGTGGGATATCGGTTTGTCCTGCAGTTTGTCTCATGGTGCGCTCATAGCTGTGATTGTGAAGCTGATGATTACATAGATCAAGAACTCAGTATTCCCCGTAGGGCGAGCGAATCAGCAAGTGGCCCATGCTGCAATGTGCTTGCATATTTCAAAACAGTTCAGAAATGGCATCAAGCGATCCTAATGTTGATCACCTATCTGCTGTCTCATAGTCTAGGATAAGTGTGCGGACAGCGATAACTCAACTATAGTACTGCCATTTTCCTTGACTCCATATTCTTGGATTCCTTGAGGGCTTTACTTCCATTATTCTTTGGTTTTAAAATCTTCCTCCCCGAAGAATCTAGTCTCTACTCGGTGCTAATAGCAGAAGCATTTTGCAGCAAAATTTTACCTGTTAGTTGTAAATAAAAAAAGATGTCTCAAACCTATCCAATGTTTGTTGCTGTCATTGTGAGCCAGTCAGTCACGATGTTTTAGTGCAGCAAAGGTGAGTGACGGGAAGGATAATTTTATGGTTTGTTTGTTGAGAACCATAATTCATGATTTCACAACATGTATTTTGTTTGCATTGTGGAAGTACTTTGGAAACGTGTGTTCTTTTTAAAATAACAGGTTTCTGTCAGTTATGACTTCAGGTAAAAGCAACTTGACACCTGAGTAGGTCAGATGTAAGTTGTTGTTGTGGTCCATCGTTTTGTCTTGAACAACCCCGAGAGGCATACAAGCACACGAATTAGGAGCAGGAGTAAACCATTCGGCCATTCAATAAGGTCATGGCTAATCTGATTTTAACCTCAACTCCACATTCCCACCTACCCCCTATAACCTTTCACCCCCTTATCAAGAGCCTATCTACTTCTGTCTTAGAAGTATTTAAAGACTCTTTCTTCCACTGCCTTTTGAGGAAGAGAGTTCCAAAGACTCTCAACACTGAGAGAAAAAAATTTCTCCTCATCTCTGTCCTAAATGGGCGACACCTTATTTTTAAACAGTGGCCGTATCATTACATGAAAATTAATCACTAGAAATAGAAGTTTTAGAGGAACCACTTTTCTATGAATATTAAGAAGTCAGAATTACATTAAAGTTGTGAAAGGTCAGATATTCAGATTTGAGCACTTGGTAATAAATTAAAGATAGAGACAATTGATTCATTCTGAGGTTATACATCAATAGTTTGTTTTACTTGGTATAAAATTGGCAGAAGACTGGAAGGGGTTAGAAATGCTTCAAAAGATTGGGATAGAAATTGGTATCGATGTGCCCATTTTTCAGATGTAGGACAGGCAGTGGGGCAGGTGACCAGCCTGGTCTACTGTGCATTCTTCAGTGGTCCCTGCAGCCACAAGCTAAATGTGAGCTATTTATAATTTTATAAAAATTCTTTTATCTAGAGCCTGGAAGAGTAGGATTGATTCCTCCAACTCCACAGCCCTGGTGGTTAACCCCAACAGCCTCAACCTCCAATGTCCACTTCAATCCAGGAGCTTCCTTGGGGGCCCTTGTCAGCTTGGCAGCCATTCCAAATTCAATCCTGACAAGGATGAGCTGCCTGTAGGGATCCAACAAGCAACCACATCTTGTCCAGAATATATTGACGATCCAAATGACCAATCTTAAGGCAGCCTTGACCCTCTCTGTCCAAATGTGGCCTGAATCTGGGCCCAACAGCAGGACAGGATTAATTTCTACCAACTTGTCTTCTGTTTTTGAAATTTGCGATTTGCATGTGGTTTGCTTTCCACCTACACATTTATTATCTGAAACCTACACTTAGTTTTAACTTAAATGCTTGATGATTGGCTTGTACTTAATGTTTCAGCTAAATGTTTGCTCGACAGAAGAAATATGCGCTTTTTGTGATTGCTCTCTCTGGTGCAGTCAGTGAATGGGGTGCACGTGAAACCACTGTATGTTTGATAGCACAGAATTGTTACAGTGCGGGAGGAGGCCATTCTGCCCATTGTGCCTTCACCAACTCTCCGAATGAGCAATTCACTTCGTGTCATTTTCCTGCCTTCTCCCTGTAATCCTGCGCATTCTTCATTTTCAAATAACAGTCCAATTCCCTCTTAAATGCCTCAATTGAACCTGCCTCCATCACACTCTCAGGTTATGCAGCCCAGAGCTTAGCCACTTGCTGCGAGAGAGGGTTTTTTTCCCATATCACTTTCCCTTCTTTTGCCAATTACTTTAAACCTGCCCTCTGTGATGAACCCCGAGGAACTTACCTTAACTAGAAGTTGGAGATCGGAAGTTTCGAGGTCAGAAGCTATAGTTCCCGGCAGTCCTTGGGACTTTCACGGATGTGCCGGCCGGGAAATGGCTGCACATGTGCAGTTAGAGTTTTTTTATGTTTTTCAGCTGGGAACCAGCCTGGTCGCATGTGCAGAAGTGAAAAGAGCAAAGTGAAACAGCTTCAGAAAGTAGGTGAGGTGACCTGAACCAGAGTGCCATTGTAGAGTGTGTCTCAAGGAGCAGGACATGGGAGGGTGACAGGGAGAAAGTCCTAAACCAGGGAGTGGGACAGAAAGGGGTCCCAGAAGGACATCCTAAGTTAAGAACAAGGACAGGAATCTGAAACAGGCCCTATTGAGTAAAGTTAAAAGGAAAGAGCAGAGAAATAGACTCCAAATTAAAGACAGAACTGCAGAGAGCAGACTTGAAACAAGGTGGCTTGACAGAAACCCAGAAAATCCAAGAGGGTAGCCAAAGGTTGGTAACTGTGTGCTGCTTTTGGAGCAGTGGTGTTCTGTTTGGCATGGCCAAAGATCTAAAATTATGCTTGGAAGGTGAATCTCAAGCGTACACAGAGATCCAGGAGAAAGGAATCTTGGAAAGCAATATTGTAACCCTGGAGGTGGGCGCTTTTTGAAGCTGTCCAAGGGAGAGTGACTTTTGGAGAGAATTCCAAGGCAAGTTCTTTGAACGTGGAGAATAGAAACCTTCATGAGAAAGACAGAGTTTCAGTAGGCGGTTGGCTCACAATGAGACAAGCACCTGGGTTGGTTGTTAAGAAATCCATGGAATCTGCTTTGGTCACATATGTCATTCACTTTGGAGTGTGGTGTGTCTGACCACAGTTCACCTGTTAATTCACATGTACCGTTTACTTACCCTGAATATTAGAGCAAAAGATAGATATGGTAAATTGTTTTATCTTTCTGAATTTCTATGCGTTTGTAAAGAGGTAGCTGGGGTGAGGGAATAGTGAACATTTGAATAATTTTCTTGTGTTTGTATTGAGATCTTTCCAATCTTTTCTATGCCTGGTGTAATATAGTTCATTTTTCTTGTTGAATAAATGTTTTATTCTTTGTATTGAAAGTTCATCAGCAGTCTCTTGTGAATTTGTTCAGTAACGTTCTTGCTCGGTTTCTTAAAAAAAAACTAAGATCTACCAAACCAGGTTTTACTCTGGGATCTGACTTGTCCAGTATTAATGTCAGCTGGACTTGTCCAGTATTAATGTCAGCTGGGATCGTAACATCTCTCATTCTTGATCCTTTCACAAGTGGGAGTAGTTTCTCCCTATCTACTCTGCCCAGACCCCTCATGACTTTGAATACCTCTATCAAATCTCCTCTCAGCCTACTCTTCAAGGAAAACAGACCTAACCACTGCATTCTATCGTCATACCTGAAGTTTCTCATCCCTGGAACCATTCTCATGAATCTTTTCTGCACTCTCTCAAATGCCATCACATCCTTCCTAAAGTGATGCACCTGGAACTGGACACAGTGGTCCAGCTGAGGCTGGACTAGTGCCCCATATAAGTTCTACATAACCTCCTTGCTTTTGATCTCAGTGCCCCTATTTGTAAAGCCCAGGATACTGTATGTTTTGTTAACCGCGTTCTCAACCTGTCCCGCCACCTTCAAAGACTTATGCACAAAAACACCCAGGCCCTCCTTTTCCTGTATCCCCTCCAGTGTTGTATCCTTTATGTTATTTTGTCTCTCCATGCTCTTAGTACTAAAATGAATTGCTTCGTATTCCTCCACATTGAACTCCATCTGTCGTTTGTCTACCCATTCTATCAACTTATCTATGCCATTTTGAAGTTCTACACTATCCTCCTGACAGTTCACAATGCTTCCAAGTTTCATAATATTCACAAATTTTGAAATTGTGCCTTGTACACCAAAGTCTAGGCCATTAATATATATCAGAAAGAGCAAGGGTCTCAACACTGACTCCTATTTTAGATATACCTAAGATAATATATTGTCTAAAATGTATCTTTATAAATATTCAAAATAAAAACAGAAAATGCCTGAAACACTCAACAGGTCAGGCACATCCATGGAGAGGGAAATAGAGCTAACATTTCAGATTGACAGAGCAGGAATTAAATATTTAAGATTAGTTACAATTAGGGTTGAACTCATTTATTAGCTGTTCTGGCTGTTATACAACACCTTTTGGATATGACTTTCTCTTGGGACAACTTGAAATACAAATACACAAAACACAAATAGAAGGCATTTCCCCAACTCCATTTTGACTATTCTGCTCCCCTTCTATTCTCTTTCTCTCTGTCCCCCAGCTCTCATTTTTCCCCCTCCTCTTGTAAGTACTCACTCACATTGGGGTTACCGTCTCCTTAGGCAGTTCTTCGAGATCAAGGATGTCTTGCTTCCACTCCAGTTCGATGGGTTCCGAGGTGGCTCATAAGTCCAATGCGTGATCTGTACGTTCTGCTACGCATAGGACAGGTGGTGCTTGGAGGATCAGGTGGATGAGGTGTTGGTCAGTTTGCACACGCTCTTCGATGCCTCAATCTCTGCCCCTGCATGTTCCCGATGAAGTCTCTCAATGTGTGCAGTGCCTTCCCAAATGGACACAAACCATGGACTCCAGTGAGTCGACAGGGATATTTGTCCTCATCGGGGTGCTTTGAGGACATCCCTAAAGCATTTTCGCTGTCCGTCTTGGAGCCTGCTGCCACGACTGAGTTACATGTCGAGCAGTTGCTTCAAGATTCTGGTATCAGGAATGCAAGTGACATGCCCTGCCCAACGGAGCTGGTTTTGAGTGATTTGTGCCTCAATATTGGGCATGTTGACTTGGGAGACGATGCTGTTGTTGGATTGGCTTTCTTGCCACCTGATGAGGAGGAGGCAAGGGCCTACAGTGCCATGAGTTTCATCCACTTACTGATTCTTCCACCTTCCTGCAAATGATTATTCTGCAGGCGTGAAGTTATTCATTGAGTCTAAATAGGTTACTTAATTCTGGGTGAAGCACAACGAACCAGATCTGTTTCTCCCTCAACGTACTTACTCGCACAATTTTGATGGCCAGAATCTGACATCGAGACGTTCTTCCTTGAGGGCATTTTGGCCTCACTCACCGCTGCTCCAGGGATCAAATTTTGTACCTTCATGGTCTAGATTGCTAAGTTCCACTTTAGGTACTTAACAATTTAGACGATGTGAGACACTTCTAAACTGACAGGGTGATCTGTGGCACCTATTTCAGCCATAAATTAAACACAACCCAATGTGCCTTCTACAATTTTACAATGAATTTTTGATCATTTTTCTGGAGAAGGATTTGGAAGATAAAGGAGTTATTTTCAATGCTGCCTTTCAAGATCACCGATGTCTATTCTGACAAGTTTCAAACAAAAGATGCCCAGTGAAAGGCTGGTTAATATGCTGAAGGTCTGTTTTCCCAAAGGCTAATCAATAAATAATTCCTTAGCTTGGCTGGATAATCAGAAAACAGTTCTCCCCTGTTCTGTTTGAAAACACTTCGATCTCTGTCGATGAAGCTGGGGGAAAGAGAAACAAACATTAAAAAGGCAATCAGCAGTTTGTTACAGAGTGGCCTTGAAGACAGTAGGACCCTAGAAGAGGCAGAATCAATAACCAAAACAATCCACTTTATCTGAGGTATTTTATGTTATTCTTTGGAAATGAATTATATCCATTGAACTCGGTAAATCTGTGTACACTTCCCCGACTGTAGAATAAAGCCTCTTAATGATTCAACTCCAGCCTCATTTCATCTACTGGTAACTAGATCTGCCTTTGGAAAAATTGAAGACGTACATGTGTGATAGACGTGATGAGCTGATCCAAGACACAAGGGGATGCTGTTGTTTATCCTTGCAATAGTACAGATAGATATAATGCAGTGTGAGTCAGCTCATATGCAATATTGTATATTTAATTTGTTCATTTTTTTAATTCTTTTTCCCCAAATCCCCCCACAGGGCCATCTGTCACTTGTTCTTATGTTTTGATTTCACAGAGTGCTGACCCTTGTTCTGCTATTAATACCTTCTGCTATCTTAACTTTATGCCACTCTTTACCACTACCACTACCATTAACACTCTCTTTGTCTTGCGTCCATGACCTCTTTGTTAATCTCTCCTTAGCTGTCACCTATCCTTGACCTTCTATTTCGTTCCACATGCTCCACCCCCTCTTAAATAGTATAAAATCCATCACATTTCTACTTCCCTTTAGCTCTGAAGAAGAGTCATACGGACTTGAAGCGCCAACTCCGTTTCTCTCTGCGCAGATGCTGCCAGACCTGCTGAGTTTTTCGCCGCCCATGCTCAGCTGCGCGCTGCCATTTTATGTGGGTGGGTGAATTAAGGCATGCCCAGTGTAATGTGCACCCGGAAGTGCTCAGCGCTATCTGTGCAGGTGGGGGGCAGGATGAAGAGTCAGGGCCTGCGCTCTTGCGTGAAAGAGCGCAGAAATCTCCCTGAGGCACAATTAATTTCATAATGAAACATTGAAAAAAAGAAAAAAAACTTATTCAGACATGCCCCCTCATGTGATAGTGTCACATGACCTGGGACCTGTTAACGAATTGCGATAAAAATTTTTATTTCATTAATAAATCATTCATGAAACCCCATCCCGCCCGTGGATGAGGTTTCATGAAAAATGCAAAGGCCGCCTGGGCTCTTCGCCTGCCAGCCAACCTTAAGGTTGGACAGGCAGCCCTGTCAATATCTTTAATTGCTTTATTAATGGCCTTAACAGGCCTTTGACAGTTAGGCGGGCACCCAGCCAACTCCGGTGTGTGCCCGCCGAGCCAAAGATCAGAATGTGGCGCAGTGACGTCGGGACGCACACCCACCCCCGCACGCCGAACAGAACATTCAGCCCAATGTGTCTGTCATATATGGATAGATCAAATCAGCTGTTATTGACTACACTGAACTTTTTTAAGCAAGCTAGCGGAAATGTAAAGAACAAGGATCCAAACACTGCTCTTGTCCTTATGTGTTGCAAATGTTAAAAAGCATTCTGTTTGAATCCATTTATTTACATTGCTACACAAAAGCATTTGTGTCTCTCCTATCTGTTAAACATATTTGTATACAAGATAATGAATGTTTTTTGGATGCATAATGTAGGCTGTAATCTAATGGATTTTGGGTGATTAAATCGCTTGTAGTTTGCAATTGCTATAGTTAATTGTTGAAGCTATAAGAATGGTGTGATAAACTCCAGTATGAATACCTAGTTTCTCTATTTTAAATCTTGCTTTACAAGTTACGAGTTTGAAGCGATCATGCTGAATCTGTATACTTTCCTGCTCGGGCCAAACGTTCTGATTATCAAAGTTTAATGCAAACATTCAAGCCTAAACTCTGCCGAGAGAGGCTACAAATCTAATGCCTAGAGGAGAATATTAACCCAAAGAAATGATGAGATTGGGTCAGATGGGATGTTAATGTATTAAAAATCAGAATTCTGACCTGAACTCACCCATTTCCGTTTTATAAACTGGGGGGCATGCAACCACTCCCAGCAGGCAGTTGTCAATTTAATTATTATAATCAGACTATATGCCTCATTCATCCACCATTTCAAATTTGACTCTGGCTAGTCAGGTTCTCCAGGCCTCAGGAAGCCCAATGGCTAAAGGAAGGCAACGACTTTCCTCCTACTGCTGGATCCAAAGTTCCTGCCTCGCTAACACCCTGTGATTAGACATCTCCTAGACCCTTCCGATCTCCCCCGCACGGCCTCCCATCTCTCTCTGAACCCGCCCCTCCCAAGACAAGCTGTCACTGAGGCCTCTGATTCCCTTGCCCTCCGAATTGGACACCACCATACCACCACCCCCAGAATCACGCACCGCCTTCCCAACCCCGACCCCCCCCCAAGTGGGTCGGGACTTGAACCTGTCTGGCTCTGGAGTTCTTGCTTCAGCTTTTTCCAACTCGACTGAGAACAAAATCTGTCAACCAGGCTGAATTCTGAGTGGGAACCCTGTCAGTGATGTCACATACCCACACACTGTGCAGCTAAAACTCCACAGCGAGTGGAAAATTCCCCACTCCTCAGTTTCTCAAGGCGATAGACAGCCCCTCCCACTCCTGGGGTGGAGGGGGTCAAAAAACTAAAACTCACCCCTAAAGTCAGGGGACTAAATTATTATGAAATCTATAAAAATATACATTATTTTGCCTTGAAATTAGATGAATAAGGCAGAGCCTTATGCAGTTACGTAATATACAAAATTGAATGGAGCAGGTTAATCCTGAGCATTATTCAGGTTGAAATATGACTGGACAACAAAATGCAATAGATTTAAATTGGGAGAAGTTTAGTTCAGGACTGATAACCAGAAACATTTTTCATGTAAAGAGTAATCAATACCTGGAATTGGCTTCTGGGTTGGGTTGCAGAGGCACTAAATTGTCTCATCCATTTGTAACTATCTTTGTGGTTCCATTTTTTACTTGAGCTCTGATTTTGTATTTAATTTCCTTCTGACTAAATGTTTTACCTAAATTAATCATTTAAAAATGGTAATAAATTCTGAAAGTGCATTTCAGACATTCTGTGGCAGTAAATGGTTTATTGGCCTGTATTTTGCTGTACAAACCATTTTGAGGCTATTACTGGGTAAAACTAATAGTAACTTTTGGTATCCACACGTGCACAGTTAAACCTGGAAACCTGGAAGTCAGAGATTCCTTGCTCCCCCATAGCCTGTGCTATTGCAGTTTTTGCTGATGGAATCTGTACAGATATCATTGTCATGGTGTAAATTTATGTGAATTAAGCTAATCCCATTTCAAAAATGGCTGAACGAGCTAAGCCTCATTCGATAAGGAGTACTGAATTTTAACAGGGTGGTAAATGTTAATTACCTCTCTGGCCTTGAAAAGATAATTTGCCAAGTGTAGAGTCGCATTCCCTCAGAAGAAAAATAATGCAGATATTAACAAGAAAAATTATATTGTTTTAAGTTTTCCAGTTTTTTCACTTTTGTGTATGCGCTTAAATACCATATGAATGTCCCAATTTTTTGGTTGCTTCCTTTCCAATAATTTAATGTAATTTATGTTTCCTGCTTGCTGTCTAAAGCATCATCACTGAGGCACACAATCTGCTTGAAAAGCTTCTCTGTTCACAGCCATCACAGGTTGCCTTTTGAGAATGCCAAATTCAAACTGGTGCCAAAG
Source organism: Cetorhinus maximus (assembly GCF_964194155.1). NCBI lineage: Eukaryota > Metazoa > Chordata > Chondrichthyes > Lamniformes > Cetorhinidae > Cetorhinus > Cetorhinus maximus. Next base: position 201,648,015 of record NC_135880.1, read on the forward strand.
TGCTCGAAATTTCCAATTGTGGGAGAGACCAGAACCAGGGGACACAGTTTCAGAATAAAAGCTCTCCCATTTAAGACAGAGTTGAGGAGAATTTTTTTCTCTCAAAGGGTCATTAGAATGTGGAATTCTGTTCCCCAGAAAGCGGTGGAGACTGGGTCATTGAATTTATTCAAGGCGGAGTTAGGCAGATTTTTGATAGACGACGGAGTCGAGGGTTATGGTAATGGGGGTAGGCGGCAAAGTGGAGTTGAGACACAACCAGATCGGCCATAACCTTATTGAATGATGGAGCAGGTTTGAAGGGTTGAATGGCCTACTCCTGTTCCTAAGTCCTATGTTTCTGTTTTGCTGGCAACCCTGTTAAGTGTCTGTGGGGCAATAGTACATGAGGTGAATGGCGAAAGCCGTTCCTTCACCATTCGCATCAAAATCCAAATCATTATTGCTCCAGGGATGCAGGGATAGAGCAGTGCAATAGAGAGCTGACATAGACTCCATGGGCTGAATGGCCTGCTCCCCTAGCATTATGACTCTTAGTTTGAATCCGATGAGACGAAGCCTAGCACTGTTGATGTCCATGAAAAATAGCACAGTTGAGGTATTTTTAAATATGTTTTATCCCTTGTGAATTTTGTACTTTTCAAAGTGAGAGATGTCGGTTCTGGGAAGTAGAACAACGTCCCATCATATGTATCCAGTGACAACATCACGCTTTCTCAGATCAGGCATAACACGGTAAATGTAGAGCAAAGCTACCGCAAATATATCTCATATCCAACCTTTAAAGAATACCTGCTTCTTCCATAATGTAACAAATTTCAATTTCATAAGTCAGCCGTGACATTTAGTGGCAATTAGTGCATTTTTTGGCATATGGTGACTTGAGTACAGAGGGACTATACTTTCCTGCTATATAAGATTCAAAGACAGTCAGGATGTTGAAGTCACAATTAAAATTGCAACCTCCATTATATCACTGCTGATTTTATAACCTTTTAAAATCACTGAGGTGAATGTAGAGTGAATTTATTGATTTTGTTCTAAATGGATGATGTCATGCTAGAATATTCATTAGTTTGATTTAGTGTTTCATTCATGAGCCTAGCTGCTTTACATAACCAGTGGATTCTCCATAATTTGTGTGGAGCTGATACAAACACATTCCGAGAAACATCTTTCCAAGTCCTGCAATTACCCTTTCCGTAGTTAGTAATAATATTAGAAATCTGAGCTTGTAAGTCATGATGTGTACAAGTGCTCACATGCCTATAATATAATACCTCTCAATAGCCTGATGTCCATTGTGTCATGTCCTAATGCTTAACTTAACCACCTGTGCTATGAGTAGGGTTCCACAATTATACTTGCTTTCATACAGTCCTCTGCTAATATTCTTACAATTCCCCTAGAGGCCAATAACTTTCAAAAAGAGCTATGAATTTCCCAGTGACACATGCAAAGAATTGCACAAGATTTCACGTTTTAAAACTTTCACTGTAACAAACCAACTAAAATCAACATTGACTAAACATTACTTAGCAGGCAGCTAATACACCAAACTACAGAAAAGGTATCCCCCCTTCAACTTCTTAATTCAGCCCAAACCGGACTTGTACATTATACCGCACTTTCTGTAGACATGTAGCCACAAGTTAAATTCCACAGATCCTCCTGATGTGAACAGGATCCCTTCGCCCTGCTTTACCAATGTGAATCTTCTAGTGTCATTTTAAACAAAGTCCCCTTCACTTCACCTTTTGAGCATAATTGAATGGACGTCCCATTGCAAGATTCCCTCTGGTGGTCTCTAACTCTTCACAATCCATGTTCCCTTGAACATGGCTTCTGTCCTCACCAGCCCTCCACTTGGTGGTTACTCCAAAAGCAGCTCTTTTATTCTGTTTAGCATAGCGGCATTTGTTGTGGATCTTCTATCCCCAAATCTTTCCCTCTGACTGATCCTGAATCTGCCAGTCTGTACACAGTAAAGCCAGCTGCTTCTTCCTTTGTGCCCTGGTGTTAAAGCTTGCACCTTACTTAGCAGGTTGTGACCTGAGTCCCTGTCCCCATGGCAACCAGACCACCTGTGACTGGGCAGAGTTCAGTACAGCTTCACATCATCTCCCATTCCAGGGCATTTTTTACCTTAAACTAAGAGGCGGTTTAAAACATAACCATCTTATAAACTCTCACATTTGCAACAAACACGTTTGAATGTAAAAATATAACTAAAAATAAAATCCATAAGTAATATAGAGTAGAAATAAGTAGCATTATCTTTAAAAATTAACAAATCAACACTTTGTGTTTTTTAGTGAATTTAATATTCGAAAAAGCTATTACCAGGCACTGGCATATTAAATAATAATCCCTAAACTGGCTCTTAACCAAAAACTGTACCTACTTGCCCATTTCAAATTTGCACTGCTCCCTACTTTTAAGCACACTCTCTTGCCAGGATATGATTCCTGGTATCTCACTAAGTAGCTAATTTTGAGATGTGAAACTATGCAGTTTGCATTATTGAGCTGCTGAAATGTTAGTGGGCTGAATGTATAATTGCAGCCAGATGTTATCCGTTCATGGATAATGTTCAGAAGTGGAAGAACTCTTAATAGCTGATGACACACAGAAGCCTGCTGGCACACCGCTGACTTGGCTGAGACTGACAAACAGCATATACACTAAGCATTGAATCTTGGAACTTTCTTAGCTGCATGCCGCAGTATCACACTCAATGCAGCACATACCCACTGGGCTGTTTGAGAACCTGCTAATCGTTTGAAAACCTTGAAGTAGAACGTCAGAGTGAAGTGCTTTTCCCACAAGGACTTTTAGTGTCTCTAATCAGTAAAATCATGAATTCCTGAAATAAAAACAGAAAATGCTGGAAGTACTCAGCAAGTCAGGCAGAGTCTGTAGAGAGAGAAACAGAGTTATTGTTTAATGTACTGGAGGTGAGGGAGACTGGTAAAATGCCATGGAGCTGTTATCCAGTGGCAGGAACGACAGCATTTCAGCTGCCTGCCGAATGGAAGCAAGCAGCCAATTTGAGTGATTAATAGCCCAGTTACGGGTGATTTTTCTGGGCGGCTCTCTTTTTGCCAGTGGCAGAGCAATGTCCTGCCATGTGGGGGGAGCCACCAGCTGCATGGAGACAGCCTCCCAGCAGCTTCTAGGTGCCTGGGGTGGGGGGCGTGGGTGACGATCAGAGCCGGAGGCTCCATGTTTCAGGGAGTGGGCTGCAGGCAATGAATGATGCCCTTGTGGCCCCAATATTGCAGCTGGGGGTGTTCCCCTCTGTTCTCCAGGCCCTGCCTGATTGGCCCACGTTAAAATTTATTTAATCATTCTGAGGGTACCGTGCTGCTGAGGTTTAGAGCTACTGGCCCTCTGATGGGGCCAGCAGCATGTAAGGCCTGCCCACCAGGCTGAATTAGCCGCCTGCCCCTCCTGCAGCTCTTAATTGCCTCTTGGCAATATCGTGGGGCAGCACCGCGTCACTCCTCAAGCATGCCAGCCACCCAGAAAACACCCTGACTGACAAGACCTCCACCACGTTAGCAAAATCTTGCCAGATTTGTCAATATTCCTATTATCATTTTATCATGTGACTACCAGAATGATAGAAGGTGAATTGGATAGGCCTTGTTCTTTTCTCATCTAACAATTCCTATGTCCCTAACTATTCTAATAATTGGTTTAAGGATGGATGATGGCCAGGATACTCCGAGAACTGCCCTGCTTTTAAAATAGTCTCTCTATGCCCACCTGCAAGGTTTGATGGGCCTCATCTGAAAGTACCAGCCTCAGATAACTTCAACCTGTGGAAGTCACACATATAGGTTGTGTACTAGTCTTCAGGAAGGGACCTGAACTCAGAACCTTCTGACTGAACGTATTTTACAATATAGATATATTTATTCATATTTATTTACCATATCATAAGAAGAACACATATCCTGATATAATGATATTTGCAGTTGTAGTATTCAATGACAGACATTCAGTCAGTTCTATTTGTTGGATCAATACTCATGATTAGTGAGTTTAGGTGATGCTATTGTCAAGACAGGCACATTGTTGCAGGAGCGAAGAGCTGGATCTTCGTATTTTTGTGTAAGTTATATATGGCCGGAATTTTATGACAGGGATGGGGCTGTAAAATACGCCGAGCCATTATAAACCCCATTGACTTCGGTGGGACTGTAAAACCCCGCTGGTGTAAAATTCCGGCCTATGGTTTTTTATATTGGCATTAAAAATTAGTGTCAGCATAGCTTCATATATAACACTCCCAGGCGTTTAACATTAAAACTTACAAACCACTTCCTTAAACTGAAGTAGTTTCATCACATACCCATGTGCAAGTTCTTAGGCACTAAATAAAGCTAAAGCATTGCCGTTCTTCTATTGCGTTATTTTCTGCATTAAACTTTGAGTATTAGTTTATTAGCTGTGATGGTGGCAATGATCAAGATTATTATATAGAGGGGCTAAGAAACCCCTTGATCAATGATCTGTAATAATAGTTGGGAGTAATGTTCGATGGTAGAAGGAGCCATTGATCGATTGAAATCCAGTAGACTGATTTAACTTACCATTTGCCATACAGCACTTATATTTACATACTGAGCTCCCAATATCATGGGTGGAAGCGTATGTATATTCCTGACCAGAAGTGTGCTACCACCACCACCGTCCCCTGCCCCCACCACCCCAATATTAGGAAAGGAAAAATAAATGCTTCAATGGTCATGCTCAGGGCATGTACCCTGAGGCCACAAAATGGGCAAGCCTGAAATTCTAGACCATTGTCTGGTTTCTTCTTGAACTTTCAAAATTTATTAAAAACTAAGGCTGTTAAAAAATGTAAACGCTTAAGGGTACAAAAAAGCGGCACAAAATCACATTGTAGTACACAAAATAGCCATGTCACATAACGCTTTGGAATTAAAGAGATTCTTGGTTGAAAAACTGATGTGAATGGTATATTCAAGTGTATTTATATTAAGACAGGTTTTGTAGACGAGTAAAAGCAGATTTTTTCCAACAATTTATAATGTATTACTCTGCAGTCATAGGGAAATTACCTTTCTTATACAATTTACCTTTGAGAATCGTTATAGATTTTGAGTATCAGTTATTCTGGTTTGCATATGCAAATTATATTTAATTGGCATAATTCCCTAAGACGTTGTCCAACCTACAGTAATAATTATATTCCAAAATCTTGTAGAGATAGAACTTGAGTTTTTGAGTTGTAATGGAAATCTGATTTGGTAATTAGCCAAATTTGCATAATTAGTACCGAATCTGTCACAAGATAATGATTTAACTTCCCCCTATGTTAGTGTTTTTTGTTTTTTTTCTTCTTTCCTCTACATTTTGCTCCATTCACAACACTCACCATTCTCATTTTTTAGCCTAAAGAGCAAGCAAGTGGCTTCTAATGGTCGCTTCCTGGAGGTCAGCAATACAAGACGGGTGATTTACCTTCAAAGTTCCTTTCCTCCTTTTATAGTGCAATTTCTCCCTCTCTGCTCTAGCATCCCTTTTCAACTGTACATTTAGCTCTGAGTGGAAATGCATGTGAGAAATTGCAGGGAGCATGTCCTTCCATTTCATGCCCACAGTGCTTAACTGCATCAATTTAATCCCCACCGTGCCACCTTAATGTGATAATAATTACACCCTCCGAGCTCTCGTTGGTGTCATTGATGCTTTGCAAGTGATGAAAATGTACAAAGGATTTATTGTGACAGCAATATTTCTTCTAACTTTTCCTCCTCTCAACACTATACTAAAAAGATTTTAATAATGGCTGCCAGGTAGCAAAATGGACAGGTTATCTAGAGCACTTTTAAGGAAAAAAATGGGCTTATTATATTTCTGCTGCTGTGAAATGGAACATATTGTGTATTCAAGGTCTCTCAGCCAGGCCAAGGATAGATGCAGAATAAAACTCTTCCTACTCCTTTCCAATAATGTGACCTAATAGCCCCTCCAAAAGAACATGAGAATGATGTTTCATTTTTCACCAAGTTATAATAATGGGTTCTCTGAACAAGATTTCCAGTTGATGGCATTATTACACCAAGATTTTCAGTGAAGTTGTACTGAGTGGCCAAGAAGACCTGGACCAAAATGCCAGAACTCATTTCACTTGGGCCCCATATAGCTGGTTTCATCCTATCAGTCTACAACAGATTGAAGCCCATCTCATAGGTGTAAAGGAACAGTGTCTTAATTCACTGCTATTCATATTCCTTTAACTGGTAATGGTCCTGACTTTGTTGGAAACTTGCACCCTAGCAATGATGTGTTAATGGTATGTCCCATTGTTAATACACACACGTTCCCGGAAATAACACAGTGAGTTATGGCATTATTTACACTGTGCCATAATTTGCTGGGACATTTTTGATACCCCACCAATATTCTCACCAAAGTTGACAGAAGTTTGTTCATGTTACTTAACTCACCATTGCAGCTAATGGCGCTCACCGGTTTGCTGGATCTATGGCATTGATCATGTCACATCCACTTAGACTGAAGAACCATGGTGTCCCGGCCTGGTCTTGATTTATAGATCTCACTACTAATGCTGTGGATGAGTAACAAAGTGACGATTCAACCTGTGGATCCTCAGCATGACAGTCTGTAAATTGTCCTCAAGAATTTTCTTTATCTAATTCTATCAACTTTGGCCAGGCCAGAGGATGGAATCAGTGGCTAGGGAACACTGTTTGCTGTGTGGGCAGAAAACACTGGCTTAGAGCTTCCCAAAGTGTAAAAGCACGTGAGATAAGAGAACATGAAAGTCTGCTCAAGACAATTCAACAAGAGACGCTATTGAAAATTGAACTGTCTTAAACCGGCAGATAAAAAAGGTGTGGTTAGCAGCATTGGTAGGGGAACACATTAGAGATAAAAAGGATGGTGGCCGAAGACTAAAACAGCAGCGATGTCAACACTGGATTCAAGTAGTCAATTAAACATTTGTTTTTAGTTTTATAAATCATGAAAAAACGTTCTTACAATACCTCAGATGTAAATGCATTGAAGAGAAGTAAACAACTTTGATAAAGGAAAAAGTGTGATTTTATTATGTAACAATGAACATTGACACCAAGTAAAACTGCATCAACAATTATAATGTCAACCTATTGTTACAGAGCTAAAGACTCACATTATTTTTATGAATATGTATTTTATATATATATATATATCAGCATGGTGGCACTTATTTTTTATTAAAAACTGGACAAAGACTTCAAAAAGGCTGAGGCTTTGTCTGCCTGTAATCCTGAACAAAAGGAATTCCCTGGCAATATCAGAGAAGCTGACACTTAGTTATCTCTGAAGAGATGCTAATGGCTCTGTGGACTGCAGAGACCAAATTCAAAGGGAATTACACAAAGACCATCTACACTTCATAAGCCAGGCCTGGCCAATGGAGACTACCAGTCTGCTAGAACAAAGGAGGCTGCGGCTTTCCTTGCAAATTGTTAATGGCTGAACCATTAACAATCTCCAGAATCCAGGCAAAGGAATATACATCCTTTGTCAAAGCCAAAGTGGACAGCTGGGGGTCATGTGACATGACCCCCTGGCTGGAGGAACCTGTAACACTGTCTTGCCGTGTTGCTACTCAGTCTGCCATCTTCCATCTAGCAAGCATCTGCTCAGAACAAGGGCTCAGTTCAGGTGAATGCCTGGCCCCCATCTACACTGTACCTAGTAGAACTTCTGTACCAGCACCTACATGACTAACTCATCTCTACGTGTCTATCCCATTGTGGAAGTCACCTCTACTGGAAAAATGAATTATCCAGCATCAGTCTTCAAGCTGCTGACTTCTGAAAGAATGCACCAGTGAACTTTGATTCTGGACTCTGGACTCGGGTGAAACAGTGGGCAGGTTTTTCTGGTCGACAAGCAGGGGCAGGGCCCATTCACCGACGCGTAAAATGACATGGGCATATGTCGGCGTGTGTCCCGATGTCACCCTGCATCATTTAGATTTTCACTTTGGCGGGCAGGCAGCCGAAGCAGGCACGCCCGCCAAACTGTCAACGGCCATTAAGAAACTAATTAACCTGATAGATAGACCTGCCCATCCAACCTTAAGGTTGGCGGACAGGCCGGGAGCCCAGGCAGGCCTTGGAAAAGGCATGAAACCTCATCCACGGGCGGGATGTGGTTTCATGAGGGTTTTTTAAATTTTAACAAATGTTTCAAGTTATATGACAGTGTCACATGAGGGGACGTGGCAGGGAAATTTTTTCAGAACCTGAAATTTAACTTGTACATTAGAGCCGATTTCCCTGAGGCAGCACCTTGCCTCCGGGAGATCTGTGTGCTCTTTCATGGACATGCGCAAAAGAGCGCACTCCCGCCTGAGGGAATTTCCCCCCCCACCTGCACAGGAAGCTCACGCCTTAATTGATCCGCCCACGTAAAATGGGGGCACCGATCGGAGTCCCGCCCGCCTGCGCCCACTTCACACTTCCCCCCGCCCCCCCCAACCCCTGCCCCCTGACAGGGGGAAAATGTTGGCCAATAAGTCTTTGCTCTGTGGTCTTTGCTGTGTAAATCTTTTTTTCTCTGAACCCGCTCCTGCATTTTGAGTGTGAATGAATAAACAAACTCTCTGAGTTCACCCTATCTTGAGTTTGCTGTGTGCTTATTAATAGAAATTGGATCACACCAAAACTGAGGTGCTGGGAAATACGCCACCGGTTATAAAGGGAGAAATAAAAATACCTTTCTGTTGACGGTGATGAGAGGAGATATCAAGGCAGTTTAAATTAAACCCCCTCCTGTCCTTAACACTATGAAGAACAGATTGTACAGTCCAAAGCATCTGTGACAAACTGCTGAGAGGAAGATTGAGTAGGAGGTGGTGGACCCTGCACCTTACCCTCTGCAGCCAGGGCTAGTGCAACCATGAGGCAAACTAGGCGGTTGCCAGGGGCTGCAAAAAACTAAATGAACTATTCATGAAACTTAGAGATGTGAAATTTCTACCAAATGGCAGATTTCCAACATTGGGGTTTCAGAAATCTGCCATTGACATCTTCCTTTCTGACCTCCAGACCTGGAAGACCAGTTTAAAAAAAATCGCAACTGCTGCTCCTGACCTTGAGCAGCTTCATGGTCCAAGGGGCTTATCGGCCTTTAGCCCCATTAGTTTCCCTAGCACTTTTCTCTCGTCATTGTATTTATTACCCACCCCCCGCCCCACCCTTTTGCCCCATGATTATTTAGTATTTTTGGAATGCTATTAGTGTATTCCACTGTGAAGACTGATGCAAAGTATTTATCCAACTTCTCTGCCATTTCCTGGCTTCCCATTATTATTTCCCCAGCCTCATTCTCTAAGGGGCTTATGTTCACTTTGGCCTCTCCCCTCCTTTGTATATATTTAAAGAAGCTCTTACTGTCCGTTTTTACATTACTTGCTAGTTTACCCTCAAAGTTTATTTTCCCCTTTTTTTTAGTTTTTTTTTGTTTTTAAAAGTTTCCCAATCCTCTGGCTTACCACTAATCTTTTCCACATTGTATGCTTTTCTTTCAATTTGATATTATTCCTTAACTTCCTTGGTTAACCATGGTTGGTTTACCCCCTTCCTAGAATCCTTCTTCCTCACTGGGATATATCTTTGTTGTGAGTCATGAACTATTTTCTTAAACGTCTGCCATTGCTCATCAACTGTCTTTCCTGCTAAACTCCTTTCCCAGTCCACTCCAGCCAACTCTGCCCTCATTCCTTTGTAATTACCTTATTTAAGTTGAGCACAGTTGTTTCCAGCCCAGGTTTCCCACTGAATGCTAAATTCTACCATGTTATGGTCTTTTTTTTTTAATGTTAACTTTCAGTTAAACTGATAGTTGCTGAAAGCAGGGACTGACTGCAAAGCAGTAATTGAGGAGCAGTAAGTGTGGGTTGGGCAGAGTTGCTCTCCAATCACAGATTCTGTACTTTCCACACTCACTGCTCCAGCTCCTGAATCATAGGTTCCCTGTCTCCCGATCGTGCTGCTCCTCCGGAGACAGATCTAAGATTGGGAGGGAGGGAACCTGTCATTGGAGGTTCTTCTGGCCGGTCTCACTGTCGGCATGCAGGAGACTTTCAGCTGTGCTGTCACCCATCGCTTTGCCCAGATACTCTATGACTAGTCTGACTCATTCGACATCCCCGATAACATCAAAGACAAGAGCTGAGTAAGAAATAAGAGGAGGGAAGAGGCAGGTTGAAACCCAGAGTGGGGTGGGGGACTGTACCGGGGCGAGGTGGGAGTCTGTATCGGGCTGGCTGGTGCTTTGGATGCACAGGGCTCTCTGTGTTTGAGAGTGGGAACCCAGCCTGGGATTGTCATGGCAACACCATGGGGCCCTTTCCTCAGTTTAAGAGGATCCTGTGCAGTCTTTTGAATACGGGAATATGATGGGCCTAATGATATTTAAAATTGTAAGCGATGGATGATATACTGTTGGGTGGCTACCCTCATTCCCACAGTGTTGCATCAAGCTGAAACTTGAATGTGGTGACTCTTGCCGACAGCATAGTTCCACTGATTCAGTCAAGATCAGTCAGTTTAGCAGAGATGAGCAATTGGACCTGGGAAATTCCTAACATGTGAGATGAGTGGATAGTTTGCAAAGCCTTCGGGAGCTTGACTGCTCCCCTTAAGTAAATAAACCTATGGTGGTGGTGGGTGGGGAGGAAATGAGGAATGAGGAAAATGATGAAAATGCAAAAATTAATTTGGTTTGTTACTAACTTACAAAAATTGCTTCTTATGTCTGTCTGATTTCTGTTTCATTGCATCAGATAGTTGAAATTTGAGATGAATCTGATATTTGTTTATCGCTGTAAATTGAGAATTGTATTTAGAATCCAAATTTGCGGGAAAATACCAAGGAACTAAGGAGGAATGGTATCCTGAGCTCCTCATGTTAACTGCTTTGAATGACTGGGACTCACCTTGTCTTCACAGGTGATGACCAGAGACTTTTCAGATAACAGCCTTAGCTCGTGGGTGTTGACACTGAAGCTTCCTGGCCTATGAGCAGAAATTTCCCCCCATTAGGGGGGGTTGTGCGGGGGCAGGCGCGAAGCCGATTGGCGCCCCCAATCGAGTGCACGCCGCCATTTTACGCGGGCGGGCCAATTAAGGCCTGCCCAGCTTGACGCACAGCCGAAAGTGCTGTGCGCTCCCTGTGCAGGCGGTGGGGGTAGGGTTGGGGCGGGGGGGGGGGGGGGGGGGGGGTGGTGGGATTCCCTGAGTCGGGGCCTGCACTCTTTCGTGCATGCATGCGAAAGAGCGCAGAAACCTCCCTGAGGCACGGAGGTGCCTTAGGGAGGTTACTTTCACTTATGAAACATTGAAGAAAGATAAAAAAAAAAATTAAGGACATGTCCCCTCATGTGAAGCTGTCACGAGCTGGGACATGTCCATTAATTTTTTCAAAATGTTTCATTTAATTAATAAACCTTTCATGAAACCTCATCCCGCCTGTGGATGAGGTTTCATGAAAAATATGGAGGCCGCCTGGGCTCTTCGCCTGCCCGCCAACCTTACGGTTTGGACGGGCAGCATTCTTAACAACTTTAAATACTTTCTTAATGGCCTTAATAGGCTTTTGACAGTTCGGCAGGCGTGCAGCCGACTTGGCTGTGCGCCCGCTGAACTGACAATCTAAATGACGCGTGGTGACGCCGACACAGCGCGTCATTTTACCCGTCGGCAAGCAGGCCCCGCCCCCGCTCGCCGACCCGAAAATTCTTCCCGATGATGTACATAAACCAGCAAGGTCATTTCTGCTTCAGCATGGAATTCATCCTGTATTACGTATACTAAATGCACGAAAGGCTGATGTGTTGAAATACTGAGGACACTTGGTGATTTTATATGAATGCATTAGTCCACAGTCTTGATGGTAATAGAAGGTAAACAAAAGCAATACTAATGTTTCTACCCACTTGAAGTCTCGTAATTTCACCCATTTGAAGTGATGTAGAAGCATTTGCATTTCACTACAGATCATAAAAAGTGCTATAATTTCCAGCTCTTCACGCTTTAATGACTTTGCCACTTTGTGTTATAATGTGTACTTGATTCCCATCACAAAAATATTTTAAGACCTATTTGTCTTCAGCCACCCTCACCCCTGGAAACTACATCAGTACAGAAAAAGACATCAGCAGTGGGAATGAAAGTTCTAGACTTACTGATATATATCCACATATGCTGATATACATATACATTTCCGTTATTTACATTACAGTTTTTCCCAAAATTTCACACTATATTTCTCATTCTGTTTGTGACAGCTTTGCATCTACATGACTATCCCAAAACTGCGAACCAGTAAATAATATCAGAGGACATAATTTAATCCAGCCAGCTCTATCATAATGATTATTGATTGTGTGAATTGTGCATAAAATCATCTAGCCATCAAGTAACAGGAATACATGATATTACTTCATGTGAGCCATATTGCACATTGGCTCAGATCTTCCATTCCCCAAAGGGTCATATTCCGGAAGATATGCTGGGGGCCCCTCTGAAGTCCCCAGCCAAGGACAGCATGGGAATTGCCCGGGAAGTTTCAACTTCCATCGGAAAATTACCTAGCGTCTGAAACCCTCAAACTCCAATTTAAAGTCAGAGACTTTGGATGGTCCTGACTCTCTTTGCAGAACCCAGTAAAACTTAGAAGGATTAAAACCACTTCTAACTGCGAGTAACTATACTAGTGACCTCCCCGCCCCCAAAATGGGCCTCCTGACTACTACCCAACCATCCTCCAATCACCCAACTGCCCCCCCCACTGCATTCTCTTCCCACCCGACACCCCACCCCCCCACCCCGACCACCCAAGTACTCCCCAAAACCCTCCTGAGCCCCCAACCCATCCTACCCACTTATCTTACTCACTTACCTTCTTTCCTAGCTTTTCAAAGTGACTGGGACATTTAAACTTACAGGTTTACAGCAGCTAGTGCTGTAAAAAGGGAGCATGGCTTCACTTCCTCAATGACCCTGCACTGCACTGAGGGCTTCCAGGAGCAGCTAACGCTTGCGTTTCTTAACAGCCCTGGGTTGGAAGCCCGGGTGAGAAATGCGCAGCTTCAGGTTAAGGTAAGTGAAAAGGAGCGGAGTGGCCATCCAATGGTGATTGCCATTCCACAGAAGATTCGGCACATGATACTCTGCATTTCTTCTGGTACAAATCCTAATAAAAGTGTAGAACAATGGGAATGTACAAGTGGCATCATAATATTCCCCCTTTTCATGTAAAGTAAATCTGTAATTATAAATGCAGAATTTTTCTTCATGCAAATGCACAATATTCTTTTTTGGAAGTTAATTGTTGTGGGGGAGGGGAGCAGCCAGAAGGCTGAAGGTTTGCCTAGGACATCTCATACTCTCACACTGGTAGTGGATGCACCTGCACCTCACCCTGTTTGTGTATGAATACTGATGGTAAATGAATGAACTCCACATGTCACTTTAATAAATAAAATATAAAATGCCTCAAATGATAATCTTGTTTTGAAGAAATCATATCTATGTAGACCTGGTAGACTTTTAGTAACAAGCTGAAAGTAAATTTATCACAAAAAAATAAGCATTTTAAAAATGTGTGGTCTAGCACTAGGGAGTAACCTGATTTTAAATCACTGAAACTGAATTAAAAACAACTATACTAAACCATTTACTAGTTTCTTCGTACACTAGTCAGTTTCTTTATCAGCTAGATATCTTTCAACTGTGAAAGCTTTTAAAATGTACCTATTACCTGTGTGCTTAAGAAAACAAAATCAATTTGAATAGCCTCCTCGAATGTGCATTTGAGAAGCTCATGATGCTCTTTATTTCAATATGGGTGCATGCCCAATTTTGCAGGTGGCACAGCTTTGGGTGTAATGATTTATAAACCAGTGTTTGACATAATGTACGCTTGAGTTTCCAAGATATTTTGTACTGGTTTGGTTGATTGCTCGGAGACATGAGTAGGCTTGAGGTCATCCAAAAACTCTGCTGTCAATATCCTAAGTTGCACCAAGCCACATTCACCCAACATCCCTGTGCTTGCTGAACTACATTGGCTCCCACTTAAACAATGACTTCATGGTACAATTCTCAAGGTTGTTTTCAAATTCCCCTTGGAGTACCCCTCCACATCTCTTAATGTCCTCCAGCCCTACAACGCTCCGAGATTCTGATTCTGAATTCTCTTAAATGTCCTGTCTTTAATCACTTCACAACTGGCAGCCATTCCTTCAGCTGCCAAGGCCCTAAACTCTGGCATTCTCCCCCTGAACCTCTCTGCCTCTCTTTCGTCCTTTATGAAGGTCTTTAAAACCTACCTCTTTCTAATTTTTGTCATCTGCCCTAATATCTCCTTACACAGCTTTGGTGTCATATTTTGTTTGATTATCCTGCAAAGCACTTTTGGACGTTTACCTGCATGTATGATGCTATATCAGTACAAGTAGCTTGTACTGTTTCGTTGATTGTGCTGATAAAGCTAAGATGAGTTAGGACAATGAAACTGTTGCAGTCCCACGAGAGGACGGAGCTGTTGCTTTGATCTGAGCAAGTTCTTCATTTCTTGCAAACTGAATTGTAAATCAAAGTGTATTGATTTGACTGGTCTGTTTGCAAAACCCTATCATTATATAAATCTGATTTCTGGTTCATATTGGGCAGAGTTTTCTGCCTACCGGGCGGGTGGGCCTGACCCAATCTCTGGCAGGCGGGGAGCCGATCCCCACCGGAGAAGCAGGCCCCGCCGCCATTTTAAGTGGGCCCGCCCAGCGTGACACCCGGCGGGAAGCGCTATGCGCTTCTTGTGTGGGCGGGGGGATTCCCCAAAAGCGAGAGTTCGCTCTTTCACGCATCCGCACGAAAGAGCGCACATCTCCCTGAGGCTAAGTGCTGCCTCAGGGAGATCGCTGACAGCTGTATAAACATTAAAAATAAAGGAAAAAAAAAATCCTTAACATGTCCCCCTCATGTGACAATGTCACACGAGATGGGCCATGTTAATAAATTTCATTAAAACTTTATTCAACTTTTTAAATCCCGACATGAAACCTCATCCCACCGGTGGATGAAGTTTCATGTTTTTTCTATTCCCTGCCGGGGCTCCTGACCTGCCCGCCAACCTTAACGTTGGGCGGGCAGGTCCTTTAATTGTTTTAATGATCCTGTCAATGGCCTCAATTGGCCATTGATAGGTCGGCGGGCCCGCAGCTGATTTTGCTGTGCCCCCGCCTTCCTGAAAATTTAAATGGGGCGGGATGACATCGGGGGTTCCCCCCATGTTATCCCGCGTCATTTTGTGCATCGGCGAGTGGGCCCCGCCCCCTGTTCGCCGATGGCAAAATTGTGTGTGTTGTCTTTCTGGGCTCACTATTGAGAATTTGTTTGTTATTTTAAGTGATTTTAGTGTGAGAATTGAAAGTCATTGTTGACACTATGGACTAGTTTTAGCATTTTATTCTGCAGTTATTTTGCTTCATTTTAAAGCAGTTTATATAATCAACTTTTGTCACTGTTGTAATGGAATGCAGAATGCAAACCATTTGGGAGATCGACTGAAGCCTCAAAATGCATCTAAATTTTACAGCTTGGATAACATACCCAACAATTATGCTGAAGAGACAGATGATGCTGCTGGTACACTCTTTTCAGGCTGTCATATTGATTAATGACACGCTTGGCTGGTCTTTCTTCCCAACACCAGGCAGGAATTCACTTGAAAGTACCTTTTGGCATTTAACATCCAAAAGTAATATCACAACGAGAAGGTGTCATAGTATTATGTTAGAAGATGCTTGTTTAAGTGTAACACAATCGGGCTGATATCCATGAGATTCCAGATTTTGCCATGTGCTGCCGAATTCCATTGTTATGGCCTGTCCTCTTTTAAGACCGCTCATTTTTCTCCGACTATCTTGTTTTTTTTTTCCTTCACTGGGCTTCCTTCCTCAGCCCCTAGTTTGGAATTAGCTGGTTTACCATCTTCTCCACAGCTCAGAGGTCAAGAACATTAGGAAATTACTGAGTGATACATAACCAAACATAAAATAAATGTAAATACAAGGGGCAATATTTTCCTTATTTTTTTCCATTCCAGACCACTCTGGTAATGAAGCAGTCCATGCCTGCATTCAGCAAGACCCGGACAGCATTCAGGCTTGGGTTGATAACTGGCAAAGTAACTTTCTCACCACATAAGTGCCAGGTAATTATAATCTCCAACAAGTAATAGTCCACCTATTTCCCCTTGACGTTAATGGCGTTAATTGTCATCACTGGAATCTCCATCAACAATGGGTTTCACCATTGATTGGGAATTTAACAGGACCAGGCATACAATACAATGGCTACAGGAGCAGCTGCGAATCCTGTGGTGAATAACTCAGCTCCTGACTTCCCAAAGCATTTCCACCATCTGCAAGGCACAAGTCCAGAGTGTGATGGAATACTCCTCGCTTGTCTGGATGTTTGCAGCTCCAACAGCACTTGAAGCTCACCGCCGTCCAGGACAAAATGGCCCACTTAACTTTTTCCTCCACTGGCGCACTGTAGCTGCAGTATATACCAGTTACAAGATGCGCTGCAGTCACTCGCCAAGGCTCCTTGGACAGCACCATCCAAATCTTGGACCTGCATTACCTGGAAGAGCAGGGGCAGCAGGCAAATGGGAATACTGCCAGATACAAGTTCTGCTCTAAGTCACACATGATTCTGATTTGGAAATATGTTGCCATTCCTTCCCTGCTGCTGGGTCAGTATCCTGGAACTCCCTCCCGTGGGTGTACCCTCTCTACACACTGCAGCCGTTGAAGAAGGAGATTGTCGAGGGTAATTAGGGATTAGCAGTAAATACCGGTTTTGCCAGTGAAGCCCGCATCCTATGAACAAATAATAAAAGTAAATGTAGCCTGAGAGTGGCATATATTTTTGAGTTCCATTTTGAAAGTGAAAACAAAAAATTGTCCAAGTGAACATGATTGATGTGCAGTATTGCTGTTAAAAGGATGCACTCTTGCGTGATAGTGCAACAAATTTTCTTAGCCTTCATCTCCTTTACCACCCGAGAGACAAGAAATCAGTACTGTGTCAAATTGCTTCTATTCACAATCGGGTACGAATTGGCTAAGATCACCCAGGGAGGACAGGTATCGCTAAGTGACAGTGAGATTTGTATTGACGGTCTTGACACACTCTCTATTGGAAATCTGTAGTTGCTCATTGATTTTTGTTTGTCCATCTTTTAAGCAATTCCAACTGTTTTTTTTTAACCAACAATACAAACATATATAGCGCTGCATTGTCTGTATACAAACAGGAAGATCATTATCTACGAGTGCAGTGTCAGCTAAAAGACATTCATATCAGAGCCTTATCCTACCTATAGCAACTGTGAGGCAGATAACGGTATTGCATCTATCATCTAGTCTACTGTTGCAGAATGTGTTTTCTGACTTATGAGTTTGTTATTCCTCAAGATAATAGGGTTCGGAAGCATGTCTTGGCGATCATAGGAATGAAGGATTCAGTGTTAACTGTGAGTAAGAATAATTGCACATATACTTAAGAGCACAATTAATGAGCTCAGCGGAAAGTTCAATGAGTTACAGTTTTTAAGCTCGAGGGAGTTATTGGTTGATTGTGCCTCATAGTATTCTAAGATACTGGTCCAGTTATCTCTTTCATTATGCCTTCTTAACTGGCAGATGAACATCACATGTCTCATAGCATTACTTTATTCAACTAGCTGATTTGTGTTATGACCGGCACAGGAGGAGTGTACAGTTAATTGTAGCCCCAGTTCTCCACAGGTCTCAGCAATAGTTTAAATGTTTAGTTCACTCACCAAAATGGCCAATTGTTTACCTTTGATACTGCTATACCCAGCATAAAAAGACTTCAACCAGACTTCTTTCAATAAGTGCAATATAATTGATTTATTATAAAACAAACATTTTAAAAACAAGTTGCAAAACTGGTCAACATTCAATTTGTAATTTGGAAGCGTAATGATTTTCCTCTTTTTTACGTAACAGATATCCCAACACCCTTACATGAACACAAACACAAAACAGGACAAAACAAGCATGGTCTCTGCAGAGGCTGGAGTATGGGAATCTTTTTTAAAAGCATGAAGTTCGAAAAGGTCTCGGCGCCGTTGACCTAACAGAATTCTGGTCACAGTAGATCCGGAAGTCCTTTCAGAAGGATCTTGACCTGTTCCAAGCCATTAGTGATGGTTACTCATCGTGATACCAGCTGCTGACCACCAGATTCAAGTGTGTTTCATGGACTGAGGACATTTTGACTTCAGTTGGCAATCTTGTTTTCTTTTATGGGATTGCCTGATGGTGCAAATATATGTAAAGGGGTATGATATGAGGCATGATGGTGTATAAAGAATAACTAATATTTAAGGAATGAATGTAAGCGTTGCAATAGTTATACATTCCTTTCTGGTGCAAAAACACAACAGGAAAAGCGGCCCAATCATAGCTAATAAAAGAAATTAAGGATAGCATTAGATCCAAAGAGGAATCATATAAAGTTGCTAGAAAAAGTAGCAAGCTTGAAGATTGGGAGCAGCTTAGAATTCAGCAAAGGAGGACCGAGAGATTGTTTAAGAGGGGAAAAATAGAGTATGAGAATAAACTTGCAAGGAACATAAAAGAAAACTGTAAAAGCTTCTGAGTATGTAAGAAGAAAAAGATCAGTGAAGATAAAATAGGTCCCTTACAGTCTGAAACGGGAGAATTTATATTAGAGAGCAAGGAAATAGCAGAGCAATTAAACAACTACTTTAGTTCTGTCTTCACGAAGGAAGACACAAATAACTTCCAAGAAATACTAGGGAACCAAGGGTCTAGTAGGAAGAAGGAATTGAAGGAAATTAGTATTACTAAAACAATAGTGCTGGAGAAATTAATGGGACTGAAAACCGATAAATCCCCAGGGCCCGATAATCTATATCCCAGGGTACTAAAGGAGGTGTTCATGGAAATAGTGGATGTGTTGGTTGTCATCTTCCAAAATTTTGTAGATTCTGGATTGGTGGGTGGCAAATGTAGCCCCATTATTTAAAAAAGGAGAGAGGGAGAAAACGGTGAATTACAGATTAGTTAGTCTAACATCAGTAATAGGGAAAATGCTGGAGTCTATCATAAAGGATGTGATAACAGCACACTTAGAAAATATCAACAGGATTAGATAAAGTCAACGTGGATTTATTGAAAGGGAAATCATGTTTGACAAACCTACTGAAGTTTTTTGAGGATGTAACTAGCAGAATAGATAAGGCAGAACCAGTGGTTGTGGTGCATTTGGATTTTCAGAAAGCTTTTGATAAAGTCCCACATAAGAGGTTCATGTGTAAAATTAAAGCACCTGCGATTGGGGGTAATATATTAGCCTGGACTGAGAATTGATTAGCAGGCAGGAAACATAGAGTAGGAATAAATGGGCCTTTTTTGGAGTGGCAAGCGGTGACTGGTGGGGTACCACAGGGATCAGTGCTTGGGCGCCAGCTATTCATGATATAATCAATGCTTTGGATGAGGGAACCAAAATTTAATATTTCCAAGTTTGCTGATGACATGAACTTTGGTGGGAATGTGAGTGATGAGGAGGATGTTAAGAAGCTTCAAGGTGATTTAGACAGATTGAGTGAATGGGCAAATACATGGCAGGTGCAGTATAACGTGGATAAGTGTGAAGTTATCCACTTTGGTAGAAAAAAACAGAATGGCAGAGCATTATTAAAATGATATTAGATTGGAAAATGTTGATGTACAAAGGGACCTGGGTGTCCTTGTACACCAATTACTGAAAGGAAACATGCAGGTGCAGCAAGCAGTTAAGAAGGCAAATGGTATGTTGGCCTTCATTGTGAGAGGAGCAAGGATGTCTTACTGAAGCTGTATAGGGCCTAGAGAATTGTGTGAAGTTTTGGTCTCCTTACCTAAGAAAGGGTATACTTGCCATAGAGGGAGTGCAGCGAAGGTTCACCAGACTGATTCCTGGGATGGCAGGATTGTCGTATGAGGAGAGATTGGGCCGACTAAGCCTGTATTCACTGGAATTTAGAAGAAAGAGAGGGGATCTCATTGAAACATGTAAAATCCTGACGGGGATGGACAGACTGGATGCAAGGATGATGTTTCCTCTGGATTGATGGGGGGGGGGGTCTAGAACAGGGGTCATAGTCTCAGGATATGGGGTAGGCCATTTAGGACAGAGATGAGAAGAAATGTCTTCATTCAGAGCTTGGTAAACCTGTGGAGTTCTCTACCACAGAGGGCTGTGGAGGCTAAATCACTGAAAATATTTAAGAAGGAAATAGATTTCTGGACTCTAAAGCTGTCAAGGGGTATGGGGAGGGCGCGGGAGTATGATGTTGAGATAGAGGATCAACCATGATCATATTGAATGGCAGAGCAGGCTCGAAGGGCCGAATGATCTACTCCTGCTCCTGTTTCCTATGTTTCTATGTTTCTAACTTGTTGATGTGTTTCTGCTTGGTAGCACATTTTAGCCTACTTATGTGTTTAAATTGTATATTTAATCTAGTTAGGCTTTCTGCAAATAAACCACGGCCTCATACATCTTGTGTTTTGGAATTTAAAACTTATGATTCCACGTTTTCCTTTACTTGCTCCTTCGAAATGTTCTCGTGTATATTTGAACGTTTATGAATTAATTTGTGCTGTACCGCTCCTGACATGGCTAACCCTGTCCAACATTAATTACAGAATATAACTACAATATCCAGGATGCTCTGCACTCTTGGAGCTGATACCTTACAAAGTTACTGTGCTGTCTTTTGATTAGATATCCCTGTACCATAAGATAGGTCAGCACAAACTAATTTATTGCCTTCAATGTCTGAAATAAGTACATAAGTTCCTAACTCTTGTGAACTACTTAACAGCCAGCACACTGAGCAGGTCAGAGGTGAAGAATTCACCTCCTGACTCCTTAAAGCCTGTCTACGATCCACAAGGCACAAGTCAGGAGTGTGATGGAATACTCTCCACCAGCCTGGATGAGTGTGGCTCCAGTAATACTCAAGAAACTCAACACAATCCATGACAAAGCAGCCCTCTTGATTGGCACGTCATTCACCTCCTTAAACATTCACTCCCTCCACCACTGACAAATAGTGGCAGCAGTGTTTGCCAAGATGCAACTCGCCAAGTCTCTTTTGTTGCGCCTTCCAAACCTGCAATCTCTGCCACCTAGGGGGACAGTTGGGTAGCAGACATATAGGAACGCCACCAGCTGCAAGTTCCTTCCAAGCCCCATACCATCCTGATTTGGAACTATATCGTTGTTCTCCACTGTCGCTGGGTCAAAATCCTGGAACTTACTCCCTAACGGCACTCTGGGTGCACCTACACCAGATGGACTGCAGGGTTCAAGGCGGCTCACTGCCATCTTCTCAAGGGCAATTAGAGTAAGAGGCGCACGAACAGTGAGAGGAGACTTCGGCCTGAGTGAGACAGAGACCGAGTGAGTATATTAGGGAATTTGGTTCAAAGTGGGAGGTGCATCAGGGGAAAGAGGTGCTTTAGGTAAGGTTTACTGCAAGAAGTGTGACTTAGAATAGAGTGCTGGGAGTTGGGTAATTAAGGGAGTTAGGGAAGGAAGGGAAAGAGGTGCTCTTTTGCTTTCTGATTTCTAACTTTCTCAACCTTCAGCAAGTGGTCGCACTCTGCTACAGGAGAAGAAGCCAGTTATTTGGTTGGTATCTGGTAAGCGACTTAAGATTTATTCTATTCCTAAGGTTCAAAATAGTCTAGCAACTGGTGCTAAGGTTAATAAAATATAGAAAAACAAAAATAAAACATATAATTGAATACAATAATTAAATAATTAACTAGAACACATTAAGGATATCAGGATAGGTGATGTGTCACAGCTGCAGCATGTGATTGCTCCTGGAGGCCAGTTTGATCCAGGGCAAATATGTCTGCAGTGTTTGAAGCTTGATCAGCTTCGGCTCAGAGTTTATGGGCTGGAGGCTGAACTACAGACACTGTGACACATCAGGGAGGGGGAACGTTACCTGGATTCTTTGTACCAGAAGGTAGTCACATCTCTTAGGACAGGGTCTTCTGATTGGTCAGTGGTGAGGGACAGGAGAGTGTGACTGTGAGTGAGGCAGGTAAGGGGACACAGAGGGCAGGAGTGCAGGAGTCTCGGCCCTTGCAATTGTCCAATAGATTTGAGGTTTCTTCAGCTTGTTTGGATGAGAGTGGGGGTTGCAGGGTAGATGAGCTAACTGGCCATGGCACAGTGGTATAGGAAGCCATTCAAGTGGGGGGAGCAAAAAACAATGAAATGGTAATAGGGAATAGTATATTCAGATGGATTGACACCGTTCTCTACAGCAAAGAGTGTGTGTCCTGATGGCTGCGTTGCCTTCCCGGTGCCAGGGTTTGGGACATCTGCTCGGGGATAGACAGCAACTTGCAGTGGGAGCGGGAGGACCCAATCATCGTGGTCCATGTAGTTACTAACGACATAGACCAGACAAAGAAGGTGGTTCTGCATAGTCAGTACGAGGACCTAGGCATCAAATTAAGAAGCAGAACCTCAAAGGTCATAATCTCTAGATTATTACCTGAGCCACGTGCAAATTAGCATAGGACCAATCAGATTAGGGAAATGAATGTGTGGCTCAATGACTGGTGTGGGAGAAGTGGGTTCCGGTTTGTGGACACTGGCACCAGTATTGGGGAAGTGGGATCTGCACTATTGGAACAGTCTACATGTGAATTGTGCTGGAACCGGTGTTCTTGCGAGCCAAGCCGCATAACTAGGGAAGTAGAGTGGGTTTTAAACTAAATAGCAGGGTAAGGGATCAAATTTGGGAAGATGTGGTAAATCAAAGACCAGAGACAAGGCAAATGAAAAAGGTATTATTACGGGAAATGAAAAACAGATGGTGGCGGGAAGGGATGGAGAGTACATAGTTAACATTAAATCAACAGATGAAACTAGAGGTTATAAAAAGAATAAAAAGATAAAACTAGAAGCTCTGTATTTGAATGCACGTTAGCATTCAAAATAAAACAGATGAACTGAGAGCGCACATAGAAATAAGTAATTACGATTTGATAGCCATTATGGAGACATGGCTGAAGGATGACATGGATTGGGACCTAAATAATGAAGGATACAGGATATTTAGGAAGGACAGGAAGTGAGGAAAAGGTGGAGGGGTGGCTTTGTTAGTTAATGATGGTATTAGCACAATAGAGAGGGATGACCTAAGTTCAGGAAACCAGGATGTGGAAACGACTTGGGTAGAGATGAGAAATGGTAAAGTTAAGAAGTCACTTGTGGGAGTTGTGTACAGGCCCCCTAACAGTAACCACATGGTAGGTTGGAGCATAAAGAAAGAAATAATTGAAGCTTGTCAGAAGGGCACGGCGATAATCATGGGAGATTTTAATTTACATACAGACTGGAGAAGTCAGATGGGCAAAGATAGCCTAAGTGAGAAGTACATTGAATATTTTTGGGATAGTTTCTTAGAACAGTATGTTTTGGAGCCAACCAGAGAGCAGGCTATACTAGACCTGGTATTGTGCAATGAGATGGGAGTAATTAATGATCTCATAGTGAAGGCGCCCCTAGGTAGCAGCGACCACAGTATGATTGTATTTTACATTCAGTTTGAGGGAGAGAGGAGTGGGTCAACAGGGTAATTATGAGGGAATGAAAGCAGAGCTGGCTAAAGTGAATTGGCAAATCAGGTTAAGGGATAGGTCCATAGAGATGCAGTAGCTAATATTTAAGGGGATATTTCAGAATGTACAGAATAGATGCATTCCAACAAGTAAGAAAAAGTCCAAGGGATGGACACACCATCCGTGGGTTAACTAGAAAGGTTAAAGATAGTGTCAAACTTAAAGAAAAGGCATATAATTATGCAAAGCTAGGTGGCAGGTCAGAAAATTGAACAGAATATAAGGAACAGCAAAGAATGACTAAAAGATTAATCAGGAGGGAAAAATTAGAGTTTAAGAGAAAGCTGCCCAGAAATATAAAAACATGGCGAGTTTTTATACATATTTTAAAAAGGAACGAGTTAACAAAGTGAGCGTTGGTCCTATAGAAAGTGAGTCTGGAGAATTGATAATGGAAAACAAGGAGATGGCAGATAAATTGAACAGGTATTTTGCGTCATTATTCACTATAGAGGATGCAAGTAACATCCCAGAAGAAACTAAAAACCAGGCAATAGAAGTGGGGGAGGAAGCCAGGAAAATTACAGTCACCAGAGAAGTGGTACTGAGTAAAGTGTTGGAGCTGCGGGCTGACAAGTGCCCAGGACCTGATAGACTCCATCCTAGGGTCTTAAAAGAAGTGCCTAATGAGATAGTTGATGTATTGGTTTTAATTTTCTAAAACTCCCTAGATTCAGGGAAGGTCCCATTAGATTGGAAGATAGCAAATGTACCTCCATTATTCAAAAAGGGAGGGAGACAGAAAGCAGGAAACTACAAGACAGTTAGCGTAACAGCTGTCATAGGGGAAATGCTCAAAGCTATTATTAAAGAAGTTATAGCAAGGCACTTGGATAAGCTCAAGGCCATCAGGCAGAGTCAACATGGTTTTGTGAAAGAGAAATCATGTTTAACCAACTTATTGAAGTTCTTTGAGGAAGTGACATGTGCTGTGGATAAAGGGGAACCGGTGGACGTACTGTACTTAGATTTCCAGAAGGCATTTGATAAAGTGCTACATCACAGACTATTGCAGAAAATAAAAGTTCATGGTATAGGGGGTAACATTTGGCATGGATAGAAGATTGGCTGGCTAACAGGAAGCAGAGAGTTGGCATAAATGGGTCTTTTTCAGGTTGGCTAGATGTAACAAATGGTGTGCCACAGGGATCAGTGCTGGGACCGCAACTGTTTACAATTTATATAAATGACTTGGATGAAGGGACGTATGGGATGGTTGCCAAATTTGCTGTTGACACAGATAGGTAGGAAAGAAAGCTGTGAAGTGGAAATTAGGAGACTACAAAAAGATATAGATAGGTTAAGTGAGTGGGAAAAGATCTGGCAAATGGAGTATAATGTGGGAAAATGTGAAATTGTCCATTTTGGCAGGAAGAATAAAAGAGAAGCATATTATCTAAATGGTGAGAGATTGCAGAGCTCTGAGGCACAGAGGGGTCTGGGTGTCCTGGTTCATGAATCATAAATGGCTAGTATGCAGATACAGCAAGTAATTAGGAAAGCTAATAGAATGTTATCATTTATTGTGAGGGGAATTGAATACAAAAGTAGGGAGGTTATGCTGTTTTTTATTTGTTCATGGGAGGTCGGTGTCACTGGCTAGGCCAACATTTATTGCCAATCCCTAATTACCCTTGTTCAGAGTGCATTCAAGAGTAAACCACATTGCTGTGGGCCTAGAGTCACACCTAGGCCGGACTAAGTAAGGACGGCAGATTTCCTCCCCTAACGGGACATAAGTGTCAATCGGCAATTATTTCAAGGTTATCATCAGACTTTTAATTCCAGATTGCCATGGTGGGATTTGAACTTGCGACCCCAGAGCATTACCCTGGGTCTCTGGAATACCAGCTAGAGACAATGCCATTGCCTCCCCAGTTGTACAGGGCACTAGTGAGACCACATTTGGAGTACTGTGTACAGTATTGGTCACCTTATTTGAGGAAGGATATACATGTGTTGGAAGTAGTTCAGAGAAGGTTTACCAAACTAATATCTGGAATGGGTGGGTTGTCTTATGAGGAAAGGTTGGACAGACTAGGCTTGTATCTGCTGGAGTTTAGAAGAGTAAGAGTATGATTGAAACATATAAGATCCTGAGGGGTCTTGACAGGGTGGATGTGGAGAGGACGTTTCGTCTTGTGAGAGAATATAGAACTCGAGGTCACTGTTTAAAAATAAGGGGTCGCCCATTTAAAACAGAGATGAGGTGAAATTGTTTCACTCAGAGGGTCATGAGTCTTTGGAACTTTCGTCCTGAAAAGGTGGTGGAAGCAGAGTCTTTGAATATTTTTAAGGCAGAGGTGGATAGATTCTTGGTAAGCAAGGGAGTGACAGGTTATCGGGGGTAGGTGGCATGCAGTTTTCAGGTTACGATCAGATCAGCCATGATCCTATTAAATGGTGGAGTAGGCTTGAGGGGCTGAATGGTCCACTCTTGCTCCTTGTTTGTATGTAATTAGGGTGGACAATAAATGCCGGCCTTGCTCGTGACAATCAAATCCCAGGAATGAATTTAAAAATATTTAGGAGGCCTCATTAGCTCACAATTTCAGAGACAACAAAGAGTCAATAAAATAGTTGATGTGTTGTACGAAAAGCTGACAGCAATTTCACAGAATGAGACGCAGTTCCTTTCCTGGTTCGCAGAGAGCCTACGCGGGGAAGAGTAATATGTAATTCATATTCTCAATTATATAATTCCCCAACTTTCTTTACTTAGTTGGCAGGGATCTTTTCATACTGGAGAAATTGAATTTGTTTGGTGCCAGACTATCTGTGACAGCTGCAAATTGGGGAAATATTTAAAAACTGAAGATTCAAGTGGTAATTTGACAAGATGGTGGCCCGCTGTTAAAACTACAACAAAAAAGCAACTGACTGACTATTATTGCTGTCATGCAGATTGTGTTACCCTGTTAGTACCAGCCTGTGGGCATAGTCGATGCATTAGAGTAGGTTTGCAACAAGCTATCACACATATAACATAAACTCACTGCTTTACTCCAGGATTTATCACTGGAACTTGGGTGAAAATTCCAAAATGTTGTGCAATTCTTTCCATCAAACAGCCTGTCAAGCTGGCAGGAAAGCTGTTGGAATTGATAAATCATTTTGGCCAAGTCTTCAGCTTCTGTAAAGCACGGTCATCTGTATACATTTGTGTTCTTTACCATCACTAATGTTGCGCTCACATGCTTAATCCCTGTTCATGGAGATAACCAATTTCAACGTTTCGAGCTAAAATCTGGTTGTTTATCAGACTTTGCAGAATTTCTGCCTGGTTCATAATTACATACTACATAACTGTCTAAATGGAATAGTTCCTTGCATTTCTTCACCGAGCTTGCTTTACTGACCCACATGATCAGGTTGATTAAGATTTCCTCTAGTTCTGGACTGTAATTGCTCTAGATAAGTTTCATTAACTTTTATTGCCTAAACATACCAAAGAAAGAAATGTAGAATATAAACAAAATTAAGCTAATTTTAATGCTTCACTCTCTTGGAAGAGATCCCATGATAACGCATTCTATTTAAATGTTAGAATATGCATGATATTTATGAAAAGGATTTTACAATATTTTTCAAGGGCAGTGAAGACTGCTGCTTAAAATGGAGCAAAAATGTTCATTGCAGATCATCCTGAGTTTGTAGTAACCTTGTCAGATCAGAAGTTCCCTTTTCCACAACATTGATATTTAATTAATGGAATGGTCACCATTAAGAATCATCCTCCACATTGATGAGTACTTAACATGAAATTTTCAAGATTTCTCTTTGGCTGCAATGGAAGTATTAACATTAATTTGACTGTTCTGTCATGTTACTGCTTTGTAAACATTGCATAAATGTAATTTGGTGAACTTCAGTGAAGAGAAATAATTTTAGTAATCCTTGAACTGCAATCTGACTTAATTAACTCTAATTCAGGCAGCTATTTTCAAGAGTTATTTGAGATCAACCATGATCTATTGACCCCAGTGAAGAGAATCTGTTAGAAAGAAACTTGGCTTAAAATCCTTGGGTTGCATTCTGTATCAAGGTCCTCCATTTCAAAATATATCCAATTTGTGGGCTTATTTCAAATAACTAGACTAGAAACCGATACTTATTTCAACTAGATCACATTTTGGAATCTCTGGCACCTGAAGTATTTGTGCCAGTTGATGTGCAAATTTTAATGCCTAAGTTTTTGGATTCATCCCAAATGTTTATTCTGCATTTGTTTGCATGGATAAGAAGCGGTGAGCTGTATCATCTTACCTCAATTAATTCAGCATAGAGACTCTTTAGGAAGAGTTTTCTCCTTGGTTTTCTGTGGCTGAAAGGGAGGTGAACAACCCTTTCCCAAGTTGTTGCCTAGGAACCAGAAACTGTCCACCACGGTGGGTGCAAAAACTGGCCAGAGGGTGACGCACGCTCTAATTGTTCCTTTCCCATAGTAAACAATGGAGTCTTACACTTGCCATCACAAAGCAACATCAAAACTAGTTTTGCAGTACAGCAAAGTCAGAAAAGGAAGCTTTCTTTGCCCTTTGTATTGAAATTTGCTAAACAAACTTATCACTGCTGTTAGCTGCCAAGAGCAAAACAATAAACTGAGAAATGCTGGGATTTTCTTGCAGAGATGCAACAGGAACAGAAAGAAGAAAGATGGAATGGTCACCCCAGATTAATAAACTGAGTGGACGGGGGGGTTGAAAATCTGAGGGATGAGTGCAGTGGGGGAAGGGAAAATTGAGTGGCGAGACACACTGAGGAGTAGAAAGAGAGGAAAAGAAAAGCATTGCTAATAGATGAAAGCTTGAAAAAGCCAAATGGTTTATTGGCTCAGAACTAAAAGAAAGACATTTGTTGTTTGGTTCATGTTGGACATGCATAATTTACTAGCTATTACGTAACTCTGACTCAACTGTTGCTAACTTACAATTTTAAATACGCTTTAGAGCATCAGTCCAATTCCAGATGTCAAACTTGGGATGAAAAGAAAATGAATTATATCCAAACAATCTCCGAAAGGATTATCAGTGGGGGTAAAAAAAACACCCTGAATTAGAGACTGTAGAATCATAGGCTGGAATCTTCAGTTCTGGAGTCTACGTTCGGTAGTGGGCGTTGAAGTGGGAGTGATTTATTCTGTTTTTATTCTCTCCCACTTTTCACACCACCCAGTTTATTACCACAATTCTATGCATTGATTGCATCTGCCCACTCTGCTAGCCTGCCTGTCCTGCATTCATTGACAGGTTATGTTCCTATTTTTTTTTTAAATTTCATTCTCGTATGCTATTTAATGTAGCAGGATTTGAGTACATAATCAAAGTTTACACCTTGGTCCAATCCTGAAGAAATGTTCTGCGGTTGGAGATGTTGATTCCATTGAGACATTCAACGATGACTCCATCTGACCTGTTTAGGTGGATGTAAAAGACCCTATGGCAATATTTAAGGTAAAACAATGGAATTTCCCTGGCTACCATTTTTTATTCCTCACCAAAATAGTAACTTATCACCATTGCTATTTGAGACCTCGGCTTGTAAATGGTTTGCTGTTGGTCTGCATGATATGACTGCATTTCAAAATTAACATTGACTGTGACTGTGAAGAACGTCACTGCAGGTGTTCCTCAGGGTAGTGCCCTAGGCCCCAACCATCTTCAGCTGCTTCATCAATGATCTTCCTTCCATCATAAGGTCAGAAGTGGGGATGTTCAGTGATGATTGCACAGTGTTCAGCACCATTCACGACTCCTCAGATACTGAAGCAGTCCAAGTGCAACAAGACCTGGACAATATCCAGACTTGGGCTAACAAGTGGCAAGTAACATTCATGCCACACAAGTGCCAGGCAATAACTTATCTCCAACAAGAGAGAATTTAACCTTCGCCACTTGACATTCAGTGGCATTACTATCGCTGAATCCCCCACCATCAACACCCTAGGGGTTACAATTGACCAGAAACTGAACTGGACGAGCCATATAAATACTGTGGCTACAAGAGCAGGTCAGAGCTAGGAACCCTGCGCCGAGTAGCTCACCTCCTGACTCCCCAAAGCCTGACCACCATCTACAATGCACAAGTCAGGAGTGTGATGGAATGCTCCCCACTTGCCTGGATGAGTGCAGCTCCCACAACACTCAAGAAGCTTGACACCATCCATGACAAATTAGCCTGCTTGATTGGCACCCCATCCACAAACATTCACTCCATCCACCACGGCGCACAGTGACAGCAGTTTGTACCATCTACAAGATACACTGCAGAAACTCACCAAGCCTCCTTCAACAGCACCTTCCAAAACCATGACCACTACCAGCTAGAAGAACAAGGGCAGCAGACACATGGGAACACCATTACTTCCCAAGCCACTCGCCATCCTGACTTGGAAATATATCGCCATTCCTTCACGGTTGCCGGGTCAAAATCCTGAAACTCCCTCCCTTCCACCACTGTGGGTGTACTTACACCACATGGACTGCAGCGGTTCAAGAAGGCAGCTCATCACCACCTTCTCAAGGGCAATTAGGGAAGGGCAATAAATGCTGGCCTAGCCCGCGACGCCCACATCCCATGAATACATTTTTAAAAAGCTTGACAAGCTTTGTGTAAATTTCACCATATTGACAATATTCAGAAGTAAAAGACTGTTTCATCTAGTGATTGGAAATAGGGGAAAAAGCAGACAACAAACCTGAGTAAAGCAAGTTATCGATATATGCCGCTTTTAAAGGAAAACTAGCATTTTCTTGACATTTGTGCTGCTCAGAGGACCGACACGTGAGGCACTTATTGCCATAAATAAGGTGTAATTTGTACTGCTTCTATGAAACATTGAAACTATGAAGCTTATTTGTTTCTTGTATATCACTAGTCACTATGGCAGTGGAATTTGGAAGTCTGCTTTCAAATAACCAAGAATAAACACAGATAAAAAATGTTACCTTTTCATGTAGAAGAGCTGCATTATCCACTTAGACTAAACTACTCTATGCCCAATTCTGCGTCCTTCACTGGATATTTAATTTTCCAAACATTTATAACATAAAGCATTAGAATTTTGTTTAAATGGCCAAACCTGGAAGAGACTTTTGTTAAATTGCTTTCCACTGTATAAAATTATGAGGGGCATAGACAGGAAGGAACTATTCCCCTTGGCGGAGGGATTAATAGCCAGGGGGCATGGATTTAAAATAAGGGGCAAGAAGTTTAGAGGAAAGTGAGGAAGAATTTTTTCACCCAGAGGGTGGTGGGAACCTGGAGCTCACAGCCTGAAAGGATGGTAGAGGCAGAAACCCTTATAACATTTAAGAAGTATTTGGATGTGCGCTTGCGATGCCATGGCATACAAG
The DNA here is from genome assembly GCF_964194155.1 of Cetorhinus maximus. NCBI lineage: Eukaryota > Metazoa > Chordata > Chondrichthyes > Lamniformes > Cetorhinidae > Cetorhinus > Cetorhinus maximus. The sequence goes on from NC_135880.1 coordinate 201,679,188, forward strand.
GCTATGGGCCTAGTGCTGGAAAATGGGTTAGGTACTTGTTTGACCAGCGCAGACTCGATGGGCCGAAGGGCCTTTTTCTGTGCTGTAGACCTCTGACTCTCATTTTGATGTGTCATGAGTATAAATGCAAGTTCACATACTCTCAACATGATAATAGATTTATTCTTTTCACAAGTCAGCCCAAGTGGAGGCTGAGTTTTTTTTAAAATTTCTGTTCAATGGCTGTAATTGTCTTAATTTAGTTTAATTTAAAAGAGAAACCCCATCCATCCTCCCTTTTTGCTCCCTTCTCTTCTTGAAAGTATTTACAGCAGAGAAACAAGGCCATTCTCAGTTCTGGCCTGACTGAAGCTGAGTTTCAGTTATGTAGCATTGTGTGTCTCCATTTGAATTAATGTTGCCACTTCCCTGGCGCTAATGCTTTGTTCATTGCATTAGAATGTAACTTTAAAAAAAAAACACGGCTGAAATCTCTGGTCGGCAGGCAGAGCCTGCTTGCCGACACGTAAAATGACGCGCGGTGATGTCGGGTGGGTGTCCCGATGTCACTGCGCATCATTTAGATTTTCAGTTTGGCGGGCACGCAGCTAACTCAGCTGTACGCCCGCCAAACTGTCAAAGGCCTATTAAGGCCTGTTTAACAACTAATCTAAACAATTAAATGAGCTGCCTGTCCAACCTTAAGGTTGACGGGCAGGCGAAGAGCCCAGGCGGCCTTCGCATTTTTCATGGAACCTCATCCATGGGCGGGATGAGGTTTCATGAAGTGTTTAAAAATTCAATAAAATTTTTTAAAAAAATCTTTGATATATCCCAGTTCATGTGAAGTTTTATAATACTTTATTTAGAAATGTTAAACTTAAACAAATCTCTGAGGCACGGAAGCACTCCCGACTCAGGGAATCTCTTCCCTCCCCCCAGCCCGCACAGGGAGCGCTTCCAGGCGAGGGTCACGCTGGGCAAGCCTTAATTGTTCTGCCCACATAAAATGGTGGTGCGCACCCAATCGGGGGGTGCCGATCGGGTTCGCACTCACTCCCACCTGCCCCCGCACAACCTTTTGAAAGCCATGATTGAATCTCCCTCCACCACACTCTCAGGCAATGCATTCTTGACCGTAACCTTTTGCTGTATTAAAGAAAAGGGTTCTTCATGTCGCCCTTGATTCTTTTGCCCATTTTTCCCTGGTTCTCAACCCTTTTGCCAATGGAAATAGTTTCTTTGTCTAGACCCCTCATGATTTTGAACACCTTTTTCTAAGGAGAGGAGGAAGCAGCTGGCATGCATAGAAACTTTCAATAGCCTACTTGATCTTAGACCCTGCTTTGTTCACTACCCAAACAGGTGGCATTTATACATTGCTCACCCTACAACTGCCTCCATGTTACTGTGAGCAACACAATGGAAGTTCAACTAATTCCCTACAGGTTTTATGTCAGCTAGGTTAGAGTTGACTAGAAAAAAAAAGACTTGCATTTATGTGGGGCCTTTCATGACCACTGGGCATCTCAAGTGGTTTACAGCCAATGAAGTACGTTTAAGTGTAGTCACTGTCGCAATGTAGGAAATGCAGCAGCCAATCTATGTCCAGCAAGCTCCAGCAACAGTAATGTGATAATGACCAAATCGTTTGTTTTTTCTGTGACATTGATTGAGGGATAATTATTAGCGAGACCATCAGGGATGACTTCTCTGCTCTTCTTCAAAATCATATCATGGGCCCTTCTGCACCACCTGAGATGGAAGATGAGGTCTCAGTCTAACGTCTCATTCAAAGGACAGCAACTCTGACAGCATAGATTGTTGTACCCAGAAACTTCTGACTCAAAAAGGTGAGAGTGTTACCATTGAGCCATGGCTGACACATACTAACCATCAAAATCAATACAAATATTTAATTGCTGAAAAAAAAGATAAATTTTTTTGGTCAGTTGCCAACAGTTTGTCAACTTTGTGAGATTAATCTGCTTCAGAATAAGATCTGAAAATAGAACCCACGTTTTATTTGTGTCATATCTTCGGTAGCCATCTGTGACTAGGGCCTGCTTCAGTGAACAGGAAAATAATAATACACAGGAAGGTTTTTCACATTCTTTAGATGCATCTGGTCTTTCTATTGAGATCGCCAGCCTCAGGGTCTATCCTCTGCTTCCAAAGCAACTTTCAGGAGAGGTTTTGATTGATAACGGAAGTTGAATTTCACAACCTACCTTGCGAGTCATGTGTGTTCTTCACTCACTCAATCTTGGAGAGAGTAAAGAATGGCCCTTCAGTTAATTAACTCACTTGTTCTCTTTTGAAGCTGCACCTCTGCTTCCATAAGAAAGTGCCTCAGGTATACCCCTATTCCTCTGTGGTCTGTTCAGGGTGAAGTGGGAATTGTTCCTTCACTTGAGAAATCAGAACATGTACTTCTTCTATGGAAATTGTGTCCAATGTTAGGTTGGCTCTCCTAGAGGATCTTATTATGCGCACAAACTTTTTGTATGCTGACTTCTATATGCCTCTTTCCTCAAGGTACAGAACACTTTTGAAGTTCATCAACTTTACAAGTGCATTTTGCAGCTGTCCAGAATTTACAAGTATTAAACAAATTGCTTTGTATTAATGGAAAAAGAATTTGGAGTAAGGAAAGGACTAGTGACCACAAATTCCTTTTCTACCCACCCATCACAAACATTTGCAAACATAGTTTCTCAGCTCCTCTGCGTCTAACACCAACATGTGCTATTGAACTCTCTTGTGACCTTTCTAACAGCTTTCCAATAAGCACATGGTATTTGGGTCAAAGCCTATTAACCTGTTACAGAAGGAATTGAATGACACTGTCACCTGTTACAGAGTAGGGTGTCTTCTGAACCTTTACTTTCTTGAAATGTTATTGTCAGGCGGGGTGGGGGGTGGTGTGGGAATTCAGCTTTGCGGCTGTTTCACACATTCCTTGATCTGAAATCGGTAAGTATCATTATCAAACAGACAATATTATTATTGCTTCCCAGCCAATTAACTTTATCCTAATGAACGTCCAATAAAAACCAGCTGTACCAACACAATCCATTTTCAGTATAAGAATTCCTGACTGTTCATTCTTGAGATGAAACAAATTTACATGCCGGAAAAACAAACCATATTATGGTTTCTACAGCAATTAAAATCACAATGTTGGGACTTATCAAAAGCTTGAATTGATCATCTTGAAGTTCAGAGCTGACAGTTTTATCTTTCTCCACCATATGAAGTGAAAAATACCTATTTTGTGATGAGGAATGGTGACATTTAACTTCGTAGCAACCTTGGCAAATCTAGGTATAGAGAAAGGCTTAGAGCCTGGCAGAAATCTGTTTACAGCCATGTCCCTTCAGCAGTGGCAGGATTTGCAGACACCTGATCACAGCTGATAGAGCACACGAAGGCTGCAGCCCCCCCCCACAAACCCTCCTGAGTCCTCCAGCTTCTTTGCATTGGAAATGTTTTGCTTTAATTATGTTCAGTACCACTTTGGGACTGACTCAAGATAATAAGAGGAACAAGAACAAAATAATATTATTATCCCTGCTGCTGGCACATAGCGATGTTGAGATTTAGATGAAATGTTTTGTGGATGGAGATAACTATTTGAATTGGAACAGCATCGACTGAATTAATAAGAATGTGGAGCAAAATTGAAAACTGCAGTTGAAGTAGATTCAGAATTCTGCAGTAGTCTTCCAAGCATCATCTTTACATCTTCCAAGGAAGCTTGTTTGATCATCGTAACGCCCTGGCAAAAATTCTGTTGCTTAAACTGTCTGATCCTGAACTGAAGATTGAATGTTACCTTGAGGCTTTCAGCATGTAACATAATGTGCCCCAATCATGGTTTTCCTTGGATTAGGGTGTTACTCTCAATTTGAATAGTCCGAATCTCACTATTAAAGAGATGCCCATTGAGAAGAAACTTTGTTAAAAGTATTATTTGCCTACATATTCATTCATGATTGCTTCAGCTATGACTTTGTAACTTCCTGGGAAAAATATGAGAGATTTTATCTCACATTGTGCACAAGCCTGACAAATCTACTTTGTGATCAGCACATAGTTTTGTCACTCTCCAGCCTGAGACTTGTATACTTGCCTCATATTCGTGGACCATTAAACTTCTTTGTTATTTCCATTTAAAAAAAAATGATTATTTGGTTTCTTACATGTTGCAGGTGTAGTGCCAAAAAAGCACTAGATAATCGGAAGGGGGAAAAGGAGAATTGCAGCATGAAAATCAAAGTAAATTGAGAGAAAATTACTAAAAAATTACTAGTTTTTCAAACAAATAAGCTAACTGGGAAGAAATGTAATTTTAATTATTCTGCATGTTTAATTCTGTCAAGTATTGAGATTATGAATTGTTTGGGGTGAAAAAGAATAAACCCTGTCATGATAGTGAGGTTGTGCAGGATGCAGCACAGCATGATGAATTGTGACGAAACAAAAACAGAATTACCTGGAAAAACTCAGCAGGTCTGGCAGCATCGGTGGAGAAGAACAAAGTTGACGTTTCGAGTCCTCATGACCCTTCAACAGGTCATGAGGACTCGAAACATCAACTTTGTTCTTCTCCGCCGATGCTGCCAGACCTGCTGAGTTTTTCCAGGTAGTTTTGTTTCTGTTTTGGATTTCCAGCATCCGCAGTTCTTTGTTTTTATCTCTGTGATGAATTGTGACATTTGGTTTGGAGAATATTGCAGGGTTCTTCCAGAGCAGACCAGGCAGCAGAAGCATTGCTTGAGCACCCCAGTGGTTTGCTTGATGGTAAAATGGTTCTCATTTTATTCAGTTGCCCATATGTGTGGGTTGCGCACCAGAGATTTGGGCCAGGTGGTCAGCAGACAGCCGTGTGTCCAGTAATCACCTGGTCTCTTGTGGTGGCTTAAATGTTGATAGTACAGAAGACTGGCACAGAATAAAGGCATTATGACTGCTGTCAGGATAGCAGGCATTGGCCTAAATGATATGTTGGGTATGATCACAAACCAGCTGCACTCTTTGCAGTTGCAGTACATCTCTTAATTTTGATACAGCGCCTCACCTTTAAAGGAACGTGTGCAGCCAGTAGCATCCCATGCCAAAGCCAAGTGCATGTTACAGCTGCTTCAATCTGCAAAGAGAGAAGGCACTGTTTTCCCCTCTCTTTGCACACAGTGGGTCAGTCACCTCCCTACACAGCAGTGGACAGCAGACTGCAAGCTGCTAGAGATGTCCCCTGCTCCAGTCTGGAAGGAGTGGAAAGTGAAGAAGTCTATGACTACTGACAATGCTGTCCTTGTTAAGTTCCAGAAAGCCAATTAGTGAAGGATAGAACTGGAGCCAATCTTTGCATGTTTCATTTATACTGAGTTACAAATTACAAGCATACACCTTCTAACCTAACATCCACTGTTTCAGTCTGTATCTATTTATAGAGGCACATGTGAATCCACAGTTAATGCCCATCACCTCCCTACAATTAAACATAATTAGTTTTTTAAAAATTCATTCATGGGATGTGGGCTTCGCTGGCTGGGCCAGCATTTATTGCCCATCCCTAGTTGCCCTTGAGAAGGTGATGGTGAGCTGCCTTCTTGAACCGCTGCAGTCCATGTGGTGTAGGTACACACACAGTGCTGTTAGGAAGGGAGCTACAGGATTTTGACCCAGCGATAGTGAAGGAATGGTGATATATTCCCAAGTCAGGATAGCAAGTGACTTGGTGGGGAACTTCCAGGTGGCGGTGTTCCCATATACCTGCAACCCTTGTCCTTCTAGGTGGTATTGGTTGTGGGTTTGGAAGGTGCTGTCTAAGGAGCCTTGGTGAATTCTCACAGTGCATCCTGTCAATGGTACACACTGCTACTACTGTACGTCAGTGGTGGAGGGATTGAATGTTTGTGGATGTGGTGCCAATCAAGCAGGCTGCTTTGTCCTGGATGGTGTCGAGCTTCTTGAGTGTTGTGGGAGCTGCACTCATCCAGGCAGGTGGGGATTATTCCGTCACACTCTTGACATGTGCCTTGTAGATGGTGGACAGGCTTTGGGGAGTCAGAGGTTAGCTACTCACCGTAGGATTCCTAGCCTCTGACCTGTTGTTGTAGCCACAGTATTTATATGATCTAGTCTAGTTCAGTTTCTGGTCAATTAGTATTCAATTAACAGTCCTTGCCCATCGGGACTGAGTCACCCAGCCTGCCTGCAGTTGGTTGCAAATTTTAGTGAGCATGTCCTTAGTGAAACAGAGCCGTGGTTCAAGTAGAACATTGCTCCCTCTAGACTCTGGGTGGACATAGCATCCTGCACCCATAACTGGGAGCCAGTAGGCTGAGCAGAACCATTGAAGTCGGAACCAAGACCTTCACCACATGACAGAGCACTCCCTCTGGGCTTCTCCGGATATAAATAGCAGTCCAAACAACTAAACACTTCTACTGATGCGGCAGTAGCAGGTAGCAATCAATCAGCAATGAACCTGATAGTGGCCGATGATTCATTTAGCACTGCAGGGGTGGGGATCATTCCTGACACTGAATGCATGTTTGTGTTCAACTGTGAGAGTTTCAGAGAAGGTAACAGCTGGAGTATTGAGGTCGAAAGTGGCTCCGCTAGAGTCAAATCAACATTACACATTGACTGATGTCACGATCTGTCTATCTTGCATACATCCGCCGCACACTCCTAGCACTGGCACTACTGATGTACCCAAAGCAGCTCTTGGCATAGTCCGCACCAAAAGTGTGTGTGCGGAATGGAAGGAATTTTGGATGTGAACTGGCACCTGCAGCGCCAAAATACGGGCGCTATGGAGTTGAATTTTGCAGCCTACGTTTCTCAGTAAGGATTCTTCAACACAGGTCCAAGATCCCCTAATTGCCACAAGTTGCATTGCAAGTGTAAGTACAGTGAACAACGAGTACTGTCTGTTTGCTACTCTACTGTTTGCAAAACCTTCAGCCATTTCTTTTTCCCAAGTTCATGCCTATAGCTAAGGCTCATCGACAAGCTTCCATACATATACTCCAAATTGGACACATTTATCGAACTCTCTAATGCACCCGGTCTTTTCTGTAATAAACTATGCGAATACATAAGGGAAAGCAAAGATTAAAGAAGAAGCTGAGTTAAGCTAAGTTAAGTTTAGCTGCATTCATTCACTAACTAGTCCCTCGACAACACTTCACAATGTCTTGCTGCCTTCAATCCATAATTTCAAAATTCGTAGAAAACTAAAGATTTCCTTACCTGAGTATCACTGCAAATTTTGAAAAGAGGTCTCTTAACATTGCTAACTGGTATGCTTTATGCCCATTTTTTTGCCCTAAAAACAGGTGCAACATTCATCAATTTCTACCTCTCAAATTTCTGGAGAGTGCCTTCTCGCTATTCTCGCAGTAACATTTTTAAAACTTTTAAGTGTCACATATTTTGCTGGTTGTGATCATGTCATGGACAAAAATAAAGTCTGCTTCCCACTTAACAACAGAATAATCCTGAATCTCACTCATCACTACATCCTGAATATTTGTATTTCAATTCAGATTTTAAGATTGATCCTGGCTTTAATTAGCCTGAGAATAATCAACAACCAACCATCTGGTAATTGTTATTATAGTGTATTAATGCTGAATTTGTTTTTTTGATTTTTATTTCAATTCAATTTCAGGAAGCCCGACATCTGTGACCAGCTGTTAAATCTGCCTTTTCTAGCCATACAGCAATGATTGCATCTTTGAGTTGCTTTTGGCAATGGAAACCAGATTGAACAGTCAGGTCCTAGATACTGAAGCTGAACATGAATGTAGCTTGTGGAATGAGGCTGGTACTGTCAACCATGTGCATGTGACAAAGGGCAGAAAATAAAATGTTGCACCTTTATAATTTGTTTTGGCTTTGAGGGAGACCATTAACTTTTTTAAAAAAAAATCAAACTCTCAGCTATTACCTGAAAGAATTATGCCACAAGATTTTGTTTTCAACAAAACATTTACTATACAAGAACTAAACAAACAAGTACTACAAATTCATAAACATTTAGATTTTAAACCCAAAAATCTCAACAACAGACTGCTTCCTCTTCTGTTTTAAATACCATCCAAGAGTTCCTCTCTATGTTACCATATTGAGACCAAACCAAGATGTGCCACGGCTCTTAGGAACTCACTTTGATTCTCCTCAGTGTTCCTGCTATTCCCCAAGGTATGAGATTCCTTGGGGTCCTTCCACTAGCATTTGGCCAGGCGCACCTCCAATTCTGTTTAAGAACCTCACGATTGCGGACATCCCAACTCAAACATGGGCTTCACTGCATTCTTGCTCAACGACTCCAGAATCCAAAAACACCCTCGTTTATGATAGCCCTTTGCTATGGATCTTGGCTACTTCCAAGCAGCCACTGCTGGCAGATTTCTCTCTCTCTCTGTCTGAGTCTGTGAGAAAACACACAGATAAACCTAAACAGAGCACTGCCTCCCTGAAATCTATCCCCAAAGCAACATGAATATACCTGGGATGTGCTGGGTAGATATTTAAACTAATTAACTTTACTTTCCAAAATGTCTCTTTGATCTGAAAAGTATATGAGTATTTTAAGACCTCCTCCTGTTTGCTAGTTGCTTTTCAACCTTTCAACTCTTTAGCTCTGAAAGCTACAGACTGAAAGCTTTAACTCTGCTTCTCTCTCCACAGATGCTGCCAAACCTGCTGCGTGTTACCAGCATTTTCTGTTTTTATTTTGTTTTTTAACCTTTCTTGGATCTAAGAAATTGCATGAATAAATCAAGTCGATAACAAAGACAAGGCAATTCTCCTCAGACATACTGTCTTCAGTTCCCCAGCCAAACAAGCCCACCTGCCATTTTATGGCCCTCACCAATCTAACTCTAACCTTGTAAGTACAAATGGAAGGACCCTTAATGTGTCAATACTAATTTAATTTCCACAAAACTATAGGTTATATTCCTGCACAAATTCATCATGAAATTAAACATTTTCATACTTGCCTCCTTGGGGCAATGGAAGTTGAGGAGAGCTTTGATAGTTGTGTACGATCTTGTGACAGGTTTAGACAAAGGAGAGAAAAAAATCTGTTTCCATGAGCTGATGGTATAAGAACTCGGGGACACAGGTTTAAGGTTTTGTGCAAGCGATGCAGGAGAGAATGTGAAGCAGAACTTTCTTGCACAGCAAGTAATAAGGACCTGGGATTTCACGGATATTGTAAGTGGAGGCAATCAAAATTTCAAAAGGAAATTAGATGGGCATTTGGATGAAATAAACTTGCAGGTCGATGGGTGTAGAGTGGGGGAATGGGTCTGACTGGATTGCTCTGCAAACAGCTGGTATGGACTGATAGGCTGAATGGCCTCTTTCTGTGCCAGGATGTTTAACCCCCACTGGAGGTGAGCACAGAGGCATGGCCAGTGTGTGGTTTACTGGCACCATCCTGCCATCGGGCAATGTCAGTTAAAGGCTATTCAAGACCTATTGTCAGAACCCAAATGCACAGAGATGCTAGGGTTAGGTCAGCTGCCTGGAGAAGAGGGCTGGGATGGAGGAGGGGCCGGGGGGTGCAGGATGTTGGCAGCACTCCAGACAGGCATCCAAGCCCTCCCCACCTGGCCATGGTTACTGTGATGAAAGATGTATTTTTAAAATATTTTTGTGATTATGTTTTCGGTTAGTTAAATAGGGAAAGGTCCAAGAGACAGGTTGTCTGTGAGGTCTTGAAGACGAAAGGTTAAAGTGGTTGGGCTTGTCATTTGGAATGCGCGGTTCGAGTGGGTTTGAGTTACAAGTAAATAGGTTGGATCTGAAATTTGTGTTTTGAGATAAGTTGGGAAACTGGTTTTCAGCTGTTGAGTTTCAGAAGGGAGTTCAGAGGTGACGGGGAACATTTGCATCTTACTGGGTTCCACGAGTAAACAGGAGAAGGTATATTAAATTTTATGACCCAATAGAGGTAAAATAGAAAACATGAAAGATTTTTATATTTGGAGGAGTTGCGTTTCTAAGAGGTGGCTGAGGACAATGGAAGCTGAGATGAAAGGGGAGAAAGATATTTAAGGAAAGGGTTGTTTAACTGTCCAGAGTTGCTGTGAAGGGATGTCCACTGAAGACAGCTTCTGTGTGTTGGAGCTGAAAAGCTGTGAAAGATTTAAATCGAAGAAAGCAACTCAGCGCTAAGCCAGGGAAGTCTTTGTTTTAGAAAACAGTTGTTTCTGAACCTCCTTGTGGAGTTCCACATCAGAGTAGAAGTGTTTGAGAAGTCGTGGGGTGTACCTTTATTAAAGTGACAACAATTCCTTGACTCGGGTGATATTCACTGGATTTTTATGGTTAAAAAAAATCTATAAAGTGTTGTTGCCAGACAGGTGCACTTTTGGCCAAGCATGTTTGCTGGGGATTGTTCTGGAAGACTATTTTAACTGTGTAACTTTTATCTTGTGTGCTTGTTTTTTTTTTCCTTTTTAATAAATCTTATAAATTTTAGAATCCTAAACGTGTATACTGGAGTTCTATTCTTTAGAGGTCAGTAGCTCTTCCTCCCCGTTTTCATAATTTAAAAAAAACGTTTATGATCAGTGAGACAGACTTTACTCTGTGGTCTGGCTTGCTCAGCAATAACATCAGCTGTGGTCGTAACACTACAGCCACAGGCACCCTCTCTCACTCCATCTTACTTGAAAAGGCAGCCTGCTGCTGCTTCTCTGCTGGAAGGTGTCCCATTGGCTCTCCAGCTTCCTGAGCCGGCCCGCCAATCTTAATTGGACAGTGAGCTTGCTTTCTTCTTGCTAATTGGCCAGTTCGGGGAAAATAACTGCAGCAAAGCTCAAATGCAACTGAACAAGTTTGCAAAGCTGGCGTTTCGATAATGCAGGTGTTTTGGATAACAATCCACTGGCTACTCTTTCTGTTTTCTTGAGTATTGCCTTCCATCTATCACTGTTCTTGTTGCATTAACTGTCCAGCAGCGATTTCCACCAACTGTTGTAAATCCTGTAGCAACTTCCAGCATCTGCTTGCAAAGCAGTAATTTCTGCCAGTGTTGAAACCAAACTACAGGCAGCCAACTCAGCTTATTCTTGTATAAACGTGCCAGTTCAGTCCCTGGTGGGGATTGTAGATGTAAGTGAATGATTATATTATTTCACATGAGTGAATAAATGACTACAAGTCACAGCCAGAGGTGCGATGCTCTCTTAATTGTTTTCTAATAGAACCTTGGGTGGAATCAACTTCCCTCAAACATAATTTATATTATGACACTTGCATCCCTTATAAAAAAGAGTTGAATAGCTATCCGATTCTGGCTGGGATTTGACGATTGAAGGGGGTGAGCATAGTCAGAAATGATCCCACTTCATCAACACTGTTGCTGCAAACCCATAGGGATTTAGAGAGTGTCAACCAGTCAGGACTGATTAATGTATATTGTAAGGTTTGATATCCTAGAGTTTTTGCCTGGTTGCTTTTACAAACCAAGGAGAGATTATGCTTTTTGTCTGCTCTTTGAGGATCTTCGTGTATATCTTGTGCCCTCTCAGCACATGAAGGAAGGCGAGGAGAGTCCTTGATAGTTTTTATCAAATTGTGACCATCCAAAAAAGTAACCTGGGTTTGTCAAGAGTGCAATTTTTTTTTTAGTTTTGTTCTCTTATATTCTTTTGAAATGAATTGAGGAATTTTGCTTGCACATATTGCATGGATTGGAATTGTCATGCTTAATATTCATGTACGTGAACCAAAATGGCAATGAGACTAGCAATTATAATTGTTGTTCGGCAATAGGTCTTCAATATTCATTTCCCCCATTCCATCCCCCACCCCTCTGCTAAGGCCTTGAGTAGTCCAGTGAGAGGTGCCTATTTTCTAAAACCATATTTGCTGAGTTTTGTGTTTAATTTGTCATCGATACCAAGGCAACTGTAGGATCAATCCCAGAAGAGATTTATTGCATGAAAGGGTAGCTCAGCATTGAACCCCAGTCTCTCACCTGCTTCTTGACAGGACAATGAGGATCAGTAAAGACTTAGGAATATAGCATGGAAAATAAGGGGAAAAAATTTTGTGGGTCAGAAAACGAGAAGATTCGCAAGTAGCAGAATATGTGTCCACTTTATCTAACTGTACTAAATTTAGTTATATACGCAAGTTAGTCATGAAGTTAGTTATATATTTGTGTCAGCTGTGGCTCAGTTGGTAGCACTCTTGACTGAGTCAAAAGGTTGTGGGTTCGAGTCCCACTCTAAGACTTGAGTACAAAAATCAAGGCTCACAATCCTCTGCAGTACTGAGGCAGTGTTGCAGTGTCAAACGTGTCGTCTTTTGGATGACTGAGGCTCTTTCAGATGGACATAAAATATCCCATGTCATTATTTTGCAGAAAACCGGTGGGATTGGGGATGGGGTTAGAGTGTTAAGCTTTGTGATCTGGCCGATATTTATACCTCAAACAGATACCATTATTCTGTTTGTTGTGTATGAATTAACTGCCACGTTTCCTACTTCACAACAATGACTGCACTTCAAAAGTACTTCACTGGCTGTAAAGTCCTTTGGGATGTCTAGTTATACAAGGTGCTATATAAATGCAAGTCCTTCTTGTTTAATACTACCTGTAAACAGGGCTTGTAGTCCTTGATAATTATGAAGCCATGTAGAAATGAGGTTGGCTTGAATAAGCAGTGGCCATCAGCTTTTGAATTTTAAATGGTTACCACATATTCTAAGAGGTGGTCAGCCATTGAGTTAATCTCTGCCCAAAGTCGATCCGAGTTTCTTCAGGTTTTCTTTTGATTTTCAGAAACCTGGGGAAATACCAAATGATAAATGGATCCCAAGCCAGATGGTGAAATGTGAAACTAGATGCAAATAATTTTCTTAATAGTTTATTAATTTACAGAATGCAGCATTGTATATGTCTGCCCCCTACCTACTCACCCAGTATCCCAGCCATCCCTCTTTATACTCTCTCAAATAAACCAAAAAAAACTAATTAACAAATTAACTAATAAACTAGTTAACAGCCCCTTAAAGGGCACTGTAACCAAAATACAAAAATTTATTTTAATTTAATTTGCTAAGTTTCCTTTAATGTTCCCAGAGATGATGCACTGCAGCCCCTATGGTGTCCACTGGTCGCAGGAGGACTTAAGCATACTGCGGACACCGCGTGCCCTTTCTCCAGGTACACCCGGGCATGAATGTAGCTGCGGTCAAGGGGTAGACAGTTAGGCCAAACAAATACCCGCTATCTGGACGTGCTAACAGCCACCTTAGTAGGCCCAACAGCAGGCCAACAAATGGTCCCCCATCCTGCCCGCCTCACTCTGCACTGGGTGGCCAAAGATCAGGAGCATGGTGCTGACGTGCAACCATAGCCCGAGGAGCAGTCAACCCCCTCCCCACCGCCCAAATAATCAAAAAGGGGCCACAACCTCGGTAACCTTTATATATGTGGAACACAGACTCCTCAAGGCCACAGAAAAGGCAGCCGTCCCTCTTTACACTCTTTTGGTACAACAATAAAAAATCGGCAAATTAACAAATTAAAGTAATAGCCCCTTTAAAGGGGCACTGTCCTTCTTTATATTCTCTTTTAAATAAAACAAATGATCAATAAAATAAAACAAACGATCGATCTAATAAACTAATGAGATGGGGTGACAGCTCCTGGTGGGGAAATGCTAGGGATTTGAACTGGCTTCGTCAGATCATTTGTCCAGGCCTCAGAATTATGAGTCCAGTACCGGAACTAGAATGTTTCCGTGCAGCTCCGTCCCTCTTTATATCTGCTCAGGAAACTTTAATCAATCAATATCCAGCACCTAATTATTCTTAACCGTAGCAATGCAATTAATATAACATTAACATCTAAACCTATTGTGCAGGCCTTCACCAGGAATCATAAAGGGTAGGTAGGATTAGCCGGGATTGCCACTGTGCTCATAAATTTTCCCGACTCGATGTTTCTGCGCATTTCTTTTGGGATCTTCCGATCCCAGCTTTCAGAGAAGTTGACAGCACAGCATCCCTTGGGGGACTCCGTTACAGCGGAGTGGCGTTGTGGGAAGACAGGACACACCGCTTTTTACAGCGCTATCTACCATAAGGTAAGTTTAAAGGTCCAGCCTATGGGTGAGTGGATGAATGGGTGAGTGCGTGTGCAGGTGGGTGAGGTAGCTAAGTGGATGGGGGTGTAGTTGGGTGGGTAGGTAGTCAGTCTAGGGGTAGTTGGGGGAGCGTCAGACTGGGCTGGAAGGGTGGTTGAGTGTTTGGGAGCGGCAGTCAGGACAGGGGTGAATTGGGTTAGGTTGGGAGGGTACTTGGTGGGGTGGGAGATAGTCAGGTGGTTGGGGGCTGGTCAGGTCGGGGTGGTAGTTGGATCAGGTTTTGGGGGTTGGTCGGGTCAGGCGGGGTAGGTAGTTGGGTCAGGTCACGGGGTGTAGTTAGGCTAGGGGATAGTCGAGGATCTGGGGTGGTGATTAGGGGTGTCAGCTGTGTAGTTATCCAGCAGATATACTAGGCTTTAATCTATTTAACATTTTCTAGGTAAATACTACAGACTGCCCAAAGTCTTAGACTCTAACTCAAAGTGGGAAACATTCGCAGTGGGTCCCAGGAAGCAAGGGAATTGCCCAATAGAAATTTACATTTCCTGGGCAATTCCCACAGAGGTCAGCATGTTAGGACTTTTGCAGGGTCCCGATGCGCATCTTCAATCATATGTCCGGTCTCCGATAATCCAGAGAGCAGAAGGTTTGGCCCAAGTGGTGATTTGATGATCCCAAGATTGGGGTTAAAAAGCCATGAAGAGGAAAAGACTGAGGGAGGTAATGGGGAAAATTTAACAACCCCCCACCCCTTCCCCCGCCCCCACACTATAGGTAGGAGAGCTTTTGTTGGGGCAGGGTGGGATTATCTCATATGTGAAATCTGGACCTGACTCATTTTGAATGCACCTACTGTTAAGACGTAGCAAATGATGTGTGCCAGGCAGATCAAATCCACGAGGGAAATTTGATCACGCGGTCACAACTGTTTTGCAATTTGTATTTTATTTCAAGATACGTGCCCTGAACTCAGAAGTAATAAGACTACCACGACTTCAGAGGTTTTTAGAAAACTAAATTAAACATTTATTAACAGATGAAAAGATTTCAAGCACATACATCGGTCTACAAATTACTACAAAATAACTCCTAAAACCTCTAATTAATCTAGCTTCCAGTTACACCCCCATTAAGGCAACAGTAAAGACAAATGGATTTAAATAGACCCAAGCAAAGCAACACAATACCCCTGGACAGTGGAATTCAAAGTGTGTTTTCTCAGCTTTGGGTTCCTGCAGACAGCGACTTGATACATAGAGGCTGGAGGCTTTTCACACTTGTGTTAGATCTTACAATGCCTTCTCCTCTTACACATAGCCTCATCTCCTTTATACATGTTTCTCCCTTTTAATGCAAATTCCATTGTTCCCATATGTTTTTGCAACTTTACTGCTCTCATAATATTAATCTTTCATAGTACTAATTTTATCAGTAACCTTTGGGGAAAAATAAACACGCTGCTTGGCTTAGCTTCTTCTGGCTAAGTGTAACATCCTACCATCTCTTTGAAATTCAAACTGCCCTAATTTATCTATGAATGCAAATTTTCCTCATCTCATTTTCTAAAACTTCAGCCATGTTTATGGATTTAGCATTTCAAGCCTTGCTTCTTGTTGATGACTCAAAGCATCTAGACTAGCTGTCTCCAATTCAATTAATCCCCCCCACACACTCACAGACATAAACACAGAGAAACTATCCAAACCATACTATTAACCTATGTTTACAATAAATCACGATAAAACTTTGAGAATTATTATATTTTCATGACACCACTTCTGTGTTAACCGTGGCGGGTTTGGGGACATCCTTGTAATCCAATTGGAGAGGCATTTGGCTATTATAATATATTAGTGAGTCTCCTTCTTCAGATTTTGGCTGCCATTTGAATTCAACACTAGCTGACCAGATGACCAGAGAGCTAAAGAGGGGCAGGAGCAGCTGGATCCAGCAGGAATGTGTTTGACTATGTGCTGTTGTGGTCCAGGAGCTGCAGGAGTGCTTCCCACTTCCGCCAATCTTCTGGCACGATGAGCCAACACCACCTGCCCCCAACTCCTGCGATCTTTGCTGGTCTGCTTTCCCTCCCAATTGCTGCTCTGCTTCCGCCACCATCCCCAACCCTGTCCCAACTCGCCCCTCCAATTGTCCCCCAACAACTCGCACTGTTGCCCAGTTGTCATCTACAACGACATCTCAATTTGACTGGACGCTGGGCAAGAAATGTATTCTTTTAATGGGATCCTGCCATAAAATTCAGCAGGATCTCTATGCTCCTGGCATTTCTGGGTTTACCCCTCCCCCGCCAAAAAAAAGCAATGCACCCCTCCTCCCCAGAAACATGGCTAATGTTACACACCTTTCCGGGCCTTGGAGGAGTTAGACTGGAATTGAGTGTTCAATTCATCTTGCTCAATTTACCCAGTATATTCAGGATACATGCGGTATTGTGGGCATGCATAATGAGTGCTGGAACGAGATGATGAGAAACTGAAATCAATAACACCCATAGTCTTTTCCATAGTGTACTGCCCTTGCAGGTGTGGAGAACAGCAGCTGATTGCACATTATTCAAACCACTGGTGCTTCAAATCTCTTCTATTTTAAGAGAAATATTCTGCTTTTATATATATCTCTTGAACTAACACAGCCTCAGTGGAATTAAAGCCACAATAATTTCACTAAATTGAGAGCAGAACCTCTGGCTTTCGCTGTTGTGGATAAAGGTACTCCACAAAGTCCAACTGAGATAAACTGTAGTGAGATAAAGAATGATAAGTGTGCAGTGTGTATCTGTGAGAAATAAAAGATTGCTTTACTGATCTCACAAACAGGAACATCTTGATTCTATTCATCTTCCTTGACAAATCAATATCACTCTCTTTGTCCTTCCCTTTTTATTTATGTTTCTCTCTCTCTAAAGCATTCCCCATCTCCATCGTACTAGATGGTATGGCTTTGTCCCATCTTCCTAAACAGTATGGATTTGCTGTTCTCTAGGAAGTGTGATGAACCCTCCACATTTTGTTCCCCACTGCCTGTTACTATAAGGAACAGATTGAGATCTGATTGCAAGGGTGAAAAACCACACACTATTCACATTAGCATACTTCACCATGCCATCCCACAACTTAACGATTAACTCATCACATTTCATTTCATGACCAGTGGAGGCACTTATTATTTTTGTCTAATGGAAAAGGATCCAAATTGTCTCTTTTTCGTGAGGGGTGGATGTGATGGTAACATTAAGCTAACCCACCCAAGTAGAAACTGTCAATATTAGACAGGCCATCAGTTTTATGCATTACCCAATTTTACTTTCCATCGTACACTAGATACTTGGTGCTAACAAAAGGTAGATCCATAGGGAAGAATTAAAATACATGTGGGAAAGTTGAATACACAGTCAAGTCTTGGATGGGCAACTTTTGCATCCACCCGAGCAGGTGAATGGGACCTTTGTTTAACATCTCAATTGAATTCAGCACCTCTGACAGTGCAGAATCCTCTGTGCTGCACTACAATGTCAGGCTTGACATTTGTATTCAAGCCTTGAGTGGGAATTGGACCCAGAACTGAATGATTCAGTGGCGAGTGTGCTGCCAACTTAGTCACAACTGACACACACATATTGCTAAGAATACCATTTCAGACATTGATCACTGTGTGACATCAGTTCTAACTTTCCTTTTCCACTTTGCCTTTCGTTTCCAATCAGTGATCAGTTTAACTTGAAATACTGCTCTAAATTATTCTCTTCAATTCTCCTTTTTGTCTCGTGTACTTCTGTAAGGCTTTCTTTGATTTTGCATTTAGACTGAAGAGTTCAAGGTCACCTAATCTTTTTTCATGGGCAGGATCTTCCGGTTGGCGAGCAGAGGCGGGGCCCGCTCACCGATGCGTAAAATGATGCGCGATGACATCAGGTGGAACTCCCGACGTCATCCCGCGTCATTTCCATTTTCTGGTCAGCGGGGGCGCAGCCAAGTCAACTGCGCGCCCACCGACCTGTCAGCGGCCTATTGAGGCCATTGAGAAACTAATTAAAGTCATTAATGGTCCTGCCCGTCCAACCTTAAGGTTGGCGGGCATGCTGGGAGCCCTGGTGAGCTTCAGAAAAAGCATGAAACCTCATCCATGGGCGGGATGAGGTTTCATGAGGGTATTTAAATTTTTAATAAAGGTTTCAATAAAAGTTATGGCCCGCCTACGCCTGTTCCACACTCCCCCCCCACCCCCCCCCACCACCCCGCCACCCCCGACAGGGGGAATATTTTTCCCCATAACACAAACCTCTGGCATTAGCAAGTGCCACGTAGTATTTCTCTGCATTGCTTCCAGATTTTGGAGGTTTCTTTTCTGCCATTAGAATTAAAGCTGAAAATTCTCATGACTATATCAGGCTGTCCATTGACCATGGAAAATATTGAACTTGTGGCCTGACCGCTCACTGGCCTGTTACTCATGGATTATTGCTGTCATTTCTCTTGTTATATGATTAAGAGTGAGAGCTGCACAACTTTACCATGGCTTTCCACAAGAAATAATTGTGCTAACTCCCATGTCACAGCAGACAGGGAGGTCAGGTGGAATCTTTATCAGATTAGCATGATCATTTCACTTCCATCAATGAGAAAGTGAATTGGTAAAAACATAATTAAACTTATTTATAATGATCACACCTGCAATTTTTCTCTCTAACTCAGCTTTCATTAAAAAATGTTAATTAGCACATCAAGGGGAATCATCTCAGCAAGGATATCAGAATTTAGCAACCACATCAGACTAATGTTGCAGATTTTTTAATAAATACTTGTATAAATCCTCTCTGTAATATTTTTGCTGTTGTTCGCAAAGAAAGCTGAAGTGAGAAAAGGCCATTTAGCCTCTTGTGCAGAGGAGATTTGTCATAATGGTTCCAGGATTTTGGATAGAAAGTTAGGTTGGAGAAGCGGGGGGTTATTCTCCTTGGAGTAAGTGAGACATAATCGACGTGTACTAGATGATGACGGGTTTAGATAAGGTAGAGAAGGAAAAACTGTTCCCATCAGCAGATGGTATAAGGACTAGGGGACACATTTAAGACTCTGGGCAAGATTTGAGGAAGAGCTTTTTTTTATGCAGTGGGTGGTAATGATCTGAAACTCGCTGCCTATGAGGGTGTTGGTCATGGAGACGCTCAGTGATTTCAGAAGTAAATTGGATGGGCACTTGAAGGAAATAAACTTCCAGAGCTACAGGGTTAGAGTGGGAGAATGGGACTGACTGGATTGATCCAGGGAGAGCCAGCATAGACTCAATAGGCGAAATGGCCTCCGTCTGTGCTATAATGCCCCTATGACTCAATTCATTAGGTTTATGGTCAGAATTGGTTCAGATTTCGAGTTTAATTCGAAATAAAATGCGAGTACTCTTGTTACAAGCACACTAACACCCTGTGCATTCTGACACCAGTGCCTCCTATGGTGCTTTTCTCGTGGTCCACACCTCTTGATGATGGCCAATCTTATTTGCATACTCGGAGAAGCACACATTTACATTGTACTTACAGTGCAGTGTTACAACCGTGTGAGGAGGAGTGAGCTGGTTCGCCTTTTGTTCAGCCCCCTCGGCTGGTCGCAACAAAGCTTTTAAAATTTATTTTCCCTGTAAATACCTTTTCCAATTCAAACATATTTATCTGTTACTAAGGAGCCAATAAAACCAGATTTTCTTGAGTCAAAGAAGGTGTTTCATTATTTAACAAGAGAAAAAATAATAAAGATGTGAAAGCACACACACGTGCGAGCATGCATGCGCACGCACACACGCATGGATATCAGAAGTAAGAAAGATAGGGCCCAATAAAAAGTTAAAAGAATATAAGTCCTTTGCTTTGAGGCATAGATTGTTGAGTGTTGCGGCCGTTTGAAGTTAGTTGGTTTCCTGTAGAATTCTGGAGATCACTTTGTTCAGGTCGTTTGTTCGTTTAAGACACTGTTTTAGCTTCAGAGAGAGAGAGAGAGATCTTTCCTGCTCTTTTCCAGCAGTGTTTTCAGATGGCTGTCATGTTTCTTTTCCTCCTGCTTTTTCTTTCTTTCTTTCTTTCATTCTTTGTTTGGCAGAACCAGTTTTTAAACTCCTGACTGTATATTCCCAGAAAAGAAAGCCAGTTAGCATGTCTTGCAGCCCTGGTTGCAGATCAAGTAATCCCATTTTTTGATCTTTTCATCTCCGAAACCTTTGACACATTTCAAACTTTTAATCAACATTAGATGGGGGTTATTTCATCCTCCACAGGGGTTGTGAATATCTGATGAGTATCTGGTTGGTCAGCAGCTTCCATTGTCTTGATGGAATGGCAGCTGATCAAAATCCAAGCACTTTGCAATTTTTAATGCCTTCCTTTCAAGAGTGTCTCTGTTTGATGACTTCGAAACCCCCCAGGTGTGAAGTTCCATGTAACAGGTCTGCAGTCCAAATCAAATAGAAACTTACCAGAAAAGTGGTCAACTTTCCAGTATCAACCATCAGGTGACTCATGGCAGCCATTTTTTGATCAGCGCCTTTTCTATTTTAACAAAAAGGTCTCCTTTAAACAATTAAATATGTGTGTGGTTAGCTGCTGAAGTTGTAGGTAGCCCTCACTCAGAGTTTCCTGTCATAGTGACAACAGAAATGGCCCATTCAAGGACCAACAGGTCCATGTCAGTGTTTATTCATTTCCCCCCATTTTTCAATATGCAACTGTTTGAATAAAAGTAGGTTGACTTGCAGGGAATCTTGTTTTGTTTTCTCTCCTCTATCTTTCCTATATGCTCTCACCTAATTTATCTTATCAAAAAGACTGCATCAGTCCTCTTAGCCTTTCCTATCTCTGTTCCTAACCACCCAACTTTCTCTCATCAGTCCAATGATTGGTGACATTATACATCCTCAGGCATGAGTCTTGCATTCGAAACATTTAGTCTCCACTTTTCTCAAACAAAATCTTACTTACTCTATTTCTGTTTATTTTTGAAGTCTTGGAATGTTCTCCAGGTGTCACCCTTAATTTTGTCAGGGACCCAGGCACAGCTGTAGAGCTGATATACAATGAAAGTCCAGCCACTGCCATAAAAGACATTGAGCAGTTTATCAGTTTATTCAAACAATACTTCCACTTTCTTGATCATTTGGAAGGAGCTTTGCAATCTAGCCCTGACCGTACACCCAGATTTGAGGTCATCTTCTGCATGCTGCATTACTTCATTATAAGAGGTCCGCCCTTCCTACTAACTGGGCAGCAAAGGAGTACAGGTGGACAGGGACAAACAGTCCAAGAGGAATAAGGGCAGGAGCAACACTGACTATAAGTGCTATGATCGTGCCCTAGGCCCTGTGTATGTGTGGCAGATGATTCACCATGTGAAGACTTCTCCTCTGGCCTGCCTCTAAAGTACATGTAAGGTGCCAATCTCTGCCTACTCACGTTGGATCAAGTAATGACACATCTTCAGAAAGGCTGACATCCTCTTCCTTAAGTGGGTGAGGGCCAATGTGTTTATTACCTGAAATGAAAAACAGGGACAAGTGTTGGCTTTAACTGTGAAGGGAAAGTGGTGAGACATGTGGCTGGTGAAAATGGTTGCATTTTATCATTTAGTGTATGTAGTGTGAGATGGAAATAAGGGAAAAAGAGATTAAGGTCTAAAGAAACCCTATGTGATGTCTCCTCTGGAGTTACCACTCACTGTGACTTAGACCAGTTTTAGCTTCACCAACAGACACATCACAAGAAGAAAGGATAGATTTATGTACAGTAATCTTCTCCGCTGACCTTTGTTTGACCTTTGCATCTGTTAACCCAAATATTGTTCTCCATGTGATGGGGGAAATGAGATATTACCTCTTGATAGGTGTGAACTATGTCTTGCTCTCTCTGCCCTTCAAAGGCAAAGTGTTTATGGCAAATTGACTCTGTTTATCGTGTCACCAAAATGTTTCCAGTATTCTTTCCTACTTTGTTTGAAAGCACTTCCTCCCAAGGCTCCCTCCCTTGGGATTTAGTGACTGTTCCTGCTTTTTCAGATCCGAGGCCACACGACTTTGTGTGTTTCCCAAGTCATTTTATTTTCTTGTCTTTCCTGCAAGAAGTTTCTGCTATGTTTGTGTGAATGAGCCCCAGGCAAATGTTTGCACATTGTGTGTACAAACCCATCAGCATCTTGGTCAGTCCTTTATGCTATGGAATTCCTGATTGTTGTTCACTTGTTTATCCGGTTGTTTATGCAGAGTAGCAGGAATTACAAACAGTGCCTGAAAATACAGGAAATGCACGCAACATGCAACCGCAACTAAGGGAGAGAAATAGCTCGAAGGTTCAGAGTGGAAACCCTCACCTGAACTGTTTGTGTTTGCACAAGAGGAAATGGGAACCCACAAGCACCAGAAACTATAACAATTCAACAATTTGGATGCGAAGAGTGAGCCGTTAGAATTTAGATCTCACCTCCCTGTGGACTGGCTTTTAATTCATCGCAATCTAATTTTCACTTAATTTACAAATTGCTGGTTAACTGCAAAATTGTTGATGCCACAGACAACTTTCCATTTATTAAGTATTAGCATCTTTTTACCTTTATCTCTTTGCTGTGCAAAAGATTAAGTGTAAATTTAATTACAAATATATGTTTGTGCATGTATGGGCCATGGATTGCTTAGTGCATAGAAATCATAGCTTTTCAGCTTTAAAATATTCAAAATATATCTGCATGGTAACTAACTAAAAATAACAACCCTTCAGTGCTTGCTGCAGCAGCCACAGTATATTGCACATGCTGACTGATTTGCATTGTATTAAATCTCAGCAAAAAATGAACACAATTAGTTTCCTTATTGTTCAAAAACAAACATAGATTAATGCATGCAGTAAGGTGCCACAAATAGCAATGTTATCAATCATTAAATAATCTGTTTTTAGTGATGTTGATTCAGGCATAAACATTGGCCAGCACATTGGAGAATCTGCTGCTCTTAAAATTGCCGTGGGGTCCTATACATCTGGGGAAAAAAGCACCTCAGACAGCGCAACACATGCGCAGTACTGCATTGGAGCATCAAGCTGGATTTTTTTTTTAAATTATTCTTTCGTAGGATGTGGGCATCACTGGCAAGGCCAGAATTTGGTGCCCATCCCATGTTGCCCCAGGCCACTTTAGAGGGCAGTTAAAAGTCATCTGAAGTCTCATGGCAGATTCCTTCCATAAAGGGCCAGATGGGCTTTTATGACAATAGTTTCATGGTCGCTGTTACAGACTTTATAGTCCAGGTTTTGTTAACTGAATTCAAATTCTGCAAGCTGCCATGGTGTGACTTGAACCCATGACCCCAGAGCATTATCTTGGCCCTCTGGATTACTAGTTCAGTGATATTAGCATTATGCTGCCATCACCCCAAAAGATTGTGTGCTTAAATCTCTGGAATAAGGCATGAATCCATGAGGCACAAGAGACCAGAGCCCAAGCAATCAACCAGCCCTGTCTTCTTGGAGACAGTTCATGGACTGATGACATCCTGAAGCAGGAGAAAGAAAAAAAAGTAAATAGATAAAGAACGTGTTTTCAAATATATTTTTGAGAACATTGCATGCTGCTGAGATGATGATTGAAAGAGATAATGATTGTATAAAGAACTGGGAAAAGGAAGGATAGCACCAAACTTGGCAATCAGGGAAAAGTTTATTTATTTATTGTATTTGTTCACGGGTGTGGGCATCACTGGCTAGCTCAGCATTTGTTGCCTATTGCTAATTTCCTTTGAGAAGGTGGTAGTGAACCACGTTCCTGAACCGCTGCAGTCCATGTGGAGTAGGTACACCCACAGTGCTGTTCGGAAGGGAGTTGCGAAAGAACGGCAATATATTTCTTGTCGGGATGGTGAGTGGCTTGGAGGGGAACGTCCAGCTGGTGGTGTTCCCATGTGTTTGCTGCCCTTATCCTGCTAAATGGTAGTGGCCGTGGGTCTGGAACGTGCTGTCAAAGGAGCCTTGGTGAGTTCCCGCAATGTGTCTTGTAGATGAAGGACAGTTAGGAGTGGGCAATAAGTGCTGGCCTAGCCAGTGATGCTCACGTTCCAGGAATGAATAAAAAAAAGCCTGCCATGTTCCATTGAGCATGCAGGGGACAGTTGTATAGTGGTTATGTTACCAGACAATTAATGCAGAGGCATCGACCTCGCCTACATGAATGAAATACAGAAAATTGTGGCATTGTGTAATGACATTGTACCAAATCACATTTGAGTGATTTGGGTGCTTGTAGTTGCATAAGAGGTATCTTTGTTGTATTGACTATTTAAAGTGAAATTTACCTTTTTATTTGAGGTATCATTTGCCTGTTGTGCAATTTGTGTTGGTTCTGATTCATGTTAAAGGAAAAGCTGCAAAAAGTGGAATTTTGTTGGTAATTTCTTCATTTGCAGGTCATTCAGTAAATTTGGTTATTTTGATTTACGGTTCCTCCACAGGGATCCTAACAGTGTCTGTCAGGGTAATAGAGACACAATTCACTATTGACTGTAATACTAAGGCAGTGTTCCCTCGGGGCTATTTTGACAAGCATCAGCTTTTACCAATCCAATGAGCATAACCTTTTGATGAGGTATAAATCAAAATATCATATTAATCAGACTACTTCGCAGAAATAACAAATCATCTGCCATCTGTGTGGAATTACTATGAAGGAATATTTCTGACATTGTGATCTAGATTCTAACAGAAGCCCAGCGCCTTGTGGAAAGCCTGATTCAATCAGACTTTAGTACACGGAAACAAATATCTCTGTCCCAGAAGACAAGGCGGGCAGGCTGGAAACATTTCTGAATCTGTGTGAGGCCTACCAACTCGGCTTGGACGTGTTCCTGGAGGCTTTATCACCTGACATTTGATCACAATGTTTGACCACGTGAAATTAAAAAACCCTGTGTAGACTGGGTTCATCCTTAGCCAGTCAAAGCTATTCTGTACTGCCAGTCCTCCCAGCTCAGAAGTGAAATCTCCGGAGCTCTGCTCCTTTCAGCCCCAGAATAGAGTTGTTGAGGTTTGCTCCTGTAGCCTGTGCCTGCATAATTCTTTTACTACTGTGCAAGTTCTGGCTGTGGAATGATCTTCTGAGAAGACTCATCTTTCCCCCTCACACACACATCCACCCATGTTTAAGTAGTCGTGGCTTGTACAGTGTGAGGTCTTAAAGCCGGCCATTCTGGATAGACGCCTAATGTCGGCTGAATGGCTCTCTTTAGCCATGATTGTCTTGTGATTTTCTGAAATAGATCTTTTAAAAACAAAAAGATTAACAGCTGCTTAGTAGTACAGAGCTTGGATATTGCTGAAAAGAGAGAGATGGTGCTGAAGCTTTTCATCTTGCGCTCATCAGGACAAGCACTAGAATGCCAAATTTCAAATGATCACGACAGTTTATACTCCAAGAGAAAAGGGTGTTGATTGGTTGGCAAGTTGACCCTGATTGATTGAGGCATTGCCCGGAGAAAGTAACAGGAAAATATAGGCTCCCCAAGCTCAAAAAGATTCAAAACGTGTGCAAGGCTCGAGCATCGAGCTTCTGCTTTCAGAGACTGGGTCCAATAAAGATGTTTTAAAAATGTTGAAGCTGCTCAGATATTGGGTTTGCAATTGTTTCCACCAAATTTAGAAGAGGCTGATGGATGACAGCAGAAAGGTGAGCTACATTCTACAGGAAGGCCAAATTAAATGACGGTGTCCCTTCAACTGGACAACAAATAAAAAAAAACAATAATTCTGCCCATTTGAATTCCTGTCCCCAACACTGAAGAATGGACACAGCCCCTTTTCATTAAATAAAAGCGCAAATAAAAGGGCCTGAGCCTTCCAGCACGAACATTGTTTTCTTAATCATAAAGTCCCTGCTAAAAAAGAGTTTTTAACATCTTTATTCTAAACTATTTGTAGCACAACACTCAGATTTCTGCTTGTCTGTCAAAGCGCAGAACAAAGAAAGAGGTTTCTTCACACATTAAAAAACGTTCGATATTGTAAAATTAAAGCAACAATGAAGAAAATGCATAAACCCCTCAGCTTCTAGCTCTTTAAGCAATAAGAGCTGCTGTTCCCAAATCCTGCCCCCACCCCTGCACTGGCTAGGTGAATTCCAGCTACCGCTACGCTACGTTTAGTTAGGAGGACTAATGTTGATTTAATCATCTAGCATCTTTTCGTGCTCCTTTGGTCGTCATCTCACATCAATCACTGTCCAATGATGAGCCTATCAATTTAGCAACACACAACAAGACAGCACTGGCTTGAATTGCAGTTCATTGTTATAAATTCTAAGTTTTAGTTACGTTTAAAGTACAACTTTGAATAATTGGGCTGCATTTTGCAGGAAGGAAAGTCAGCTGGAAGCCGACTCACTCCGTGCAAGCGTGCGACATCACACACTGTGGGCGGGCTAAATCGGCTCACTGTGGGACTTACGCCTCCGGGAACTGCTGGGAAATCTGCTTGAATGGCAGCTCCAGCAGCCCTGGCAGCGGCAAGGGCTCTGTAGTTGGTGTTGCCGGAACTTCGGGCAGTCTGAAGATAAAGGTCTGATGGATCCTGGAGTGAGTTAAGTCCAGGCTATTTAGCGGGGTGGATTTGGACAGCATAGGAGAAGCAAGGGGCAGGAGGATTGGGAGGTGGGTTTTGGGGATCAGGTGGGTAGGAAAGAAGTGGGGGCATTATCTTCAGGGGGGCTGCCCCCAATGCACAATTCCCAGAAGATAGTATCCCCTTCCTTCCCATCCTTTTAAACACTTTTTTTTAAGAAACGAGCTGCCCATTCCCACCCGCCTGCCCATGCCAATTGTATTATGGTATGGGCAATGTATTATCAGAGTCAGTTGGCTTGTTAACAAGCTCAATTGATCATTGATTATTTACTTATGGCAGGCGGGCTGCCAATTTTGGCACCTGCCTACTTGTCGTGTAGGTGGCAGGGGTGGGAAGGTGGTGGGCTGGCTACCTGCCCTATTTTACGTGCCCTCCTGCCAAAAACACACCCGGCGAGGACATGTAAAACCCAGCCCATTATCTCAATATGAAAAATCATTTCCTTCGTATCTGGGGTGCTGTCACCATCGCCCACCCCCCCACCCCCGCCACCTACATTTCTCTTCATTCCCTGGGCACAGAAAATTATTTTTTCATTCTGCACTTTACCTTTTCAATGGAGGTGGGCCCTTTCCAGTCTGCTCCATGTAGTAAAATACACCCTGGGGTAGAGTTTCCACTTTTGGACACAATCAGCTATCCAGACGCAACCTGTGTCCAAACACGCATCCACTTTCAGAAGTGTTTCCATCCTCAAGTTTCCTTTCATTCATTTGCATATTGCCAAACATTAAATCTGCCAAGCAGGCCATGGTTTAAAATGTATTTTTACATAATTACCTTAAAAGATATTCCTTGATATATCGAAGAGTGACAGCCCCGTGCTAGTTGATTAATACAGCGGAAAATGGGTTTATCACAAAAATAAGGTCAAGATGGAGGTCAATCCACCATCTGTTAGTAGACCAATTTTAAATTTCTGAAAATGTCCCTTAAGATTTCTACAGAACTATTTTCCAATTATACTGGTGGACAGGAGTCAGTTTCTTGGTAAATTTAAAAATTACATTAATAATGTTTTTAAAATATATCTATTGGTGTCCTTCTGCCTAGAACCAGCTCAATTTTTGCAGACGTCTTGACGGCCTATAATTTGCAAAAACTCAAACTGGTGATTAAAGAATCCTGGGGGTTCGCCGATTTGATGTGGATGGGGTGGAGGAAGCATGCTTTTAGCACTATTTGTTTTAGACTAGTGCAAAAGGTCAAGAAGTCTCAATTTCCGCGGTATGTAACTTCCCCTTAAAAGACTGCAATCTTTGGCACTGGTTACGCCGATTTCAGATGAGTTGCATTGAGAAAACTAATTCAGCCTAGCAGTGCCTCCTCCGCACCGCATGTCTATTAGTGGAGTTCAGTACTTGGATGTAATGAAACTGGAGACTCTTCAATGCCTGCAAGATTTATCTTCCATTCTGGGAGATCTGGAACAATCCAAGGATGTGGGAACTCTTGCCTATGGGGAACTCATAGATTTCATAAGGAACAGAGAGGCCGGTGAGTCTGCAATGGTTTAGCTTTGTGGGACGGGAGGAGAGCCTGTTGCTAGGCAACTGGTGTTCAGTGCTGTGAGAAGCCATCAAGGTTTCAGGAGTTCCTATTATTGTGTTACGGGTTCGTTTGATGCCTCATTGATGAGATCATGAGACCCACATGTTCAAACATGAACCATTTATTGTTAATCTTTAACTACGTACAGATCCCAGTTAATATCATGCATGGTGCTGCTACCATGCAGGTAGGCTGCTTCAAGGGTGTTCTCCCTAGACTGTTCTCTGTCCATTACCATGTGACTCTATATGTCATACCTTGGGCGGTGCTAGTCTCCAGTCCCATGTTAACCTTTGCTCTGCTGAGCACCATTACAATGGCATGCAGCACACACAGCATCGTACAACACCTATTGTAAAACGATAATTGAAAATTAGGTCTAAAATGGATGGATAAGAAAGTGTAGTCTTGTTACATGGGTTGACGACTTACCTTGTGAAGTACAATTGATCAGTCATAGTTTTTGGGATTTTGTGTTTTCTGCAAATTTTAGCAGAAACGAAAAGATACCAAACAGCATAGAGCTTACTGAGTATTTTGTTATTTTGATCACTACAGATAGTACTCAGGACCTGATTAACAGCAGAGGGCGAATTTAGCTTTATCCAGAATTTGACTTTTATTTTACTAACTGATAAGTTTTTTGTATTATTCTCTGGTTAAAAGATAATGGCTAAAAATTGAGTTGCACCCATTTTTGAGCATGTGAGGGCTGGGGTGAGAGGGGAGGATGGTCTTGGTGGGGTGGAGTGTGTAGTTGACACCCCTCACACCTGAATGGTGAAGCCCAGGGGCTGTCCAGATACTGTACCTCAGGCATCATTTGAGCTGGCAAAGTGTGAAAAGCCTGCCAGTGCTCGAGTCACAGCCAGCATTCAAGGAGGATTGAAGGAGGCTTTAATCATGTATTATGCCCCATATTTGCATATCCAAAGGGTCTAATACCAGTTTAAGACATGGGTAAATGACAACGATTGTTTGTCTTTAACCGATGTAGCAGATGGCGCATTTCTGAATGGAAGTATATGCATGCTTTCTGCCCACCGTCTTGGGGACTGAGAAGTCTAAGCAGCAGCTGATAAACGGGTGCTGTGCTGACCAATTTATAGACCAAAGCTGGCAAGAGGACACTAATGAGGCCCCTGGAGACGTGTTGCTGGTGAGGCTTACCAAGAGGTCAGTCCCTTAAGGCAAGTTTGTAACCTGCTATAGACTTAAGGTGACAAAGAATAAACTGGCAGATTTGCTGAATTGTGTCTGAAATCCAATTTGCAATTCCAATTAAATGTGCAAATATCACAGAATTCGCAGAGGAGACTGATATAACAAACAAAAAAATGTTTACATGCAGTAAGTGTTTAGTGAATCATTGAAGATGCGTAAATAAATAGAAAGACCCAGTTGCTGTCTGCTGAAAGCCCCTCTTTTGACAGTCATGTCAAGTGCCCTCATGCATGGTTTACTGTGTAATGGAGCATGGACACGCAAAATGCTTTGATGAAGAAAAAGAAAGTTCATAGCCTGAAAAATGGTTTACCTCATAGGTGGCGCTCAACATGAATTTATTATCAAATGGACATTAGAGTTCCGAGGAGGCACTTGCTTTGAAATGTTTCTGCAGCCTTGTGCAGAATATGACTTCAGCTAGGCCCAGCTTATCAAATTACAGCCAATTCTGCTCAAGCATACGACCTTGTGTTCATAAATTGTTCACAAAGCTCCGAATTTGCATAGAATTCGGCAGGGATGAGGACATGATTTTTTCACAGTTGATATTTCACAATTCTATACCATTTTCACAGATCAGTTGATGTACTTGCCGGAAGTAATTAAAACACGAAGACAAGCGGCCTGTGTAACACAACTGTCTATAATGCTGCTCTTGTAAAACTGTTCACCTGATTGTATTGTTTTGCATTGTTGAGCGGAGAATTAGTAACATTCTGATTCTGCTACCAAGAATCTGCCCAAAAATCTATAAAATTAGTGCTCCTTCTGCCTTGCTATTTTGCTGATGGTACGCAAACAGATGCCAGCCACTTATGCCTGCTCATATCCAGCCTGACCTCTTTCCCATTATTTGGTACAAAGACAGATATGAGGGGCATCCTATTACAGCTGTGACTCCAGCTGCTTTAGGGACCTAGGCTCTAATTATTTAAATATCAAATTTTCAAAAAACAGAATTGTGGGAGGAATCAGAGCTCATAAATGTTTTATTTAATAGCACAGAACGGAGAGTTTTTGTCTCTCGTTGCCTCGGGATTTATCCAGTAAATGGCCAAGTGATATGGACCAGGAAGTCCCAGATTTGCCCTCCTGTCTACATTGCTTTAACTGATCTCTGCAAGGGCAACAGTGGTACGCTAAATTTGGCACTCGCACCTCCGGGTTATGGAGGGAAACATGAGGCAAATTTAATTTTCCTGATCAATATTCAGTGACCACTATTGCAAGTGCAGAGATTGGTTAAATGCAAGATGGGAGTCAGTTCCCTCCCTTGCACACACGGTTCTGATTCACACATGATCATTTGGACAATGTACCAAAGGGACAGCCAACAGCTAGTGAGCCATATTCCATATGAGACATCGGCCGTCTCAATTTCTCTGCCCCTCTCACCCACTCTAACCTGTCTCCTTCTGAACTTGCTGCACTCCATTCTCTTAGGTTCAACCCTGACTTTGTTATCAAAGCTGCTGACAATGTTGGTGTTGTTGTCTGGCATACTAACCTCTATCTCGCAGAGGCTGAGTGCCAACTCTCAGACACTTCTTCCTACCTCTCCCTGGACCACGACCCCACCACCGAACATCAAGACACAGTTTCCAGGCTGTCACTGACTTCACCTCCTCCGGAGATCTTCCCTCAACAGCCTGCAACCTCGTAGTCTCCCAACCTTGGACGGCTCGCTTCTACCTCCTCCTCAAAATCCATAAACAGGACTGCCCCGGTAGACCGATCATGTTGGCCTGTTCCTGCCCCACGGAACTCAGTTCTTCCTATTTTGACTCCGTTCTCTCTCCCCTTGTCCAGTCTCTTCCCACCTACATCCACAATTCCTCTGATGTCCTATGTCATATCAAAAATTTCCAGTTCTCTGGCCCTAACCGCCTCTCCTTCAACATGGATGGCCAATCCTTCTACACCTCCATTCCCCATCAGGATGGTCTGAGGGCTGTCTGCTTCTTCCTTGAACAGAGGCCCGAACAATCGCCATCCACCACCACTTTCCTCCACCTGGCTGAACTTGTTCTCTTACTGAACAATTTCTCCTTAAACCTGTCTCACTTCCTCCAAATGAAAGGTGTGGCTATGGGTACCCGCATGGGCCCCAGTTACACCCGTCTCTTTATGGGGTATGTGGAATATTCCTTGTTCCAGTCCTACTCAAGCCCCCTCCCACAACTCTTTTTTTGGTACATCGATGAATGTTTCGGTGCTGCTTCATGCTCTCGTCTGGACCTTGAAAAATTTTTCAATTTTGCTTCCAATTTCCACCCCTCCATCACCTTCACATGGTCCATCACTGACACTTCCCTTCCCTTCCTCGACCTCTCTATCTCCATTTCTGGTGATAAACTGTCCACTAATATTCATTGCAAGCCCACCGACTCCCACAACTACCTCGATTACAGCTCTTCACACCCCGCTTCCTGTAAGGACTCCATCCCATTCTCTCAGTTCCTTCGCCTCCGTCGCATCTGTTCCGAAGATGCCACTTTCCAAAACATTGCTTCTGACATGTCTTTCTTTTTCCTTAACCGAGGTTTCTCCCCCACTGTGGTTGACAGGACCCTCAACTGTGTCTGACCCATCTCCCGTGCCTCTGCCCTCACGCCTTCCTCTCCCTCCCAGAATCATGACTGGGTCCCCCTTGTCCTCACTTTTCACCCCACCAGCCTCCACATTCAAAGGATCATCCTTCACCATTTCTGCCAACTCCAGCATGACGCCGCCACCAAACATGTCTTCCCCTCACCCCCCACCCCCCCCCCTCAGCATTCCGTAGGACCATTTCCTCCGGGATACCCTGGTTCACTCCTCCATCACCCCCAATGCCTCATCCCCTTCTCACGGCACGTTCCCATGCAATCGCAGAAGATGCAAAACCTGTCCCTTTACCTCTTCCCTCCTCACCGTCCAAGGGTCCAAACACTCTTTTCAACACTCCGACTGCATCTGCTGCTCCAAATGTGGTCTCCTGTACATTGGTACATTGGAGAGACCAAACGCAGACTGCGTGACTGCTTTGCGGAGCACCACCGGTCTGTCTGTAAGCATGACCCAGACCTTCCAGTCGCTTGCCATTTCAACACACCACCCTGCTCTCATGCCCACATGTCCATCCTTGGCCTGCTGCAATGTTCCAGTCAAGCTCAACGCAAACTGGAGGAACAGCACCTCATCTCCCGACTAGGCACTTTACAGCCTTCTGGACTTAGCATTGAGTTAACATTCAACAACTTCAGACCATGAACTCTCTCCTCCATCCTCACCACCTTTTTTTAATCCCCTTTTATCTACATTCATTTTTTAAATACATTTTTATTTTTATTCATTTATCCATGGCTTTATCCCATTTTTTATCCCCCCCTTCTATTCTATTTTCTATCCTATTTTTCCCCACCACATCTCCCTTACCCCATCCCATCCCTATGTCTTAGTTGTTCCATGTTGTTCTTTCACACAATGCTACCCTTGTTCTGCTATTATCACATTCTGCATTCTTACATTTACACCACTACCAGCACCTTTTTTAGTACTAACCACTATCATTAACACTTCCTTTGTTCTTTAGTTCATGACATCTTTGTCAATCGCTCCTTTATCCCCACCTATCACTGGCCTTCTATCCTTCTATCTGCCCCATCCCCCCGTCGACAGTATAAATTTCATCACATTTCCACTTCTTTTCAGCTCTGAATAAGTGCCATATGGACTCGAAACGTTAACTCTGTTTCTCTTTCCACAGATGCTGCTGGACCTGCTGAGCTTTTCCAGAATTTTCTGTTTTTGTTACAAAAGTCATTAACATGAGCCACTGGCCCCTTCGCTGCCAGAAGAAAATGTTGCCTTTAAAGCTGCTAACCATTTATTTTTGTCAAAGTGTTTGTGAGCAGAGGTGGTGCTGCATAGTAAACAAGTACAAATCCTGTCATTTTATGAATGATTTTAATGCAACTCTGATACTTTTTATGCAAACGCTATTAGATTACAGTTTTTTGTTTGCGTTGAAAAGAAGCTCCTTCACGAGACGAGGAAGGGTACTTAAGAATAAACTGATGATTTGAGCATAGTTGCCTTTCGTAGTAATCAGTACGGGTCCGCTGCTTTCAGCTGAGGGTGAGGTGTTGCCCATACCATTGTTTGCCATTCGAATCCATCATTTCTGTCCTATTCTCATTACAATAAACTCAGTCATTTTTTGGCCTGAAAAGAGAAACAGTCCATTTGAAATGCATGTTGGTGACTTGGTGACTGTGTACGGCAAAATGTTCTTCCTGATAAGCATACGGTGATGGAAAGAAAATTTGAAACACAAAATAGATGACACAGTGTTAATTAAGAACAGCTTCTGCTGTGTAATATTTCCCCCCTCTGGTCTCCTAACCATTGTTTTCAGATCTGCACTCTGGGTTAGTGGTTTTTCTTTTGTGCATGTCTTGTTTTTAATTCAATTTTCTGTATATTTATGCTTGTGCCAGACTTTCCTAGAACCGTGAGCTAATTCCCAACTGCAGGGTTCCTCTGCACTGAACAGCAGGCTCTCAGCAAATTGCTTCTTTACAAAATAATTCAATCATCTTTCAGTAGGAAACAAATGATTTGAAGCTCGGGGAGAGCGAATGTGGCCCTCAATGGAGGTGCAGGAAGTGGTTTTCTCACATGAGTATTTTCTGTTGATGAAGCTTTAGAAAATTGAGCTTCCTCATGCACTTTGTTAAGTCCGATACCTTTCGTTGTGCACTCTGTTGCAAATATTTGCTTCAAAGCAAGTTTATCCATCTTTCTGACCGTTTCTCTACATGCCATCATGGCAGAAGCTGGCATTTTCAAAAACAGTTGGGCCCAAATGCAATAGGAACAAGAATAGGCCATTCAGCCCCTCAAGCCTGTTCCATCATTCAATTAAATCAGCTTTGATCTGTACCTTAACTCTATGTACCTGCCTTGGTTCGGTAACCTTTAATACCTTGGATAAACAAATATCTTTCAAGACCCAGTTTTGAAATTTTCAATTCATCTAACCTCAATAGCATTTTGGGGTACAGAATTCCAGATTTCCATTGTCCTTTGTGTGAAGAAGTGGTCCCTGACATCACCCTTGAATGGCTTAATACTAACTTATTCTAGAATCCCCCACTGAAGGAAATAGTTCCTATCAATCTACTCTATCAAATGATTTGACCATCATTAAAAACTTGAATTAGATCACCCCTTGATCATCTACGCTCAAGGGATCACAAACCTAGTCGATGTAACCCGTCCTCATAATTTAACACTATTTTGCTGACAGTTATTTGCATGTTTATCCTTTTCTTTGTATTTAATACATGGATTAATTTTGGGAATTCCATATGTTATGTTAGAAGCTGCAGCAGTTTTTATCACCTATTAGTGATGACGACCATTGAATTGATAGACAAATGTGTGTTGTGAGTTCCAAGGTAGATAATACATTTGTGCTGCTTTACAGGACAATACAGAATAGATGGCAGAAGCTTTGCCAGCCATCCTCAGCCAGAAGTGCTGAATGGGTGATCCTTCTCAGCCTCTTCGTCTCAGATGTCTTCACCAATGTAGATGCGTATCTTCAGCCAATTTGATTCACTCCAAGTGACATCAAAAAATGGCTAGGTGCACTGGACATAACAAAGGGTTTGGGTCAAACAATGTACCAGCAATACTGCTGAAGATCTGTGCTTGAGGACTGCCCATGCCATTAACTAAGCTGCTCTGATACAGCTGCAATAGTGGCCGATACCCGACAATGTGGAAACTTGGCCAGGTACATCCTGTCAACAAGAAGCAGGGTAATGCAACAGAGCCAATTACATCAGCCTACTGCCAATCATCAACAAGATAATAGAAGTGCTATCTAACCACCTTTACTCACCAATAAGTTGCTGATCAATGTTCAGTTTGGGTTTCCCAAGAAGCACTTAGCACCGGATATCATTTCAACTTGTGTTCCAATTAAATTCTGCATCCAAAGGTGAGGTGAGAGTGACTGTCCTTGACATCAACTCAACATCTGACCTTATGTGGCAGCAAGGAACTCCTAGTAAAGTTGAAATCAGTGAGGATTGAGGAAGATCCTGGAAACCTACCTGTCACAAAGGAAAATTGTTGTAGTCGTTAGAGGCCAATCATCTTAGCCCCAGAATATTGCTGGAGTTACTCAGGACAGCATGCTAACTCAAATATCTTCAGCTTCTTCATCAATAACTTTTGCTCCATCATAAAGTCAGAGGTGAGGTTGTTCGCTGATGATTGCACAGTGTTTAGCTCCATTCGTATTTTTACAGATAACAAAGCAGTCCATGCTCACATGCAACAAGATCTGGAAAACATTCAGGCTTGGGCTGGTAAGTAGCAAGTAACATTTGTCTCTCAAGTGCCAGGCACTGAGTATTTCAAATGAGACTTGCCCTTGACTTTCAATAGCATTACCATCATTGAGTTCCTCGCTATTCACATCTTCGGGTCACCACTGGGCAGCAGCTGACGCACAGATGTCATATCTGATAAAGCAGGTCAGAGGCTGGGTATTCTGCAGTGAATGACTCACTACCTGATGGGTACAACAACTACAAAAGTTCTATACTATCCAGGACAAAGCACATCCACTTTTCAGCAGTCCATCCATAGTCTTAACCATCCACATCCTCAACCATTGATATACTATGGTTGCAGCGCAGCCTATCTTATCCTGTCTAAAGGATGCACTGCAGCAACTTGTCAAGGCTTATTCAGCAGTATCTTACAAAATTGTGATCTCCACCATCTGGAAGGACAGGGCAGCAGGTGCTTGAGAGCACCATTCCCTCCAAGTTCCCTGCCAAGTCACACACCATCCTGACTTAGACAAATATTACTGTTCCTTCACTGTCACTGGGACAATACCCTGAAATTCCATACTCAGCATATGGAAGAACCTTCAGCTTAGATACTGCAGCAGTTAAAAAAGGCGCCCCCCTGCTGCCTTCTAGGGCAACTAGAGAAGGATAGTATACGTCAGTATTGTCAATGACACCATCATCCTGCAAATTATTATGTTTTTTAAATTATTACTTCCCTGGAAACAATACTGAGATCTATATTTGTATCATATCGTAAAGAACTGCAGAGTACAGAATCCATACAGAGTTCTCACACTGTTCTAGTGCTTATACGGCTTTGGTGTTTGTGGGAATTCTATTTCACATGTGAAATAAATTGTGGTGGAACAGACTATCATTTGTTCATCACTGTATTTGACATTACTGTACCCCTTACATGAAAGAATTAATGAATTCAAAGAATTTGTGAAGGTTTTTCTGTTTGTCCTGAGGCACTGAACACAAACTGACTTTGTTTTCAAAAAGGTGATTTTGATAGTCAATATATTCTACATCTAAACTGGCATCAATATTTTTAAAAGGCAGTAATGAAAAGATAAAGTCACGAGACAGCTAAAGATTAATTTGCATTTTATTGCTCCTGAAAGATTATTTTTTAAGGGGAGATTTTCTGGTTCTGCTGTTCAAGTTGGGGGCCAATATGCCTTGATAGTCTGCAAAAACTATTTAGCACGTGCAATTGCCTTGCGGTGAAGGGTTGATGATGGAGAATCAGACACGAGGGTGATTGGTCACTGATTTACCTGAATATTGCTGTGATGGAATCCTAAGTGGTCCATGAAAGGCATGAGAAGGAACGTTGGTGCCTAAAAGGCCATGTTGGTGCCAACAATAATGTTCTATTTTTATTAAAATACTGGAATGCCTTTCATTTCTTGGCCTAAATGAGGTCAAACTGTCATCTGTGCAGGAGGCCTCTCAATCAGCTAGGCTGCCACACGGGGTTATGTTAACACAGCAACTCAGGCCTGAATCACTTTCAGCAATATCTATCTCATCGGGTATCAGATACATTCTTTCAAGATGCACACTGCATAAACAATAATGGCCCTGGTGCCTGTAGTTGCCTGGTGCACCTGCTGTCCATAGTTGTTACAAAGGTATTGTGAACCAGGACTGAAAAGGATATGTTGGGATTTTCCAGCCCCACCATGGCGGGACCTGCCATGGGGGTTGTGGCAGCCTGGCCAAAAGTCCATAGAGTTTTGATGGGACCGGACAATCCTGACGGTGGGTAGGGCCGGAAAATCCCACCCGTATTTTTAGTCTTTGAAGCCTCCCACCAGACCAGTGTGCAGTCACAGGATGTGTGTGGCCAGCGAGGACATTGTGAATTAGACCTCTGCTAATTGGAAGGAGAAGAGTGAAAAATAGAGAAAGGCAGTTAAACAAATGTAAAATTATAGACAGAATGAAGACAATAGTCTATTGCTGTGTACCACTGTAGAAGGGCAGACAGTGTGAGCAAACAGCAAATCCCTCCTGTGGAGAAAGTGTAGATTGGATTTATGTGAGGTGACATCTTTTCAACTAACTATGTATCACCAACCTCTAGATTGCTGCTTCTGAGGAAACAGAATAAATATTTGTTCAGTCAAGGTTAACACTATCCCGTGGACTTGTCAAACACAGACTGAACTCATCCAATTCTTAAAAATTTAAACCTTATTCAATTACATTTACATCTGTGCGACAATAAGTACAGAGTGATAGACATGTTTAACTGAAGCCATGGCGAGAGTATATAAATCAAATAGCATCAAAAGTTTAAGTCTCACAGATGAAGGAGAAAAAATGAATGCAGCAACCTGAGTATATATTGGAGGACCATAGTGTTGCACTGAAAAGAAATAAATTGTAAGCACACAACGTGCAATTATGTACTTCCTTTAAAATCACAAAATTCTCCCAAGTTATTTCATAGCGTGGCGACAAGTGGACACAAGGTAGGGGTGAAAAAGAAATGGTGGAAGATGGTTCATTTTTTCAAAGCTTTCGGTAATAGAAAGAAGTGTTGCAAGATAGAGAGATTTAGGGGGGAAATGCTGTAGTATAGGGGCATGATGGCTGGAAGTGCTAGCCACTGTCAGGAGACAGGAGACCAAAGTCAGAAGAGCGGAAGATGCAACGTGAGGGCTGTGAAAGCTTGCAGAGGTACAATGGAGTGAATGTACTTTTGGACTACCCTGTTTTTAATTTAAAAAAAGCAACAATGATTTTGAGTGTTAGGCAATTAGTCAAAATCATAAAAAAAGGAATGATGTCTTAGTGACACAGCGCTGGATTTTCACCATCTAGGTGGGAAACTCAAGTCAGGAAATTTCCTGAGGCCTGCCTTAGTTCTCTGGGATTTTGTCCCAGTTGTAATAAAGGCTGTTAGGCCCTCTAACCTTCACGCCTCAGCCATTTCCATGCTCCTTCCATGGCCGCCTGCATCCTCCATGCTGCCGCCATATCCCCCATGCCATCTAGCTATCTGTTTCTGTCCATACAATTCACAGATGACCTCATTGTGACTGCTTGACTGAGCTCTAAGACTCACTATTGACTATCTCAGCAGGGGTATGTTCTTACAGGTGGAAGTGGGATGTTTGCTTTGATTGATTGACATCTTTATAAGGTTATAATAAGTTATTCATTCTTTGAACTGTTTCTTTAAATCTCTCTGTTTATCTGAATCAGATTAAAAGCTTTGAAGTGAGGTAAAGCTTCTTAGTGATATTATATTGCTCTGTCTCTGATATTTTTATAGGGTTGTAAGAGCAGCAGTTTCTTCAAAGCAGATTT
This sequence comes from Cetorhinus maximus, assembly GCF_964194155.1. Classification (NCBI taxonomy): domain Eukaryota; kingdom Metazoa; phylum Chordata; class Chondrichthyes; order Lamniformes; family Cetorhinidae; genus Cetorhinus; species Cetorhinus maximus. The sequence continues at coordinate 201,718,418 of NC_135880.1, forward strand.
TTGAATGGGTGTTTACAAAATGCATTTCAAGGCTTGCCATTGTTATTATATGGCAAATTGATCCTTTAGTGCATACTGGGTGAGTGGACATAGAGGATGCAGGGTAGCCTGAAAGGGACATGGAAGTGTTAAGGGGGGATTGGAGGATATGGAAGGGACATGGGAGACATGGAGGATGCAGAGAGCCAAGGAAAGGAAGGCATGGGGGGTCATGGGTAAGTGTTTTTAAACTTGCCTTTCGAAAGGTTCTTGAATCCAGACTATAGTTCATGACTACTCTGAGACTCTGTGAACCACGAGTCCATGAGAATTTGGCCCGACTCCACGAAAGTCCAGCCCTTAGTATTTGATTGGTAGTGAATCATCTGGAGATGAGTATGACGATGACTGGGACAAGATTCTGAAGAATCTACAGTGTATTCAAGGTCAGAACCGGGAAAGGCAGGTTTCAGGTTAGCCAATGAACCAGCTATTGCTGCTTCAGCTCCCAATGATTTCTTCTTGTTCCTTATGACATTTCATTATTCAGGTGGGAGAGTTTAAAATGTAGCCAAAACCTTTCAATACATCTTAGGTGTTGTTGTTGTTTACAAAAGCGGCAAACCAGATCATAAATTATTTGCCATTCTGATTCACTGTACAGAGCCTGAATTTAAGTTTAAAATTAAGATTAAGAATCAAAGGGTCAAACTTAAGTGCCTGTTAGTTACTAAGATACTACTTTGGATATCGCACACTGTTGTAATTGGTTTAGCTACATTGACACATAATGATCAGTTTATGTGACATGGCAAGGGTGAGGTTGCAGAACAGATTCATTATAATAGCAGGAATGAGAGACTTTAATTATAAGGAGAGAACAGATAAAAACTGAGGCTCTTTTCATTTGACCAGAAGCAGTTATGAATTATTCTGGTAGAGTTGTTAAAAATGTAATGTTCTTGATGAGGGCATAGAGGAAAGCTATATTCACTTTGCAGTGACTTGGTAGCCATAGGGCAGAAATTTAAGATCACCAAAAGAATAAAGGGAGAGGCTAGGAGAAGTTTTTTGCTTCGCGGGGTAGGGTTGCGGGAGGGGTGCGGTGGTATGTTTGTTCATAGGCACAATGTCCTACCAGAAACATTGCTGGAAGCAAAATATATTATAGCTTTTAAAAATGAAGTGGATAAATGAAAATAAAATTAGAAGATCATAGTGAAAGTATAACTCTTTCAGACAAGAAGTGCAAATGTGATGGGCTGAATGACCTCCTGTTATAACACTCTCTGTTTAGAAATATTTTGGACTAGGGTAAATTCTGGAAATTTCTTTCCTGTCTTTCATTTTAGTTCCGTTTGATAGCAAGCTCTAATAGCTTGGAGTTTTGCACTATCCACAGTACCACCACCTTGTATAAATCTTCAAATATTTTAGCCAGAAGCCTTGTTGTGTAATGGACTGTGTAAGAAATACTTTGTAGAAAGAGATTTCTTTTTTCATTGTAGAATGATTCATTCTTCATTTTTCAAAATATTTGTTGTGTCTTTCAGCTCCTGTGTATTTTATTTGTAAATAACTTCTGGCTAAAACTAACATTTATATTGGCTGAGAGCCTGGTAATTACCACCGTTGGTAAATGATCCAAGAACGTGCATGGAAGCAATATGATGTCTAGTGTCTTCTACCATAGTTATGGGGAATTGTTTACTCCATGACACACTGTCCTCCTTTTAGAAGGGTGTAGGATTTGATTCAGGGAACACTAAGTATGCTTATGAAAATTGTCTGCCCACCATGGTCATAAGTTTGGAAGAAAGCCTGAATTGTGGATATACATCTGAATCTCTGCTAGTTAAAATCAGCAATGGCCATTTTGTATTTGACCTGCATTTAACAAATTTCAAAATTAGATTTGACATCTGAATTCCCATTTAGGTCAAAGGACCAAATCACTTTTCACTGGTAGGGCTGAACATTTTGTTGAGTGATTCCTTTGTGCCTAAATTTGTTTGCCGTTGCACATTTGCAGAGAAAAGCAGCATGGCTCTCACAAGTACAGACATTCTTAATTGCACACAATACAACAACGGGAATCAGTTCAAGACTTGGGTAGGAATAGCGTTGAGTGGAAAGAAGTGAGAAAAAGAAATGGAAAGGAAGACATGGAAGAAGAGGAGAGAATTAATGAAGATAACTCAAACTGGTAATTGGGAGGAGAGAGGGGCAAAACTGAGACTAGTGCTTGTTGTGGATGGGGAAAGGAGAAGAGCAGTGCTCTGGAAGAGGTGCATAGCGAGATTAGCACTTTGGGATGGATTAGTTATTGCTTCAGACAATTAAACAAAGGAATGGAAAGATGAGAAAGTCAGCATAAAGTCATGAGGAAGGGGGAGAAAAAAAGATTGCTGGCTTGAGCTGAGCAGCTTGGAGGGTGAAAATAGTGCTGGCTTGAACTTGGGAGCAGAGGAGGGAGAATGTTATGGTGCTGGTTTGTGAGGGAAGAGTGCAACCTTGAAATGAGTTGGAAGGTGAGAAGATCATGCAAAATTGAATTGAGAGAGGAAATTAAGAATGAATGGGAAAGCTGGAGATGGAGTGATTTTCTCAGAACAGGGTGGAGAGTTGGGCTGTTGCAGTTTTCCTATGATGGGGGAGTTGGATGTTGGAGAATTACTGTGTGGATAGCTGTTTTGTGGAAGTGATGTTCTTGTTGGTCCATTGGAATTTCAAATATAATTTTGTTTTCCTTTTCTCAGACTAAAATATCAATTGTGAACAGCAAAATGTTTAAAATTAATCAAACTAAATCCACAACTTAAAAAAAAACAATATTTTGGGTGAGTATGCCCCTCAGAAATGCATTTCCAATTGCTGTGCTTGGAGGTGGCACATTTGCTGTAAGTCTGCACTATACTAAATCTATTTCTTTCAGCCCCGACTGAAAGATCCCACGGTCAATATTACAAGGTACAAATCTCCTATTTGATATTTTAAAGAAAACAAAAGAAACGTTTTCTGTCTTTCAACACTAGATTATTTTCTGCTTAGGGGAGAAAGATGTTTTAAAGCATGAAGAAAAATACTTTACTCCTAAATGGCAAGGAGAGTGCAGTTTTCAGTACAATTTAGCAAATGTCACTTGTTTAAGTTGAAAAAAAAATTCTGTTGTATCCACATTTAAAATACCGAAAGTCAGATGTGAACATCCCACAATAAAATAAATGCTGCGCCTAGAACATTACGTTGTTTATCTTTCCAATGTGACTGAAGAAATGTTGACTATACTCGCAGGTTAAGATGCAAGCCAGTTTCGAGAGTTGTTTTCATGCTTATAATGAGCTCTGCATTTTACTTAACCTTTTGAAGCTGTTCATCAGCTTTTGCTACTTTTCCTATATTGGCATGTTTGCATATATGAATTGTATCAAAAATGATGTAGGATTCCTGTTGTATGCACTAAAAGCTGTCCTGTTTTGCGCGGTTAGGCATGTATAAAACATCACACATCCTGCCCCTATTTATTCCTTTTGATTTTTTTTCTCTAAAGGCCTCCATTTGTTCCAAGTTGACTGCTCTGTTGTCACCCGAATCTATTACGGGCCTCATTACCCACCTCAGAATCATGCTTCTTATTTTTCCTGTCTCCTCCTGATTTTGCAGAGATCTGTGCTTCCTAGAGAGAGCAAGAGCAACTCAAGGACAGTCTCTCCTGTTCCTTTAATCCTCGTCTTATCTCTTTCCTACCTTTGTCTGAGGACATGATGGATGCTTTCATTTGTCCTTTTTCCACTTTCCTGTCATTCTCTTAACAACTTAATTCCCCCAGAACGGATTTTTTTCCTGCATTTTTATTTTCATATGGTTCAATCATGTGCAAGTGGTTTATCTGCCCAGTGCAGGCCTGTCGTAAACCCGTAAAGTGAAAGAAGGATGAGTGTTTCGCCGCTACTGAGTTGTTAGTGTGCCTTTGTCACTTTCACCCTAATTTCCACTGAAGACGATATTTCAAGCGAATTAATGAATCTCGCCTTTTTAACCTTCTTATCAGTAGCTGCAACAAATAATGATGAGGTAACTCTTAGTTCTGCCCTATCCTCTATTCTTCAAAACTCATCTCTGGAATTGCTGAAACTTGTTGTTTGTCATTTCCTTTCATTTACATCTGAGGTTTACATCTGATATTGTTCTAATTTGGTAGGGGTATCAGCTCCTTACAAGTAGGCGTAGTGGTCATTTCTACTGTTAGAGCACCACTAACGTACTAACGTTTGAACTTATCTCCTGCAGATTAACTCCTTCCAAAATTCATTTCAGTGGGCCCAAATGTTCTTCAAGGGCACATGTGCCAGGATGCGAGATACTTGCACGCCCAATTTGAGGCTGTGTGCACATTAGCTACTTTCCCCCACAGATGGAAATGAAAAATTCAAGCAAAGCTGTAATTGTTTTGTGGCACTCGTGAATTCAGAAAATGTCACAGGAAGGATTTAATGCCAGAAGCAGCAGAAGGAACTATTTTTGATTTTTTTTTGGGCAAGACTTGGGAAGCAGAGTATATATATATATATTTGTCTTTATTATAGGCACCTCTGCTGACTGTTTCACAATTACCATCTTTATCATTATGACATTCTTTAAACCAGTAAGAAGATCTGGCCTTACCTGTCTCTTTGACTTGCACTCTTTTCATGAAGCATAATGGATGTTGGATTCCTTTAAAGTTCCAATTTGTCGAGACAATATATTTTGTCATACTGTCACGGGGCTATGCCCCTTTATTTTTTAAAATACAATTTTTCAACTTTAAATGAACTGGAGATTTTGCAATTTGACATGAGGCAACTGAGCGAATGACAAATGAGCAAACTGCTTAAAAATGCAAGGCAACCTTCTAAGGTGAAGGTGAAAAACAAACAAGTCACCTTCAGCAGAGTGCGGAGAGAGAGACATTTCCTATGATTCAGAGACCCATCGAAGCTCGTCACTCTAAGGAAGAGACATCAATTTTCAGCACTTTGCATTTTAAAATAAAGGCTGCCACAGACAGACCCACCTGAAACCTCTTGAAAAGACACATTGAGCAAACTATAACAGGCCAGGCTGTAGCCACTGCAGAGAGATTATAAGAAGGAGTTCAGCAGAAGAGACAGGCCGAAAGTGCGCTTTCACTCTCTCTTTCTCGGAACAAGTGTATTACCCGGTTCGGAAGCTAACTTTACTAGAAAGCGACCAGCGATTCGAGATTGCAACATCTTCCACATTGGACCACATCCATGAAACCAGATAATCCAAATTGACAGCAACGTTTAAAAATCTACGCCTCAAGAACAATCAAAGTACACTCAACGTGTTTTTATTTATTCATTCATGGGATGTGGACATCGCTAGCAAGGCCAGCATTTATTGCCCATCCCTAATAGCCCTTGAGAAGGCGGTGGTGAGCTGCCTTCTTAATCCGCTGCATTCCATGTGGTGTAGGTACACCCACAGTGCTGTTAGGGAAGGAGTTCCAGGATTTTGACCAAGCAACATTGATGGAACGGTGATATATTTCCAAATCAGGATGGTGAGTGGCTTGGAGGAGAACTTCCAGATGGTGGTGTTCCCATTTGTCTTGTCCTAGATGGTAGTGATCATAGGCTTGGTAGCTGCTGTGAATTCCTGCAGTACATCTTGTAGATGGTACACACTGCTGCCAATGAGCGTCAGTGGTGGAGGGAGTGAATGTTTGTGGATGGATGCCAATCAAGTGGGATGCTTTGTCCTGGATGGTGTCAAGCTTCTTGAGTATTATTGGTGCTGCACTCATCCAGGCAAGTGGAATCACACTTCTGATTTGTGCCTTGTAGATGGTGGACAGGCTTTGGGGAGTCAGGAGATGAGTTACTCCCCACAGGATTCCTAGCCTCTGACTTGCTCTTGTAGCTACAGTATTTATATGGCTAGTCCAGTTCAGTTTCTAGTCAATGGTGATACCTAGGATATTGATAGTGGGGGATTCAATGATGGTAATGCCATTGAATGTCAAGGTGCAATGGTTAGATTCCCTCTTGTTGGAGCTGCCCATTGTCTGGCACTGTATGGTGCAGATCTTACTTGCCACTTGTCAGCCCAAGCCTGGTTATTGTCCATGTCTTGCTGCATTTGGACGTGAACACCTTCAGTATCCGAGGAAGTGGGAATGGTGCTGAATATTGGCCAATCATCAGCAAACATCCCCACTTCTGACTTTATGATGGAGGGAAGGTCATTGATGAAGCAGCTGAAGGTGGTTGAGCCAAGGACACTACCCTGAGGAACTCCTGCACTGATTTCCTGGAATTGAGATGACTGACCTCCAACAACCACAACTATCTTCCTTTGTGCTAGGCATGACTGCAACCAGCGGATAGCTTCCCCCCCCCGATTCCCATTGACTCAAGTTTTGCCAGAGCCCCTTGATGCCACACTCAGTCAAATGCTGCCTTGGTGTTAAGGTCAGTCACTTCATCTCTGGAGTTCAGTTCTTTTGTCCATGTTTGAACCAAGGCTACAATGAGATCAGGAGCTGAGTGGCCCTGTAGGAACTCAAACTGAGCATCAGCAGGTTCTTGCAAAGCAAGTGCCACTTGCTGGCACTGTCGATGACCCCTTCTATCACTTTACTGATGATCAAGGGTAGACTGATGGGGCAATAATTGGCCGGGTTGCATTTGTCCTGCTTTTTATGTATAGGACATACTTGGACGATTTTCTGCATTGCTGGGTAGATGCCAGTGTTGTAGCTGTGTTGGAGCAGCTTGGCTAGGGGCACAGCAAGTTCTGCAGCACAAGTCTTCAGTTCTATTGCCGGAATATTGTCAGGGCCCATAGCCTTTGCAGTATCCAGTGCCATCAGCTGTTTCTTGATATCACGTGGAGTGAATCAAATTGGCTGAAGACTGGCATCTGTGATGCTGGGGACCTCAGAAGGAAGCCGAGATGGATCATCCACTCAGCACTTCTGGCTGAAGATTGTTGCAATGCTTCAGCCTCATCTTTTGCACTGATGTGGTGGGCATCTCCATCATTGAGGATGGGGATATTTGTGGAGCTTCCTCCTCCAGTGAGTTGTTTAATTGTCCACCACCATTATGACTGGATGTGGCAGGACTACAGATCTGATCCATTGGTTGTGGGATCACTTAATCCTTTCTACCACTCGCTGCTTATGCTGTTTGGCACGCAAGCAGTCCTGTGTTGCAACTTCATCAGGTTGACACCTCATTTTTAGGTATGCCAGGAGCTGCTCCTGTCATGACCTCTTACACTCTTCATTGAACCGGGTTGATTCTTGTATATTCTTTTAACCTTTTCTTTAATTGACACCCTAACTTCCCTTGTTTCTGGTGCCCGTGTGTGTGTGACGTTACATTTTTATTATTTTATTTAGTGGTTGATAAATTTTCTCTTTCTTTGATTCAAAACCTTGTTTGATTGGCTCTTTATTGCTCACAGATTAAATAGTTAAATACGTTTGGATTCGTAAAAGGCATATACTCATGAAAAAGAAACTTAAACCTTTGTTATGAGTACCCGGGGCAGCTGAATAGACGTGAGCCAGTTCACCCCTCCTCACCCAGCCATAACACTATCGCTAACTCTTCATTTTTCAACCTCCACATTATTACTAGATTTCTTATCATTCATGGGACATCGGTGGAGAATTTAGGGTTGCACCCTTAGTTTTTTTCTCTGAGTATGCAGCCATGTTGATTGTTCTCATTGCAAAATAGAAGTATTCTTTTTCCAGTTCTCTTCCAAGACTTGTGATATGCAATATTTTCAATAAAATTTTAAGATTTGAAAGTTAAGAGTTATCTTCAACATTGGCTAAAGACGCTATCCACATTTCAGTTTCGGTCTTCTGGATTTGGCTTCTGTATCAACTCCTTGGCCAGGATTTTTCAGTCAGCTGCCAGAGTCGGCTGCGCGCCAGCCGATAATTGATAGGCCTATTAAGGCCATTAATGAATTAATTAATGTCAAGTTAACGCTGCCCGTCCAACCTTACGGTTGACAGGCAGGAGAAAAGGCCAAGCGGCCTTTACGTTTTTTAGGAAACCTCATCCACAAGCAGGATGAGGTTTCCTAAAGCTTTTATGAATTAAATAAAAAGTTTCCCTGAAAAATAAAAACATGCCCCCATCTCATGTGACACAGTCACATGAGGGGACATGTTTCATTAAATTTGTAATGATTTTATTTATTATTTTCAAAAGCGCTTCAATCTCCCTGAGGCAGCTCCGTGTGCATGTGCGTGAAAGAGCGCTGGCCCTGACTCTCCCTCTTCCCCCCACCCACACAAGTAGCGCTGAGTTCTACCGCTCGGTAATTACACTGAGCAGGCCTTAATGGCGTAAAATGGCGGTGCGGAGCTGATCGCGGGCTGCCACCCCCACCCACTCCCCCCGAGCCCACCCGAGGCAGGAAACATTCAGGCCCTAGCTTCTAAGTCCTGCTCTGAATTGTGTGATACCATTCTCTGCATCAAATAACTGTCGGCTTAAGTTATTCAGTTTTGGACTTTTAAGAAGTTGAAGGGTGATCTCAAAATTCAGCAAGGAAATTGCTCAATTTTATCAATTAATTGAGGGACACCATCACTGATTGGTTATATTTAAATCTTCGCTATCCCAGTTCCCACTCTTTTTGGGCCTGATGCATTGGCGGGGGTGAGGAAATTTTAACCTCATGCTGTGCTGAGAGTGAGGGTCACCAGGCTCCTGATGCACTACTCCTGCACGATGAAAGAGAGAGACGCATGGGTTAGCTTGGGTGTTTTAAGAACCTCTTTTGGTTAAGCCTGAAGGCCCCATAACGCATTGTGGAGATTGCTGGCCACCACTTGGATGGCCAGAGATTAATGTGCAACATAGCTGCCCGAAACCCCTCCCTCCTCCGCCCCACTCCACCTGACCGATTGGCGACAACTTTGCCCACTGGACTCCATGAGCTCTCAGCTCAGGCACAGGCATTCTCCTAACCCACACTGCATGGCTGCACTGTTACCTTGAACCACGGGGGACACTGGTCCAAACATGAATGCTGACATTGCAAGGGGCTGTGAGCGCCTCCACCAGTGACTGCTCCACAGCCAACTTCTGCAAGGAGATTGTACAACGTGCCCAGTCGTCCAACTGTTCTGCAGCCTACTAAAATGCTCATTAGTTTACAGTCTGTGCCCAAGGGGTGAAAAGCTCTGTAGCACTTGCTGGCACTTTCATGCCTCTGCGTTGCTTGAGTGGGCAGATAAGCTAGAGGCCTGATTCCAAGCATGCTAACGTGGCTGCGTCTGAACTGTCTCAGCTGTGGAGGAATGGGCACTTTATATGCAAACTTTCCCTGATGTGTGGCCGCTTCCCTCCCCCCACATCCTGCTTGTGCACTACCATCAACCACAGGGCAGCTCTTGCCTCCACCTCCCCCTCCCAAACAACTCACCTCAACCTTGAAGTCCAACAGGCTATCCTTGTGAGCACTGCACAACGTTACTGTGCACTCACCTCCGAATTCCCCAACTACATAATATATTTCTACATGGCGTAGGTTTTCTACTAAGCGTACAGCTAAGGACATAGGACATTCAGCTCCTTGAGCCTGCACCCCCATTCAATAAGATCATGACTGATCTGATCGTGGCCTTAACTCTACTTTCCTGCCTACCCCACTCCCACTCCTGCCAATCCCATAACCGTTGACACGTTTATCAGTCAAAGATCTGTCTAACTCAACCTTGAATATATTCAGTGGCCCAGCCTCTACTGCTCATTGGGAAAGAGATTTCCAAACACAAGTGACCCTCAGAGAAGAAATTCCTTCTCATTTCCACCTTAAATGGGAGATCTCTTATTTTTTAAACTGTGCCCCTTAGTTCTAGATTTCCCCCCCATGAGAGGACATTGTGCCTGTTTGCTGATGAGAGATTATGCTGCAAGTTCTGTGCAAACTCAGTTGCATCGGTCAGAACAAAACATCTTTCCTTGGGTCAGTGCAATCAAGCAGTGTAATCAAATGTAATTGATTTGTGACTGCAACAGGAACAATGGGGTTTCAAGTATCAGCTTGAGGTTGCATGAAAGGCAAGTAACCCAAGCTGCACTTCAGAGTGAGGATGAAGGTCACAAAGCAAGATACTTCTCTCACTCTGCAAACTTTTTACAGCTTTTACACATTTTTAATCATTCTCCCAAGCTATCTGCAGATTGATTTACATCACCTCTCTTAGCAATGTTCCCGAAGAGCAGAGAGTAATTTTAATCTTAGTAGTGTGATAATTTAGTTTTAACTCTCTCATTAGTGATTAGTCCATTCAAGTATTTGCTGCAGCTGATTGAAACAGGCTGTGGGTCACTGCAATCAAATGATGAAGGCTGAATTCACATGTTCATGGGTGCCTGTGTGCCCAGGTATCTGGAAGCAATAAAAACGTTTGAAATAGAAGCAGGAGTAGACCATACGGCTCCTCAAGCCTACTCTGCCATTCAGTACAATCATGGCTGATCTTCTGTCTCAACTCCATACGCCCGCCCTCTCCCTATATCCCTTGATTCCCTGTGAACCAAAAATCTGTCTATCTCAGCATTAAATATAAATGGCGGAGCATCCACAACCCTCTGGGGGAGAAAATTCCAAAGATTCATAACCCTCTGAGTAAAGAAATTTCTCCTCATCTTAGTCCGAAATAATCAGCCCCCTATCCTGACACTTGTTTCCCCCATGTTCTAGATTCCTCAGCCATGGGAAACAATCTCTATGTCTACCCTGTCAGGCCCCTTCGGAATCTTGTTTGCTTTAATAAGATCAGCTTTTATTCTTCTAAACTCATAAGCATAAGCCCAATTTACTCAGCCCCTCATCAAATGACAACCCTCTAATTCCAGGAAAAAAAAATCTAGTGAATATAAGCAAAATACTGTGAATTCTAGAAATCTGAAACAAAAACAGAAAATGCTGGAAACACATAGCAGGCCTGATAGCACCTGTGGAGAGAGAAACAGAGTTAACATTTCAAGTCGGTCTGACTCTTCTTCAGAGTTAAAGACAGCTTCCAATGCAAATATATCCGTCCTTAAATATAGAGAACAAAGCTGTGCACAGTACTCCAAGGTGCTGCCTCATCAATGCTCTGTACTATTGTCGCAAGATTTCCTTATTCCTGTACGTTGATTCCTTTGCAATAAAGGCCAACATGCCATATTCTTTCCTAATTGCTTGTGTATTTGTATGCTAACTTTCTATGTTCCTTGTGTAAGCACAGCCATGTTTCTCTAAACATCAACATTTAGCAGTTTCATGCTTCCTTAAAAATGTTCTGCTTTTCCATTCTGTTGCAAAAATCTAGTTCATAATTCATACGTTTTAGAATATAACTTTTAGCTCAAAGGTTAAATTGTTAAATGCAAGATAAATGGGAACCTAATTGAAAAACTGATGATAACCTCTGATGGAAATGCAATTCAAACAAGATGCATTTACTGCGCTTTAAGATAAACATAGGTTAGCTTACAAGGTCGTGGGTAGATTTGCAAAAGCAATAAACTATAGGGGGTCTTCCATCTTCCTTTACTGGAGACAGAATGCCTGCCCTTACTTCAATAAATTACTTAAGTTATGTTAGTGAAAAGGAAACTGAAAGCAGCTATGTAAACACAGGGTTGCTTCATGGACCCAGGGAGTCTAGAGAAAGGGTCGTGAAACCCATTAGCTATATAAATTATTCATATAGGTTACATAATCAAAGAGTAGCATTGAAGGTGAATTAATTTGCTTGCATTTCTGTTTGAATCAACCGGAACATGCCACGTTGCCATAGAGATAGTGATTCAGGGTGGAGCCTTGGTTCAAAGGTTTTTTTGTTTCAGCTGTCTGTGTGTGTTTGCTGACAGAAGCAGCAGTTTCATTTGGGAACGGACAGAGGCAGTTGCAACTTTGATTTGGTGTAGTCTGCAACTCATCAGATTGAGAGAGCCAACAGGAGATAATAGTCATTAGGTCTTCACTTCATGCAAAGAAAATACTAACTTCATTTTTCACTGCACGAAATGTGAGTGGGGCTCTACCTCAGTTTGGATTTGTGAAGGAAAAGCAGCTGGGAGATTTGCTTTAGCTTTCAGCGAGTGGAAGAAACCTACAGTGGTCCTCACAGAGCCTTGTGGCAGAAAGCAGTCAGCAGAGTTAGCTTGGAAAGCATTGGGAAGGCAGTTGGGTATCTGCCAGTAACCTGAACAAGGAGCTGAGGCATCCACAGATCCATAAAGAAAAAGGTTGCATAGCCAAAAAATTAATGGAAGGAATCCCATATAATCTTACCTCAGAAGATAGCACACTGAGGAAAATTAAAGTGAATTCCGGAGGGTTATGGCATACCTTTGAGTTGGCATCCAGAAAGGTGAATGCACCTCCAAGATTATTGCAACGTATAGGGAATTCTTTGGGGGGGAGGGGGGGAGGTAAAAAATAAAACTCAATTCATAATATGCATAGTTATAAACTAATGTATGAAGGTAATCATGCTTACTTTGTTTAATTATTTTTGATATACAATGAAGTTTGTTTCTGTTTAAAAATGTGCAACCTTGTCGCATAGTTCTGTCAGTTAATTACTAGGTGTTAAAATTTTTCTTTAAATGCTAACAGTCCCTAACAAGATCATAACAATTCTTATTACCAAAGTGAATATCCCCACACTTTCCCACATTATACTCCATTTGCCACTTTGTTGCCCAATCACTTAACCTGTTTACATACCTTTGCAGTCTCTTTTTGTCCTCCTCCCAGCTTATGTTCCCACCTAGTTTTATATCCTCAGGAAACTTGGATATATTTTTCTCGTTCTCTTCACTTATGCAGTTAATATAGCTTTTAATTAGCAGAGGCCCAAGCACTGATCCATGTAGCACTTCACTAGTTACAGCCTGTCAACTTGAAAGTACAGGCCACTTTTTAACTGGCTCTTCTAAGCGGGTAAGAAGGACACCTGTCAGAAACTGGAGAACTCTTTCTTTACAGGTACTTAGCAGCTTTAACCAATGGCCTGAGTGGAAAAACAGTTGTGACTTTCCTGCCAGGCCAACCTATCAGGAAAAGGATTTGGGGCCAAAAGAGGTCCAAAAATGTTAGCCCTTTTACTTGTGAATTTGAATGAGCAAGTATTCTCTGCTGAGCCCTACAAGGAAAGATTGGGCCCTGTATGCCCCTGGCTTCTCTCGCCAGTCAATCATAAGGCCCTCTAAGTTCTTGTGAATAACTGGAGACCAAATTGGCCCCTGAAAGGTATTCTCCTGCCATTTGGTATTTTACATGGTCACAGCTGACAGTTGCCACTACCCCACTGATTTGGAGCAGGAAACTGACAAGGTAATGTCAGGGAGTTATACCTTAATGCATCGTTCAGTCTATAAGATTATATCAAGCTGTATATGTATTCATCATAGGAAGCTGGTAATGCTGACATTTCCTTGCTGAGCTTCTTGCTGAGAGGTACAGTCAACATACCAGAAAATGTGAAACTGGAACAAAGTTGGAGAATTATCTAAGAGAAAGAACATTTTTTTCATTTTTATTCAGAATTCACTTTACATAATTTTCTCAAATGTGACGTAATTGCCATGAAGCCCAATGAGGTATTGGTCAATGAGGAATAGAAACTGCTACTTCTGCTGACTATCGCATAATGTTCTGTTCCGTTTGCATCTCCTCTGATAATGACAGCAGGACCGTGGGAATGTTATCCTGGCTTGGGGTCATAAGATAACATTCACACTACTTAACTGCAAAGTAATGGTCATATCACATAAGAGAAAACCCAGCAAAAGTTCCCTTTGCATTCAACTATTTCACCATTGCCACCATCAACATCAACATCTTGAGGCCATTACAGATCAGAAGCTGAACTTCCCATATCAACACTGGTTACAAAAGCAGGATAGAAGCTGGGTATTCTGTGGTGATTGGCTGCAATCCTGGCACTTCCATGCTTATCTACCTTCTCCAAGACTCATTGATTAGTGTGATGGAAAACCCACCACTCATCATGATGGGATAACCTGCAACAGCCTTCAATAAGCTTGCTACCACCATCAATATGCACCCCTTCCAATGCTGGTGCACCGTGGTTTCAGTATGTGAAATCTGCAGGATGCATTGCAGCATCTCAAGGGCAATTTCACAGCATCTCCTTTCCAATGACCTCTAGCGCTGAGAAGTATAAGAGTAGCAACCTTGTTAGGATACCATCAAACCAGGCTCCCTTCCTAGTCACACAACATCCTGACTTATTGATATATTGTTCATTATCACCGGACCAATATCCTGGAATTTTCCATCTGAGACTATTGTGGGGGCATCTTCACTGCAAGGATGTCGAATGAATTTAAGGTGATAAAATTTGTCTTGAGTAACATTAAAATGCCAAGTGGCAAGTTTTGTTCACTCATGCCACAGATATCCACTCGAATACAACATTCAAGCTGTCCTCTGGTGTCTGGAGATATTAGATCAGGGACATTTACCTTGCTCGTTAAGAGTTCATGTAACAGCTTCCTCAGCTTATCATTCTTGTTTGGCAGAAAATCTATTTGAGCAGCTCCCTATGTTATCTAGATTCATGAAAGTGACCTGAATGGTCAAGCCATTCATTCATCATGTAACTCCCTCTGAGACATGAATCTTGTCCTGACCAAATTGATAGCACAACCTTTTGACCATCAGTTTGTTTGATCTAGCATTTTCTACATTTACTTTGCAATCCTTTATTTCAGCACTTTTTTGGTACACTTACTGGGCCACACTCTTTCGTTGGCCCTGAAAATCGCTCCTTTGTTCCACTGATCTCAAGGTATCAAGATGCTATTTGACATCAAGACTATTAACCAAAATAAATATGACTTGTTTTTTTATGAGAACAAAATCTTTGGAGAGCAGATAATTAAGCTTAACTATAGTTCGTGAATTGGCGACAAGAATATGATATTCTCTGACAGGGCAAAAACCACCAGGGAATGTTAGACCTCACTGTAGACGTGCAGTGCCAATTTTTATGGGCTCACTTGTGAACAGTTAATCTCAATGTCATTTTGCCAAGGTAGTAAACTGGGGTAACTTATCCCCAGTCATTGGTACAATTCCACTTTGCAGAAACCTTACTTTCTAACAATTTCAGATATTGGATTTTGGGTGGAAGTCTGCATTTAGGGTGAACTTTCATTAAATTCACCCTTGCCTTCATCTCAACATTCAGGATGAGAAATGCTTTAGCAGTGCTACATTCCAAGCTTGCCTGAAGATTATAGTCTCACCAGAGTTCCACTGCCAGTTTCTGTAATACTTTATAACACTCTTGTTTGCACACAGAGTTTGAGTGAGTGAGCCCAGATCTTCCGTTCTCCGGGAGTGGGGTCATACCCTGGAGGTACCCCAGAAGATGTGCTCGGGGACTCCTCAGAGGTCCCCATGTAAGGACTCCATGGGAATTGCCCCGGAAGTTTAAACCTTGGATGGGCAATTACCCTGTGCGGTTCTCCAACTGGTGGAGCCATCCAAAACTGATTTAAATTGGAGACTTCGAATGGTTCCAACTCTCTTAGCAGAATAGTTACCCAGGAAAAATGAAAAGGATTAAACTTGTAACTCCTGGGTAACTATGGTGCTGATCCCGACTACACTCTGCCACCCGAATACCCCACACCCTCCACCCACTGCCACCTGATCCCCCAAATACACCCTCATACCCCCTAATTCCATCTTACACCCAACCCCCCCCCCCCTCCCGCCCAACCCATTGACCCATTCTACCCACTTACCTCACGCACTTACCTTCTCTCCTGTCAAAATGGCTGGGACTTTTAAACTTATCGGTTTACTGCAGCTGGTGCCGTAAAAAGGGGCAGGGCTTTGTTTCCCACTGTCCTGCACAGTAATGACTCCAGGAGCTGCTGTGCTGCCCATTTCTCAGGAAGCCCGGTTAGGAAATCCGGGTGAGAAATGTGCAACTCCAGTCTAGAATAAGTTAGAAGGAGCGGAGTGGCAATCCGACTGTGATGGCCACTCCACAGAAGATTCAGCCCATTAACTATTAAAGGTATACTCTGCACATGGTGATCGATATTTTTTGATCCATTTACAGGCATGAATTCCTGTATGCACTTTTAGACCCAGTAGCGCTTTTGGCTCATCTAGGTGACATTGCTTGTACTGTTATTTCATCTGTTTGATGCCTCCTCTATACTCAAAAACAAACAAATCACGAGTAATTTTGTGTTAGAGAAGATGGGTGGAATTTAGTGTTGGCGATGGTGCCCACCAGTTGGAGAACCGCACATCACTTCTCTCCAGGATGCCCGACCTAATCACCAGGCAATCGGGCACTCCCCTGGACAACGTTGGGCAGCCCGCACAATCAAGCCCCAATTGGGTTAAAATTCCGACCCGAGAGCTGCTGGTCCATTGGAGACCTGAGGCACCACCAGGAGCGGCAGTCGGTACTACACTTGGCCTTACATTGAGGATTGTCAGTGGCTCTACACCTGGAGGTGAAGGCGGATAGGATGGGGGTCACAGGGAGGGGCTCGCCAGCAAGTTCCCGATGCCCCATTCCCGATGCATTGTCCCTTGATCGATTGCCTTGGAACAAGGGGCCCCAGACAGGGTTTGCCGGGTGGTCTACAACTGCATTGTGGGTCCATTGCCCACCGCTGGTTGAATATCAGCAGCGGCGGGATAAGGCTCTCTACTTAAGGTCCTCAATTGGCCTCTAGGTGGGAAGACCACCCTTTCCGCCCTGAGCTTGATTGGGGGAAGGCGGGAAGGTGGCAGGGTCCCCACCCTGCTTCTGAACCTGCCTCAGGGCTTGCATTAAATTCCATCCAATGGGTTTGAACCTGTCATAACTACATACATTCATACAGCATTGACTGGTTAGCACATTGGTAATGACTAGACTGAGTAAATTTCAACTCCTAAACTTCTCATATTTGTAAAGTTATATTGTGCGTTTGGGGAAATATTCCAGGCATCAGTAAACTCAACCTTTTCTGCACTGCATAAAATTGAATTTTAGATGAAATTTCGGGATATGAACAATCTTTCACCAGTTCCAGGCATCTATAGTGTGATTATTTGGAGAAAAATGTTCCCACACAGCGTAGAAATCTATCAATTTGGTCAAGCATTGTGGATGCATCTGATGTTATTAGGAGTCTGTGTAATTGCCCACCATAGCTGCAGCCTTAAAACCTTAGTCGTTTACAGCACAGAAGAAGATCATTCAGCCCATCATGCCTGTGCCTGTACTTTCCCAGAAGACAAATCCCAATCTCCTGCTACCTCCCAGAGCTTCAAATATTTAACAACATTACCCTTAAAAATGCAATGCTGTCTGCCTCAAACACTGTCATTAATAAAGCATTCCCCCAGCTAAGTTTGTAAGTTAGAGCAAATTAGATGTGGGATTGATTACATCTGATTATATTGCCGTTCTTTCACTGTCGCTGGGTCAAAATTCTGGAGCTCCCTCCCTAACAGCACTGTGGGTGTACCTACACCACATGGACTGCAGTGGTTCAAGAAGGCAGCTCACCACCACCATCTCAAGGGCAACTAGGGATGGGCAATAAATGCTGGCCCAGCCAGCGAAACCCACATCCCGTGAATGAATAAAAAAAAACAACAGATACTCCACCAATACAATGAGATTGGAGTTGAGGCACATTATCACAGGCAACAGAGAAATATTGTGTGGTATGCTTTACTCATATAGCTATTGGCCTGAAATCATTTGATGTGATAACAAATCTGAAAGTGGGGGAAAAGAGACTTGCAGTTATATAGCACTTTTCATGGCCTCAGAATGTTCCAAATTGCTTTACAGCCAGTAAAGTACTTTCTAATGTGTAGCCATTTGTACTGTAGGAAACATTTCATACCAATGCACTTGCTGATCTTGTGACTACAATTCTTATTATCATAAGCCTCGAAAGAAGTTTCAGTTATAGTGGATTTGACTTCAATGCAACCATCTAGATCTTGCTGCAATAAGGAGATTCTTTCAGGTTTGAAGCATTAAAGCCTCTGCTATCACATAAATTAGCATTGTAACAGCGAGCCATCTTAGAACATTACCTGATCACAAGTGTTTAATTAAAACTCGAGACCTTGGGGAACAACATTTCATCTTGAGCAGGATTTCATCTCATTTGTGTTGCTAATTTAACTATAATTATGCGGCTTCCTGAATCTACAGATATTATGAGGTCAAGGGAGCAGTGTGGGGATCCCCTCTGCACACCAGGGGCTGAATTGTCCGGTCGTCAAGCGGGGGGCGGGACCCGCTCGCCGATGCGTAAAATGACGCGCGGTGATGTCGGGCGGGCATTCCGATGTCACTGCGCGCCATTTAGATTTCCAGCTCGGTTGGTGCATGCCAAACTGGCAAAGGCCTATTAAGGCCTGTTAA
This sequence comes from Cetorhinus maximus, assembly GCF_964194155.1. Lineage (NCBI taxonomy): Eukaryota > Metazoa > Chordata > Chondrichthyes > Lamniformes > Cetorhinidae > Cetorhinus > Cetorhinus maximus. Next base: position 201,736,872 of record NC_135880.1, read on the forward strand.
AAACTAATTTAAGCAATTAACTGAGCTGCACGTCCAACCTTAAGGTTAAGGTGAAGAGCCCAGGCGGCCTTCGCATTTTTCATGAAACCTCATCCACGGGTGGGATGAAGTTTCATGAAGTGTTTTAAGGTCCAATAAAAAATTTTTAAATAATTCTTTGTCATGTCCCAGCTCATGTGACAGTGTCACATGAGGGGACAAGTCTGAAAAGTTTTTAATTACTTTATTTCAGTTTTTATATATCAAACTGACCTCTGGGCCTTAGGGAGATCTCTATGCTCTTTCGTGCACATGCACACGAAAGAGCGCAGGCCCCGACTCAGGGAATCCACCCCCACCCGCACAGGGAGCGCTCAGCGCTTCCGGGCGAGCGTCACGCTGGGCGGGCCTTAGCTAGCCCGTCCACGTGAAATGGCGGCGTGGCCCCGATTGGGGGCACCGATCGGGTTCCCCCCAACGGGGGGAGTTTTTTCCCCAGGTGTAGTGAAATTTGAAACATTTTTAAAGTTCAGATGTATATGTTATATAGAGTAGAGTACATAAAGTTTTTCTTTCCCGAGGTTATAAATTTAGGTTTGGATTACAGGACTGAACATCAATAACCTACTCATCCAATAACATGCCTCTGGGAATGTTTTGGTTTCTTTAAACAAATGAAGAACAGTGACTGAATTGCTCATAGCTGACAGCAACAGGGAAAAAATATATAAATGTATGTACAATGTGATCTCGTGATAGATAGCATGTAGAAATCTAAATGCTGCAATACTCCTATAATGAATTATTGCATCTCTGTAAGGACCATGAGAGCAGTGACTGAAGTATATAGGGTAAATAAAAGCAAAATACTGCAGATGCTGGAAATCTGAAGTAAAAGCAGAAAATGCTGGAAGGACTTAGCAGGTTTGGCAGCCACATTGGAGAGAGAAACAGAGTTAACGTTTTGAATCTGTATGACTCTTTAGAGCTGAAAAGAGGTAGGAATGTGATGGATACAGTTAACGTTTCGAGCCCGTGTGATGTTAAACGTTAACTGTGTTCCTCTCCGCAGATGCTGTCAGACCTGCTGAGTTTTTCCAGCTATTTTTGTTTTTGTTTCAGATTTCCAGCATCCGCAGTATTTTTCTTTTATTATAGAAATGTGATGGATTTTTTATTATTGGAGAGGAGGGATGGAGCGGGTGGAGCAAATGGAAGGTCAGGGATAGGGGGAAGCTCAGGAGAGATTTGACAAAGATGTCATGGATACAGACAAAGGGAGTTTTAATAGTAAAGACTAAAGAAGGTGCAAATAATGGCGTAAAGGGAAGGTAGAAGAATGTGTTCATAGCAGAAAAAGGGTCAGCGCTCTGAAAGCAAAACAAGCCACAAATGGCCCTGTGGTGGGGGAGGGGGGGGAGGTTGAAATTTTTTTTGAAAGATCAAAATGGAGGAGAAAGTTCATGGTCTGAAGTTGTTGAACTCAATGTTAATTCCGGAAGGCTGTAAAGTGCCTAATTGGAAGATGCGGTGCTGTTCCTCTAGTTTGCGTTGGGCTTCACTGGAACATTGCAGCAGGCCAAGGACGGATATGTGGAGATGGGGAGCCCTTCGCCTCTGACCCAATACCTTCTTCTAATCCCAGCCCTTGCGAGGATTGTATTCACTATACCTTCTGACCAACCCTTCTCTAATGCTAAACATTCTGTGCTCAGTAAAGGACTCAGTTTCATCCCTTTGTGCCCTCACCGCAATGAATTTTGGGCCTTTGGGCTCTGCATGGTGCTGAACTCTTTTTCTATTACCTTTGCCTCCGTGCTCACTTCTTTGGGCAGGTGTCCTCCCCCGGTTCAACAGATCCTTTCACCATCTCTACCAATCTCCCTCTACCTGGGCCTTTCCCTCTGGCCTCTTACCCACTCTTGGTCTTTTCATTGTGAACTGTTGGCGTGACATCAGCCGTCTTAATTTTTCTACTCCTCTCACCCACTCCAACCTGCCTCCTTCTGAACTTGCTGCACTCTGTCCTCTCAGATCCAACCCTGACTTTGTTATCAAGCCTGCTGACAATGTTGGTGCTTTTGTTGTCTGGTGTACTGACCTCTACCTTGCAGATGCTGAGTGCCAACTCTCAGACACTTCTTCCCACCTCCCCCTGGAGCATGATCCCACCACTGAACATCAAGCCGTTGTTTCCAGGACATCCACTGACCTCATCTCCTCTAGAGATTTTCTCTCTACAGCTTCCAACCTCATAGTCTCCCAACCCTGGACAGCCTGCTTCTACCTCCTTCCCAAAATCCACAAACAGGACTGACCTGGTAGACACATTGTGTCAGCCTGTTCCTGCCCCACAGAGCTCATTTCTTCCTATCCTGACTCCATTCTCTTTCTCCTTGTCTGGACTCTTCCCACCTACATTCGCGATTCCTTTGACACCCTACGTCACATCAACAACTTCCAGTTTCCTGGTCCTAACCACCTCCTCTCCACTATGAATTTCCAATTTCTCTATACCTTCATCCCTCACCAGGATGGTCTGAGGGCTCGCCGCTGCGTCCTTGAACAGAGGCCCGAACAATCCCCATTCACCACCACTCTGCTCCACCTGGCTGAACTTGTTCTCTCAATGAAGAATTTCTCCTTTAACTTGTCTCACTTTCTCCAAATAAAAGATGTGGCTATGGGTGCCCACATGGGCCCCAGTTACACCTATCTTTTTGTGGGCTATGTGGAACATTCCTTGTTCTAGCCCTAGTCAGGTTCCCCACAACTCTCTGTTCGGTACATCGATGACAATACCTGTGCTGCTTCATACTCCTGTCTGGACCTGGAAAAATTAATGGATTTTGCTTCCAATTGCCACCCCTCTTCACATGCCCATCTCTGACTCTTTCCTTCTCTTTCTTGACTTCTCTGTCTCCATTTCTGGTGATAGACTAACTACCAATATTTATTACAAGCTCACCGATTCTCACTGATACCTCGACTACAGTTCCTCACACCTTGCTTCCTGTAAGGACTCCTTCCCATTCTTCCAGTTTCTCTGCCTCCATCACATCTGTTCTGATGATGACACCTTCCAAAACGGCGTTTCTGACATGACTACTTTTTTCTAAGCCAAGCTTCCCCCAACCTACGCTGTGGTTGACAGGGCCCTCCACCATGTCCAACCTATCTCTCGCACCTCTGCCCTCTACTCAATGCCTCCCTCCCAGAACCATGATAAGGTTCCCCTTGTCCTCGCTTCTCCCCCCACCAGCCTCCACATTCAAAGGATAATCTTCTGCCACTTCCATCAATTCCAGCATGATGCCACCACCAAACACATCTTCCCTGTCAGCATTCTGTAGGGACCGTTCCCTCCGGGACACACTGATCCACTCCTCCGTCACCCCCAATACTGCATTCCCTTCCCACGACACCTTTCCATGCAATAGCAGAAGGTGCAAAGCCTGCCCCTTTACCTCCTCCCTCCTCAATGCCCAAGGCCTCAAACACTCCTTCCAGGTGAATCAGCGCTTCACTTGCACCTCCTTCAATTTGGTTTACTGTATCCGCAGCTCCCAATGCGGTCTCCTCTCATTGGGGAGACCAAATGCAGACTGGGTGACTGCTTTATGGAACACCTTCGGTCTGTCTGCAAGCATGACCCTGACCTTCCTGTCGCTTGCCATTTCAGTTCACCATCTTGCTCCCGTGCCCACATTTTCGTCCTTGGCCTGCTGCAATGTTCCAGTGAAGCCCAACACAAACTGGGGGAACAGCACCTCACCTTCCGATTGGGCATTTTACAGCCTTTTGGATCCTTTTGATCCTTTAATTTTTTTTTTCCCCAATCCCCTCCCCCCACATGGCCATCTGTAACTTGTTTCACTTTCACAGAGCACTGACCCTTGTTCTGCTATTAACTCATTCCGCTACCTTAGTTTTTGCCATTATTGGCACCTATTTTCACCCATAGCACTGCCATTAACACTCCGTTTGCCTTGTGTCCATGACATCTTTGTCAAATCTCTCCTGAGCTCCCACCTATCCCTGACCTTCTGTTTTTCTCCACCTGCTCACCCACCCTCTCCAGGAGTATATAGACGGTCAGGGTACCACTGACTAGACTCTTCTCAGTTGCTCCAAAATCAGCCCCCCCACCCCCCCAACCCCCAAAATTAATAAGTGCAGTAATACTCCATTAAAGGATCAAAAGGATCCAAAAGGCTGTAAAATGCCCAATCGGAAGATGAGGTGCTGTTCCTCCAGTTTGTGTTGGGCTTCACTGGAAAATTACAGCAGGTCAAGGATAAAAATGTGGGCACTGGAGCAAGATGGTGAATTGACAACAGGTTGTCCGTGTTTGGCCTTTGAAACAAATCCACTGACAGTGGCTGAAAATTTTACTCGGACTCGAGTATCAGGTAATTTGTTTAACTAGTGAATCTCCCACCATTGCAGAAGCCACTAGGCAATGGGCTGAATTCCTTCCTTGAGCAGGCAAGACCTGAAAGACTGTCTTAATGGAGATTAACCAAGGGCAAACTAAGAGCGGTTCTAATTTATGTGGCACTGCAGCTAATCAGATAAACCTGCTCGGACTTTGTTGGAGCCAATGACATACTTAAGTTAAAAATATCATGGAATGGAGATAGAGTACAAGTAGTCCAGTTATTCAGAATGGAGAATATTTCACTGTTTGTAATCATGTTTTGTGTATCAGCTTTGTCTAAGTTGGTAGCACTCTTGTCTCAGAAGTTTGTGGTCTCAAGTCCCAATTGTTATGACGAGGTGAGGAAGAGTGAACTGGCTCCCCTTTATTCAGCCCCTTCACCTGGTTGCAACAAAGGTTTTATGAAAATTTATTTTCTCTGTAAATGTCTTTTCCAATCCAAATGTATTTACTTTTTAATAAGAAGCCAATCAAACCAGGTTTTCTTGAGTCAAAGAAAGAGTAAGTTTATTAGTCGCTAGACCCAATAAAAAATAATAAGAGACACAATGACACACACAGGTCTCAGAAGTAAGAAAAGTTAGAACTAAATAAAAGTTTAAAAACTATACAATTAACTTCTCTGCTTGTCCTTGAGGCATAGATTGTTGAACATTGTGACCGTTTGAAGTTAGCTGGTTTCCTTTAAAATCCTGGAGTTGAAATGAAGTTCAGGTAACTGCACTTTGCTGGAGATAATCTTTGCTTCAGAGCGAGAGATTACTTACTGCTTCTTTCAGCAGTTTTTCCAGATGACTTTTGTGGCTTCTGTCTGTGTCTGGCTTGGCAGAACCAGTCCTTAAACTTCCTGTTTGTATATTCCAAGAAGGAACCCAGTTAACATGTCTTGCAGTCATTGTTGTAGGACAAGTAATCACATTTTTGATCTTTAATCTCAGAAACTTTTGACACATTTAAAGGTAGTAGAAACCAACAGGAGATGAGGTACTTCATCCTCTGCAGGGGATTTTGAGTGTCTGTTGGGTCTATCTGGCTGGTTAGCAATCCCCATTGTCTTGACGGAATTACAATTGATTAAAGTCTAGCACTTTGCATTTTTAATACCTCCCTTTCAAGAGTCCCTTTGAAGTGGACCTTTCAACCCCCACATGTGAAATTACGTGCAACATGTCAGGGCAGGTCTGCAGCGCAATCATTATAAGAACTTTCCAGAAAAGTGGTCAACCTATAATACCAGACATCAGGTGACTAGTGGTAGCCATCCTTGGTCCATGTTTTTTCCTGCATTTAAAAAAAAGGTCCTCTTTAAACAGTTCAGTATGTTTTTGGTTAGCTGGTGAAGTTATAGGTAGATCAATCTCAGTCACAATTTCCCATCATCAAGACACATTCCAGAGGGGGCGCAGGGTTCTCCCTCTTGTCGTGACCAATATTTAGCCCTCCACCAACATCACCAAAACAGATTATCTTGTCATTATCTCGTTGTTGTTGGTGGCATATTGTTGTATGCAAATTGACTGCCTGCCATCACAACAGTGACTACACTACAAATGAGAGCAATGGCTGTAAGGTGCTTTAGTTTGTCTATGAAAATCCTTATTTCACAAAGAAGTAGTTTTTTTTAAATGCTAGTCAGTAATTGATTATCATGAAGGATTTTGCAATGCTGCATTTGTGTGTCAGCGTAATTTTAGAACAATATAATTTCAGCAATGTCCATTACTGCAGGCCTTATGGATATGGTTACAGAGTGAGAATAAAAGTTATAAAGGCTTTGTTTAATATGTGTATTCTTTCACCAGCATGTGCAGCGACATCAAAAGAGTAGCTGTTTACCTCATGGAATAAGTATGATGGATCCTTGATAACATGAAATCCTAAAGAATATCCTGCAAAGTGTCACGGAAATTTCACTTTGTATTTCCCATAAGATTTGCACATATTTCAGTATGTAATAGAAAGCAATAGTAGAGCATTATTAAAATAAAAACCTATTGTAAGCTCAGGGAAAATGATTCCCAAGTGAACCAATTGTCCAATAAGGTACTGTACCAGATTAATAGGCAGAAAGAAAGCATACCGTGGAGAGCACCTGTGATAACAAAAGATAAACTACAAAAAGAAAAGATGAACAAAGATGTTCCAGACAAGCATGACATAGAATTCTATTTTTACTTGTCAAATAATTAATTCCCAACTTTCAGAGAATACAGTTAAACATGCAGAAACTAGAAGAACGTAAGAAGTAGGAGCCAGGAGTAGGTCACATGGTATTTAGAGCCTGATTCACCACTCAATTAGGTTATGGCTGATTTCATTTTCCAGCCCCATCTTAATATTCCTTGAATTCCTTCATGTCCAAAAATCTATTGATCTCAGTCTTGAATATATTCAATAACTGAGCATCCACAACCCTCTGGGGTAGAGGATTCCAAAGATTCACAACCCTCTTAAGTGAAGAAATTTCTCCACACCTCAGTTCTAAATGGGCGACCTCTTATCCTGTGACTCCAAGTTCTCAACTCTCCAGATTGGGGAAGCAGCCTTTGAAGCCCTCTTAGAATTTTATACATTTCAATGAGTTCACCCCTCATTCTTCTGAACTCCAAAAAACACAGGCCCATTCTACTCAGTCTCTTATAAGACAACACTCTCATCCCAGCAATCAGTGTACTGAACCTTTAGTGCACCCCTTGTAAGGTAAGTATATCCTTCCTTACTACGGAAACCAAAACTGTTCACATTGTTCCAGGTATGATCTTACCAAAGCCCGATATATATATATAACAATGGTTTCCTTATTTCTATAGTCTAATCCCCTTGCAATAAAGTCATTGTACCATTTTCCTTCATAATTGCTTGCTCTATCTGCATGTTAACTTTCTGTATTTCATGTACAAGGAACCAAAAATCCATTTAGCTGGCAACATTTACTTGTTCTGATGAGCAGTCACTGGCCTAGAATGTAACCCTGTTTTTCTCTTTCTAGATGGCGCCAGACCTGCTGAGTATTTCCAGCATTTTCTGTTTGTATTTACTGGTCTCTTACTGCATTAAAGCAACAGCAAGCTGTAATTTTACTAACAGCCAATGAAGGGCCTAAGTACAGTGCAAGATGCTCTTAAATAATTGTGCCTCGATCACACGAAAGACAAATAAAAGACTGAATTTCTAAATTTTTAATGAAACTCTCACAGGCACATCGATACATCCATTACATTACTGTATTGCATCTCTGTCAAGTCAACTACATGTAACATGAGAAATGGCGTATAACCAAGTACCTTGATTACATCGTTGGGTTAATTAGTTTTGTGTTCAGCTAATTAACAATCTATTGAAAACCTTCTATCAGTGCTGCATTGAACATGAAAAGGACCCTGAAACAGTTCTTTAATCAGAATAGGGATTTGGACTCAAGTTATTCTGAGCATTTCACATAAGTGTTCACATCTTCAATCAATCATTCTGTTGTCCATTGAGTTGGGATCTATACTGTTTTCCACATGAGGACTCAGTCTTGTGATTTTTAGATGTTGCAGTAATCCACACTGTACTAGTGCTTTGACAAACCACATGGGAGTGATGCATGACAATAGACATTACTGTACTGTGGTAAATAAGATCAGTCTGTTAACATGGTTAAGACTGTAAATTTTGCATTCATTCATTTAGCACATGCGAACTGTCTAGTATATATAGTGCAAAAAGTTTTATCCCTCCCTACTATTTATACATGCTGATTTGGCAGACAACTGCTTGTCATGTGTACATACAAAGATAATTTAATATTTTAGGTAAATGAACAGATTTAAATCATGCCACAGTCAATGCTACCAGAATCTGAAATTATTGCTCAGGTTTCTTTTTCGATTTTAACGTATACTAATCATGTAATGGGATAATTACCCTTATTTATAAATTTAATTCAGCTATAAAGTAAAACTCAACCATTAGCACAAAATTAACTCAATGGACCTGGAAAGTTCCCCCAGCCAATTTCTCAAGGGAAAAATTGAGAATGAATTTAGTCAACTTGATGGCACTTAAAAAAAACAGTAGCAAGCTTAACATGTCCTTCATATGGATACCAACTCCATTAAGGTCAGTGCTGGAAAAGATAATTTAATTTGCAAAAACACTTCAATTGCAATAGCTGAACACCTCCAAATTCCTTTGTTCACCACAACTCATCTCTTTTGCTCTCCTGTCTCTTCGCCACCATTTTCACCTCAAACTAAGAATGAGAAATGTAGGGACTCCATGTCCAAAAGTATGGTCATCTACATGGTAGCTTGTGCCTCTTCAACTTGTTCCCAAACCTGTCATTTCTCCAAACTCTCAGCTCCCCTGTCTGTCCTGCACTTTAACTCTGTCCTCCCCATTCTGTGAAGTTAGACTGTAATTTGACCCACAGTTCATTGATCACTTAACCCCCTCCTATCCTAGCTAGTGTCAGAAATTCATCAGTCTGCTTGTTTCATTGGCAGCAGCTTCCCCTTTATGCAAAAACTTCCCGTTAAGCTCTCCATTATCTTTCGATACTACACTATCTTAAATCTACCCTTAAACTTCAAAATCTTGAAGCACATTATTCCCTCACCACGAAGAGCCCCACCTCTCTCCTCTCCTTGTTTGAAACATTCCAATTTAGCCTCTGTCATACTGCAATACATCAAAGTCACACAGCATATATTCGGTACATAAGAACATAAGAAATAGGAGCTGGAATAGGCTGTTTGGCCCATTGAGCCTGTTCTGCCATCCAACAATATCATGGTTGATCTGCTTCAAATCCACCTTCCTGCATGTCAAGTGAAGAGGGATTTAGAAATCTAAAGAGAAAAGTTGAGGCAATAGACCATATTATGTAATTCCTTTAATACCCTGTAGCCTTGAATATACTCAACAATTGAGCATCCGCAGCTGTCTGTTGTAGAGAATTCCAAAGATTCACAACCCTTTGAGTGAATAAGTTTCTCCTGATCTCAGTCCTAAATGACCAACCCCTTGTTCAAGGGAAATATTTCCTCAGCATCCACCCTGTGAAGCCCCCTAAGATCACTTTTCATCCTTCTAAATACCAGGAAATTTAAGTCTAGTCTGTGCAACTGCTCCTCAAAGGACAATAGTCTCATCCCAGACTAGCATTTCAGGTTCCTCTGAATGCGATCATATCCCTGCCTGTCACTATTGAAAAAATATTCTGCTTTCTTAATTTTCCTACCAAAGTGGATAACTTCATATTGAAGGGTCATGAGGACTCGAAACGTCAACTTTGTTCTTCTCCGCCGATGCTGCTAGACCTGCTGAGTTTTTCGAGGTATTTCTGTTTTTGTTTTGGATAACTTCACATATTGCCACATTGGTCAAGAACACAGCCGATGAAATACACTTGTTGCCAATGGTCACCGGTAACGGTTATTGGCTTAGTACAAAGAGGAGAAGAGTCAATTCTCTCTTAACTCTAAACTCGCTTTATTCACGTCATTAGATCATCTACATATAGGTTATACATCTGGGCAAATATAGACATGCAGTTTACAGCAGGTTATACAGTTTTATATCCAAAACTAGAATCTAAACGCACACCCACTAGGTTTCTCTGACACTCCCTGAGTGGTCACAGAAAATAAAAGCTAATACCCGAAAAGGAGAGCTGACGCTGGCCAGGTGTTCTGTTCTCTCTCTCTTGCGTCTCTATGTTGCTGACGTAGGTTCTTCTGCTTCTGCGATGGTTGGTCTCCGGAATCTCGCTGCTCCATGCCCAAAATCCTTTCAGTGTTATACTGAATCTCATCTCTTCAAGCTGTGCTGTCTCTTTCCCGTTGGTTTGTCCTGCTTGCCTGATCTGTGGCACATTCTCATTGGCTCTGTTCCAAGACTTGCAGGATCACCTCGTTTCTCCTTTCTAAATAAGGACTCATCACATTTCCTTTGTCTTCAAGACACTCAGCTACTTTAAAACGGGTTCTAGCCAGCTCAGACCCAGTGACGAGTCAGGTTTCAAATGTTGCTCAGGCCAGTAACTGGACTCAGGTTATTTAAGGTCAAAAGTTGCTTTTGCCTGTGTCGGCAATTCAGCTGCAGCCCCTGGCCAACACACCTCTTCGCCATTTACTTTCCCACATAACTTTGTATCTGTAGCTGTGACCTGGTCTGCCTACATCTCCTCATTATCCTCTCAGTCAAGCTCAACATCCTGTTCCAGTTTTCCTCTTCAGTCCATCTATGAGGCACTGCTCTTTCCTGGTTTTGCTCTTACCTGACTTAATACGGGCACCACATTATTGCCAATGGCTTCTTCTGCTCTGCTCACATGGTCATCACTGTTATGCTGCCAGGGCCCAGGCGTAGCCATTTTCTCCTCACTATCTACCTTCTATTCCTTGAGAACGGTATTTCAATGTATGAAGTTGCATGCCAGTGTCACAAAACTATCACACTTTTCATAATATTATTGTAGTCTTATGGGTGTGAGTGTGGATGGTTCTATTGTATGACTGATTTAATTAGAAGAGAGACTATGTGTCTCTCTTGGAATTATCAAAAGGGTAGGTGTAAAACAGACTTTTGAAATGGAAATAGATGAGTTAGGATGATGCTTCCACAGATAGACTGTGAATGAAATTTGCATTTTTAAATAAGTGAAGGGGTTGTTTGATTTTCAAAGGGACAATGTAATGTTTACAACTAGCAAGATAAGTGAGGCAAAGCAAAACGTTTATTTTTTCCAAAAGGAAAAGGCCATATTGACAACATGAAAAATTTTTATATCTTGGGGAAAGTAAATTTCAAAAGACATGTAGAACAATGGGATTTTACACATTAAAGAAAGAGAGACATACATAAAGAAGGTTGGAAGGCTATGTGGGGTGTGGCCATGTAAAATCTTGAAAGGTGCACTGTGTGAACTACACTTGGGAAAAGCCTCTAGCAACTTTGAAGAAGTGCTGCCCCAGTAACTAAAGCTGTGTTAAAATCCTTTGGAATTCCACTGTCGAGTGGGTGCTGTGGTAACCTTGCTGGATTGCGTATTTAAATTTAAAGTCTATTTTGGACTGTTGCCTTCAAGGGGACGTGCTTTTGGGAGTCAGGTTAATTAGGAATTTTGGGGTTTGTTATAATGTTAAGTATCTATAACTTTGTTTCAATTGTTTTGTTAATAAATGTTTTAATTTAATTTTTAAAATCTCTAAAGCTGTTAGTGGACTCATTACTTCGAAATTAAGTGCAGAAATCTTCTCATAATAAATGCAAATTGCTGAACCATTGTGGTAGCATGGCCAAGTTTCCCTTGTGGATTTGGCATGCTTGGCACATATCACCTGCCACATCATAACACCAGTGACATTGTTTTCTCCTCCATTGACTGAAAGGCTTTTGTTGTTGTACAGGAAATATCATTTTTTCCCTAATATTACTGTGGGATACTGAAGTAGGCTTATAGGGACTGTTGGTGCATGTTTCTCTGTGTGGGACTAATTTAATTAAATTAGAGATGGTGAGACGGCAAGATTTAAATTGTCAAAGGGATTAGATGGAAAACAGGCATTTCAATTGATGATGAGTAAGTGTAAAGACCATATATTTTTATTTCTGTTGGACTGTCGATTAAAATTACAATGGCTGCAGTTTGAAATACCTGTCTATTGGAACAGTGTGAAGGATCTAAGCAATGTTGCTGCCCTGGAACAGAGTGTGCCATGAAAGACAGGATGGTGCTGAGGAGGAGTCCAGTCTAATGGGGAACTGCATGGCAACAACATTTTAATTGGCTCCTAACCAGGTGGCCAGGGTTTGTGTGAGAGCAGTGCAGAGAAGAAGCTCATGGCCTGAAAAGAGAAAATACCTAAAACCTTTCTCCTGTGTGCTTAAGATTCCAGTAATCCTACAATAATAGCTCCCTTCATATCTCTATAACCTGCTCTCTCTCTTAAAAAAAACCCTGTCAAGAGAAAAAGGGAAAATCACCATTAGAGACATTGAAAAGCAAGTGCTCAACCAGTGAGCTATAGACTGAAAGTTCTGGGAAGACCACCTCATGTCATCAACAAATAACTGAAAGGAATTTGGCAGACATCAATCAAAACCAACCCATCGAATCTTGTACTCCGGAAATGGTGCTATTGAACTGTTTTATCCCACCCTTAAAATCCATGTTTTTGGTGTGTCTCCTGTGTCTTATATGTGTATGTATAGGGATTTAAGAAGGGGCAGAGTTTAGGTTATGGAGTTAGAAATTAGCAGTTCATATTTCTTTCTTTTGCCACTGGTTAAAGACAAATTGTTTAAGAAACAGTTATTCGTATTCTGATAACCTCAATTAAACAATTAGGTGGTTTGATCAATTTGTTGTGGCTCGGGGAGCAGTGGGGCTTGATATTGCAGTGCACTATCCCCAGTGAGTCAAGACAATAAGCTAGAATGAAGTCTCAGCAAATACAGTGTGAATGGAATTTGCATTTTTAAATAAGTTGAGAGGTTGTTTGATTTTAAAAGGAACATGATGAGGTGTTTACAACTGGCAAGATAAATAAGGCAAAGTTATTATGTTTTTTTTTCCCTGAGAAGTGCTGGCCATAATGACAGCATGAAAGATTTTTACATTCTGGGAAAAGTAACTGCCAAAGTCAGGTTGAAACAATGGGATTTACAAATCAAAAGGGAGGAAGTATATTTAAAGAAAGATGGAAAGCTGTATGGGGTGTCGTCATGTGAGATCTTGAAAGGTGCACTGTGTGAAACAGACCAATGGAAAACAGCCTCCAGCCAACCTGGAGAAGTTTTCTGTTCCAGTAACCAAAGTTTTGTTTAAAGCCTTTGGAGTTCCGTTGTCAAGTGAGAGAGAGAAAGAAGCTGTGAAATACCGCCCTTACAGCAACAGTGGGTGCGTGCGGTAATATTGCTGGATGTTCTGGAGATTAAGAATCTATTTGGACTATTTCCTGAAAGGGTTGTGTAGTTGGGAGTCTAGTTAAGTAGAAATCTTGTGGAAACTGTTATAAAAATAAAACTGTGTAACTATAATCTTGTGTGTTTGAGTTTTCTTTTCTTTTGTTAATAAATGTTTTAATTTAAAATCTCTAGAGGTGGCCGTGAACTCATTACTTCTGACTTCAGTGCATAAGCCTTCTCATAATAAATACAAATTTCAAAATCGTTGTGATAGCCTGGCCAAGTTTCCCTCTGGGATTTGGTCAGCCTGGCAAATACCACCTGCCATATCATAACACTGTGCTTTCAAATTGAGGGGGGATCTCTTTAGAAACCTATAAAATTCTAACAGGGTAGATGCAGCAAGGATGTTCCCGATGGTGGGGGAATCCAGAACCAGGGGTCACAGTCTGAGGATATGGGGTAGACCATTTAGGACTGAGATGAAGAGAAATTTCTTCACCCAGAGAGTGGTGAGCCTGTGGAATTCGTTACCACAGAAAGTAGTTGAGGCCAAAACATTGTATGTTTTCAAGAAGGAGTTAGATATAGCTCTTGGGGCGAAAGGGATCAAAGGATATGGGGAGAAAGGGGGAGCAGGCTATTGAGTTGGATGATCAGCCATGATCATAATGAATGGCGGAGCAGGCTCGAAGGGCTGAATGGCCTACTCCTGCTCCTAGTTTCTATGTTTCTATGTAAATTGCCTGATATCAAGACCTGGATGGGCCACAATTTCTCACAGCCGAATATCTACAAAACAAAGCCCATGCTCTTCCAAAAAGAAACTTCTCTGCTTCTGATTTCTAGTTTAATTGCTTGACCCTGAGTTCACTCTCTGGTTTCACATGCATTCCACTTCCATATTTCTATCATGTTGAGGCTTAACTTCTGCAGTGCTACCCTTGCTGCCCTGTCTTAATCCAGGTACAGCTGATTATAAATGGTACACCTTACACTGTCGCCTGCACCAAGCTCTACATCTCTAAGACCACCATCTATCAAGTTTAATAGACTGACTACCCAAACGTTATATTCATTTCAAAATTGTTGCCTTTGTTTTCCAATATCTTCATGGTCTCACCCAATCTAACCTCCATAATTACAACTGTCTTTTGTCCCAACATGGCTCCTTTGCTTCTCTAACCCTGGCCTTTTCCCACCTATCGCAAAACTGCCATTGTACTATTGGAAGGCACTCAATCAGTACATTCCTAGCCACAGAAATAGGCTATCCATTTCCCTCCACTTTGTCAACTCTTTCCTGTTTTCAAAATCACCCTCCATTTTGACCAAGCCTTTCATTCCTCACCTGTGCCTCCTTTTCTTCCCATGCTCGAGCTTCATTTTATTCCTTTCCTCCTTATTGGAAAGCAATTGCTTTCCTGAAGATGAAATGTGTGATGCTATGCAAATTGTTTTCTTGTGATAGAAACATTGATGCACAGTACGTTTTTCTGCTGCTACATTGGTGCTGTGTGTATGTGACATTTTCTTTGAAGGCCATTAAATCTCATTGTTGGAAACATCCTAAAATTAATTGCAGGTTAAGTATTGTTCATAAGGAAGCTTTGCAGATTGCCAGGTGCTTGTAATTTTCTACCTTCAGGTCAATCCACAAAACTTCCCTTAACTAAAGCAATAAATCGATAATTCACCTCAACATAAAATGTTTGCGTTTTGCCTTTTTTGTTTGTACTTTTGTTCTTTTGAATTATGGTGTCTGACGTGTGAAGGGCACTATAAAAAATGATATATATGTGTATCTCCCATGGTGGTGCTGATGTTAAGTCAGCAGGAGTATTAAATAGTGTAAAACATTCTGCCAAGTCTAGATGTGTATTACACAATTGCGGATATTGTGACTCTAATATTAAGTGTTAGGAAATTTATTTTGGACAATGTGATGTTTGGAATGCTGGCAGACTTTTCAATGCAGATTGGTGGATCTGCATCAGCACTGCTCTTGGTCAGTCAAGGGTGTGTCATTTTGGAAGAAAAGTGTTAAACTCTGTAATGCAAGATCTATTACTCTGTCAAGCTGTAAACTGTGTGCAACTTGATCTGTTCCTGTAAGGTCAATTAAAAGTTAACTGCTCTTACCAGATTCTCAGACCAGTTGGAGGTCAGATTGACTTTCTTTCTCTCATTTATGCTTGTATGATGCCTGAAGTAAAATGGCATAACAGTTGAGTTAAATGTATACCTGCAAATCCCAAGGGTGTTGGTCAGGGTAGTAAGAGCACATGCTGTTTTATAATTATGTTATGCCTTAAAATTATTTTTCATCAGTATGCTTGAAATACCTCAGTCAACCTACTTAAGTTTGTTGCAGCTCATACGCATGCTCTGTTTTGAAACTATGGTGAACAACTTAAAGAACATTCCGTGGAACAGGTGCCTGACTCTTTGTAAATGCAAATACAATAGTTCCTGTGTCAGTCTTCAGGTTGAGTTGGCATGCACATGCAGGCTCTTACCACCAGGTGTGGCCATGGAGCAGCCTCGAGTGTTATGGGCAGAATCTTCGGGTCGGCGAGCGGGGGCGGGGCCCGCTCGCCGATACGTAAAATAGTACACGGTGACATCGGGCTGCGCACCCACCAAACTGTCAAAGGTCTATTAAGGCCATTTTAAAAACTAATTAAAGTAATTAATTGATTAATTAAAGTAATTAACCTTGAGGTTGGTGGGTGAGCGAATAGCCCAGGCGGCCTTCGCATTTATCATGAAACCTCATCCATGGGTAGGATGAGGTTTCATGAAGGGTTAATAAATTAAATAATTTTTTACATTAAAGTTCATTGACATGTCCCAGCTCATGTGACACTGGCACATGAGGGGACATGTCTTAAAAATGTTTTTTTTTCTTTATTAAAATTTAATAAAATCACACCAATCTCCCAAAGGCAGCTCTCTGCCTCAGGGAGATTTCTGCACTCTTAAGTGCGCATGTGAGATAGAGAGCTGGCCCCAACTCAGGGAATTCCCCCCCCCCCACCCGCACAGGGAGCGCTCAGTGCTTCCGGGTGCGCATCACGCTGGGCGGGCCTTAATTGGCCCGCCCACGTAAAATGTCGGTGATCAGCTGCATGCTCGCCTGCGCTCGCTCCTGCCCAATCTCTCCGATGGGGAGAAATTTCTCCCCCATGTGTTGGCAAAGAAAAGGCAAGTTCAGGCAGAAGGAAGAAAACTGAATGTAAATCACAAAAAAAAATTGTAAAATTTTGACCCCACATTGGTTTACTTGAAGTTTTCATTCTCAACCTTCTCCTTCCAATTGCTGCATCATCCTTGGCTTCCATTCCCTGCTTCAGGAGTCCACAGCACTCCCAGGCTCTAGAATGTTCCACCTCCTCCTCCCCCTGCCCCATGCCAGGAAATCGCTGTCAGTTCTGCTGGATGCTCCTCCTAAACACCCTTTGAGGCCTCTCTTACTTCCCCTAAGTAAGAATCATCTTGGAACCCAACTATCCCGCAACCCAACTGGATGATATGTTACCTTCAGCTACTATTAGCCACCCTCCAGCCCCAAGTCTCTGTCAATCTGCCCCTCACACTCTAGTTGGAAGTCTACCCTCTTAATCCTCATCCACTCACCTGTCAATGTGTTTTTACTTTGTCTGATCTTCTTGCCTCCACTGAAGAAGCTCTTGGGCCATTTATTTTCTATTTCCTCACACTCCTTCTATCCCTATTGGACCTTTAGGCTTGAATCTCAGTTGTAGGCCCCTCTGTCCATCCTTGACATATTTTTGCTTACTCTGGGGCCAATCCCCGACAGCTGAGCATCCCACAACATATCTCTGTGGGACCAATCATCAACCAATTACTCCCTTCCCCTTCCCGACCCTCCCCCCTCCACCCTTTCCTCCCACCTCGCTTTTGTTTGTTTACCTCTGTGTAGTGATTGAAGATATAACCTTTCCGACAGCCTATTAGGGAGACATGTGATTGTTCTTGACAAATGAGCCCTAAACATGGGTAATCCAGGGGGCGGAGCTTTCTAGTCGTGGATCTGGTTCAAGCATGTAGCTTCTAAAAGAGCTCTGTAATAAAGTTATCTGTTTCAAGTAGAAACCTGTCCGGTACGTCAGGTCATTACATTTGGCGATGAGGGTAAAATAGCTCCGACACTGCACCTCGCCTTGTGAATGCGAGTACATCAGTTCCTAAAGAAAAAAGAAAAGTATACTCAGCGGTCATGCCACTTTTGGACTCTTATGACGTGTCCATGGAAGACTGGAGTATGTAGTGCGCCTTGGTTTTTATTTTGTGGCAAATGAAATAACCGCGGAGGAGAAGCAGAAAGTAATTCTTCTGAGCGTCTGTGGGAGCAAGACGTGTAACCTCATCTGCAGCCTCACGGCCCCAAATACGCCCAATTCTAAGTCTTTTAATAAATATGTAGACCTGGTGAAGATGTATTTTCAGCCAAAGCATTGGTAATAATGCAGGGGATTAATTTAACTCCAGACTAAGGGTCCCAGAAGAGTCCATTGTAACTTATATAGCGAAGTTGAAGGAGTTGACTAAATACTGCGACTTTGGAAATGCACTCAATGATAAGTTGCGGGACTGGTTAGTTCGTGGCGTTCACAATGAAGCCATTCAGCGCTGTTTACTTGCATAAGTTAACATCTGTTTGAACCACACCATGGAAATAGCGCTGGCCATGGAAAGTGCTGTGAGGGACTCGCAGGCTTTACAACACGTACAATATGACACCGTCCTTCAGTTGGGGTGGGAAGCTACCGCCGGGAGTGGCGCGTTAACCAGAGAGACAGCAACAAAGCGAGAGACAGTCTCTGCTGCTTGAATAATGAAAAGGCCTAGTGGAAACATTTCAGCAGCGACTCTGAAATTAATCTGTTACAGGTGTGGGGGGGGTAACCATGTACCAGAAACCTGCATATTCAAGGAGGAAGAATGCCATTACTGCCAGAAGAAAGGGCATGTAATAAAGCAATGCAGGGTGAAATTGAGACAGTCAGTCAGATAGCAGACCAAGATGATTGAAGTGCACAATATAAATGAGCCAGAAGCTGCTAATACTGATATCTATTCCCTATACAATGTCAAAGCAGTAAAAACTGAACCAATATGCGAATGGGAAGCCACTAGTCATGAAGGTAGACATGGGAGACTCAACCACAGCAGTGGGAGAACACACATTTAAATACCTAAATGATGGTTCCCAGCCACTGAATCTGGAGCAAACCATAGCTCAGTTGAAGACATACATTGTGGAGTCAGTACAGGTAAAGGGCATCACCACAGTACCTTTGTCCTATAGGCAACAGACAGCCCAGCTTCCAGTGATCATTGTAACAGGTGAAGGGCCTAGTCTTCTAGGCCGTGACTGGTTGCAAAAAATTAAGCTCAACTAGTCTGAAATATTTCAAGTGAGAACAGGAGGAATTCCTGAGCTGTTAAGGAAATACAACAGCATGTTTCATGATGAATTGGGAAAGCTAAAAGGCTTGCAAGCAAAAATATATGTGGATTCAGAGGCAACCTCCTGTTTCTTTAAGGCCAAACCTGTGCCTTATGCGCTAAAGGAGAAGTTGGTTGCAGAATTTTGCTGCTTAGAAAAGCTAGCTGTCACCCAGCCAGTCCAGTTTTCAGAATGGGCAGCGCCCATAGCCCTTGTGATGAAACTTGATCAAACTATTTGCATTTGCGGGGACTACAAATTGACCGTGACCAAGGCAGCTAAACAAGATAAATATCCTGTCGCGAGGATAGATGACTTATACGCAAAGTTCGCTGGAGGCAAATCGTATACCAAACTGGACATGAGCCATGCATACCAACAGTTAGAGCTGGGTAGCACGTTTAGAGGATATGTCATCATCAATACGCACAAGGGCCTGTATCAATATACGTGCCTACCCTTTGGAGTATTGTCTGCATGTGCAATCTTCCAAAGGACAATGGAGACTCTTTTGCAAGGACTTCCCTGAGTAGTAGTATACCTAGATGATGTCCTGATCACGGTCGGTCGGAGCCGAACATTTGGTCAACCTAGAAGGGGTTTTAAGAAGATTTTTGGAAGCTGGTGTATAATTAACGAAAGAGAAATGTACATTCCGAGCGCCAGAAGTCGCTTACCTGGGTCACCGGGTGGATGCCATGGAGTTGCATCCAGTAGAAGAGAAAGCCACGGCAATCAAAGAGGCACCCTCTCCGTCCAGTGTAACTGAACTTGGGCATGTTAAGTTATTATAGCTGCTTCTTGCCAAACTTGTCGACAGTGTAGCACCATTGCACTTGTTATTGAGAAAGAATCATCGTTGGTCATGGAATTTGCAACAAGAAGAAGCCTTTGTAAAAGTTAATCCATGTCTACTAGTACATTGTGACTCATCAAAAAAATTAATATTAACCAGTGATGTGTCTCCTTACGGGGTGGGAGCTGTGTTATCACATAGGATGGAAGATGGTTCCGAAAGACCAATGTCTGTGTCTTCAGAACCCTCTCTGCAGCTGAGAAGGGTTATTCACAACTAGAAAAGGAAGGTTTATCAGTAATATTTGGAGTGAAGAAATTCCACCATGCACCAGCATGGATGACATTTCACCATTGTGTCAGACCATAAACCATTAATAGGTTTATTCAGTGAGAATAAAGCCATTCTGCCAATAGCCTCAGCAAGAATACAACGTTAGGCTTTGATGTTATCTGCGTATGAGTATACCTTTATGCACTGTCTTGGCGTGCATATCCCAAACGCGGATGCACTTAGTCGTCTCCCGTTACCAGATAGCATTGTACATGCTCCAGTGCTGCAAGAAGTTGTGCTTGTGCTGAATTTCTTAGACTCTTTGCCTGTGTGTGTGAAGCAAATAAGGAATTGGACAAACAGAGATCCAATTTTATCAAAAGTCTGAGACCTTGTATTGCGAGGGCGGTCGAATTCACCAGTGTCTGACGAGATAAGACGATTCCATGCCCGTAAAACAGAGTTAGGTTGTCGAGATGGAATCTTGCTCTGGGGATCAAGAGTCATCGCTCTTTCGCAAGGAAGAAAACTACTCTTGACCGAGCTTCACGGTGCGCATCCAGGCACGCCGGAGATGAAGCTGCTTGCACGAAGCTATGTCTGGTGGCCAGGCATTGACAGTGACATTGAAAGCATGGTCAAGCACTGACTCCACTGTCAGCAACAACAGAACTTGCCTGTTTCAGCTCCACTGCATCCATGAGAGTGGCCTGGTCGACCTTGGGTTAGACTGCATATTGATCATGTAGGTCCATTTTTAGGTACCATGTTTTTATTGATCATAGATGTGCATTCTAAGTGGATGGATGTGTACGAAGTTAGATCACCAACATCGAGTGCAACTATTGAAAAGCTGCGCCAATGTTTTAGCATGTGCGGTCTACCAGAAGTCACTGTTTCGGATAACGGTACAGTCTTTGCTGAAAGAGTCCAAGAGCAAAGAATCCTAGAAATTCAGCTAATTCTTTACTAGTACAGAATTTCAGAGATTCATGAGTTTAAATGGAATTAAACATATTACAACAGAGCCATATCACCCCTCATCAAATGGGTTAGCTGAAGGAGCAGTGCAAACTTTCAAATCAGGAATGAAAAGGTTATCTGAAGGTACTCTAGAAACCCGACTTTACAGTTTTCTTCTCCTCAGGGAATTACGGGTTCAACACCATCTGAATTATTGATGAAACGCCACCTACGCACAAGGTTAAGTGTGGTGTTTCCAAAATTAGAGGGGAAGGTAGAGAAAAGAATCAGAGCAGTCAAAAATTGAATCATGATATTCACAGCAAAGCTCGAAGATTTACTGTAGAAGATACAGTTTTATTGTGGAATTTTGGAAATGGTCCTGGTTGGGTTCCTGGTATAATTGTCTCTGAAACTGGTCCCTTGTCATTCCAAGCGGAAGTAGAAGATCGGATTGTTCGAAAGCATGTGGATCATTTAAGAAGTAGAGGGACATTCCAACAACCAGTTATTCTGCCTGTAATTGATGCTGAATCTTTAATCTCTGAGGTGGCAGATTGACCTAGAATAGTCATACCTGATGTCTCTGTAGAATTGCCTAACCCTGAACTGACACTTTCTAATGATATACCTGATGCTGTAGTTCCTGATCCTGGATGTTGATCCAGTGGGAGAACCTCAAGTGGTAGAGCTACACTGCTCTAACCAAATAAAAAAAACACCTGAGACTTAATCTTTAATTACCTGACCTGTATATATGTATATGTTGTGGATTAAAATGTTCTTTATAAATAAGAAATATAAGACAACTAAAGGGGAGGAAATGTAGTGATTGAAGGCATAACCTTTCCCACTGCCTAGTAGGGGTCACGTGATTTTTCTTGATGAATAAGCCCTAAGTGGAGTAATCCGGGGAGTGGAGCTTTCTAACCGTCGACCTGGTTCAAGCATGCAGCTTCTAGAAGAGCTCTGTAATAAAGTTACCTGTTCCAAGTAAAAACTTGTCAGGTACGTCAAGCCATTACACTCCGACTCCCTAAAACTGCTTCACAACAAAAACAAAAATACCTGGAAAAACTCAGCAGGTCTGGCAGCATCTGCGGAGAGGAACACAGTTAACGTTTCGAGTCCGAATGACCCTTCAACAGCACGAAGTAAAAATAGAAGAGAGGTGAAATATAAGCTGGTTTAGTGGGGGGGAGGGGGTAGGACAAGTAGAGCTGGATAGAGGGCCAGTGATAGGTGGAGATAACCAAAAGATGTCACAGACAAAAGGACAAAGAGGTGTTGAAGGTGGTGATATTATCAAAGGAATGTGCTAATTAAGGGTAGAAAGCAGGACAAGCAAGGTACAGATAGCCTTAGTGGGGGTGGGGTGGGGTGAAGGAATCAAAAAAGGCTAAACGGTAGAGATAAAACATTGGTTGGAAATACATTTAAAAATAATGGAAGTAGGTGGGAAAAGAAAAATCTATATAAATTATTGGAAAAAAAAGAGGGGGGGAAACAAAGGGGGGAATCGGAAAGGGGGTGGGGATGGAGGAGAGAGTTCATGATCTAATATTGTTGAACACAATATTCAGTCCAGAAGGCTGTCTAAAACTGCTTAACTGGAATATTGCACTTTACTGTAAAACACATTAGGATGTCCAAAAGTTGTGAAAATCACAATACAAATACAACTTGTTTCCTTAACTTTTACTACTCTTGGTGTTGCCTCCCCACATGCAAAATCCTAAAAGTTTACCTCTTTGGGTTAAAACTGAAAAATAAGCAGTGATAACAAGTGTAAGTTAACAGCAGTACCAAATATTTATGTCGTGCTTCAAACAGTGCAGACCAAGTGCTGGAAAGCTTAAGCATGCTCAAATCACACATTACAGAAAAGGGAAGGGTAAATAACCAAAGGAAAACATTTAACCCTCTGGAGCAATTTAACCTTTCATGGAGATAGAGTTAAAAACAGAGAACTTGAGGACAAAGCAACACACTCGTGCAGGGGTGCAATCCTTTTGTCTATCTGATCTATTTCTTTGTTTCTAATTCTTTCTGATCTGAGAAGCCTCTTGCATTCCCAACATGACTCACTATTTCCAACAAGAGCAGACTTTATTCTTTCTTGTTTAGTTAAAATTGAAGCAACAGCTTTTGCTAATTTGAGTCTCACACACCATAAAGAAGCCAGAAAAGTCCAATTGTTGCAAAAGCAAAATACTGCTGATGCTGGAAATCTGAAATAGAAACAGAAAATGCTGGAAATTCTCAGAGGTCTGGCAGCATCCTTGAAGATAGAAACGTGGTTAACATTTCCAGGCCGTGACCTTTCATTAGTTCTGATAAGACGTATAATTGTAGAACTTCTTTGCATTTTTCATGAAATATTTTTAAGGCAACTTCTTACACCTACCCTGACTGGCCAACTTGGGGTGCATTTTTATTAGTAACTGTGATGCGGTAAACCAAACCAAGCACATTTGATTGAACATTATTTTCCCAATGAAGAAAGTTACAATGAGCATAAGTTTTTTTTCTGCACTTTGAGCTTCTTCCTGATGCACCTTCTTCACATTTAATCTGAAAACCAGCTTCTATAAAGAAGGATGGACTTCCTATCAGCCAAAATATCTGGGCTTGCATTGTCACAGGAAAAAACAATGAACCATTCCCCTCTTGGGGTACGCTCTCAAAATGATATGGCCAACATATGATGTGCCCCAGATTGCTCAAAACTGATGGAAAATGCCACTCTGTCAGACCATGCAACCCAGGCTAAAAACTACAAACCTATTTAATTACTTAAGTAAGATTATGCTTAAATTAGAATATTTCAACAGAGTAAAAAAAAAACTGTGTTGTCCTTAATTCCTCAAACTGAAACAGAAAATTGCTTGCTATAGCAGCCTCAAAGTCTTAGCTGGCCAACATGACCCTTGTGACAAAACTGTTTAAGCTTGACTAAAATACTAGGGAACATTTCTCAAACATCAAATAAGTAGTTTCAGCTGTGACTTAATAGTCATACTCTCACCTCTGATTCAGAAGATCATGGCCCCACTCCAGAGACTTGAGCCCATAATGTAGACTGTCACTTCAGTATAATACTGAGAGAATAATGTCCTATTGTGCATGTCACTTTTCAGGTAAAACACAAAACCGAGGCACTATCTGCCCTCTTGAGTGGATATAAAAGATCTGATGGCACAATTTGACAAGATTAGATGGGTTCTTTTGGTGTCCTGATCAATTTTTATCTCTCAACCAACATCACGACAACAAATTTTCTAGTTATTTATCTCATTCCTCTTTGAGTGACATTGTTGTGCCCAAGTTGGTTGGGACATTTGCCTGTAATGCAATAATGGCTACACCTTGAAAATACTTTCGGTAAACAAAGCATAAGACAGAATTTTACGTCCTGCGGGCGGGTGCACTCCGAACCCGATTGGGCATAAAATCACGTGCGAAGACGTCAGGCGAATGTCCCGATGTCACCGCGCAGCTGCGCGATATTTCGCTTGGTAGGCGCGCACAAAAGTCAGAAGCATGCCCGCCGACAATTAAGAGGACAATTAAGTCCATTAGCGGCACAATTGCCTCCGATTTTTCGTAGCCCATCTAACCTTACGGTTGGCGGGCGGGTGAATCGGCCAGGCGGCCTTTGCATTTTTCATCAAACCCCATCCAAGGGCGGGATGAAATTTCCATTAAGAAATAAAATAGAAATAAATATCTGTGGACAGCATTTTTATCAGCTGTATTTTCAGGTGATTGATTGTGATGCATGGACAATTTTTTTTGCAGCTTTTAAATCCTTTATTTGAGCATTTTCAGGCCTGCAGCTCCTTGAGGCAGCTGTCTGCCTTCAGGGAGCTTTCTCACAGCGCTCACCCGCACCACCGGAAACGTCATCGCCCGTCCTCTTCCTGCCCACACCCCGGCAGTGCTGAGCTTTTCAGCGCATGTTTCACACTGGCTGGCCGTTAATTGCTCAGTCAGCGTGAAATTGCGGTCGGAAGCTGATCGTAGTTTGCGGTCCGTTTCCAGACTGCTCCCAGGCCCACCAATTGAGCGCGTGCACCTGCCCACCAAAGGTAAAATTCAGGCCATAAATTTGCTTTTTCAACCATAGGCATATTGACAATGTTTCCTCACAGAATTACAACCTTGTATGTATTGGCAAATCACAAGACTCAGATGTCTGGTCAACCAAACTACAACAAAAGGCAAAGATATAAACCACCCTTCCCCCGCACTTCAACATATCAAATCCAGGCATGTGGTGTATTTTCTCCATGACATAGCCAACAGGAATATCTTCCAAAAATCAGCTCCAGAAGCATGTTTAAATTACTTAAGTGATTGTCTTAACTGCAAATGTTTGTAAAATAAAATTACATGGAGATTGGTATGATCTGTAAATTCCTTTGGGTTGCTGCATATTGTTCTCCCCATCCCTCCTCTCCTGAAAGCATTGATTCCTCGTTGGATGGTTGCACAGGCATTGGTCACACTCTTGTACTCATATTTCAGCCTTGACAGTAAAGTGTCAATATTCTATTTGACTGCAGGGGCATAGTGCTGAGTTCAATTCAGTCCTCCAACAGGCATTCATGTATAGTTCAAGCAGTTAGTTCTTGATAACAATCAGGAAAGGCAACCTTGGCTATCTTTCTTTTCAATCAAGTTTTGCTAATGATACTTAGCAGAGTTCAATTAATGTAGTGCAGACTAGGGATCAAATTTGAAAAAAAATGCTAGTTTGCATGGCTAAACTATTTATGTGGAGGAAGCGCTTTTCCTTTGCCTATGGTGTTGCAATGCCAATGAGGTCAGGGTACACGATGAAGGCACTTGTACAGGTTGCCACTGTGAGAATATACATGTATTCTATAATTTCCTCAAAAGCTTGGCAATAACTTTTTTCATAAAAACAATGGATGGAATCTTGTTGAGGTGCCAGGGCCTTGCCTCCTGGCTAGAGAGCTAGTGAGAGATCCCGCTGCCTCTTTTCAGGAAGGTCCACCGAACCACAAGCCAACCCGACAGTGGTGAGGCCAGCGGTGGGCTTTCCCCTGGAATCAAGGCCCCAGGACCGAAGGTCTCGCCTACTGAGAGCTGCCAGCCAATCAGAGGTTGCCAGCTCTTGCGGTCAGCAGTGCCACTGGGGTGGCCGTGACAAAGTGACCTTAACCCCTTATGGGGCTATCCCAGATCGGGAACATTTCTCTGATAATTACTCTCACTCAAGTTTAAGCTAGCCAGATCTCAGACACTCGTTTGGGCCTGAAGAACTGACCTATATCTCCCCTAAGGAAAGGAATCAGCACAGAATATTACTCTTCTTCCAGATAGTCATCTTTAGTAAGCA
The DNA here is from genome assembly GCF_964194155.1 of Cetorhinus maximus. Taxonomy (NCBI): domain Eukaryota; kingdom Metazoa; phylum Chordata; class Chondrichthyes; order Lamniformes; family Cetorhinidae; genus Cetorhinus; species Cetorhinus maximus. The sequence goes on from NC_135880.1 coordinate 201,763,066, forward strand.
TCAGCTAGGTTATAAAAATCCCGGAAATTATAAGAGTCAGGGGGTCTCACTTCAATAATGTATCTCCCCACCTAAGAGTTTACAGAGAGGGATTCTTGGAGTTGAATACAGAATACTACGTGAGATGATATATTTACTAACTGATTTATAAGTTTATTAAAGAACCGAACATACAATACACTTTAAGTGACTAAGTATATTGCAACACTAAAGATCCTTAAAAAGATGCAAAACATAATCTTCTTTCTAATATAGAGTCAAAAAATTCAACCTCTACAATGTTAATGTATAATGTCTGATTTCTGTGACTGACGATTTTTACGTGAATTACATCTGCAATATCTAGTTCTACCTTGTACTAGTTTCTTAATGGATTCCTTTCTCAACCTTATACCGAGTCTCCAGGTCACAAACAAACTGGACATGCTTTATATCACAAAATAATGTTAATGTCTATGAATATTATTTTTCACATTCCCTTTGCTAAAAAGCTATGTTATCAGGATTATTTAAAATAGACAGGACCTTCATATTTTGTCCTTATTGTATTAGTGTATACCACGCACCTTATATTCAAACAGCTTTAAATACCATAGATAAATATTTAGCATCATTAGGTAATGGACATTTGATTTAAGTCAGTACTGTGTATAGCAGACATACCTGGACAAAAACTTTACCCTTCCCTGCTTTTCAAAGGCTGTATCATATTAAGGGAATCTTTATTCCTAAAATGTAGTGTTCTTATTATATCTGAATTCTACCTAATTATCTATATTCCACCTAATTATATCTATATTCCTTCATAGTGGCTGCTGCCGGAAGGAGAGGCCTTGAGTCCCAGGATCGCAGAGCGAAGCAGGTCACAGGTTAGTAATGTGTGAGAGGGGGTTTTCACCAGGTGGGGGGTCACGAATAGGGGTGCAGGGAAGCCGGTAGCAAGGGCTGGGATGTGGCCCTCCGCGGGCATACCCTCGCCCCCACTTTCCTGATGCCCAGTCCTCTGCTTGAGGGACCAACCTCACCCCCCCACTGTCCCCCACTTTGCAAGGATGTGACAAGCTGGCTGCACGTTTTTAGCCAGTTTTGAGGCCCTTAAATTGTCATTGAGTGGAACGTCGACCATGGACCTTCTGGCCCAGCATTTATTTTTGGTAGAGGTGGGATGGTGGCGGGGTTCTGCTATGCCGCCATTATGCCTAAGAACATGCCGTTCCTGGCTTCAAGCTCACCACCAGAGAGAGCAGAAGATTCCACCCAGTGTCTCTTTGGTTCCGGATCTAAATTAGAGTGAGGAAAGCACTTATTTAGTGAAATGTGAAGGTGAAAACATCCATCCTCACGCTCTTCTACATTTAACTAAAATAACCATCGACTGAAATAAAATTCAAGGCTGTGCAAATAAAAGTCAATAACAATTAGGCATCCACAGAATCTTTGTACTCTACCAACCTCTCATTTGATTTAAGTATTCAGGCCAAATACTCACGAAGAATAATGACATTGTTACAATAGTGCAATACAAATATTTGTATTAATTATTTGGGCCTTTGACTTATCTGTTGGTTTCAGAATGTAATCTAAATTAATTAGGGCTCGTTGTGTGTTATGTTAGCACATAATGGGTAAGACACTCAATGCATATTAAATTGGAAAGATTCTTTTTTTTATTTTAAATGTTGATTTAGTACAATTCAAATAGCTTGATTAACTCTTTGAGTAATCAATAGGATCAGCAATGAGCCAAATAATTGGTTATCTCTGGTCTAGTCACATCTCCTATGTCTCGCAGTTTGGCGAACTTCCTACTGAATCATGGATGGAGTGAAAGTGTTCAAAGAGGCAGTACTTTAGGAACATAATTTTACAAATATATATATATTATATATTCAAAATGAGGATGTAAGTTGTGAAAAATGGAACACTTCGTACTTTGAGTACTGAGTATAAGCACAGGGCATTGGTAGCTCACCTAGAGCATGTTATCTGCAGCATGGGCTGTCCTCCATCTAACCCCAACAATGTGTATTTATTTCTCCTTCAGAAATGTAACTCCTGGTACTAGATTGGATTTTTCTAAATCCTACATCTGTCCATAGATCTTGCATTTGCGACTGAAGTTGTGCTGTTCTGCGCCATAGATATGTAGGAATGTGCTTGAGACTGCCTAACTGTTTATATATTGGATCTACGAGCAGCAGAGGTAAATACACTTTGAACCCGTAGCTAAAGCTGAATCAAAACCTAGGATTCAGAAAATAATAAATAATATTCTAATCCACTTACAACTTGCAGATTCTTTGGTATATTTAACCTAATATACCATTGAGTGCGAAGGCACATGTTTGGTTAGATGATTAATTAAAAACAAATGCCTGATCTTGAAAAATTAAGCTAGCTCAAGAAAGTCCAGAGGCACATTGAGGCACTTTTCTATAGAGAAGGAGTCAATTCAAGAGTTTTGGAAGATTATCCAAGAGCTGCAATGGTAGAGAACAATATGAGATTAATTTATGTTTTATTCATTTACGGGATGTGGGTATCGCTGGCTAGGCCAGCATTTATTGCCCATCCCTAATTGTCCTAGGAAGGTGGTGGAGAGCTGCCTTCTTGAACTGCTGCAGTCCATGGTACACCCACAGCTCTGTTAGGGAGGGAGTTCCATGATTTTGACCCAGCGACAGTGAAGGAACGGCGATATATTTCCAAGTCAGGATAATGAGTGGCTTGGAGAGGAAGTTCCGGGTGGTGGTGTTCCCATGTATCTGCTGCCCTTCTTCTAGATGGTAGTGTTCGTGGGTTTGGAAGGTACTGCCTAAAAAGACTTGGTGAGTTTCCGCAGTGCATCGTGAAGATGGCACTGTCAAGAAGAGATATTAATGTCTATTATTGGAAATTATTTTTTAAATGGAATTGTAGTGGGGTCTGTGCCTTTGTGCTTGACTGTGTATGTCTTAATTGGATTAAAGCCAGTACTTGGATATATATTAGTTTTGAGATGTTCATTAGATAAATGTAAGAAGGATAGAAGGTAAAGTGTAAATTTGCATTTGCTGAATAAAACATTCAAGAGTGAGGTAAAATCTAGCACCTAACTGGAAGACGCCAAGCAACGTGCTTATATTACTAATAAAATTAAAAGGATGAAAATATTATTGTTAGAAGATGTAACGTTAAAAGCCTGGTGATACAACGGAAAATTTTCATTCAAAGGAAAAGCTAGGTATAAACAGAAAAGAGTTTGTGTGTAAATTAGAAGCATTAAGAACTTACCAGCCTGTAAGCCTACAACTGTGTCTGCAAAGGAACGAAATTGTAAGGAACCTCATTTTCAATTTGTTAGGTCAAACGTGCTTTGCCTGGTTGTCTGTTTAAAGTCTGTGGGTTACTGTTACCTTGGTGGAGATTTACCTGGGAGTGATTCATTTGGGGATTTGTTTATAAGTTATTATTGGAGTAATTTGTAGACATGTGTATGTGTTTAATTTGTTGTAAATTAATAAATGTTTAATTTAGTGTTATATAAAAAACCTCTTGAGGCTTGGTGGTCTTATTCCTGAATTCAGAGCTGCATCTCAAACATACCAATTGAAAATATAGGTTATGACAGCTGTTTCAAGTTTCCCTCTGGGATTTAAACAACTTAGCCTTTACCAACTGCTGTGTCATAACAGTTCACACTGCTGCCACTGTTCGTTGGTGGTGGAAGGAGTGAAATTTTCTGGAAGGGTTGCTAAGCAAGTGGGCTGCTTTGTTCTGGGTGGTGGAAAGCTTCTTGAATGTCATTGGAGCTGCAGGAAAGATTGGATAGGCTGGAGTTGTCTTCCTTGGAGCAGCGAAGATTGAGAGGGAACCTGATAGACGTGTATAAAATTATGAGGGGCATAGATAGGGTGGATAGGAAGGCACTTTTTCCATTAGTAGAGGGGTCAATCACCAGAGGGCATAGATTTAAGGTAAGAGGCAGAAGGCGAAGAGAGGAGTTGAGGAGAATATTTTTCACCCAGAGGGTGGTTGGAGTCTGGAACTCACTGCCTCAAAGGCTGGTTGAGTCAGAAACCCTCATAAGATTTAAAAGGTATTTAGATATTCACTTGCGTTGCCATAGCCTCCAGGGCTATGGGCCAAGTGCTGGAAAATGGGATTAATGTAGTCAGATCTTTGTTGACCAGCATGGACGTGATGGGCCAAATGGCCTCTTTCTATGCTGTAAATGTCTATGAGATGATTGACCTCCAACAGCCACACAACACGATGGAGGGTATCCTCAATGTGAAGAAGGGACTTTGTCTCCAGTCCAAGGACTGTGTAGTGGTTACTCCTCCCGATAATGTCATGGACAGATACATCTCTAGCAGGCAGGTTGGTTTTTTCATCTTGTTGGTCGCCTCACCACCTGCCGCAGATCCAGCCTAGCAGCAATGTCTTTTAGACTTAGCCAGCTTGGTCTGTGGTGCTGCTACTGAGCCATTCTTGCTGATGGACATTGAAGTCCCCCACCCAGAGTACATTCTGCACCCTTGCCACCCTCAGTGCTTCCTCCAAGTGTTGTTCAACATGGAGGAGCACTGATTCATCAGCTGAGGGGTGCAGGGGTGAGTGGTGCAGTACGTGGTAATCAGCAGGAGGTTTCCTTGCCTATGTTTGACCTGCTGCCATGAGACTTCAGGGGGTCGGGTGTCGATGTTCAGGACTCCCAGGGAAACTCCCTCCCGACTGTATGCCACTGTGCCGCTGTCTCTGCTGGGTCTGTCCTGCCAGTGGGGCAGGCCATACCCAGGGATGGTGACGGTAAATAAATAAAATAGCTGTTAAAATGGCCCCCATCTTAAAGAACCAAATAAATTGCAATCCTTCCTCATTCATTTGCACAAGCTCATTAGCATGAAAAAACATCATAGCTTCTGTGACTGACATTAGCCTAAAGAAAATGTCTGTCTGCCCAAGCACACCGAGGTTTCGCTTATGAAGCATTCCTTCACCTATCATGGATATTGCAGTCTTGATATAGAGTTTGATGATGGAAGATGATTTAATTTGTGGGCGTATGGAATGATTGTTTGTTGTTTTTATACATATATCTGTCGAGAAGTACTACTGTTTGAGGTGCTATTGTTGAGGTGCTCATTATGGATGCGTGATGCATGGGCTGCACAACACAGCATGATTTCCAATGAAAACTTTTAAAATTAGGTTCCTACGAGGGTATAAACCCTGTAATTAATGTAATCAACTGGCATGTAGTAATTATACACCACAATCTTTGTGTAGGACAAAATTCTAACGGATATATTAGCATTGCTTCTTTCAAACAAGTGCATGTTTTTAAATCAGATGCTGTCACTGTTTGTCAGACAAAACAAATTGTGTTCCACAAATGTGCAAAGCTAAACCCTGCTGAAATTGTGCATGTTGGAAGCATTAAATCCTTGAATAGTTTGCCTAAAGCTGCCTCCTCAGGCCCAGTAATTAATTATTGATTCCTTAAACAGTTTGAGGACATTTGGTTGTCTCTGTATATGAAGTCCAACTGTCTTGCACAGAAAGCGAATTGGAAAGCTTTAGCCTGTCTTATATGGCTGCCTTCATTGCCCACACGACCTGATTGCAAGTCTCATCACGTCAATCAGTTTTGGTTTCACTTGCCTTGCCGCATCACAGGCAACGTTAAGAATGCGAAATTGGTATGACAATGCTTGAACTTCTCTGGGCCAATAGTAAAACATTTGGAGATGCCAAACCAAATTTGTAATCTGAATTGGGCTGTTTTGCATGTGCCCACAATTACCTTAATTTTAGTAAATTTAGGGAAGAATTTTCCCGTCGGTGAGCAAGGGCGGGGCCCGCTCGCCAACGTGTAAAATGATGCGCGGTGATGTCAGGCGGGCGCCCCAATATCACCGCACGTCATTTAGATTGTCAGTTCGGCGGGTGCGCAGCCCCGTCAGCTGCACGCCCGCCAAACTGTCAAAGGCCTGTTAAAGTCACTAACAAAGTCATTAAAACTGTTCAGAATGCTGCCCGTCCAACCTTAAGGTTGGCGGGCAGGCGAAGAGCCCAGGCGGCCTTCGCGTTTTTCATGAAACCGCGGGCGGGATGAGGTTTCATGAAGGGTTCATTAATTAAATAAAATTTTTTCAAAATATTATTGGACATGTCCCAGCTCTTGTGACAGTTTCACATGAGGGGTCTTGTCCTTAAAATTTTTTTTCACCTTTATTATATTTTTCAAGTCTTAAACTAATCTCCTTGAGGCACCTCCTCTTTTGCATGCTTGCGCACGAAAGAGCGCAGGCCCCGACTCAGGGAATTCCCCCCCCCCCCGCCCGCACAGGGAGCGCTCAGCGCTTCCGGGTGTGCGTCACGCTGGGCGGGCCTTAATTGGCTCGCCGGCGTAAAATTGCGGCACGCTCCTGATCGGGGCTGCCGATCGGGTTCATGCCCGCTCCTGCCTGCCCCCGCACAACCCCCCCCCAATGGGGGGGAGTATTCAGCCCTTGGAGTACTCTTGGTTCACAGGCCCTTGTTGTGTCATTTTCCATCTCCGTTTGCATTTTACAAAGTAATTCTCATCAAACATTTTTGTGAGTTATTCAATAGGATATGATCGTTACTGGCTAGGCCAGCGTTTTTATTGCCTGTCCCTAATTCCCTTGAGAAAGCAGTGGTGAGCCACCTTCTTGAGCCATTGCATTCCATGTGGTGTAGGTACACCCACAGTGCTGTTCGAGAAGGGGTTCCAGGACTTTGACCCAGCGACAGTACAGGAACAGCGACATAGTTCCAAGCCAGGACAGTGTGTAGCTTGGAGGGGAACTTGCAGGTGGCGGTGTTGCCATGCATTTGCTGCCCTTGTCCTTCTATGCGGCAGAGGTCGCGGGTTTGGAAGAAGCCTTGGTGAATTGCTGCAGTCCATCTTGTAGATGGCGCACACTGCTGCCAGTGTGCATTGGTGATAGATGGAGTGAATGTTTAAAATTTTGGAATGGATGCCAATCAAGCGGGCTGCTTTGTCCTGGATTCTGTTGAGCTTCTTGAGTGTTGCCTGGAGCCGTACTCATCCAGGCAAGTGACGAGTATTCCATCAATCTCCTGGCTTGTGCTTTATAGATGATGGACAGGAGGTGAGTTACTCAACGCTGATTTCCCAGCCTCTGGCCTGCTCTTTTAGATGCAGTATTTATATGGCTTTTCCAGTTCAGTTTCTGTTCAATGGTAAACCCCAAAATGTTGAAGGTGGGGATTCAACGATGGTAATGCCATTGAATTTCAAGGGGAGCTTCTTAGATTCTCTGGTGTTGGAGATGGCTATTGCCTCTCTAGGATAGCTATGACTTCATGGCTTGGTGAACAAAAGTCCAATCTGTAGGGAACTGTGTGAATGAGGGCTGATGTCTGATTACGCTAATGGCACAAGTGGAAGGAAGTGAGGTTGGTCTCCCATTCTGTACTGATTCCCAACTTGGTTTGTTAACAAGGACATGCTGAGCAAAGACTGACCGTCAACTTGTCCTAGAGCTAGCTGCTCAGAAAGAGGCCATTCTGCCCCATCGGGTCCATTCCAGGGTTATAATTAATTGCTCATTCACGGAGTAAAGGAGGAATCTGGAGCCAGTCTATCCTTTACATAGGTTTATTCACAAAACCCCAAGAACATAGGTGCAGGCTACAGACTCTTTTCCTTCCCCTGCCATCCCCTCCCTAACCCCTTACCCCTCCCCCCTCTCCCTCCCAGTCCCCATACCCTCCCCCTCCCCTCCCTCTCCCCATTCTCCTCCGTCTCTCTTTTCCCCTCCCTTTCCCCTTTCCTGTCCCCTCCCCTCCCTCTCCCCTTTCCCCTCCCTCTCCCCTCCTCCTCCCCTTTCCCCTCCCCCTCCCCTTCCCCTCCCCTCCTCCTCTCCTTCCCCCCCTCCCCTCCCCCTTCCCTCCCCTTCTCCTTCCCCCTCCACCCCTCACCCCTTCCTCCCTCCCTTCCCCTTCCTTCCCTCTCCCCTCCTCCCTCCTCCTCTCTCTCCGCCTCCCCTCCTTCACTCCTCCCTGCCCCCCTCCTCCCATGCCCCACATGGGTAGAAACCAATTTTTATATATACATAAGAATAATGCTCTAACATTTCTCCATTTAGTAACAGCTACTCTCACTTACAACTAGAGCATGCATTTTATTGTGACAGGTTTGCACAATTAACATCCAGTTCTATGTAGAGCAAATCCGGTCAGTCAATTTTCTCTATCCCTGTAGTTCTGAAAGTTTATTTCCCCCAAATATATATCCAATTTCTTTTTTGAAAACATTAATTGTCTCTGCTTTCACCACTCTCATATGCAGCGACTTCCACATCATTACCACTCGCTGTTTAAAAAAAATTCTTCCTCACAGCCTCCCTGCATCTTTTGTCTAAAAGTTTAAATCTGTGCCCTCTATTCCTGTACCATCAGCTAATGGGAACAACTTTTCTTTGTCTACCTTATCTAAACCTATCATAATCTTGTACGCCTCTCTGAAATCTCCCTTCAACTTCTTTTCCTCTAAGGACACCAACCACAGCTTCCTCAACCTCAGCCTTGTAGTTAAAATTCATCATTGCTGGAACAATTCTGGTAAATCTCCTCTCCACCCTCTTGAAGACCTTCATTCACATCCTTCCTATAGCGTGGTGACCAGAACTATACACTATATGTGTCCTAACCAGAGCTTTATAAAGGCTCAGTGTAGCTTTCAGTCCAAGATCCTATGTCTTTTGCTAACTATTCTGTCAATATGTCCTGCCAGATTCAAAGACCTATGGGTGTCAACCTCAAGGTCCCTGTCCCTGCATACTCTTTAGCACTGTACCACTAAGTCTATATTGCCTCTCGCTATCCCTTCTGCCAAAGTGCATCACCTCCTACTTTTGTATATCAAATTCTATCTGTCACTTGTCTGCCCATTCTGCTAGCCTGTGTCCTGTTGCACTTTATTGATATCATACTCACTTTTTGCCACACCTGTAAGTTTGGTATTATGGGCAAATTCAGCCTACCATCCTCCGGTCTCAAAAACAGCCAATAGCCATATATTTTTTGTTCTTAAGCCATTAATTTTTAAAAGCCAATCTGTTGCTGACACTGAACCTCCTACACCATGAGCCTCAATTTTGTTAACCAGCCTTTTATGTACCCCGTGCCATCTCTGTGGATTGTCCAGAATTGCAGCTATTATCACACAGCATCTATAAGGCAACGGACACCGGATTGAGTAATACCATCTCTCTCTCTCTCCGTTTTTCCTTCCCTTCCCCCAACCTTCCACCCCCACAAATTTACTGATATTCCCTACTCAAAATGTGCTCTGTAGCTGAATTTGCAAACACCCTACATGCTATCCACTGATAAATTACAACCTGATTTTCGCCTACTTCACAACAGTAATTGCATTTCAAAGTAATTAAAGAAATATGAAGTACTTTGGGGCATTCAGAGATGTGACATGGATTCATATCAATGCATATGTTCTTTGTTTTCTTCCACTGTTTCTTTCCTTCAAATCACCTTTCAATGAAAAAAACTCTATCAACACTAATTTTTTTCAGTAATTTTATGGTTAATTCCAAAAATATCAAATTTCTTCCTTGATGCTCTCTCAAAAAAAGTCGGAATGTAGATGTCAGCTAGGCTTTTGGGTACCATTCAAACTGCTGAATTATCAGATTATGGCTTCCAGCTCCACTCCTGGACTTCACGCTAACTGTGCTGACCCAGTGCTAAAAGGTGCAGACTTCTAGAAAATGTTGAGCTGCAGGCCCATTTACCTGCTCTGCTGGATGGGGGGAAAAAAAAAATCTGCATCATGGTCAGAAGAAGAGAAGTATGTTCTTTGTTCCAGTCACCATTTATTTCCTTCATTTACTATTTGTGCAACCTTGTGTGCAGATCAGCTCATGTGCACCTCAAAAGAAATAGTTGAATGATGGGTTCTATTACTGTCACCATGTGGAAAAAAATATTATTGCCCCCCAACTTTCCCTCTCTTAACCACACACTCATTTTCTCTATCACTAAAAAGAGAGATGCATTGCCAAAGCTTTTTGCTTTGCACTCAAATATAAAAATGTCAAATTTCACAACAAACTATGCCATAGGAGAAAAGAGTCTTGATTTGTTGGCAAGTCGACTCTTGATTTTAAAAAAAAATCATTCATGGATGTGGGCGTCACTGGCTGGGCCAGCATTTATTGCCCATCCCTAGTTGCCCTTGAGAAGGTGGTGGTTAGCTGCCTTCTTAAACCGCTGCAGTCCATGTGATGTCGGTACACCCACAGTGCTGTTAGAGAGAGAGTTCTAGGATTTTGACCCAGCAACAGTGAAGGAACGGCCGATATATTTCCAAGTCAGGATGGTGCGTGGCTTGGAGGGGAACTTGCAGGTGGTGGTGTTCCCACTGCCCTTGTCCTTCAAGGTGGTAGCAGGGTTTGGAAGATGCTGTCTAAGGAGGTTCAGTGAGTTCATGCAGCGCATCTAGTACATGGTACGCACTGCTGCTACTGTGCGTCGTTGGTAGAGGGAGTGAATGTTTGTGGATGTGGTGCCAATCAAGTGGGCTGCTTTGTCCCGGTTGATTGGCCGTGGCATTGCCATGGAGAAAGCTCCCTAAGCCATCGGGTAATTCAAAAAATGTCTACGGCTTGAACATATTCTTTTTGTTTGCAGAAAACGGGTCCCTGAGTATGAAAGTACGTCGCTTCTAGCAAGCGTAAATGAGCCACGTTCTGAGCTGCACTGATTATCTTAAATTGTTTTAGCACACTTAGAATTGTTCAGCAAGTGCTGCCCAACCCAATCACAGAATCACATCTAACAGTAGACGTTTTGCTTTGGGTTTTGCAAGTCCGGGCCGGTGTGTTCTCTGTCTATTACGAATTTGTTTTCTGCAACAGAACATTGTGATGGCAATCTTTTTATATTGAACTGCACTTTGTCACATTGTATCATGGGTTTCTACTTGCGAGCTCCACATCACTGAGTTCTGGATTTCAACTGAATGAGGCAATACAGAACCTAGACCTGACATTTTGGAAAGATGTGAAAATCGTAGGGACAATGATTCTACTGTTCTAATACATGTCCTGACAGTTGGCTTAGATTGACATTAACACAGGGCTGAGATTAAGTCATTCTCTTTTTTATATGAAATTGGTATATGGTTTAAGGGAAAGGAAATAACTTGAAGATTGGTGGATAAGGAAATGTGAATTACAGATATTCTTTCACATGCACGAAAGTGCAATATAGATCATTTTCACACAGTGCTAATATGTTTAAGTCTGTTACACCTAAATCTGACTAAACAGATTTGATTAGTCTCTATTGCTGGGTGAGGTGTTACGACTACATTTCTTTTCCTTATTTGTTATTTTGAAATGCTCTGTTCCTGCGTGTCTACAGGTAGAATAAAAGGGATTGCTGGAAATGTGTGGCAGGTCAGTCAGCGTCTGACAGAAAAAAGTCAGTTCATATTTTGTGTGAGTACTAGCTCTGAAATATTGACCTATCTCTTCTCCGTCATGTGGTGAAGAAGCTGTGCCTCACATTTAGTTTTACACTGGTTCTAACAAATTCCAAATGGGTTTGGCATCTTTTTAATGAAAAAAAAAGAGCAAGATCTGATTGTTGGCCATGTCAAACAAAAAAAGGTTAAGTAATTAAAATGTTAAAGTACAGCACTGTAAAAATTGTAACAGTCGAGTGGAAAAAGCACAATGAACATTTTAACAAGTCATATCTCAAGACTATATAAGTAATTAGCTTTCAGTGAAACTCAAGATAATTGTGAAACCTTCATAACTTTTTAATCTTTGAAGTTACCATACATTTCTAGACTGGTTTTATGCTTAGTTCGGTCTTCGTTCTATTTGAAGATATGTGGTAAATTGCATTACTTATCTGTGGAGACCAGCTGTGTGTAAGTGACCTCAAGACACCCATCCTAATAATAAATTAATAGTTGAGAATAAAACTTGCATTGGAAGACCGCTTCTTGAGAAGAGCACTTGAAGTTTTCCCTGTAGAAATTCATGATCATCAGCATTTATACTTCATCTTTTAACTGGATAATCAACATGGAAGTCATGAAAGTATCAGCCGACCAACATAATCCACATTATCTTGATACCAGAGTGCAAGTAATGCAGAAGTTCACTCACAGGGTCCACAAGGCTCATGCTACTGTGTTTCTGGTACACATGCACTGATGACACAAAGCCCTTATCAGTCTTTGCATTCATTATGTCTCATAAATAGGCTGTAAAGTTGTATAAATCAACATCAGGTAACTGTATCAAGCTGCAATCATTCAGAAACGTTTACATGCAATTGTTTACTTTGAACTGTATGTTGTTTCTGTTCTCAGGTGAACTCTCTCATTCTTCACCAGCAACAAGTCCAGTTTATTTCATGGAACCATGGAATCTTACAGTATAAAGGAGACCATTTGGTCCATTGTGCTGGCTCTTGAAAGAGCTAGCCAATTCACCCCGCTCCCAAAGTCCTGCAATGTTTTGCCCTGTTCATACATCTATCCAATTATCTTTTGAAAGTTATTAAAACCTCCAATGCTATTGTTTGATCTACCCAACTTATCTAATGCAGTAAAATCTTGATGAGTCGATTCCCAGGCGGAGAGCCACCTCCAACATCTTGTTAAGCGAAGCTTTGTGATAGCCGGGGAGGCCCCATTCCTACATAAATGCATCTCTATGTAATCCAAAAGTGTTCAAACATGGTCTGTGTCAAAAACAACAGATTCAAATGTCAAATGAAAACACAGTAAAGCAGTAAATGTGTGAAAAAGTCTTTATTCATTTTGTTCACACCTTACAATGACCTGACCTTGGAAAAGTCTGGGCTTTGCGTTGTAAAAGACTGGAGGTCTTCCAGGTGATTTTGTTGGCCTTGTGCAGCATGGGTATTATCTTGACATTCACGAATTCATGGTTTCTTGGACTTGCCTATCACAAGGAGTGGCAGCTTTTTGGTGCCATCCATGTTGGCGCGGACCATAGCAGTGACACATTCCTTGCTCCACTTTCCAACATTACATGATTCCACTTGAAAGATCAAAGAGCAATCTTGCTAAAGACGGTAAAACAGTCTGGTTTTATCTACATTAAAAATGTCTCTTGATGGCTACTCATTCAAGGTATGAATGAGAACATTTTGAAGCCAATCGTCTGTCATTGTTGCTGTAACCGCCACACCCTCACCACTTACCTCGCGGAAGACGACGCCATGCCTTATCTTGAATCAGTCCAACCATCTGTCGCTGTCGGTGAATGCCATGTAGCTCAGTTTCTTGCCAGGGCGACTCCCTTTTCCTGCAGGATTGGACTGAAGAGGGGAACATTCTCTGCTCAGGATGTCTTGAACCTTGAAGCTCCCTCAATTTTGGGTTATGCAGCCATTCTCGTCCTCCTCCTTGCTGAAGAGAATGCCTGTTTGTCAAACTGTTCCAAGATGTTTTACTGGTGTTTCATAATGATGGACAAACTTGGTGGTGGAATCTCCTCTCCTTTGCGATGCCTGCTTTCTGCTTCGCACCACAGTCTTCCACTAGCTGTATCAACTTCACCCTCTATCCAATCGACAACACTTTTAATTTTCTCAGAGGTTTAACTTTCTCACACATCCTTTCACAGGGAGACCTCAATGTCAAATGAACATGTTATGACACAGCAGTTGGTAAAGGCTGAGTTGTTTAAATCCCAGAGGGAAACTTGAAACAACTGTCATAACCTATATTTTCAATTGGTATGTTTGAGGTGCAGCTCTGAGTTCAGGGATAAGACCACAAGCCTCAAGAAGCTTTTATATAAAACTAAATTAAACATGTAATAATTTACAACAAATTAAACACACACACGTGTCAACCAATTACTACCATAATAACTTCTAAACAAATCCCCCAAATTAATCACTCCCAGGTAAATCTTCACCAAGGTAACAGGGGTTACTGTTAATAGATATGGGTTAATAGACTTTAAACAGACAACCAGGCAAAGCACATTTGACCTAATGAATTCAAAATGAAGTCCCCTGCAGTTTGGTTCCTTTGCAGATACAGTTGGAGGCTTACAGGCTGGTTAGACCTTAAATGCCCCTACCTTACACACAAACTCCTTTCTGTTATACCTAGCTGCCCCTTTGAATGTAAATTTTTCATTGTATCCTAGGCTTTTAACGTCACATCTTCTAACAATAACATTTTCATCCCACTAATTTTATTAGTTATATGAACACGTTGCTTGGCGTCTCCCAGCTAGGTGCAAGATTTTACTGCCACTCTTGAATGCTTTTTCAACAAATACAAATTGACACTTTACCTTTTAACTCCCTTACTGTTTAGCCAATTAACATCTCAAACTACTGTACATCAAAGCACCCAGACTAGCTGGCTTTAATCCAGTTAAGACACACACAGTCAAACACATAGACACAGACCCCAGTACAACTCCATTTTAAAACTAATTTCCAATAACATTATCGACATTAATATCTCTTCATGACAGATGGCTTGCTTAGTGCTCCATGCTTTAGCGCTCTTGTGTGGTCTAACTTCGCTCTGATTGGTTGGCATGGTCATGTGACAATCTTAGACAAGTTGAGTAATCTGGTGAGGAATTTCAGTTTATCGCTGACATCGTTCTATGGGATTTGCTAATCTGCCAGCAGGAATGGTTGATGACTGCGACATAACTAGAATTTTGTGTCACCCAGGATTGACTCATCGCGATTTCACTGCACTCATTAAAGAATAGCCTTAAACAACAGGGACCAGATAATATATGCCATGTATACTGGACACCTCAATTTTGTGCTAAATTCACGATATCCCTGGGCCTCCGTCCTTTTCATGGGTAATGGCACTCTTGAGCTTCGGTGCATTCAGTGTTTATAAGGAATAGAACCTAACTGCAGATGCCTTTTATTATTGATACTAATATACTAGTCAAAGAATGTAGCAATGTTTAATTGAAATATTAGCCAGGATTTTAACAGCTGGCAGATCTCCATTGGAAAAATGTACTGTTGACTAAAATTCCCCCACAACTTAGTTCATTTTAACAGCTGGGCTCCATTTAAACCCCGCTGGCCGACTTGGCATTTATTCTGAGCAGGAATTGATGGCAAGTTACTCCGCTTGGTGGCCACCAACCGACATCAGCTAAGTGGTGGGACCTTGTTCCTGGCCGTCCTGTAGGAGTCCCACGATTGATAGAGGGATTGGGGGGGAGACGGGAGAGTGCAAGTGCATCATGGGAGGCCAAAGATTTTCTTGAGGAGCTTGTTGGCTTACTCCTTCTCCTGATTTGACTTGCACCTATGACATTTTGCTACATTAAAGGTGCTATAGAAATACAAGTTGTTGTTGTATTGCAAGCTGTCAGCTTCAGGATGGCTAAATAACTTGGATAGTCTCATCTTCCCACCCACCTGGTTTCTGGTGAGCGGTTAGGGATAAAATTGTCCACGTAGTGAGGTTACAGGATGAACCTGACTGACCTCTCTTTACCTGTAAGTTGTTTGCAAGACTAACAGCTGCAGTGAAGAATTAAATTCTGGCTGTGGAGTACATTTATTTGGCTCTGAATCCTGTGTCATTTGTTACTGCCTGCAACGTGCTGACAGACTCTACATGGAGTCGGTGATAACTCACCAAACCTCCACTGGAATGTTTTATGAAGGATTACTGATGAAAACAAGGAACATTTGAATCCAGAAAAGTTATCTTATCGTAGCCTCGGTCCTTTTTCAGCCAAGCTGACAGATATAATGCTTATACTCTGTCGTTGAACGTGCATTTTTAAAACTGCAATCTACTCTGGTCCGGTCTGAACAGTTAATCCATTTGAAAGCAAAAATGTGAACATTAAGTACCAGGAATTCAGACCCTCAGAGATCTGTAAACCGAATCTGAAAAAGTATACCATTCCCAGCAAAAGTAAAAATGGCAGTTCATTGAGCAAACAATTGAAAAGAAAATGGGACAACTACAAGATTGTATCATGCCTCATTGAACAACCAGAAGAATGTCAGAACTGCTGGAATTGTTACTTGTATTGTCAGAAAGATGTTGATAGTACTCAGTCTTCATTTTGAGACAGATGAAGTTGAGACTGACAATGATGTTCCTCTACCCAAGGTGGAATCATTCTGAGCTGAGAAAACCAATGCAGATTACAACTGGTAAATATTCAACAATTGGGAATAGGATTCTGTTGAAACAATAGCTTTACATGTACCAGATCACAACATCTTGGCCAGAATGTTGAAGATTAGGTGCTACAGGAAGTGCTAATCAAGCTGGGGTTAACTCAAACGCTGTGGAGGCATGTGCGTGACGTCACTGACCAGTTCCCTGCCTGGAAACAATCCTCTTTGACAGGCTTGGCTTCCAATTAGGCAGGAATCAAGTCAGTGGAAGTCTCAGCAGAAGGAAAAAGCAGCTCAAAATTGTCAAATCCCATTAAAGATCAGTAATGCTGGCATCAATAAAACTGGAGTTTCATTTTAAGGTATACTAGACCAGTTTGGACAAATTTTACCGGTGCCCTCCTTTTCCAAGTTTTATTGTGTGTGTGTGTGTGTGTGTGTGTGTATGGGCGGTGGTAGGGTAGTGGAGGTGATAGTTTGCCATGGGGGCAGACAAGATCAGTAGTCGGGGGTGGAAGGGGAATTTGAAGGCCTCATGGGAATGCTCCCAGGGAAGGGTCAGGTGTTTATATTCTTTGATGGGATGTGGGCATCACTGGCAAGGCCTAATTGCCCTTGAATTGAATGACTTGCTAGACCCTTTCAAAGGGCAGTTAAGAGTTAACCACATTGCTGTGGAGTCACAGTAAACCAGACTGAATAAGGATTGCAGATTTCCTTCCCCAAAGGACCTTGATGAGCCAGATGGATTTTTACAACAACCCATGGTAGTTTCATGGTCACCAATATTGAGACCAGCTTTATATTCCAAATTTTAATAATTAAATTCAAATTCCACCAGCTGCCATGGTGGGATGATTTTTTTTCTTTTTATAATCTTATCCAGAATTTTTGCCCTTTTTCTCTCCTCCTGGGTTCAGTGAACTGACACTTAATTGGCTTTCTAGCACTTCATCAAATAAACGCTTTTATGTGGGTGGCCTAGATAGTGAATTTCAACAAACTGTTTAAACTTTGGGCATCTTGTTATCAAGCTTGACTGCGTCTACACCGAATAGCCATGAACCACTAGTAAAATTCATTGAATGGTGATCGGAAAGTTGTTTAGTTTTTTTTCTCCCAGGGATAATTTGGCCAATTATTGCAACCAACTGCTCCTGAATTGAAAACATTAGGCCAGGTAGCTCAGTACTAGCTGGAAAATCAACATGGGACCTTCTATTTTGTATGGCTACGTTCCACATTAGACAATGTAATTGTGCAATTAATATGGCCTTGATACCCATGTACAATAACTTCACACATTTGTCCCAAATTCCCCCCTCTTATTTTCCATCAAATGTGCAAATGTTCACATATTCAGTCCCTGCAACATAGGCCAGAATTTTCCCGTTGGCGATTTGGGGGCGGGGAACCCAATGGCCAATTGAGGCCATTGACAGGGTCATTAAGATTATTAAAGGCCCTGCCCGTCCAATCTTAAGGCTAGTGGGCAGGCCAGGAGCCCCAGCAGGGATGAGGTTTCATGTTCCTTTTTAAAAACTTTAATAAATGTAATGTGATATGTATTAACATGTCCCATCTCGTGTGGCATTGTCACATGAGGGGGATATGTTAATAATATTTTTATTTCTTTATTTTTTAACTTTTGTACACTGTCAGTTATCTCCCTGAGACAGCACTTTGCCTCAGGGAGAAGTGCGCACTTTGACAGATGGGGAATCCCTCCCCCCCCCCCGCCCCGCACAGGAAGTGCATACCGCTTCCTGTCGGGAAGGCCGCTGGGCGGGCCTTAATTGGCCCGCCCACTTAAAATGGCGGTGGGCCCCGTTTCAGTGGCGGAGGTCGGCTGTCCGCCTGCCGCTGAGCCGGTGGGGCCCGCACGCCCACCAAGGGCAAAATTCTGCCCATAATTTCAAACCTTTGTTTTTTGAAAATTTTTTTGCTTTTTGCAGCACAGGCACTATGACACTAATATAATAATGGATCTTCAGGAACTCAACATTTATGGCTTTACGAGCCTGATGCTACAGAGTTGCCAATTCATTTTTGAGCAGAATATCGAAATATATAACATTACATAACAGTAATTGAAAAACACATAAGACACTGAACTTTCTTGAGCTACACGTATTACCGAATAAATGAAAAGTTGCGATCTTATTCCATTTTTTCAATCACTTTTTTAAAGTCCTCCTTTAATACCCAAGTGTAAAATACACAGCCTCAATCCATTTTTATGTGACCTTTACTTCAATATATCCAGCAATTTACTTCCCACAGTGGTGAAGAAAATGCCTGAGGTTCTAAGGTGATTTCTTTATTGTCAGAAGTGTAGAGAACAGTCTTTAATATTTCATACGTGGAGGGACATTTTAACAAACTAGGGGAGGTGCATTCGAGTGTGTGCAGGGAGTTAAATCCCCTAAAATTGACATTGGGTTGTGTTCCCATCTACTGCCCACTTCGCAGTTTCACTCAGTTGGGTTTGTAGACGAGTGGGAAACCCCTTTGGAGCAGTGAAGTGAGTCATTAAATATTCAAATACAACCATTCAGGCTTTAACAGCCATCCCACCTGTTCTTGGAACTGTCAGCAACTTGCCAGAGTCAGCTGGGCAAGTGAAACTGACAGGCTGAGAAGGCTTTTAACAGTGAAACAGCCACGTCCAGATGAGAGACCAATGCTCACAGCACCTCTTCTCAGGGGGTGCTTTTACTGCTTGACAAGTGATTGCCATCTTCTTGGAAGTCACTTCACTGGTCCTGCACTTCAGTCACCTTCAGCTGCACTTCCCTGCTGTCAGCTTTCAACATGGCATGGAAGCAGCTCATGTAGCTCTACTTTGCACCTCTGATGAGGGAAACAAGGGGCAGTGACACCAACAGCACCCCAGCAGACGGGGCAATACCAGCTGCCTTCTCTTCAACCAAATGCCATTCCACAGGGCAGTGAAGACCGTGGTACCCCAACACAGGGGTGTACAGGCAGAGGATCAGCTCTCTCAACCTGTCTGAACACCAGTGCCTCGAGAGGCTCTCATGGCAGGTCACTACTGACAACTGCAGCCTCCTGGAACAAGAGCTCCTTCCCAGTGGGCCAGGTGAGCAGAGTGTTAGAAATAACTTATATGGAGAGGAGGGAAGGACAACATTTGTATGGGTGGCTGTGAGGCATAAATGTGAGAGGGCAATAGGATGAGGGTGAGTTTGTTCAGATGGGGATTTAAGGAAGTGCCTGGAGAGAGAGGAATGAGCGGGGCTGCAAGGTATGTTGTTCTGAGCAGTGCTGTGGAGGAGAATGCTGGGCAGGTCAGAGCATGTGGCTTGCTATCTGAAAGTGTTAAGCCATTCACCTTCCCCACCCTTTTGAGACCCTGGATCCTCTTGGCGTACTGTCTTCAGGTATGAGGGACCACACTCCTGCTGCTGACTTCCTTGACCTTGTCCATGCTCACCTATTTGGCTCGAGAGGCTATGCTCTTCCTCCTGTCCGTGAGAAAGATCACCTCACTTCAGTGCCTGAGGTCCCCTGGCAGGGCCTCCAGGTAAGAGCGAGAGACCTGGGGAGCAGCCTTCCTAGGCCTCTTCTCCATTCGTATGATTTATGAAGCCTCAGGAATCCATATCCAGTTGTGACTTTCTGACCCATGCTGAGGTCCCTTTAATTTGAAGCCCTTTATCAGCAGAGTCAGCACATCACCCCACCTGCTGTCTATGATTGGTGAAGAACCTTGAAAGCAGGATGCAGTTAAAGAGCACAGCAAGCCCGCTCCAGGTCTAGTGGATTTCAGATCTGCTGCAGTTCCTGCTGTTTGCCCTGAGACTATCTGCCTAGAATCTTTGCCTCAAAATTTCTACAAGCAAGTATATGCTTTTTTTGGATATTGTGTTAAGTCTGCGACTTAATATATGAGCCTCTTGAACAATACTTTGATCTTTCATTGATTTATTTTTGGTACACTTTGCATAGGTCATCAGTCTTTCCTCTGCACAGCACCTTGGAGCTCTCAGTTCTTCGGCTGAAGAAACTATTTGCCCCTCTTTTCTTACGCCCATTGCCTTCAGTTGTCTCCATAGTTACTCATCCACTCCAAGATTGCTAAATAAAGCATATATTAGTCTTCAGAGAAGCCACTGTTAACTCATTACAATCTGAGTGCTTTCTTGCTCACTGGTTCCAGCCCCCAATTCCTGTGTTAAGCAACAGCTAGAATAACATAGTAGCCATGCTGCTGCTGAGTGTTCAGCTCTCGTCTTGCGTCTCGGTAAATTACATCTCAGAAGAACTTAGGGCATTGAAGCCCCAGGATATCTCCACTTACTGTTTCTTAAGCAGCCCGGCCACTGTCTTGGAGTGAACCAGACTGTTTGCACCCTCCGTCATTTTGGATTCCAAGCTGAGTTTCTAACCCCATGTCTTCTCATTCACAAAGGTCACCTGTTTCCACCTCTGTAACATTGCCTGCCTTCAATCTATTTCACGCCATTTGCTGCCAAAGATCTCGTCCATGCATTTGCCACCTCTAGGCGGAACTATTCCAATACTGTCCTGGCTAGCATCCCATCTTCCAGTCTCTGTAAACTTTAGTTCATCCAAGATTAAAATTCTGTTGCTATTGCAACCCAAGTCCTGTTCATCAGTCACTCTGCCCTTGCTGACCTAAGTTTTCTCTCGATTCCCAGTGCCTCAGATTTAAAATTATGCCTCATGTTTAATCTCTTTCTTGCCTCTCCCTACCTTGGTAACCTCCTCCAGCTCTGCACTCTCCTGAGAGAACTCCCCATTTCTTTGATTCAAGCTTCTTGGACTTCAGCTCCACTCTGCTACATCACCTACCCTCTCTTCCCCACCATTACCAGTCATGTGTTCAGCACTCTAACCCGCATACTCTAGAATTCTATTCTTGTATTTCTCTGCCTCTCACTTCTTAGGAGAAAATAACCTAGCAACCAATGATCCTTGTCACTGAATGAAAAAAATTTGGACTCGTACCGGTTACTTTCAAGTTGGCAGCAGTTTTCCTGAGACTGGCCATTGCAACGTTCTGAACTTGGTGAAAGTGCTATTCTTGCCGTGGTTGTTGTATTCATGAGAATCTGTGATGTGCATCCCCACTCTCCAACCCCTTCCCCCCCACCTCCCCAAAGAAATGTCACTTAGTTAAGATTTATCAATTTACTGAAAGGACAGTGCTAGATTGTAACTGAAAACTTTATGAAGTGCATTTACAGATTGAAATCTACAATGCACCACTTTTTAGCAGATCAAGGTTTGTGATGAATCATTCAGCTACAGCACCTCCCCCTACTCACCAGGTCAAGCTTCCCTCTAGATTGGAGAGTCATGGAAAAGTAAACAAATCTGTAGAAAGAACTGGAAGCCAGAGCTGAAGCATGGAGTAGACATTTTAAAGCACTGTAAATAAAAACCTGTTCCAGACATAGGAACTATTGTTATCTCTGCATAGATCCTAGATATAAAATGGACAGCAATTCCCTTTTGTCCTGCCTCTGAACTTACACATTTCTCTAGTTTTGCCTCCAGCTTCTCTGTTGCCTCCACAGAAACTTCCTAACCCTATGACTTACTTTCTACTCTCTCCTGTTCCCACTAAAGTTGTAAACAAATAACCTCAACGCTCTGGTCCCCATGCTGGCTGACATTGTAAATTGACATTTGCTCTGTTTGGCCCCTTTTGGCTCTGTTTGGACCTGCCAGGCTCTGTTTGGCTCTGCCAGGCTTGGGTACAGTTCTCCTCCTGTTCAAAATTGCGAATATCTCACTGCTCAAAAAGGAAACCTTGACCCATCTGTCCTTTCAAGCTATCGTTTTATCTCCAAACCGCCTTTTTCCCTCAAATTTTGAACGAGTTGTCACCTCCCAAATCTGTGACTATCTTTTCCACAACTCTATGTTAGAACTTCTCCAATCTTGTTTCAGCCCCCATCATTCTTAACTATGCAGTTGTAGCCAGAGAATCTCCTGCAATTGCTTGTCTTCGAATTCTGCTCTATCACTACCTCTGGAGCCCCGCCAAGAATCTATACTTGGCCCCTTCCTATTCCTCACAAGACGAGTGCCCCTCAGGGACAGCATCTGAAGACATTGGTCAAGTTGCACCTATATGCTAATAATCACCTCTACCTCATCACCATTACTCTTGACTCCTCCACTGCCTCTTTGCTTTGTCATCCTGCTTGGCTGATATCGAGTTTTGAAAAGGCTGCAATTTCCTCCAGTTTCCATCCATCGGAATGGCTGAAGGCATTATCTATAGTCCTGACCACAAACTCAATTCCCTTCAGAGCTCAATTCCATCTGCTCCCCCACTCCCCATCCCCACCGTTTCAGGCTGAATCAGAATATTTGAGCTGAACATCCAGCCTCATATCCTCCACATCAGAAATATTGCCACTTTACGAGGTTGTCCATCTCAACCCAAACATCAACCCATCTGCTGAAAGTCTGATCCATGCTATTGTTACCTCCAAACTCAGCTCTTGCAATGTTTTCCTGTCTGGTACCCAATTCTACATGAACTTGAACTCATCCAAAACTCTACTACACATATCCTAACTTAATAAGAGGGAACGGGGAAGGTGACAGGACCTCCTTTATTAACCTTTTTGAGCTGTCAAACTGTGACCTTAGCAACCCCTGCTGAGATCATTGTAGGTTGCGGAAAGCAGCCAAGCATTAATAATGACATAATGATAGCCCTTGGGGTAATGTCATCAAACAGCTATTGTAACTTCTAGAACAGATTTTTTTCAACTCTCACTGACACAAGCAGCCTATTAATTCAATTTTTAAAGGGATAAGAGATTTAAATAACTTCACAACTTAACAGTTCTACAGACCTTATCCGCACTTCACGAGCATTTAAGTCTACTCTAAAAATTTGTGACTCCCACACTATAGGTTTAGGCCCTCTCCAAAGCAAAAATGTGATCTGTTTGAACATAGTACTGAGTTCAAATCGCCCTACTGAGTTCAGGTTTCACTCATGAGTCACGCCGTGCCCCCTTTCCCCTACCACTGAAAATGGGCTCTGTCAAAAATGGGAGAGGGACTTCCAAATCTTGGTACCGCCTGCCATTTTTAAATGTCTGCAGAATTTCCATGACTCTGCAAAAATCTGGCCCCATATGTGTGCCGTTTAGTATCTCCAAACCAGCCATTCTGAATGAAATTGCCAATTTAGTATCAGGCTTGTGCTGTGAGAACTGGAAACAGGATTGAGACTGTCTAAACTCACGTAACATTGGAACTTTCATAGCCAACAAATGGGTGAATTTTTATCCCAATAGTTGGGGCTGGAATTGAACCCTGGTTCAAGAAGCTAAAAGCCAGTATGTTAGACTACTGTCAAAATAACATCTGAATCACTCTGTGAAACTACCTTCTAATCACTTCTGGGTATCCAATTCTGTCTTTAATTGCCTTTCTTCGATAATAGTTACAGTAAAAAGAATTAGAACCTCAGGCCGTCTTCTTCTTCTGAATTGCTGCCACATAATGGTATTTGAGACAGGATTTCAGTAAAAATGTCTCTGTGATTCAGTAGTTCTCTGATCTGTCAACAGACAAGTACATCAGATGCCTTGATACTCCACTGAGCAACTGAGACAAACACCTCAGGTGAAGTATGCTGTCAATAAAATTGTTGACCTGAGGAACCTCAACCCAGGCATTTTCTGAACCCTGTGCAGGTGTAATGGGAAGTGACTGCCGAGGCTGTATTTGAAGCCTGGTTACAGTGCCGTACCCAGTATAGTTGGCTGATGCCGCCTAGTTCTTGCTCTTAATCCATAATCCGAAAAGCAGCTTCTGCTTGCTGTGGAAGCCAAATTAGAATCCTAAAGCTAAACTAATAAGAACATTAACAACGTAATAGATCCATTATGTCTGAAATAGGTGTGTATGTACAGTTCTGTAGTCCCATAAGCTTCTTTGAACAGTAATCTGGAAAAAGAAGAGCAATTGTTGAAAAATAATGTCACACCTTTGACTGCTTTAACACCTTTAAGAGCACAGCGAAAATATCAATCGCTTCATTTAACAGCAAAATATAACAATTCTTGTTCCACATAATCTCGATGTTTAGACTAACTTTCAAAATGTTATCTCATATTTCCATAAGGACCTCTTGCCTCCACTTGATACACAGAAAACGTTGAAGTGAGCCTTTGGTTTAGCAATAGAATTCCTGCCTCCAAGTTAAAAGGTATGCATTATAGGCAACCAATAAAACCCTCACACATTATAGGACTAACCACCCTATTGACTGGTATAAAAGATGGTTAGGTCTGTGGAAAAGTGCCTGTCAAACTATTAATTAACCTGTCAATCTGTAGTAATTATGGTTTTATTTAGTGTGCAATGTACCTTTAAGAATAATACTTGTTAATGAGGATCACATGATCTGTAGTGACCAATAGGAGAGTAGTGCAGGCTACCTCAGCAGTGTAGAGATAGAGGTGGAGTTGAGAGCACACGTTGCTGCTGAGTGCATTGGACATAAGCTTAATGTTTCCACCAAGACATGCCTGCAGATCAACTCTATCACTAATAGTACAACTTGGCCACCCTACAAGAAACTGATGATGAGGATAAAACAGGATTGAACAGAAGAAATAAAGTTAAAAAGAAATCGGCACTGAACCTTGCCCAGTGATTGTAAGTGGCAAGGTCCATTAGAATTGAAGAAGTTATCCCCTCTTAAAATGCCATAATTTGGGATAATTGATCCTTTTGAACCAGCCATAGATGAATGGTCTCAATACATAGAACCACTTATGTTCTTTTTTCAAGCGAACGAGAATACGGGGGAAGAGAAGAGGCGAGCAATTCTCTTGAGTACTTGTGGGAGCAAAACTTAAAGTTTGTTTCTAAGTTTGACGGCACTCAATGCCCCAGATTTAAAGAATTTCGATGATTTGGTTGACCCCGTGAAGGGTCACTTTCAACTCAAGCACTCAGTCATGATGCAGAGGTTCAGGTTTGATTTGTGAAATAGAGCCCCAGGTGAGACAATTACATGCTATGTGGCAAATTTGAAGCAGTTAATGGAACATTGTGAGTTCGGTATGATTCTGAAAGACATGCTCAGAGGTCGTTTAGTGTGTGGTGTGAAAGAGAACTCTATTCAGAAAAGATTATTGTCTGAAGTGAATCTGGATTTCAAGAAGGCACTAGAGATAGCACTGGCGGGAAACCTCAGCTGAAAGAGGTGCCAAATAGCGAGACTCTGCCGAGAAGCGGGAAACAGCCCCTGCTAGCTGAAGAATAAAGAAAAATAACTTAGCAGCAAAATGGAAGAATAATTTTAGTAGAGGTGGAAACAATCAGTCTTTTAACGTTTGGCAGTTTAAAAAAATCGAATGCTACTATTGTCATAGAAATGGACATATGATGAGGCAATGCAAGGAGAGATTCAAACAGACTTTTAAACAAAAGAAGAAGCCCAATGAAATCTATAATGCAGAAGAGCCTGAAACAATAAATTCAGACATTTACTCGTTGTTTAATCGGAAAGTTGGAAATACAGAACCAATATTTGTCACAGTGAAAGTAAATGCCAAACCTATTAGAATGGAAGTGGACACGGGAACTTCCACTACAGTAATTAGGGAAGATACCTTCAGACATTTGAATAATGGTGAACATCAATTAAATTTAGAAGAAACAGCTTCCAAGTTAAAAACATGCACGGTTGAAGACGTTCAAGTAAAAGGTGTAAGCAGAGTAACTGTCCATTATGGAAGCCAATTGGCAAAGCTACCAATGTTAGTATTGAGAGGCAGAGGACCAAGATATCTAGGGCAAATTTGGTTAAAGGAGATTAAATTAGAACTGCAGGCCAAGATTCATGTGGATCCAGAAGCAACCCCTTGCTTCATGAAGGCGAGACTGGTGCCATATGCCCTCTGAGAAAAAATTGACATTGAACTGAACAGACTAGAGAAACTGGGCACTATACAACCTGTTCAGTTCTCAGAATTGGCAGCACCATCCTTAAGCCCGACCAAAGCGTCCGAATTTGTGGAGACTACAAACTGATGGTTAATAAAGTAACTAAGCTAGACAGGCGCCCCATTCCAAAAATCGAAGACCTGTATGCCAAGCTGGCAGGAGGGACAATGTAAACAAAGCTTGACATGAGTCATGCTTATCAACAACTAGAGTTGGAAAATGCCTCCCGGGAATTTGTCACAATTAATACCCACAAAGGATTGTACCAATATAAATGATTGCCTTTCGGTGTCCCCTCCGCTTGTGCCATCTTTCAGAGAGCAATGGAAAGCTTACTGCAGGGATTGCCCCAGATTGTAGTCTTTTTGGACAATGTTTTTGTGACAGGATTCACTGAAAAAGAGTATTTGGCAAACTTAGAAGTCTTAAAATGTTTCTTGCAAGCTGGAGTGCGTCTAAAAAGAGAAAAGTACACATTCCAAGCAAGGGAGGTAATCTATTTGGGTCAACGGGTCGATTCACAGGGCCTCCACCCAGTCGAGGAGAAAGTAAGAGCCATAAGGCACCTGCACCAAAGAACGCAAAGAAAGCAAGCCAGAGCTTAAATCATTCCTAGGAATGATCAACTATTATGGGTGGTTCTTAACCAATTTGTCTACAGTGCTGGCCTCCCTGCATTCTCTTCTCAAAAAGAACCAACGTTGGTCTTGGGAGACACCTCAGAAAGAAGCTTCCATAAAGGTGAAACAATTGTTGCACCCGTCCTATCTATCAATGCATTCCAGACGAAAGAATTGGTGCTGACATGTCTCCTTACGTGCTCTCTCATCGGATGGATGACGGCACGGAACGGCCAATAGGTTACATATCAAGAACACTCACCACAGCATAAAAGGGATACTCACAGAGAGAAAAAGGTCTGTCCATCATCTTTGGTGTCAAGAAATTTCACCAGTATATACGCGGCGGCCATTTTACAATCGTTTCAGACCACAAACTATTGCTAGGATTGTTTACTGAGGACAAGGCTATACCACCCATAGTCTCAGCAAGAATAAAACAATGGGCCTTAATTCTGGCAGCATACAAAAAAACTTCCATACATAGGTCTGGCAATCAAATCACAAATGCCAATGACCTTAGTCATTTCCCTTTACAAGAAAGTGATGAGCACGTCCCAGTTCCACAGGAACTTGTTTTACTGTTAAATTTCTTAGATTCCTCGCCAGTAAGTGCTTGACAGATCAGAGACTGGACAAGCCAGGACCCAGTCCTATCTTAGGTATGAGAACAAGTGCTACATGGTCGGTCACAGGAGCCCGAATCTGATTAAATGAAGCTGTACTTCAACAGAAGACATGAAATAACCAGCCAGGATGGCATCTTATGGTGGGGAGCACAAGTGATAGTTCCTCCAAAGGGAAGGGAGCCACTTTTAATTGAACTACACATTGCCAATCCAGGAATTTCCCGAAAGAAGACCATAGCATGCAGCCATCTATCGTGGCCTGGGATGGATGGTGAAATAGAGAGTTTAGTAAAGCACTGTGTGCAATGTCAGCAACTGCAAAAGTTGCGAGTGACAGCTCCAATATGCCCGTGGGAGTGGCCAGGTAGACCCTGGATGCGGTTACACACTGTCTACGTTGGACCTTTCCTGGGAACAATGGGCAGAATTTTACGGCCCCGTTTCGGCTGGGACGGGGCCATACAATGTGGCGAGACATTCTAAACCCCATTGACTTCAGCGGGAACGTAAAATCCTGCTGCCGTAAAATTCTGCCCAATGTTTCTGCTCAGTGTCGATCCCCATTCAAAATGGTTGGACGTACATGAGGTGAAGTCACCAACTTCGGCCGCTATAATTGAGAAACTACATCAGACTTTTGCCATTCACGGACTACCAGAAGTAGTTGTTTCCGATAACAGCATGGCATGTACTAGTGCTGAGTTTCAACTGTTTATCAGCCTCAGTGGTGTCACTCGTGAAAACTGCACCGTATCGCCCTTCCTCAAACGGACTGGCCAATAGGGCAGTTCAAACATTCAAGACAAGCACGAAAAGGTTAACTTGGCAACCAAGCTAGCACGCTTTCTTTTTTATTACAGGACTACCCCTCACACAACAACAGGTGTCACACCTGCGGAGTTATTATTGAAATGACGTCTCAGAATGAGATTGAGCTTAATAATGCTGAATTTAGAGAGAAGGTGGAAAGGAGTCGGGGAAGCCAGAAAACAAAACACGACTGGCATAGGAAATTTACCTCCGGAGAGCCAATATACGTGAAAAACTTCGGAGAAGGACCAAAGTCGTTACCGGGCGAAATAAGCGAGGTGACTGGACCTCTATCTTACCGCGTGGAGGTGGAAGGCCGGATCATTCGTAAACATGTGGACCACTTAAGGAAGAGAGAGGCAACTCACCAAGATTTGATTCCTCAGTGACCATGACTGTGTCTACGTTTCCTGTTGAGGATACTCAACCTAGGACTGACGTGCCTGATAGAGAAGTGGCAGTGAATTACACACTAAGATAAAAACAAAATACTGCTGATGCTGTAAATCTGAAACAAAAACAGAAAATGCTGGAAAAACTCAGCAAGTCTAACAGCATCTGTGGAGAGAAAAAAAGTTAACTTTTCAAGTCTGTATGACTCTTCAAAACTTGAAACGTTAACTCTGTTTTTTTTCTCTCCACAGATGCTGTTAGACCTGCTGAGTTTTTCCAGAATTTTCTGTTTTTGCTTCAGATTCCCAGCATCCGCAGTATTTTGCTTTTATCTGACATGTCTGATGTTCCTATAAAGTTAAGGATACAGAACTGCAAGTCCCCACCGAAGCACCTGATATTCAGGCAACTCCGGAAAAGGAGTCCTGACAAACAGCCTGAAGTTGTGGAGCTGTGTGTTCCACACGTACCAGGAAACCACCTGAAAGACTGAACTTGTAAATTACTTACACAGCGTAAATATTATGTTGCCTTGAAAAGTACGTACTTGTAAATATATGTATAGCTGAGTTAAAGGGGGAGGAATGTAGTAATTATGGTTTTATTTAGTGTGCAATGTACCTTTAGAATAATACTTGTCAAGGAAGATCACATGATCTGTAGTAACCAATAGGAGAGTGGCACAGGCTGCCTCAGCTGTCAGTGTCGAGATGGAGTTGGAGTTGAAAGCACATGTGTAGTTACTGCCGAGTACGTTATAAATAAACTTAATGTTTCCACCCAAGAAGTGCCTGCAGATCAACTCTATCACTAATAGTACACCTTGGCCACACTACAACATAATCTTTTCCACACTATTCTCCAAGGGCAGAGTTCGAAGATGTCAAAACAATGGCTTGGTTTAAAGTTCATATCAAACTGAGCCATTCTCGTACACTAAGTGCTGCAAAGCATATTACTGTAAAAATGAAGATACTTTTTTATATTAGATTCAGCATAGATGATAGGTGAGACCCTTTCTGATGTAGACCAGTTGAGCTGAACAGTTTTTTACTGTGCTGTAGATTCAATGTAATAATAGAAAGCTACTCTGCCCTCCAGTGGTGAGAGTATATAGCCGATTACTGAAAGTCATGCCAAGTTTTCAATAATAGCACTGGCACATTAGTGCTTAAAACTTTATAATATTCATTTGGAGAGCTACCAAAGCGGCAATATAAAGCAGATGTTTTGAGATTTGGAAAAGAATTGTTTTTTGTCTTGTGGGAGAATCTAGA
Organism: Cetorhinus maximus; assembly: GCF_964194155.1. Classification (NCBI taxonomy): domain Eukaryota; kingdom Metazoa; phylum Chordata; class Chondrichthyes; order Lamniformes; family Cetorhinidae; genus Cetorhinus; species Cetorhinus maximus. The sequence continues at coordinate 201,792,958 of NC_135880.1, forward strand.
ACTTGGGGTTACTGTTTAAAAACAAAGGGTCGCCCATTTAAGACAGAGATGAGGAAAAAAAATCTGAGGATAGTTAGACTTTGGAATTCTCTCCCTCAAAAGGTTGTGGAAGCAGAGTCTTTGAATACTTTTAAGGCAGTGGTAGATAGATTCTTGATAAGTAAGGGGGTGACTGTTTATCGGGGGTAGATGGGAATGTGGAGTTGAGGTTGCGGTCAGATCAGCCATGATCTTATTGAGTGACGGAGCAGGCTTGAGGAGCCGAGTGGCCAACTCCTGCTCCTAATTCATATGTTCATGTGTTATAAGTAAAAGAACTGAGAAATTTGTTCCCTGCCGAAACTGGCCCAAAATTGGAAACAAACCTGTAACGGAGACATTGACCCGAGTCTTGCTCCACATTGGGTCTCATCTTCATCAGTTACAGCCTCAAATCAGGCTCCACTTGAAGGTAAGGAAAAAAGAAATCACTGCCTTTTCCCTTGCAGCCTCCGGGAGCCCCATTAAGGAGTGTTGGTCAGGCCACAGAAAATCAGTAAAATCAGTAAATAACAGACATGTTCTCTCTGCTTTCTCCTGAATTTGGAAATGCTATCCTAAAGCAGGCATTAGGCCCCTGACTAGCATATTCAAAGGCCTAATGGGTAAGTTAGACATTTGGAAGTTGCGGACTCCTGATTTGGTAGCTGGTGCACTTCCTAGGGGATCAGGAGCAAGATACAACTGCCCAAATTCATCCCCTAATTTATTTAGCTTCCAGAAATAAAGTTCAACCAGGGTCAATTTCTCCCCCAATATGTTACAGCAAGCCACCACATGATCCCTCCAAGTGACCAGATTAAATTTTGTGTTAATAAACTTCAAAATTAAGCAGAAAGTGGTATATCTCAATGTTTAGTAAACCAAATTTATATTAGCACTACCATAAGAATTAACCTTACTTTTATCATGTCAGAGAGTGACCATTTGAATATGAATTTTATCAGTCGGTTGACCACATGTGCTCACTATTCCACATAGCGAACTCCCTACAGGAGCCATCACATTTAAGAAGAAATTCTTTCTTTTTCCCTCTCCTCCCCTGAAAAGGTGATTCATGTCGACACAAGTTTATAGATTCCAGGTCACAATGCATCCCCATCTGCCATGACCTAGAAGCCAACCTTCTGTAGCTCATGCAGCCATAATTGGGGCTTGGTGTGAATTTATGTACATTTAATGGACGCCTGGAGCTCTTAGTATGAAACATAAAATGATACATAATCCACACTTTCTGGACAGTAGCCAACACTGTAACTGGCCAGTCGACAGCTGTGCAGCACAACATGATCTCAGTTACGTTATTGGGTTTATTGGACTAAATCTTTTCCGGTAAAAGTATTTGATTAAATGAGATTGCTTGTAACCTCTGGAAAAAACAGCACACTGCAAACCTTATTGTATTAACACTATTGTAAAAGTGCTGCCAGTGAGTTTCTAACTAAGAAACAAAGCAGCATTCATGTAGAAAAATATACATCCATCCTATAATTATTGTAATCAGGCCATTTCCTTGTGAGCAAATTACTTACAATTCTATAATGGTAATGACTATTTAGTAAATTTGATAATAAAACTGCTTATGAATGCACCGATGGCCCATTTATGATTTGCTGCTGATTGAAAAATTAAATTCACTTCAGTAATAATTGATGAAAATGGCTCCTTTTGCTTCTCAGCTGATTTAGCTTTGTAATTTAATAATGTAAACATCGTTTGTTTAGTTCATTTGATAAATTGTGTTCAGATTTGATATGCACAGTTATTGTCTGGATGGTTGCTTCATTATGACAAGACGGCCAGACATGTTCACGATTTGAGGAGACTGCTCCTGGCAAACAAATGTGTTTCCCATAATTTGGATCACTGAACAATTTTTGAATCTGAGGATACTTTGCTTCTTGTGTTTTCTTCAGCAATGTCCCATCCTTCTTGCTTGCTGTTACCTCATATTTCAATGCATCACCCGTGAGTCAAAGGGAGAATGCAACCATTTGAGTTACAGGCTTTCAGTGGCTGCTATAAAGGTTGATGTAGCAGAAGTGTTTTTGACTGCATAATTAAGGAGCAGGTGAACTTGACAACACAGCAATTTTGTGAAGGTGAGAGCTGATCTATCAATGCCCAAAAGCTAGTGTAAAAATGTCTTTGGACCTCATCCATTAGAATGAAGATGACCTGAGGTTGTTTTAAAAATACAGTTTTCAATCTAACTGCTTTTGTACGCAGGATGTGACATTTTTTAATGTACTCATAGTTTACAGTTTCTTTCGATTACCTCACAAATAAGCTTTGACCATTTTTGGCCTCGGTCATAACTGTCACTTTATTGTAGAAAATCTTAGAATGGGCATGTATCTGTTTTTTTTTAAAGACATTAAGTCACTTGATGATGTATAGATTATATATGAAGTACAATTGCAATTGTTATTTGGACAAATAGATCAGCTAATTTGCACACAGAAAAATCTTACTAAGACTGTGAATGGAAGAAAAATGCTTACCTGACAGGCTTCTTGTCCCCCAGACTTGCTTCTGGCCAGCAATAAAGTCTCAGAGGCTTCTCCACTCAGGCCCCAGTTAAAACTGCATCTGCTTCATTCACATTTTGTTTGGCACTATTTATGGTGTTAGTAATCAGCAAGAGAAATCAATGTTCATTACACCAACAGGTACCAAATTTATTAAATGTAACTTTATTATTGCATTGATACTAAAACACTTGAGAATACTAAACAGTTGCTTACAGTACCAATGCTATTGTCCACTCTTTTAACCTCCTGCACTTAGCTTCCTTGAGCTATAATGTTGTCTGTTTTAGCATTCTTTCTACAGGAAAATATACCATATTGAAAATGTCTAACTCACCTGCCAGTTGGGGCCCGATTAATATAATAAGATCTCAGTTTGCATAAACTTGTGAGGCTCTTGCCTGCTTTAAGTGCACATCTCATTTGCCTGCAAATCCTATAGTTTAATATCAGTTTGGTTAGGGTCTGAGCAAATAATCCACTCAATTTTAACTGTTCGCTCATCTACTAGGGTTAAAATCCCCCCCTATGATGCGTATTCCCCCTTTCCTGACATTAATTTGAATCTGACTCCAAGTCAAGGGGATCGTCAGGCTTCCAAAAACAGTGATGTCATCAAGCGTTATAAGAGGCCAGTCACATTGAAGAATTCTCACAGGCAACAACTCAGAAAGCAAAATGCACTGATTACCCTTCACTTGTTTAAAAAAAATTCCAGGGAGTGAAATAAATGATTGAGCCATATTTATTAGATGATGAAACATCATAAACAAACATTTTCAAAACTTTAAAAACTTTGGAATTTGTATCATAATGGAAAAGTTTGACAGGCATTGGAGATTGGGAGGAAGTTGTTCACTGATTGGAGTTTGACCTAGCACAAAGGGAGATGGTTGTGGTTGTTGGAGGCCAATCATCGCAACCCCAGAAAATAGCAGCAGGAGTTCCGAGGGTGGTGTTCTATGTCCAATCATCATCAGCTGCATCATCAATGATCTTCCCTCTATATCATAAGGTCAGAAGTGGGAATGTTTAGGCCTTAACATTTCGCCCTTAACATTTAACAGTATTACCACTGCTGAATCCCTTGCCATCACAAATTGGGGTCTTTGTTGATCAGAAACTTAAATGGACTAACTGATGTGGTATCTTTGATGAACGGACCACAGGAGACTCAGGTACAGGTTACGATTGTTTATTCAAGCAATTGCAAGGAGAGCACCTTCTCAATACAGCTTGAAACAGTACTCTGCTAAATTACAGATGTTCAACATATTTATACATTATTGGTCACGTACAAGAACAGTTTCCAGATTCCGATCTCGTCAACATATAGGTTTACATTAAACAGACATCTCATAAGCTGGGACCATCTGTTCTTCCCCTATCTGTTGAAGAGCACACTTAATCTTAGTTGTTATTGCCAATGCTCTGACTGCAATCCGGCTCCAAGGCCTTTCTGTTGTTTGCAGGCCCTTAAGGCTGTGCAAGGTTCATCTGGTAACCTTTAACTGCCAATGTGCTTGGTAGCCCTGGTCGCCTGGAGATTTTAAGTAATTCATTCCTTTTCATTAATTCTTACTGTATCCCTATATTTCCCCCTAACACTAACGAAGCAAATACTGTGGCTATAAGCACAGATTAGAGGCTGGGAATTCTGCAGTAACTAACTCACCTCTTAATTTTTCACTATCTGCATGGAATGTAATGGAATACCCCCTCCCCCCCACTTGCCTGGATAAATATAGCTCCAATAACACTCAAGAAGCTCAACACCATCTGGAACAAAGCAGCCCACTTTATTGGAACACCATTCACTACCTTAAATATCCAGTTACTCCACCACTGCAACATGACTGGAGTTTGTACCATTGCAAGATGTACAGCAGCAACTGGCCAAGACTTCATTGACAGCACATTTCAAACCAGCAACCTCTACCACCTAGAAGAACAAGGGCAACAGATGCTTGGGAACACCACCACATGCAAGTTCCCTTAGCTCCAAGTCGCACACCATCCTAAACTTCAAAATAGGTCACCACTACTACTTCAACTCTAGGTCAAAATTCAGAACTCCAAACTTAACAGCTAGATACTAGGTGTATCTAGACCACATGGATTGCAATAGTTCAAGAAAGTGGCTCACCACCACCTTCAAGGGCAATTAGGAATGAGCAATAAATGCTCACTTTGCCAGCCCTACACATGTCCCATGAATGAATAAAAAGTAAAATTAGTTTTTCAGGACCAGAGAGAGTCTTCAATAGTAGTTATGACTTGGTATGCTGTTTAAAACTCAGTCCCATCTCAATAACAAGGCATAACTTTTTCAGCAATTCTTAACAGCTATTTTGCAGCGTAAAAGTGGAAGTTCTCATCAGTTTGGTGATTTCTAGAACTGTGTGCACTAATTTTAACTCTGTGTCAATGAATGAGTTAAAATCAAGCCACTATCTGCGGGGACTTCAACAGTGCACCCATGGCTGAATGAGGAATCAGTGACAGCAATCTCTGGATTTCTGGATGAGCTGCACATTTGTGTTGCTGCCATTTTCTGAGGGGTAATGACAGCGAAGGCTGATAGCTTTGCTGTCATTACAACTGCAAAACCCGGGCTATTATATTTTGTTGAACCTCCTAAGCAGCCCAAGAAGCATTAACAAATTAACAAATCCAAGCACCTGATTGGCAAGTGGCACACATCAAGAAAAGAAATTAAGAACTTGCATTCATACAGCACCTTTGGTGACCTCAGGATATAGGAAACATAGCATTATAACCGATGAATTACTTTGAACTGTAGTTACTGTTGTAGTGAAGAAAAATGTATACAGAAAGTGACAGAAAAGATTAATGTGTTTTTAAAAAAAATAGTAAAGAGCAATCAAGAAAACATGCACGGCCTCAGTATTTTTTATAACTTTATTTTCTATGTCTGCCCTTAATGATTGCTCGATTCTTGGAGATTATTTTTTGTTTCTGCAGTTAAACAACTGCTCTTAATTTTTACACACATTACTTCCGACAGTTGTTGTTTTTGAACAGTTCCAGTTGTACAGAACATGATTCAGTTATTTTATTTCCATTTTTCTGCTTTTGTTTTCCATTTTAACAAATACATTTTTGTTGTAATGTAAATACACTAAAAATAGGTTTACAGTTTTGATGTACACAACACACAGAGAAAACCATTCTTCCCTCTTTAATATCAAAAGATATTTCTTTTTTCAAATTTTAATCTGTTGTAGGGCCTATCAAGGAGTAAAGACATCATTACTTTACCTGAATTAAGAAGTGTGTGTTTTTAGAGAAGCCAAGTTATCCTTAAAGGAAATAAAAACATGCAGCAAACTGTAGTCCTGAACTATCTTGGAACCTTGCATTATATCTTCCTTCTGGCTCAGAACCATACCCATTTATTTATTGAGTCGATGGCGTAGTGGCATTGCTGCTGGACTAGTAATCCAGAGACCCAGGGTAATGGGACCCGGGTTCAATCATGACAGATGGTGGAATTTGAATTCAAAAAAGATCTGGAATTAAAAAGCCTAAAGAAGACCATGAAACCATTGTCGATTGTTGTAAAAACCCATCTGGTTCACTAATGTCCTTCAGGGAAGGAAATCTGTCATTCTTACCTGGTCTGGCCTACATGTGACTCCAGACCCACAACAATGTGGTTGACTCTGAACTGCCCTCTAAAATTGCCTAGCAAGCCACTCAGTGGTAACAAACCGCTACAAAGTCACAAAAAAGGAACGAAACCGGACAGACCACCCGACATCCACCCAGGCACAGGAAACGACAATGACAATCGCAGCCCTGTTGATCCTGCAAAGTCCTCCTGGGGGCTAGTGCAAAATTGGGAGAGCTGACTCACAGACTAGTCAAGCAACAGCCTGACATAGTCATCCTCACGGTATCATATATTACAGATAATGTCCCAGACACCACCATCACCATCTCACTGACAGGACAGACCCAGCAGAGGTGGCGGCACAGTGGTATACAGTCCTCACTGAGTTGCCCTGGGAGTCCTGAACAACGACTCCGGACCCCATGAAGTCTCATGGTATCAAGTCAAACATGGGCAAGGAAACCTCCTGCTGATTACCACATACAGCCCTCCCTCAGCTGATGAATCTGTGTTCCTCCATGTTGAGCACCACTTGGAGGAAGCACTGAGGGTGGAAAGGGCGCAGAATGTACTCTGGGTGGGGGACTTCAATGTCCATCACCAGGAGTGGCTCAGCAGCACCACTACTGACCGAGTTGGCCAAGTCCTCAATGACATAGCTGCTAGACTGGGTCTGCGGCAGGTGGCGAGGGAACCAACAAGATGGAAAAACATACTTGACCTCATCCTCACCAATCTGCCTGCCGCAGATGCATCAGTCCATGACAGTATCGGTAGGCGTGACCACTGCCCAGTAATTGTGGAGACGGAGTCCCGCCTTCACACTGAAGATACCCTCCATTGCGTTGTGTGGCACTACCATTGTGCTAAATGGGATAGATTTTGAACAGATCTAGCATCTCAAGACTGGGCATCCATAAGGCGCTATGGGCCATCAGCAGCAGCAGAATTGTACTCGAACACAATCTGTAATCTCATGGCCCGGCATATCCCCCACTCTACCATTACCATCAAGCCAGGGGATCAACCCTGGATCAATGAAGAGTGCAGGAGGGCATGCCAAGAGCAGCACCAGGCATGGTGCTAAAAATGAGGTGTCAACCTGGTGAAGCTATAACACAGGCCGCTTATACTGTTTGGCACACAAATAGTCAAGTGATAGACAGAGCTAAGCGATCCCACAACCAACGGATCAGATCTAAGCTCTGCAGTCCTGCCACACCCAGTCGTGAATGGTGGTGGACAATTGAACAACTCGTTGGAGGAGTAGGCTCCACAAATATCCCCATCCTCAAGGATGGAGGAGCCCAGCACATCAGTGTAAAAGATAAGGTTGAAGCATTCGCAACAACCTTCAGCCAAAAGGCTGAAGGTACTAGATATTGCAAAGACTATGGGCCCTGACAATATTCCGGCAATAGTACTGAAGACTCGTGCTCCAGAACTTGCTGCGCCCCTAGCCAAGCTGTTCCAGTACAGCTACAACACTGACATCTACCCGGTTATGTGGAAAATTGCCCACGTATGTCCTGTACATAAAAAGCAGGACAAATCCAACCCGGCTAATTACTGCCCATCAGTCTACTCTCTATCATTAGTAAAATAATGGAAGGCATCATCAACAGTGCTATCAAGTGGCACTTGCTTAGCAATAACCTGCTCACTGATGCCCAGTTTGGGTTCCGCCAGAGCCACTCAGTTCCTGACCTCATTACAGCTTTGGTTCAAACATGGACAAAAGAGCTGAACTCCTGAGGTGAGGTGAGAGTGACTGCTCTTGACATCAAGGCAGCATTTGACCGAGTGTGGCATCAAGGAGCCCTAGCAAAACTGGAGTCAATGGAATCAGGGAAAAAACACTCCACTGGTTGAAGTCATACCTAGCACAAAGGAAGATAGTTGTGGTTGTTGGAGGTCAGTCATCTCAGCTCCAGGACTTCACTGCAGGAGTTCCTCAGGGTAGTGTCCTAGGCCGAACCATCTTCAGCTGCTTCATCAATGACCCAGAAGTGGAGATGTTCGCTGATGATTGCACGATGTTCAGTACCATTCGTGACCCCTCAGATACTGAAGCAGTCCATGTCCAAATGCAGCAAGACCTGGGCAATATTCAGGCTTGGGCTGACAAGTGGCAAATAACATTTGTGACCCACAAGTGTCAGGCAATGACCATCTCCAACAAGAGAGAATCCAACAATCGCCCCTTGATGTTCAATGGCATTACCATCACTGAATCCCCTACTATCAACATCCTGGGGGTTACCATTGACCAGAAACTGAACTGGACTAGCCATATAAATACTCTAGCTAAAAGAGCAGGTCAGAGGCTAGGAATCGTGTGACAAGTAACTCATCTCCTGACTCCCCAAAGCCTGTCCACCATCTACAAGGCACAAGTCAGGAGTGTGATGGAATAATCCCCACCTGCCTGGATGAGTGCAGCTCCCACAACACTGAAGAAGTTGGTCACTGTCCAGGACAAAGCAGTCTGCTTGATTGGCACCACATCCACAAACATTCACTCCCTCCACCACCGACACACAGTAGCAGCAGTGTGTACCATCTACAACATGCACTGCAGGAATTCACCAAGACTCCTTAGATAGCACCTTCCAAACCCACGACCACTACCACCTAGAACGACAAGGGCAGCAGATAGATGGGAACACAAGGTTCCCCTCCAAGTCACTCACCATCCTGACTTGGAAATATATCGCCGTTCCTTCACTGTTGCTAGGTCAAAATCCTGGAACTCCCTTCCTAACAGCACTGTGGGTGCACCTACACTACATGGACTGCAGCGGTTCAAGAAGGCAGCTCACCACCACCTTCTCAAGGGCAACTCGAGATGGGAATAAATGCTGGCCCAGCCAGCAAAGCCCACATCCCATGAATGAATTTTTAAAAAGGTGAGCCTTTATTATGTTTTTCTCGCTGTAATATAAAAGGTCTGTAGCTTACAAGTGCCATAAGCACAGGATTGAGCCTTGTGCTAAACTAAGGTAACAACTGTATTTCACTCTCATTGTTTCAGCATTCTGTGATTAAAATTCTCAGTAAGTTTTAATGTAACGCTTGTGGGTTTCCTATTGTGTTGCTCACAAAATCAGAGAATATCTTGTTTAATAGTGGCCGGAATATTATGCAGTATGGACAGAATTCAAGGGGCTGGTTTGGGTGCAGACACAAGGTTAAATCAACAAAAAAATGCCGGCGTAATGGAAATCCAACATGATGCCACTCATCCCACTCTTTTCCCCTTTAACTGGTACGCATTTGGAAACGGATGGGAACCCCAGTGTGGAAATAGGGTCTGTCATTTGAAAATTGTTAAGAAGCAATTGGTGTAGATTTAACCCAGCACTTTCAGCTTTCACAGACAGCGCACAGGTGTCCTGAGCTGTGTGAAACACGCCAGAGTTTGCAAGACAGGGATTGATGGAGCTGTGAGACTGACAGACTTGGAAGCCTTTAAAGACTGAAACCCCACATCTTGTACAAGGTGAAAGGCTTTTGCTCACCGGACTTGTTCTGAGAAGGTGCTTTCATAGCTTTACAGATGATTTTCAATATTTTGGAAGTTATTTCTGCTACCTTTAATATACAATAAACCAGAGTGGGTGCAGAGGAGATTTACTGGAATAATGCCAGGGGTGAGGGGTTTCAACCAAATGGAGAGACTTGAAACCTGGGATTGTTCGCCTTGAAGCAGTGAGGGCTAAGGGGGCATTTACAAGAGACGTGAAAAATTCTGAGGGGTTTTAATGGAGTAAGCAATGAGAAGTGCTGCCAGTGGTAGGAGGGTCAGTAACCAGAGGATGTATATTTAAGGTAAATGGCAAAAGAACCAGAAGGGAGGTGAGATTTTTTTTCTATAGCAATTCGTTATGACCTAAAGTTCACTGCCTGAACGGGTGGTACAAACAGATTCAGTTGTAACTTTCAGAAGAGAATTGGATGTATATTTGGAAAGGGAAGATGTTGCAGGACAATGTCGAAGAAACAGGGGTTAATTAGTTGGCTCTTTCAAAGAGCCAGCATAGGTACGATGGGTCAAATGGCCTCCTTTTGTGCGGTAAGTTTCTGTGATTTTATGAGAGGTTTACATATTGCTAGTTCTTTCCTAATAAACATAAATATGTTTTCTTAAGGAAAGCTCAAAGCCAGAAAGCGTTGGGAAAATGTTCGAACTGAGGTCAGTTGGAGGTGAATTACTGTCACTGATGGGAGTTTGTATTGTGCTTGGCTGCTGCCCCTAGATAGAGATCAGTTTACCAAGCTCTTTCTTTAAACATGTTTTAAAGATTTTTCAGTTATGATTTGCTGTTTTTCTTAGATTTCATTAATAACCTAGGCGTACGTATGGTTCACAGACTGTACATCCCCCAAACAATTTCAAGTCAGGCAGCTTTGGTGCCACGCATGCTAGGTGCATGTCATTGCGCGTCTGTTGATACTACAAACCCATGTTGTGACTGTTTATTGCAGCCATTGACCTTGGTTTGTTTTACATGGCTAATCCCAGCTCAGCAAGCTGATGGTGGGTAGGTAGGGAGGATTAGTAAACACTGGCGTCTCTAGTACTCTCTTATCCTGTGACAGAGTGGTTCTTATGTTATCTTAGAAACAAATCAATAGCTTACCGTGGAGCAGTGGGACCCAAAAGAGAAGAGGAAAGCACTTTGTTAATCATCTTTTTCAGTGGATTCTGGAAAGTGTTTTCAACTTGATTTTTTCATACTTGTGAATTACTCAATTTGCTTTTTACTCGGGTGGATTGTTGAATCTGTAGATAGTGAGATTACCTTTTCTACTCATCAAATAAAAATGGATACATGTGCCAGACTGTGAAATCCGTACTTTGGCGGGGATTTTCTATGCCCGCTGGCGTCGGGCGTGTTTGGTGGCGTGAGCGGACAATATGGCGAGAAGGCCAAAAACCGGTTTCACAACGTCCTGAAACCAGTTTGTGATCGTCTGCTCCGCCCACCAATTGTAAGGCAGGAACCTCATTGTAAGACATCAGCATATCATTACAAGGCCAGCCCGCCGGAATCGCTCGCCCCACTGCTGGATCGTTCGTCCACATATCGACACGTTTCACAACAGCATATAAAAAGCCTGCACTTGGCGGGCTGCACTTTGAGGGGAACTCAGAGGTGAGTACAGAGTAACGTTGTGGAGCGCTTGCCCAGGTCACCTCTTGGACTTCGAGGTTGAGGTGCGTTGTAGGAGTGGGGTGGAGGCAAGGACTGCCCTGCGGCTGAGACGACTTGGAGTGGGGGAGCAAGGGCAGCCCAATGGTTGAGGTGACTTTGTGGGGGTGGGGGAGCGGAGCGGGGTGGTGGTGTGTAAGGCCTGCCCTGTGGTTTAGATAACTTTGTGGGGGTGGGGGAGGCGGGGTGCAAGGGCTGCCTTGTGGTTGAAGGTAGCGCACAAGCACGTATGGGGTTTGGGGGAGGTTAGGCAAGGGAAGTGGCCACGCATTAGGGACATCTTGTATAAAGTAACCATTCCTCTGCAGCTGAGGCAGTTCAGGCGCAGCCACATTGATATGACTGCAGTTGGGCTTCTAGCTTATCTGCCCACTCAAGCAATGCAGAGGCATGAAAGTGCCATCAAATGCTCCAGAGCTTTTTACCCCTTTGCCACAGACTGCAAAGTAATGAGCGTTTTAGTGGACTGCAGAACAGTTGTACGACTGGGCACGTACAATCTCCTTGCTAAAACTGGCCATGGAGCAGTCACTGATGAGGGCGCTCTCAGCCCCTTGCAATGTCATCATCCTGGTTTGGACCAGTCACCCCCATGGTTCAAGCTAACAGTGCAGCCAAGCAGTGCAGGTTAGGAGAATGCCTGCACCTGAGCTGAGAGCACAGCATGCAGTCCAATGGGCAAAGCTTCTGCCAATCGGTCGATTGGAGTGGGGCTGAGGTGGGTGGGGTTTCGGGCAGCCATGCAGCGCACTAATCTCTGGCCATCCAAGTGGTAGTCAGCACTCTCTGGGATGCGCTAAGGGGCCTTCAGACTTAACCAAGACCATGCTATCCCATGTGTCTCTCTCTTTCATCCTGCAGGAGGAGTACATCAGGATCATGGAGCCTGGTGACCTAGCTCTATACCTTGTGGCTTACAGAGAGCGAAGACCATGGAGAAGAGAGCGACTGAAGCGCCTGGCGGTGCAGGGGGAGGAGCAACATCCTCAGGAAGAGGGGGCAGCTGGGGCCCTCGCATACACCTAGCTGGACACAGGGCCAATAGGCGCCGCCTTTCATTCGGCAGATGACCGAGAACCAGTGTTGCCAAAGTCTGCACATGTCTAGGGAACTAGTCGGTCACATCTGCCAGCTACTGCAGGATTTGGCGCCATGGGGACATGGAGGGCATCCGCTGCCAGTGGCCGTGAAAGTGACAGTGGCACTCAATTTTTACGCCAATGGCTCCTTTCACAGCTCCACACGTGACCTCTGTGGGATATCACAAGCCTCTACCCACAAATGCATCCATGACGTTACGGATGCCATCTTTGCGAAGGCACATAACTTTGTGCATTTTGCCCACGACCAGGACCGCTAGGATGCAAGAGTGATAGGATTGGCCCAGATCTTGGGTTTCCCACAGGCACAGGGTGCGATCGACTGCACTCATGTGACACTCAGACCCCCGCTGCAACTCACAGTCAACTATGTCAACCACAAGGGATTCTATTCACTGACTGTGCAGCTGGTGTGTGACCACCACAAAAGCATCCTGCAGGCCTGCGCTCGGTTTCCAGGGAGTGTGCACGACTCCTACATTCTTAGTCATCCACAGATCCCTGAAGTCTTCAAGGTCCACAGAAGCTGCAGGGATGGCTCCTTGGGGACAAGGGACACCCGCAGAGGATGTGGCTGATGACACCTGTGCATTGGCCTCAGACTGCAGCAGGCCGAGGGTATAACGAGGTTCAAGTTGCAACTCGCAACTAGGTGCAGCAAACAATTGGGATGCTGAAGATGAGGTTCCGGTGCCTGGACCGGTCTGGTGCAGCCCTGCAATAAAGTCCACAGAGGATGCCATGCATTGTCATCGACTGTTGCGCCATTTATAACCTGGTGTTGCAACAGAGAGAAGAGCTGGCTGAGGAGGAGATGGAGGTCTCCTCCAATGAGGAGGAAGTTGACTTTGATGAGGGTGAGGATGTCCTCGAAGGTGACAATAACAGTAAGGTGATGATGCCCTTGCATTGGCTAGACGAGGCAGGTGCGCTCGGGAGGCCCTCATAGCTGCTAGATTTTTGGAGGATGATGACAACATGTAGTGAGGAGACACCATAGATCCTCACATTGCGTCAATGAACGTTTGACTCCAGTCTGGCTTTTGGCAACGCACATATCCTCTGTGATAATGCTCCTGTCATAGAGACGCAGTGGAAGCCCTAATAGTCACTCGATTGCAGGAGAATGATGACGACATGCTGTGAGGACACTCCATAAATGTTCACATAGCTTCTGTGAATGTCTGACTCCTATCTGGCCGAGGGCAGCTCGCTTTCGCTCTGCGATCAGGGTCATATCATGGAGACACAGCCATGAAACTTTAAGAGCATCTGATCCTTTGTCCGCCTTCAGCACCTGACCCCTTCAGGAGCACAGCATCACTAGTCACAGATGTTGAAGAGATGGGGACCAGCCCCACTTGAAAGCTGCTGAGGGCACACAGAGAGAACGAAGGAACTCAGTGATGCCAGCCCACAATATTCTGGCAGCAATGACAAACACCGTCGATGTGCAGGCATCGGTAATGTGTCCAGGGAGTGTGAGGCTGGACCATCACTTTGGCCTGAAGGCTGCACAAAACACACGGAAGAGGCCTTGGACTGAGACACCTGCCTTTATCTTGTGCAGAAAGCACATCTGAGTGACACGAAGACTGCTCATCAGAACAAGGAACCATAGGCAGGGAGACATTCTTGGGAGTTTATTGACAATAGTGAACAGTATGTATAAGTGATTAAACCTGTGCCCAGGCTGTACAATTATATCTTCTTAACTTTCCTAATCCTGCCACTACGTCTTGGTGCTCCCTGGAAATCCACAGCGGTGGTGGAGGCAGCCTGCTGACTGCTACGTCCTGTCTGTGATGACCTTGGCGGGCGTCCTCTGGAGGCCCGAGACCTGGAGGGCCCAGCCTGCTTTTGGGGTCCTGCTGTTTGGCAGTGGTACCTTCCTTGGCCTGTGGAGGTGGAGTGGCTGAGGTCACAGGAGGGGGGATTCGGATGGGCTGGACAGTCAGCTGGATGGATGGCCCCAGGGCAGGGATGTACACCTGCTGATCCTCCTCCCTGTGGGTATCCAAGGGTCCCTAGCTGACACCTCAAGCAGAAGGGGCAGCTGGAGTGAGAGCGAGCTGCCCCACACCTCTCTTGCGTACAACTTGTTGGAGGCCAACAATGGCGACAGTGATGGAGCTGAGCCCGTGCAGCAATGCAGGAGTGAAGTCCTTGACCAAGGTATCCATGGCAGCTGCCATACTACCAGTGTTGACCTCGGTGCATTGGTATGCCAGTGCTGTCACCTCAGCCTGACGGTGGACGGACTCCCTCATCATGCCTTGCAACCTGAGGAGCGCAGCGGACATCACTTCCTACATTCCCGAGCTTGCCTTTGCAGCTCCAGCAACTGTGACTTGACTGAGTCACGAGGCTCGTCATCTAACTCGGACTCAGCAAATTCCTGGCCTCCAGCAGTGACAGAGACCTGGAAAGGCCCTGTTGCCGCCTGCTGTGGATCAGACAGTGCGATGTGCTCACCAGATTGTGATTCCGAGGCTACTGTAAAGCTAGGTCCCACCGAAGTGTGTGCTTCTGCGCTGGAGGAGGGTGTGGGTGAGCGCTGTGACAGGACTTCAACGAGGGTGCCTTCAGATTCCACTTCAGAGGTTCCTTCAGGGCTTGATTGGATGCCCGTGGACCCTGGCAGCTATTTCTCAGTTGTCCCTGTGGAAGCAAGGGGAGATAGTTAGTGCATGGCAGTGGCCTGTGAAACAGGACACATCACTCACAACATGGTTGTCTGACGGATGTTACACTGCTAGATCCTCACTTGGTAGAGCAGCGCCGACCTCACCGTCAGCGCAGGACCAGCCCAGATCGTCACCGGCCAGCTGGATGGCTGTGTTTTAAAAGTCCATGAGGACCTTGATTTCAGGCATTCATCCAACTGCCTGCGACCTCTCCTTCTTGTCCTGCATGATGGTATCCTCGTATGCATGAATATAGATGGAGGGAGTGTAAGCAGGACACCTGCCAGGTCAGATGATAAGTATGCCTGGCATGTGTGGGCAGTGAGGGGTCCCATGGATGGGATGAGGACAATGAAAGTGAGTGTGAGAGAGTGAATGGTGATGACCCTTGAACCGGCAGTGAGTGAGGGCCCTGTGGATGTATGATGGGTTTGTGAGTGTGTGAGTTGAGAGTGATGAGAAGAGCGACTTACCCTGGTGGAACGGAAGAGATCATGCATCCTCTTGCGGCACTGGGTGGCTGGCCTCTTTTGAAGGGCGTTGGTGCTGACCACAACTGCCACTGCCTCCGAAGCCTGGTTGGTTATGCCACTGCCCATCCTGTGGCCAGAGCGATGGTAGAGGACAGCGTGGCAGGCCTACACAACATCCAAAAGGCGTTCCAATGACGCATCACTAAACCTGGGGAGCTGCAGTCTATTTGCCTTCCATGGACATCTTCCCTACAGCAGTCGCGGGCTGGAAGCACTGAGATGTGTGCACGTGGCTGGACTTTAAATATAGCGCCAGGCATGATAAACAGCGAGGTGAAGGTGTGGCGGGCGAGCGAGAGCCTGCCCACGATGGAAACAGCGTATTTCCCGGGAATGCATAATTAATGTGGTGAGTTTGGGATGATATGGCGTGAAAAGCCGCCATTGCGGCCGGCGTGTAAAATGTCGTTTTACCCACCCACTACTGTACTTAGTGCAAATCTGGGACGATTGTGCCCTTTGTTCTCATTGGATTCTGCAAATTATATAATCTCAGCTCCAACGGAAAATTGTGGTTAATTAATGGCAGAGGATATTAATGAACCAGGAAATATGTCACGTATTTGCCATTGTCTCCCACTTGAATTTACATAGTAATCAGCAAATAGTAAAACCTTTACAAATGAAAGACTACAATAATAGCTTGATGTTACATTAATATTTGCTGAAGTATCTCCCAAAAAGTCATGCAAGGAATCAGCCAGAAGCACTAGTCAGCCTTGCATTTGAGTTTTTGCTATGTAAGTGTCACTGTAATGGAAGTTGGGTAGAAAAAAATAGATATTTTTAATCTGTATAGTCAATGTGTTCACACAACATTTCACAACTAAGATTAGAAAATTTTAAAAACAGTTTAAGCTGTTATATTTTTTCTCCATGGGCTGAGGAGTTGTTATGGGAATACCGTCTTTTTTATGGATTCAGCCTTGCTGCTGGCCACAGCCTTAATGATGGTGGTCCCACTAATGGCTAAAACCATCTTCTCGATGGGGTTTAGATTGTCCCAACCTTTAGCTCCTGCTATCTCCAGTTGTGTGACACCTTGCCCTTTGAGAGAGGGATGTGTGTCATTAACTGCCATGTAATCTGTTTGGCTGATGAATGTCGTAATCATTCAGTATGCATTGCATGCTTTAGCTGGTGCTATTGGGGCTAAGTGGATGCCATTTTGGAGCTCTAAGGGAACTTGTAGCTCTAGAAAGTGGCGCTAACAAACCCAATTTCTCATCCTCTGAAACTGAAATGGATTTATGTTACTGTATGACCTCTAGCCGTTAGTTTAACAAGGGCAAATCAAGTTTATTTTATGCAGGCTGTTGCCTTTGTTGCAATAGTGTACCTAAAATTGTTGTGTTACTATTTCTGTAAACATAGCGTAGCTCAACTTCGCTCCAGAGAGGTCAAAGTGGTAAATTCTGTAAATGAAATAGCTGAGCACTTTCTATCCCCAGTATCAGCATTAAGCACTCTGAGGCCAAGTATTGCTCTTGTAAAACCACATTTACAACATAGAGCTAGTGCATTTACAGCTTCAGCCTTCTACTGTAAACACTTTCCCGAGCACAAGGGAACTAGCAGTATCTGACTTTACTTTTAGTGCCATCATGGTTATAAATCAGTACATAACAGATGTTCTGCCCTGATCATAAACTCAAAAACTCAAGGCCTAAGTCTTTCTTCTCCCAGTTTGACATTTCATTACGGAGAGTTTTGCACTGTGTGTGTGTGTCCACTGGATTCAACTGCATTGAGGCTACTTCAGTTCATTTCATTTCAGATCCCATATCCATCAAAGAAAGAAGGCTTCCACACTGCAAGTTTGTGCTAGATGCAAGCCCGTGTCTCAATTAACATACCTAACGTGGCAAATTCCAGTCTCAGTTTCTGACTTGTCTGAGGCATTGACGTATTTTTACACCTAGAGCTGCACAAGAATTACATTTCTGTCAAGATTCCTCTTACAAATTTAGTGGCAGCAGCCAGATTTGCAGTGAAGATTCAGGGCAAAGAGAGATATGACAATATGTCAGGATTGATCAGCAGGTAGCCCTATATCTTAGCTGATTTTTCTCAACTTCATGTTTCTGACAACACATGGAATACAGACCAGAGAATTTTGCAATTTTTCCCTTAACTCTGATGTCTTTTTACTCAAAGCACAGAATAGTTTCATATGTGAGCGCAGATACTCGCCCCTGAGACTGACAGGGCTACGTTCGCAGTTATGGAGAGAGATCAAATAAAAATGTGACTAATGTGCTAATCTTGGGGGAGTTATCACTTCTTTCAGCATCATTGTTTCTCGAGATAAGAAAGTAATTCCACAGATAAAAGCACAATACTGCGGATGCTGGAAATCTGAAATAAAAGCAGAAAATGCTGGAGAAGAAGGGTCTGGAGAAGGGTCATACAGACTCGAAACATTAACTCTGTTTCCCTCTCCGTAGATGCTGTCAGACATGCTGAGTTTTTCCAGCATTTTCTGCTTTTATGCAAGTAATTCTGCAACTTCCCTGGTTGCGCTAAAAGCACTTTTCTCGTGTTCAATCTCACAGATATGTCAAATAAAATCTCTCTTTGGAAGGTGGAACGTTGATACAAACTGAGATGTGATAATGGGAATGCATTTAATATTATAAATATGGTTGTTAGAATGATTTCTGACCTAGAATACTAACACCTTGCTGAGGCTATGTTTGTCCAAGACCTTGTTTTTTTTTGCACTGAACTTCTAATAAAGAACTTGCATTCACATAGCACCTTCCAAGTTGTCAAGGTGACCTAAACTTCACAATTAAGGAATTAATTTTTAAAGCTGAGCCACTGATAATGTAGACAAATGTTAAAGCCTCTTGCAAACAGCGAGGTTCCACAGACCGCAATGAGATGAACAGACAGATTATTTATTTTTCACGGTGTAAATTGAGGGATTGACTGAATCTCACAAGAAGTATGTTTTGCTCCTCTTTGGAGTAGTGCTGCGATTTGTTCTGTGTCCATCTGAACTGGTAAATGGTGCCTCAAATGCCTCATCTGAAAAATAGCTCCTTCAATAATGCAACATGCCCTGTTACCTCGCTGAAGTGACAGCCTCAATTATGGGTTTGAGGCTTGTACACACAATCTTCTGATTTAAAGGGGTAAGTGTTCCCACTAAGTGAGTCTGTCATGAATCTCAGATGGATCAACAGCAAGGGATGGACAATAGGCAATCAAATCAACCAGTATTTTGTGCCTCTTTATTCATTCACGAGATGTGGAACTTATTGGCAATGCCAGAATTTATCACATGTCCCTAATTGCTCTTGAGAAGGTGGTGTTGAGCCACATTCTTCAACCGCTGCAGCACTTATGCTAAAGGTACGTACACCCACAGTACTGTTGAGTAGAGAGTGCCAGGATTTTGACCCAGTGACGCTGAAGGAACGCTGATATATTTCCAGGTCAGGATAATGTGTGCCTAAGAGGGGAACTGGAGGTGATGGTGTTCCCATGTGCCTCTAGCCTGTATGATGTTGGAGCTGCATTGATCCAGTGGAGAGTACTCCATTACAGTCTTGACTTGTGCTTTATAGATAGTGGACAAGCTTTGGGGAGTCAGGAGGTGAGTCATTTGCCACAGAACACCCAGCCTCTGGCCTGCTCTTGTGCCCGCAGAATTTATTTGGTTGGTCCATTTGGTGCTCAAGTATATTGAAGTCGTTGGATTTGACACTGAATGTCAAGGGGAAGTGGTTAGACTCTCTTGTTGGAAAATGCGAGAAAAAAACATCATTTTACCTAACAAACAGACTTAGAATGTTCGCTGTACAAAAAAATCTAATCAAGAAGTGGCAATTCTGCCCTAGCTCGGTGCCACATATTTTCTGACAGAGACATTCTTGGCATTCAAGATATCAATCTTGAACTGCTCTGTTAAACGGCAGTATGGTTGTCTAGTGGTTATGTCATTGGACTAGTCATCCAGAGGCCTGGTCTAATGATGCAGATCAAATTTTACCATGACAGCTGGGGAATTAAATTTAGTTAATTAAGAAATCTGGAATTAAAAAGCTAATCTCAGTGATGGTGACTATATACTATTGGATTGTTGTAAAAATCCATCCAGTTCTCTAATGTCCTTTAGGAAAGGAAATCTGCAGTCCTTGCTCTGTCTAGCCTACACGTGAGTGCAGCCAAATAGCATTGTGGCTGACTCTTAACTGTTCTCTGAAATAGCCTAGCAAGCCACTCATTGCTACCAAACCTCTAAGATAAAACATAATAAGCATAAACCCAGACAGACCATACGGCATCAATCTTGGCATTGGAGTTGGACACTTACCACCCAACCCAGTTAACTCTTCAGTGTTCTCCTCACTGACATCTTGCTCCAAAATTGGGAGAGCTATCCCATAGACTAGTCAAGTAACAGTCTAGCATACTCATTCTCACAGAATTATGCCTTTCAGCCAATGTCCCAGAGTCCCCTATCAGCATCCCTGGATATTACCCACTGGCTAGACAGACCCACCAGTGGTGGTGGCACAGTGGTATACAGTTGGGAGGTAAGTGACCCTGGGAATTCGCAATGTTGACTCTGGACCTACTGATGTCTCATGGCATCAGGTCAAACATGGACAAGGAAATTTCCTTCTGATTGGCACCTACTGCCCTCCCCCAGCTGACAAATTCGTATTGCTCCACATTGAACAACACTTTGAAGAAGTACAAATGTACTCTGGGTAGGGTCTGCAGTGTTGATTACCAATAATGGCTTGGTAGCACCACTACCGTCCAAGCTGGCTGCATCGTGCATGTATGCAAGGCTGGACTTGTGGTAGGTGGTGAGGTCACCGAAAAGAGAGAAAAACCTGTTTGATCTCGCCCTCAATCTACTTGTTGCAGATGCACCTGCCTATTGTCAGTATTGGTAGAAGTGACCACCACACAGTCCTTCACACTGAGGAAACCCTCTATCATGATGTGCAGCACGGCCAGTATGTTAAATAGAATATATTCAGTGGTTGCACAAAGATCCACATCTTCAATGCTTGCAGAGCCCAGCACAAGAGTGTAAAAGTCAAGACTGAAGCATTGACAACCGTCTTCAGTCAGCTGTGCTGAGTGGATGATTCATCTTGGTCTCCTCCTGAGGTCCCCACCATCATAGATCCCCAGTCTTCAGCCAATTTAATTCACTCCAGCAATTTCTTGATACCATGGGAAGGAACTGGATACAACAAAGGCTATGGGCCCTAACAACATCCAGGCTGTAGTACTGAAGACACGTGCTCCAGAACTAGCTGTGTATCTAGCCAAATAGTTCCAGTACACCCATAATAATGGCATATAGCCAACTTTATGAAAAGCTGCCTAGGCATGTCTTGTACACAAAAAACCAAGACAAATCTAATCTGGCCAATTACTGCCCCATTTGCTTCCCCTCAATCATCAGATTGAAGGGGCTGTCAAAAATGCTTTATTTTACCCACCAATAACCTACTCACTGATGCTCAGTTTAATTTCTACCAGCATTGCTTGGCTCCTGGCCTCATTGTAGCATTGGTCCAAACATGAGCAAAAGAGCTGAATTTCAGGGTTGAGATGAACATGACTGTTCTTCACATCAAGATAGCATTTGACTGTGCGTGGCATCAAAGCACCCTACTAAAATTGAAGTTAATGTGAATCAGGGAAAATTCTGCACTGGCTGGAGTCATACTGAGCACATAGGACGATGTTTGTGGTTGTTCAAAGCCAATGTCCCATTAAATTGCTGTAGGAGTTCCTCAGGGTAGAGTCCTAGGCACAACCAACTTCAGTTGCTTCAGCAGTAACATTCCCTTCATCACAAGGTCAGAAGTGGGGACAAGTGCTGATGATTGCATAGTGTTCAATACCTTTTGCAACTTTGCAGATAAAGACGGCACATGGAAACCCCTCAGCTCCAAGTTACCCTCCAAGTTGCACGCCATCCTGCCTTGGAAATATATTGCTGTTCATTTATTGTCTCTGGGTCAAAATCCTGGAACTCCCTATCCAACAGTACTGTGGGCATATCTTTATCAGGTAGGCTGCTCACCAACACTTTCTCGAGTAATTCGGAATGGGCAATAAATGCTGGTCTGGCCCACATCAAACAAAAACTGTGGAGGCCTTGCTAAAGTTGCTGAAGACTTTAAATGGATCTTCAATAGTTTCAAAGTAAATATCAGAACTTAACTTTGATCCTACCAGTTTGCCCATCCATGTCCTGTTTTTCTACGGACTTGATTAATTGTAATACAAAGTCCAGAAGAGTTTTTAAGTCGTCATAGAGCATTTAACTGAATTTTTTTCTAAAGTCCAAAGGTGTAAAATGTAGAATCTGAGCCCTTAACAAAACATTTTTGCACCTAGAAAGTAAAAAATGTCCAATACTGAGGATACATTGGATATATGTATGAACACTGGTTTTCACATTTAACGTGCTAAGTACAAAAGGTTTGCCATTGGCAGGAGAGGTTCCCTCAAGAACTCCAAGGATGCCTCGTTAAAACCTAATAATGGCTGCCTGTTTTCAGTCAGGCTCTAAGAAGATTACTGATTTGCACAAAGTCAATAGAACAAATCTCACTGACTGCATTTTCAATTATTCAGTTCCAGCAATTCCACAGAGTACAAACATCATAAAACAGAGCAGGTTTAGGCTGCTGTGGGTGGATTGATTCACTAAGTCTGTGAGTTGATTGTTTCATCCCCAGTCATCCAAGATGAAGTCTGCTGACAGTCACTAGTAATCCTCAGGAGTTAGAGGCTTACAGGATTACAAATTCCAGAGAAATGAAAACTAGAGCCAGCTTTATACCTGTGGCATGAAACCTGACTCTCAATAGATAATAACGTTCTGTGCAATTTGCCACCATTTGCTTTCCAGCCATTCCCTGATTGTGTTCTCCCTTCCTTTTCCTCCTGTCTGCGCACCCCCCCTCCCACCTCCAACTTTCCAGTCAGTCCCATTACATCTCCAGCATTCAGCCTCACTTAATCCTTCCTCCCACTCAACCCAATTTCTCAGCTACCTCATCGCTTGCCATATGTGGCTCAAGCTCCTCTTGATTGAGTCCATGGCTTTCCTTTGATACAAAACACTTGTTCAAGGTCTCTGCCATTTCCTTGTTTCCCATTATTAATTCACCAGTTTCACCCTCTAAGGGACCAATGCTCACTTTAGCTACTCTTTTCCTTTTTATATACTTGTAGGAGCTTTTACTGACTGTTTTTATACTTCTTGCCAGTTTTCTCTCATACTTCAACTTCTCTCTATTATTTTTTGCAGAGAAGTGGAGTTAAAGCCATTATCAAATCAGCCGTGATATTATTGAACAGCACAGCAGGTGCAATAGGCCGAATGGCTTACCCCTGTTCCTATTTCTTATGATTCCACCAAACACTCCCCAGCTAGGATGGATCACTGCCTCACTTCATATCACTGTCCCCCATGTAAACAAGACCCTGAACATTAATGAATATATTAGCAACCTAATGCTGACACAAATATGGGTTATGGTCAGTAATCCTTCTCCCTCATTGAAATCTCTCCATCTGGCTAGGCATTCTATCCTTGTCCACCACAATAATGGTTGTTGTGTCCTTATTGCCAGGTCCTACTTTAGCATGTCCTTCTACTGCTCTGGAGCTTCACCTTTTTTGACCCACTTACCCACTTCTATCTCATCTCTCATTCAAAATTCTTGTTGTGTACTCTGTTCCCATCCCTTCTCTATCTCACTCAAATTCAACTTATGTATGCTGACTTCCTCAACAAGTGTGAACAACTTGTGTATTTCTTTAGTTCCAAGATTCAGGCTATCCATGCAATGTCAACTAGTTTCTCTTCTACTGCATCCCTGCTCTTGACCTCCCTCAGAGTCCCACCCAATCAACCCAGATTTACCATCACCCAATAGTTTTTCTTCCATCTATCTCACATCACTCTACAAACTCAGATCTTCTTTAAGACCTAAGTCTTGCTTCCTTTATCCCCTCTAAACACAACTACTGACCATTTGATTATCCCAGTGGAGCTCAATGCAAGCTTAGATTACTAATCGCCCCATTTCCTCGGGCATTGACCCTTTCCCATTTAGAATCAGTGGATGTAAAATAAAGTGACTCTCAATTATCAGTCCATCTACTACACAATTTTTTAAACTTCCCTTTCCTGTCCATAGCACTCGCATGTATCAATTCCTTCCAGCTGTATACCCAAAACTTTCCTTGTCCAAATTACAAATAATGTGCTCTGTGACCTTCATGATAACGTATCCTCACCTCTTGCCATGCTCACCTTTTTGCAGGGTGTAACACAGTTGACCGTGGCCTTCAACTTCATCAGCCTTCATCTATTTCCCAAATCCACGGGATTGCTCTTGTGTGGCTCCACTCTGATCTGTTTGAATGTTGTTAGCACATTTGCAGCAGTCCTTTGTTTTCTCACTTTCACAGTTTCACTGTCAGAGTTCCCTGAGGATCCATGCTCTTCCTCTCTCTCAAAACCAGCTTCCAAATATATGCTGACAATACCCATCTTTATCCCTCTATCACATTTTTCAAACCCACAGCCACCTCTTTGGCATCAAGCAACAAGGATATGTCACAACCTGCTCAACACTGGGGAGGGGCCAAAACCAACATTTTCAATACAAAAACAGAAACAGAAATACCTGGAAAAACTCAGCAGGTCTGGCAGCATCGGCGGAGGAGAGCACGGTTGACGTTTCAAGTCCTCACGACCCTTGCTTTTACCAACATTTTCAATCCCTGGCATAAATCCTTGCCATGGAATATAAGCCTTTCACAGCAACTCATTGCAGCTGAACCAGAGCTGAACTTCAAACACCACATCCTTTTCAACTGATATCCACATTGGCCATTTTCTCCCAAGCACTGCTGCTGAAATTTTCAGCCATGCTCTTGTGCTTTTGTTACCTCTGGACTTGATTTAGTCCTCCTCCCATCTTTCAACCTCCAGAAACTCCAACTTGTCCAAAGCACAGCTGCCTCCATCCTGTTCCATCCACCCATTGAGTGCATCCTTCCTGAACCACATTGGCAGACAGCTTCCCAATGCATTCAAATTAAAATTCTCATATTTCCTTCAGGCTGCTCCCTGCCCTGTTTTTTCACACCCTCCTACAATTATAGGGTCAATGGGAATCAGGGGGAAAAGTCTCCGCTGATTGGAGTCAGCATAAAAGAAGATGGATGGAGGTCAATCATCTCAGTTCCAGGACTGCTGGGTAATGCCCTCGGCCCAACCATTTTCAGCTGCTCCATCAATGATCTTCCTTCCATCACAAGGTCAGAAGTGGGGATGTTCGGTGATGTTTGCACAATGTTCAGCGCCATTCATGACTCCTCAGATACTGAAGCTGTCCACATCCAAATGCGGACAATATCTAGGTTTGGGCTGACAAGTGGCAAGTAACATTCACTCCACACGAGTGCCAGGCAATGACCATCTCCACAGGAGAGAATCTAACCATCGCCCCTTGACATTTAATGGCATTGCCATCGCTGAATCCCCCACTATCAACATCCTGGGGGTTACCATTCATCAGAAATGGAACTGGACTAGCCATATAAATACTGTGGCTACAAAAGCAAGTCAGAGGCTAGAAATCCTGTGGTGAGTAACTCACTTCCTGACTCCCCAAAGCCTGTCCACCATCTACAAGGCACAAGTCAGGAGTGTGATAGTATACTCTCCACTTGCCTGGATGAGTGCAGCTCCAACAATATTCAAGAAGCTTGACACCATCCGGGACAAAGCAGCCCGCTTGATTGGCACCACATCCACAAATATCCCTCCACTACTGATGCACAGTGGCAGCAGTGTGTACCATCTGCAAGATGCACTGCAGGAACTCACCAAGTCTCCTTATACAGCACCCTCCAAACCCACGACCACTACTATTTAGAAGGACAAGGGCAGCAGACACCTGGGAACACCACCACCTGGAAGTTCCCCTCCAAGTCACGCACCATCCTGACTTGGAACTATATGGGTCTATTGGAACTGTCACTGGGTCAAAATCCTCTAACTCCCTCCCTAACAGCACATGGCTGCAGCGGTTCAAGAAGGCAGCTCATCACCACCTGTCAAGAGCAATTAATTCTGGCCTAGCTAGCGACACCCATATCCCATGAATGAATAAATAAATCGTTTAAAAATCATGAAATCATAGAATGGTTGTAGCGCAGACACAACAGGCCAAATGGCCTCCTTCTGTGCTATCTCCCTGTAAAAACTACTCAGCTAATCCCACTTTTCCCTGCAGCCCTGCAAATATTTCTCTCTTCAGATAATTATCCAATTTCCTTTTGAAAACCATAGTTGAATCTACCTTCACCACATGCTCGGGCAGTGCAGAATTAGACATAATACTCCAGTTGTGGCAGAAATAGTGTTTTATAAAAGTTAACCATAACATTTTAGCTTTTGAACCCCATGCTTCCATTAATAAAGCCCAGGATTCTGTCTGCCTTATTAGCTACTTTTGCAACCTGTTCTGTTACCTTCAAATGGTTTGTGCACAAATTCCCCTGGGTCCTCCAACATTATGTCCCCTCCCACAAACTTTGATGCCCCACGTCTTTATCTTTTGTTCACCTCTTCAGTTTTCCACATCAGTGCTGCCATGGGTTTCAATTACTTTGACTGTATTCTTAGAAATTTCTTTAAATCATTCTACCTGTCCTTTTATTCCTCTCAACTTTGGCTGAGAGTCTGAACCAGAATATGTAAATGAGGTTTAGGCATTTCGTGGACCCCGCCGTCGTGGGAAATATGCAGGCAGGTACAGAGAATTGCGCACGAGGCCCTGCATCAGTCTCCCTGCAGCGAATAAGTTAGCGGCGGGAAGGTAACAAAATGGGAAACTTCACCATTAGTGGCGGGCAGCTCATTGATATGCTTAATTGTTCATTTGCATATAATTGCAAAGCAATTCAACGCGATTTAATCCCACCTCCCCGATTTACTGAAACTCACACCTGTCTCTCATGTCTTCAGTAGCAGCCCAGTGAAAGCTGGTGACTTTATATGTAGCTTCCTTGATTCAGTGTGAGAGACAGAGCCACATAGAACTGGATTGATCTTGGGAGACATTTTCTCTCGTGTAAAAAGTTGCTGAACCGACGCTCTGAGGGGCCGCGCCTCAGACATGAACTTCAGAACCCAGAAGTATTGGGTCCAAAAGGGCAGTGCACAACTGAGGTGCAGAGGGGCCACCCCTCAAAGTGACAAATCTGAGTTTCTATGGGGAAGGACACTTAGGGAGGCTGCCTGCAGGGAGAGGTAGTGGTGGTATGGGAATCATCCACCCTGCCCCACTTTATCTTCAAGCGCTGGAGGGGATGCGCTGTCTGAATTGAGACATCTCAGACCTCAGCTGAACCCATTGATGCCACCGAATGATCTTGTGTGTCACAAGTGGGGAAGTCTTCTCCCTATTTGGTGCTGCAGTAACCAAAAAAAAAATCTGCTGCTGGAGATTTAAACTGCAGATTTTTCTTAAAAAGCCCGCAAGACAATTTCCAACTCTAATACAGGACTGGCTGCCCTTTCAAAATGGCGGCAGCTCCTGCGTGGCCATCAGGTGATGCGGGCTTCCCCATGTCAGAGCTGGCCCCTGCCACATGACCCATTGGCAAGCCCGCGGCACCTGCATCCTTGAGCTTGCCAGCACGGAATCAGGTTTAGCCAACCGCCACAGACCTGCGCCAGATCCCTGGCGACTCCTGGGCCCACTGGCAGGTTGCACGGTGGCAGGGCTAAATCCAGCCCAAAATCGCCCTGGGTCTCGGCGTACGAATTTGTCGTTCACTCAGGATCACCGTATTCTCCAATAGGCAAACCGATCCTGCTCCAAACTTAAAATCAAGACCAGGATTCCAGTCAGTTAAACCAAATTCCATTTACTCCTGTAGTACAGAATTTATGATCCATGCTGACAGGTTTGGTGCCTTCAATATTGAAAGCAGTGTTTCCTGCTTTTCATTTTGCAGAAGTGGGAGGATGTTTGCTGTGTAACTAACACAACATCTGGTGCAGTGTATATAACATGCTACATGACAGTGCCCGTTTAAAGACACAGTTCTGATTAAAGCATGAATACCCCTCAGTTATTCAAGTTTTTAATGCTCAGATTTGCTTGGTAGCTTACATTCAGTGCCCAGTTTGATATAGTAAAAAGAGGCTGCTGCTGCTTGTGTCAGGTGCTTTTGTTCAACCTTCCTGCTTGATTTTGTTGTGAATGAATTGCTAAATTCATAAATAAATAAGATTGAACTCCTGGTTCAAGTAATGACAAACTGATCATCTTAATCTGCAAGTTATAGAAGTCTCGATTAAATGATAATACTCCTGGCAAACTCAATTTTTCTCGAACTCACTTCTGTAGGCTGCGCAGCTTTCCCAGAACTGCGTAGGCCCTGCAAAATCATCTATCATTTTAAAATGCCTAAAATTACGAGCTTCATCATCAGAGATTTTATTCCATGCACAGCTAAATGCCAACTCAAGTCATTCAATCATACAAATCTTTGATGTGCCTATGATTATTATTTGTACTGACCATCAGTTTGATTTTCATCTGATTTTAGACGGAGGGATGCAATTCAGCTTGCTCCAACAAATTAGTCTTTGCACAGTCAAAAAATAAAATATAAAATTTGCCCCCGAGGTCCCTTATAGAAATACAGCCCCACATAGGAATAATAAAAATACTCGGACTCCTACAGCCTCTCACTCAATTAGGTCAGCAAACTTCCTCTCACGCCTGCAAAATGAAAAGCAGCAAACACTGCTTTCAATATTGATGGAGCTAAGCCTGTTAAGGTCTCATGAGCACTTTACAGCCAATTATTGACGAGTGAAATGTAGATCGGAACCTTCCGTTGGCGCTGAGGGCCTTGCCTGCCAGCTGGAGAGCTGGCGACAAACCCACGCGTCCTCTTCTATTGAAGGTCCGCTGGACCTTATGCCAAACAAGCAGATCCAGGATCACCAGCGTGCCTTCCTAAGAATCAAGCCCCCCCGGAGGCAGAAGTCCCGCCCGCCAGGAGTTGCTGGCCACTCGGAGGCCGGCAGCTCTTGTGATTGACAGCGCCAATGAGGAGGCTGTGGCTGCTGTCAGAACAGCCCCCGCCGCTCCCTCGCCCCCGCCCACCCGGAGTCCCAGGGCCCGGTGGAAAGGTAATTAGTGGTGGTGGGGGTGGGATGAGGGGGATGGGGGTGGGGGGGTGGGGAGCGGTTTGGGGTAGTGGTTTGTGTGGGTTCTTTTGTTCGGGTTGTGGGGAGTGGTGGCAGCTGTCAAGAGCTACCCCTGTGCTGTGCCCTCGATCATTCCGAGATTAGTGGAAATCAAGGGACCACTCCCTTCCCCTGCCCACCTACCCCCCCCCCCCCCCCCCCCCTCCACCACCCCAGCACCCCCAGCTAACATGCAGCCCACACAGTATAACTTGTTGTGCAGGCTGCATGTTGGCAGACC
Source organism: Cetorhinus maximus (assembly GCF_964194155.1). NCBI lineage: Eukaryota > Metazoa > Chordata > Chondrichthyes > Lamniformes > Cetorhinidae > Cetorhinus > Cetorhinus maximus. Next base: position 201,822,221 of record NC_135880.1, read on the forward strand.
CTCCTGGAGCTGAGAAAATTGCAGCAGAGGCAGGAAGAGGCCTTTGAGTGGCTGTTAATTGGCCACTTGAGGATCACAAGTGGAGGTGGGGTGGGAAGGTTAATCATGGGCCTCCTGCCCAAAGCTCACTACCCATGGAGGCAGAAACACGTTAGGTATTGGTCCTGATGCCAACTCACCAAATTTTCCGGCCCTTCCCGCTTGCCACTGGCAGGGAAAGAGGGGTCCGCCCCCCAGTCACTATTGTTACGTAGGCAAATGTGGCAGCCAGTTTGTGCACAGCAACATCCCACACCAACAATGAGGTAAATGACTGAGTGATCTGTTCTGGTGGTGTTGGTTGAGTAATGAATGTTGATCAGAGTACCAGGAGGATTTCCCTCCTCTTTGAGGGATCATTTATGCAGACTTGAGCAGGCAGGTGGAGCATTGATCCCATGCCTCACCCAAAAAAACAGAAGTTTGGAGACTGATGTTTCCCGAGGCTAGGAGTAACACCTCGGGGTTAATGATGACAAGGGCCTGAATTTTACCTTTGGCGGGCGCGTGCAATCGGCGGGCCCAGGAGTGGTCGGGAAACGGGCCCCCGACTGCGATTTCACACAGGCTGCCCAATTAATGGCCAGCCAGCATGAAACGCGGGCTGAAAGGCTCAGCGCTGCCAGAGTGGGCGGGTGGGCGATGACGTTTCCGCGGGCACGGCTGAGTGCTGCAGGAAAGCTCCCTGAAGACAGACAGCTGCCTCAGGGAGCTGCAGACCTGAAAACCATCAAATAAAGGTTTAAAAAGCAGCAGAAGAATGTCCATGCATCACAATCAAGCACCTGAAAATATAGCAGATAAAAATGTTGCCCACAGATATTTATTTATATCTGAGTTCATAACGGAAATTTTGTCCCGCCCTTGGATGAGGTTTGATGAAAAATGTCCGGCCTGTTTACCCATCTGACAATTGTCCTGTTAATGGGGTTAATGGCCCCCTTAATTGTTGGTGGACACACTTCCGACTTTTACACACACCTGCCGAGCGAAATATCCCATGAGTGCGTGATGACGTTGGGACACTCATCCGACGTCTTCTCGTGCGATTTTCCGCCCGATCGGGTCAGGCACGGGCCCGCCCGCAGCACGTTAAATTCAGCCCAAGTGGTTGAAATTTGAGTTGTTTAGCTAATCCAGGGGTTGGCAACCTGAACCCTGGATGCGGCTCTTTAACATTTCATTTGCTGCACCTGACCTTTTTCCAGTTAGGTCAAATTATCATGCGTAAAGCATTAAAAAAAAATCAAGTCAAGAAAAGCAAGAGCCATGTTTTTATTGTGGAGATAAATGGCTAATCTAAGTACCCGAATACGCATATACTAGAGATACAAAGAAAGAATATAAGCCCGTAACTTCCGAGCACCCCAGAGTTGGATTTGTACCCCGACGAGGTGCCGGGGAGTCCCTTTGGGAAGTTCCCAGGTAAGGGTTTGCAAACTTCCTCTGGACAATTGTCCTGCACTGGGAACCATCCAAAAATGTGATTGAAATCGCAAACTTCGGATGGTTCTGCCTGGGTTGTACCATCAATAGTTACTCAGAAAAATTTAGAGGAATTAAAACCTCTTCTAACTTCTGATTAACTATTGTAAAGACCCAGATCGACCCACGGGACTCCTGCCACACCCCCCAACATCCCCCCCCTCCCACCTTAGACACTTACCATCTCCCAGCCTGTCAATTTCCCTAGCCCTTTAAACTTACCTGCTTTACAGCCGCAAGTGCCATGAGAAAGGGGGCATGGCCTCCCTCGATTCCACTTTGCTGGGGCCTGCAACAAATCTTTCAATGCAGGCCCCAAGGAGCTCTGGAGAACGGAAGTGTCAACAAAATTTTCAAGACCAGGTTAGGTATTTATTTCTTATAATTCCAGGGGCTAGTCAAAAGTTAAAGCCCAGAGAGAAAAAAAAAATCAATCAATAACATGACAATTCAGTTTTACATCTATTTAATTTTAATTTTCTTTTTCTGTTGATACAGAATTCATTACATTTGTTTATTATCTATGCACGTTATGCATTCTACCAGAAGCGCGTGGCAATTTGTCATGAATTTCTTTAAGAAGTGCCCAATTTTTGTCTTGCAGCTCCCAATACTTTTTATTCTAGGCATTTTTTAAAAAAACCTTCAGGTACAAAAGATTACTGACCTCTTAGCTAATTATTTCGGGGCTTTAACCTTTAATTGTATCACCAGGCAGAAAAATGTAAAGGGAATATGTGTATTGCCCTCACTTCTATACAAATATAGAGGCCAGGGCCAAATCCAGAACAAAAGAGCATATTCATCCAACAATTCACTTCTATCTGTATCTAATAGTTATCAGAAATAATTGAGAAACCGCCTTGTGCAAGCCTTAATTACCTATCTAATGTGATCATTTCTTTATCCTAATGCACCTTTTCCATTATTTCCCATTGGCTACAGCTTGAGAGGTGAAATGCTGCAGATCATTCATTGAGAATGTTTCAGTTATCTGTGGTGCACAGCCTTGAGTTTAAGATTATTTTTTTCTTCCTTCAGTTAAAGAATGTTTTGTATACCTGCTGCTGATGATCTTCATTTTCTTTCACCTCTGTCCAAAATGTTACCAGATTCTGGGTTTCTTTCCTTCTCCCCCCTCCCCCTCATCCCTCAACTGCACCTCACACCTCAGAGCTGGAACAGTTCCCCAGTACAGCCAACAGTGGGTACTCCTCATCAATGTTGGCAGAACCTTGGTAGCCATACCCCAAGTGGCCAGTCGTACCCCAGGACCTTCCAGAGAACTGGGAAGGTAACACACCAACCATTTTAATTTCTCCCTTTGGTGCCTAGCCACTAGCACATTCTTGGCTCTCTAAAATTAGCCATTGTACATATAATCCTGCGCAGGCACTCTGGTTAAGGGGAACACTGCCTCAGGGTCTTAGAGTAGGGCCATTCATCTCTGCTAACAGCAACTACTTGCATACCTAACACTAAACCACCTTTCTCCATTTTTTATAGGTGCTATTATCAAATCAGTTCCCATGAGAAGCAAATCACTAGCAGGACCATCCACAACGTGAAAAACCAAGGCTTTGTCCTAGTATTGCTATAATCCAACCTCCTCCTTACCAAATTCTGCCCAAGGTCTGATTTCCGCTCTGCAATATGCCAAAACCCCATAAACTCTTACAACTCACTCAAAACCCTGAGATCATTTCCTTTTAAATCTCTCATCTCTTGTGAACCTATCAGTGCAGACTTGATGGACCGAATGGTCTCCTTCTGCACTGTAAAGATACAGTGATACTGTTGACTCTTTTGTGCTGGGCTTCCGGAATCAAATCAATTCCAAAATCACAAGACTCACCCACATCATAGTCCCAAACGCTGGGCTCCCATCTCCAAACAGGCACATTTCACCACATTCCTGTGAATTCTGTGCTTTTAAAAATCAAAAGCTAAAAATGAAGTGTGAAGTTAAATGAGCCAATATATCCTCTGATACACCATGATCAAGAAAGAGCACATGAGATCTGCTAATGAAAGTGAAGATTGGTGCATATTTGGTTCTAATTTCTTATCCTATATACAGCAGTTCTTCAAAATATGCAAGAGATGAATCCAACACTTTTTTCCACCTTTCACATTTTCTGTTCAGTGTCAAACTTTTGAAAATTGATTATTTGACTAATTTAAGATTCCTTGACTTAACCTAATGGTTAGCATCATGGGCTTAATTGGGTATCAGTTACTGTCTGGTCATCATCATTACAGTAACCCTTCATGTCACCTTCAATACACAGTATTTCAGCATTTGCATGATTGCAAAATCACTTGCAGTACCAGCCCAGTTAACTAATTTCAGTTTGTTTTATTTTAATTCAACATATCTAGTCTAGAACTAAATAAAAGTGTAGCCCAGAATTGACTGGGAAGTTTTCAAACAGGAGAAAATAAAGTGGAAGACGAGTTGGAAATAAACAGTTAAGAATAAATTCTAAATAAAGAAAGGGCACTTCAACATAATGAGTTAGATTAAGGGAGCCCGGCCGCCCCTCATAATTCTCCATCAGAATGAGAAGCAAAATGTTGATTTGGCAAAGTAAAGTTGAGGAGTTAGGACATACTTTGTCAATTTCTGGTGATTTCAAGAAGAATGCAGTTGAAGAAAGTGGTGAAAATAAATACAAAACTACAAAAAAATAAAATTGCACAAACTGAGAATCAGGAATGAATAAATTTGTACTCTCTACTATGCCAGCATAAATGTCACTCTTTAGCATTCCAATGCCAGTTCTCACTGACATATTTGAAAACCACCTCAATACTCAAAGGTCTGACATGTTTTCCTCATTCTCCATCTGTCCATTCTTCCGATACCCAAAATATACTTTGGAATGAGTGCTGAGGTCAGCACCCAGCCTATCTATCGGAACACAGAACAAACCATACCTAACCATAGGTACCAAATGCTTGGTAAAACTGACACTCGACACATCTCAGATACTACATTGCAAATTTCAGAAAATAGATTTTTTACACTGGAGCTATTTATTTCTGTTTATTGGTGATATTAGCCGTCAGTCAGCTCCAATATGTAATTTTACACAAACAGTCTTTTAGCAAATGTTACAGCTAAAATATAATTAAAAGTAAAATGACTTCAATGCTTACACGTATGAGGGATAGATAGCTTGCAAGGGAGAGGAGAATGGAATCTGCCAGTCATCATTCTTGTAGTCGACAGTTGCTTTATTTGTTCCAAGTAAATAACTGTGGTTGCAATATTATATTTCATAGCAAATGAGCTTGTGTTGGCTGCAGGTCTCACTCTGCATTTTGAACAGCTCAAAGTGATGCTGGATAATATAAAAAGCTGTTATCAAAGCAGCTCCACTATTTACAGTAAAAATGAATTGATTTTTGTGATTAATCTGCAGTTGATTCCAAGCTACTTTGCCATGATTTACTCGTTTCTTCACTTTGTGCTGCGTTTTAAAATTCTCATCCTTGTTTTCAAATCCCTCCATGACCTCTCCCTTCCCTATCTCTTTTTTCCACCAGTCCCACAACTCTGCGAGATATCTATGCTTCCCTAATTCTGACACCTTGTGCATCCCCCATTTTAATCACTTCCCAGTTAGTGGCGATGCCTTCAGGTGCCTAGGCCCCCAGGTCAGGAAAACCCTCCCTACACCTCTCCGCCTCTCCACTTCACTTTTCTCCTTTAAGACAATCCTTAAAACCTACCCCTGACCCAGACTTGTGTGGGCTCCGGAAAACCTGACTTGCACACTTAAGCGCCTTCCAAAATGCATTTGCTCAGGAATTCTGTCTTTTCACACAGTGGTTAGGCTTGCAGTGCATATTGTGATTCATGATGGAATGCATGAGGATTGTGGGGGTGAAGACCCACCTCGGTTTATCAACTCAGCAGCCTAGCTCCCAACATTGTTTAAAGACATCTTGCGGGGAGCGGGGGGTAGGTGGGTGATGAGCTGTGAGGGGTAGAGGGTGTTAACAACTTATAAGGCAACTGGGACAAAGCCCCAGAGAACCAAGGATGGGCCCTCTAACCAGCCCGCCTCAGCACTCGACCACCTCCATGGCAACCTACTCTGCTTCCGGCTCTGCGGGCCCGACTACATCCCACACATCACTCTGCCATAAGAGCGAAAATCACATGTTTCGGGGCACTTCATACGAAGGCAGGTCTGGCGAATCTGGAAATTTCCTGACTCCAGATACCCATCTTGGGGGCCAAAATCCAACCCTAATTGTTGGTTCTCCCCCCCATCTTAATAACAATGCCTGTCAGATTAGGAAAAGGTCTCAGAAACAATTTGAGTTGTGCAATAATTTGAGTAGGCTCTATCTTTTTCCCTTAAAGAGTTGAAATGAAAATATCACTGGAGAAAAGTTTTGGGGGCGCTGTCCGCACACAAGTGTAATTGATTGTACTTGAGTAAAAAAGTCTTTGTGTCCGAATTGAAAGTGAGTACCACATCTAAAAGTAGGTTTTAAATTCTATATGTATTGTGGTTATGGCACAACGGATGGTAAATGCTGAGCTGTTAAAATCCCAGAGGGAAACTTGAAACGACTGCCACAACTATTTTACAAATTGTATTTATTTCGAGATGCGTGCCATGAATTCAGTAGTAATAACAGCACCGAGTCTTATAGGTTTCTTACAAAACTAAATTAAACCTTTATTAAATACGCACTCAGACCTCAGACAAATTGCTACTACGATAACTTCTAAACCCCCTAACTTATCTAACTCCTAGTTACACCTCCGTTAAGGCAACAGTAACACACGTAGAGCAGGATTTTCAGCTCGGTGTGCAGGTGCAGGTCCGACACCCATAAGCATGAAATAGCGCACAATCGTCCCAACGTCATCATGTACTCGTGCAATATTTCAGTCGGTGGGCACGCGTGGGAGATGGCAGTGCGCCCACCGACAATTAAGAGGGCTGTTAAGCCCATTAACCAGTTAATCAAAGTGAATTTTTCCCTGCCTGTTCAACCTTACAGTTGGCAGGCGGGTGAATAAGCCAAGTGGCCTTATGCGAAACCTTATCCACGGGTGGGATAAGGTTTCGAACAATGATTTTTTTTAAATAGTTTTTAAAATACTCATTTTTAACATACCCCAGCTCATTTGACAGAGTCACATGTGGGGACTTGTTTTCCTTATTTTTGAAATCTTTATTTGTAATGTTAAAAATCTTCAGCTCACTGAGGCAGCTTTCACTGAGTGCACCCACACGCATGCGCACACTTTAGCACTCGCGCTCCTCCCGAACCCATGCAGGCAGCACTGAGGTTATCAGTGTGTGTTTCGTGCTGGCTGTCCGTTAATTGACCAGCCAGCGAGAAATTGCAGTGGGGGCCTGATCGTGGGTGGCGGACCGTTGCGCAGCTGCTTGCGGACCTGCCTGCCATGCCCGCCCGACGAGGTAAAAATTCTGCCCATAGATTTAAACAGACCCAGGCAAAGCACACGCCCTGGGCAGTCGAATTCAAAGTGAGTTTTTCTCAGCCTTGGTCCCTTGTAGACAGCAGCTTGAGGCTTAGCTGTTGGAGGCTTTTCATACTTATTAGATCTTAGAATTCATTTTCTTGCACACAACCTTCTCTCCTTTATGCATATTTTTCACTTTGAATGCAAATTCCCATTGTTTCATATGTCTTAGGACTTTACCTCTCTAATAATAAAATCTACCATAGTACCAATTTTACTAGTAATCTTTGGGAAAAATAAACACACTGTTTAACTTCTCCTGGCTAGGTGAAACATTTCACCCCCCCTCTTTTAAATTCAAGCTACTCCGGTTCATTTAAAAATGTAAATGTTTCCTTTACACCTCACATTCTAAAACTTCAACCATGTTTACCTATGATCACAGATGTAGATGTCAAGATAAATTATCAAGTAGGAAGTAAACAGATTCTTATTTTCAATAGAACTGGAGCTACTATACAAGAGCCAGGCTGCTTATCAGAGTAATAGACATCACAGTGATCAATAAATCAAACCTGTTTATGACTTATTCCCTTTGAAATGATTACGTCTGTAATTCAATTAAGCCACAGACACACTCCTATCCTTACAATAAATTCCAATAGCATTATGAAAATTATTATATCTTTCTGACAATTGCCATTATGCTTTTTCAGCCATCAACTCAACTGACTTTAATGCCTTTTACTGAAATGAAGTTCTGAAAAGTTTGAAGGTTACCACCAACTCTTATGAAGCTTTAATCAGAAAGACCAAAATGCTAGTGAATCATCCTTGAAGACAGGGTGGCTTCACTTAATGCACCTCCACCTAATAGGAATCAGTCTTCAAAAGCAGTTGACTCAAAATTTGACAGAACTTATCCTGCACTCGACCTTTTGAGCACTTAGAAGGTAAAATGTAGGCTGACAATAAAAGTATAAAGTTCAGAGAATACATTGCCCAAAAGTTAATATCTTGACAGTAGAGCTGTGACAAAAATAAAAGATTTTTAAAAAACCGAAAGCCTAAGAGTAGTGTGCAGGATATCAGCCATCAATCAGTGTGCCTCCGTCAGCCTGGGAACAGCAATTATTTTTTTCTCAGATGCCTGGGACATTTTCGTTGGGTTTGGCATTTCCTTTCTCTTTTCCTTGATCAAGTTCTACCTGTACTAGGATATGAAGATGAGCCAAGGATCAGCATATGCCTTAGACTTGATCGTTTCAAAGGGAATAAATCAAACAGGTTTGATTTATTGGTCACTCCAATGTCTATTACTCTGATAAGCAGCCTGCCACTTGTACATTAGCTCCAGTCCTATTGAAAATAAGAATCTGTTTACTTCCTACTTGATAATTCATCTTGACATCTACAATATATCTGTGATCACACCTAAAATTTTACGCAATTCCTGTCCATTCTCCCCGTCATTAATGTCACAGAGCAGCATCAATATTAAGACGTTTTCTCCAGGGGCAGGATCCACCTTGTCGGGTGGGTGCAGTGGGTGGGCCTGGGAGTAGCCGCAGAACTGACCGCTGCCCACGATCGGGCCCCAATCAGGATTTCACGCTGGCTGGCTCACTGGAGGCCGAGTGCCGAAGTCAGTGCATGCGTGTGGGTGCGCTCAGCGAAAGCTCCCTGAAGGCACAGAGCTGCCTCAGGGAGCTGAAGATTTTTAACATTAAAAATAAACAATTGAGAAATAAGGAAAACATCACAGGGTCTTAATGGCACAGAAGGAGATTATTCGGCCCATCGTGTCTTCTCTGGCTCTCCAAATGAACATTTTGACCTAGTTCCATTGCCCTGACTTTTCCCCATACTCCTGTGCATTGTTTCTATTCAAATAATCACCTTATGTCCTCTTGAATGCCTCAATTGAACCTGCCTCCACCACATTTCCAGGCAGTGCATTCCAGACCCGAACCACTCGTTGTGAGAAAAAGTTTTTTCCAACATCACACTTGCTTCTTTTGCAAATCTCTTTAAATCTGTACCCTCTCATTCTTGATCCTTTTATGAGTGGGAACAGCTTCCCCCTATCTACTCTGCCCGGCCCCTTCATGATTTTGAACATCTCCATCAAATCTCCTCTCAGCTGCCTCCTCTTCAAGGAGATCAGCCTCAACCTCTCCAATCTATCCTCAAAGCTGAAGTTTCTCATCCCTGGAACCATTCTTGTAAACCTCTTCTGCACTCTCTCCAATGTGTTCACATCCTTCCCTCCAACGTGTTCACATCCTTCCTATAATATGGTGCCCAGAACTGTACACAGTATTCCAGCTGAGGTCTAACGAGTGTCTTATATAAATTCAGCAGAACCTCCCTGCTCTTGTACTCTATGTCCCTATTAGTAAAGTCCAGGATGTGCTTTATTAACTGCTCTCTCCACCTGCCCTGCCACCTTCAACGATCTATGCACACATATAACCAAGACTTCCTGCTCTTGCACCCCCTTCAAAATTTCATCCCTTATTTTATATTGTATGTCCATTTCTTCCTACCAAAATGCATCACCTTACACTTCTCCACATTGAACTTCATCTATCTGCCCATTCCACCAACTTGTCTATGTCCTCTTGAAGTTCCACACCGTCCTCCTCACAGTTCACAATACTCCCAAGCTTCATATCATCTGCAAACTTTGAAATTGTCCCCTGCACACCAGGATCTAGATCATTAATATGTATCAGGAAAAGCAAGGGTCCTAATACTGACCCCTGGGGAACTCTACTACAAACCTGCCTCCAGTCCAAAAAATATCCATTGACCATTACACTCTGCTTCCTATTTTTCAGCCAATTTTGTATCCACGTTGCTGCTGTCCCTTTTATTCCATGAGCAATAACTTTTCTCACAAGTCTGTTGTGTGGCACTGTATCAAATGCCTCTTCAAAGTCCATGTACACCACATCAACAGCATTACCCTCATCGACCTTTTCAGTCACCTCATCAAAAACCTCCAGCAAGTTGGTTAAACACAAATTCCTCTACAGAAATCCATGCTGACTTATCCTTATCAACCCACATTTTTCCTTGTGACTACTAATTCTATCCCGAATAATTATTTCGAAAATCTTGCCCACCACTGAAGTTAAACTGACTGGCCTGTAATTGCTGGGCTTATCCTTACAACCTTTTTTGAACAAGGGCGTAATATTTGAAATTCTCCAGTCCTCTGGCACTAGCTCTGAGTCTAGGGAAGACTGAAAGATTATGGCCAGTGCCCCTGAAATATCTACTCTCACTTCCTTCAATATCCTTGGATGCATCTCATCCAGTCCTGGTGCTTTGTCAACTTTAAGTACTGACAGTCTATTCAACGCTTCCTCCTTATCAATTTTGAACCGTTTTAGTGACAGAGTTTCCTCGTCTGTCACCATGGCCTGGGTAGCATCGACCTCCTTGGTAAAGACAGATGCAAAGTATTAATTTAATACCTCAGCCATGGCCCCTTTATTCATATGTAAATTCCCTTTTAGGTCCCTAATCGGCCCAATTCCTCCTTTTACCACCCTTTTACTATTTATATCCCTATAGAAGACTTTGGGATTCCCCTTTATGTTGGCTGCCAGTCTTTTCTCATACTTCCTCGTCACTTCTCTAATTGCTTTTTCACCTTCCTTCTGAACCTTCTGTATTCCTCTTGATTCTCAATTGTATTTTCTACCTGATACCTGTCATAAACACACTTTTTCTTCTTTATCTTAATTTCAATCACCTTTTTCATCCAGGGAGCTCTGAATTTGTTTGTCCTACCTTTCCCTTTCAATGGAATATACCTTGACTGTGCCCAAATCAATTCTTTTTTGAAGGTAGCCCATTGTTCAGCTACAGTTTTTCCTGCCAACCTTTTGTTCCAGTGTATCTGACCCAGCTCTGTTCTTGCCCCATCGAAGTTGGCTCTTGTCTATTTAATTATTTTTACTATGGATTGCCTATCGTCCTTTTCTATCATCATCCTAAAACGTACAATACAATGATCACTGTCTCCTGAATGTTCCCCCACTGAGACTTGATCTACTTGGCCCGCCTCATTTCCAAGAACCAGGTCCAACAGTGCATCTTTTCTTGTTGGATTGGACACATACTGCTGTAGAAAATTCTCCTGAACAATCTAGGAACCTTTACCCCTCTCTGCCCTTTACACTACCACTGGTCCTAGTCTACATTCAGGTAATTAATGTTTCCCCATTATAACTATTCTATAATGCCTGCATCTCTCTGTAATTTCCCTGCAGATTTGCTCTTCTACATCCTTCTCACTGGTTGGCAGTCTATAGACTACACCGAGCAATGTAATTGCATCCTTTTTGTTCCTTAGCTCTAGCCAAATTGATTCTGCCCTTCATCCCTGTGGGACATCCTCATTGTCCAGCACTGCAATTCTCTCCTTAACCAATACCACTGCCCTTCCTTTCCTATCTCTTCTCAACACCCTGTACCCAGGAATATTTAACACTCAGTTCTGCCCTTCCTTGAGCCAGGTTTCTGTTATCACCACAACATCATATTTCCACATGGCAATCTGCACCTGTAACTCCTTAGTCTTATTTACTGTACTCCGTGCATTCACATACAAGCACGGTAACTCTGATTTACACTTCCCGGTTTTCTCCCTAACTCCGACTCCACTTATTGACTTAGAAATATAGAAACTAGGAGCAGGAGAAGGCCATTCAGCCCTTCGAGCTTGCTCCGCCTTTCATTATGATCATGGCTGATCATCCAACTCAATAGCCTTCTCCCCCTTTCTCCCCATACCCTTTGACCCCTTTCGCCCCAAGAGCTATATCTAACTCCTTCTTGAAAACATACAATGTTTTGGCCTCAACTACTTTCTGTGGTAACAAATTCCACAGGCTCACCACTCTCTGGGGGAAGAAATTTCTCCTCATCTCAGTCCTAAATGGTCTACCCCATATCCTCAGACTGTGACCCCTGGTTCTGGACTCCCCCACCATCGGGAACATCCTTCCTGCATCTACCCTGTCTAGTCCTGTTAGAATTTTATATGTTTCTATGAGATCCCCCCTCATTCTTCTGAACTCCAGCGAATATAATCCTAACCGACTCAATCTCTCATATGTCAGTCCTGCCATCTCAGGAATCAGTCGGGTAAACCTTCGCTGCACACCCTCTATAGCAAGTACATCCTTCCTCAGATAAGGAGACCAAAGCTGCACACAATATTCCAGGTGTGGTCTCACCAAGGCCCTGTACAGCTGCAGCAAGACATCCCTGTTCCTGTACTCGAATCCCCTTGCTATGAAGGCCAACATACCATTTGCCTTCTTTACCGCCTGCTGCACCTGCACTTAATATTCTCTATACTAGTGATATCTGTCCCTCCCAGTATTCTGTGCACCTTGGTATTCCTCTAATATTTTTCTTGGTTCCCGCACCCCTTAGTTAATTTAAAGCCCTCCCAACAGCACTAGCAAAACGCCCCGCAAAAAACTCAGTCCCAGCTCTGTTCAGGTGCAACCTGTCTGGCTTGTACAGGTGCCATCTCCCCCAGAGCCAGTCCCAGTGTCCCAGAAATCTAAAGCCCTCCCTCCTGCACCGTCTTTCCAGCCATGTATTCATCTGCCTTATCCTTCTATTCCTGGGAGCAATCCAGAGATTACTACATTAGAGATCCTGCTTGCTAATTTTCTACCTAGCTCCTGAAATTCTGATTGCAGGACCACATCCCCCTTCCTGCCTAAGTCATTGGCACCAATGTGGACCAGGACCTCTGGCTGATCACCCTCCCCCAGAAGAATGTCCTGCAGCCATTCTGTGACATCCTTGACCCTGGCACCAGGGAGGCAACATACCATCCTGGAGTCATGCCTACGGCCACAGAAACACCTGCCTGTTCCCCTAACCAATGAATCCCCTATCACTATTGCTCTTTCTTTCTTCTTCATCCCCTCCTGTACAACTGAGCCACTCGTGGTGACACAAACTTGGCTCTGACTGCACTCCTCTGAGGAACCAACGCCCTCACCAGCTTCCAAAATGGAAAATCCACCAGCAGCTTTTAGTTAATTGCTAAATTAAAGAAACTTTAAGAGACTTTAGATCGAATTTAACCCTTAAACTCCCTCAGTCATCAAACTCCAACTGAAGCTCTCTACTGCAGCCAAAAACAGCACTCCAGTGCAGACTCTGTTACTTGAGCAGGGACATGTTAAAAATGAGTTTTAAAAGTTTGTTTTTATCACTAGTCGAAACCTCACCGTGCTTGTGGATGAGGTTTTGCAAAAAATGCAAAGGCTGCTTGGCCTATCTGCCCGCCCGCCAGCCAAATGGTTGGACAGGAAGTGAAAAATTCCATTGAATTAATTGATTAAGGGCCTTAATAGGCCTCTTAAATGTCGGCGGGCACACTGCCACCGCTTGTGCACGCCGGACAAGTAAAACATTGCGAGAGTGCGTGAGGATAGCGGGACGCTTGCCCGATGTCATCACGTGCTATTTTTCTCCCGTTCAAGTCATGCGCACTCCCGCCCGACGAGGTAAAAATTCTGCCCCATGTTTTAGATCTTGCTGATTTGTTAAACATTTCTGAGCCATGCTTACTATTAGCATGAGTTGCAATGCCTCACTTCTCTGATCTGTTGGGGCAAAATGCCTTTTGAATTCAAGCTATTCAAATTTTGTCTTAGAATGACCTTTGTTCTAATGCAGTTAATTCCAGATTTTTTTTTGGTCATTCATAACCACTAGGTATACAATGTAACCATAATACATGAATGCTGTCCACTGAATTCTACCATGCAGCCAATGCAGTTCTGGCTTTCTGCCTTGACATATTGTAAATGTCAGTGGCAGTGGTAATTTCAGCCTAGCTTAAAAAGTTGGCATCTCAAACATATTGGCCCAGCAATTGCTGGAATGGCACATCTTATGCATTAGGCATTTTACCTCACATTTCAGATCACACTGTATTTCCACCACAAATTATTGGAATTGCAAATTGATAATGGCGCAACAATGTCACCGCTGCCTCTGGAACCTTGTGAATGTAGTGCCCAAGGGTCTATCTCCTTAACCAATGAAACAACAGGATAGAAATAGGAACAGAACAACTGATTGAGAAGGAAATATAGAAAATTAAAGTTGAATTGGAAGCAGAAAGAGAAATAAAGACAGGTTAAGAAAGAGAGTGGATTAAGAGAGAGAAAACAGACAGAAAGAAAAAGTAAGAAAAGTTTCAGAAGAAGGGGACATTGTAACCTAATTTTTTTTTGGAATTGCTGTATTGAGAAGCGAGGAGTGGATGGCATGGAAGGTGTGTGAAATCGATAAATATTCTTGAGCCTTAAAGTATTGAGCTAGCACATTTGATCATGATAAGGAAATTTGAAAGTGCTTCACAGGAACATGGGAATCACTTGATGAAAAATGACCAAGATTCATCTAGTCCTCATCCTACCATCCTGTCGTCACTTAGTGCAATTTTAATGGAGTTGTTTGACTCATCAAGCAATCAGCTTCTGTCAATTAGTCCAGACTTGAGGTGAGGAAAACCCCTCGGAGAGGTCCAGTGAAGCTACCTTTTCCCTCCCAAGTACGCTTACCACACCACGGCCCAAATTACTCATGTGCTGTATCTTAAAATGTGTGGTAGACTCCCACAAAACTACTGCCAAGACAGATTAAAAAAACATTAAAACCACTAAGTACAATTCATTATCTGTGGAAATGAGACTTTGTAGTTTCATTGTTCCCTCTCTGTGCCTCCAAAGGCTCACATTAACACGGTCCTTACGTCATGAATTACCAGCTCTAATTAGCTGTGGTGAGATTCATTTGCATGAAAGGTGCAAATCCAGCAAAATCATGACAAAATTTAAGCTTCAATGGGAGGCTCATGCAAGGTTGCAATTTTAAAATTATTTTTGCAAGGTTAACCACCAAGTCAACAGCTTGTGGCAAATAGGAACTCGTGGCCTATCTTTTTTTTGCCACTAATTGATCATTTTCTTTATGGACAAGCACCCCAAATTCACCATTGTTTTCCCAGTAGTTTCTGGGCCATTGCACTTATAGGTTTTGATGAAGCTTCTCTTTTCCTAATATATTAACAGAATTTAGTAAGCTTATCCAACACTGGTATAAAGGACCTGTACATGGTCGAGCACATCTGATAATTGGAACAAAGCAACCGTTTCTATCCCCTGATGTTATTGGATTTTAAAGTTTCAGCTTTCTCCCCCTCACTTTGGACAAAGATTGTCCCATGATAACACTGTTGAAATTAGGAACTTGAGTTGGGGGAAGAATAGACCTAATCACAATATAGGATGGAACCGGCCCAGATCTACAATAAATTCGGTAGCGGTGCAGGAAAAAGAACATTTTACCTGCCAGCCGCAGTAGCGGCATTTCACGCTGTATCATCCCAATCCTGCCTCAGTAATCATGCATTTCTGGGAAACACGCTGTTTCCATGGCTCTCATTTGCCCGCCACTCCGTTGCTTCACTGCATCTTCATGCCGGGCACCATGATCCGTGCAGCCAGGGTAAGGCTACTGTCTCATAATTCTAAACTCTCACACTCACAAAGCCATTACATATTCACTGGCATCTCATTCACTGCCCGCTCAAGGGACATCACCTCTCACTCTCTCTCACACACCCTCACATCTCCATCTGGCCTCAACTGCCTCCTCAGCCCTCACTGTCTTGAGGCCACTTGCACAGATCAACATATGCCTCCACGCACACCCTGGGACACTCCCCTTCCCTAGTACAGCCTTTGCCCTGCAGCCTCTTCCCTTGTCTGAGGACACTTCTCCCCCTTCCCCAAGCAACCCTAGCCCTGCAGCCATTGAAAAACCACCCTCCCTCCCGGCCTTACGGCTGGCCTGGTAAGTAGAGACCTGCCCATGAGCCTCACTAAAAGTGATGTGGTGCTGCCTGTGAAGCCTGGTGCTGATGACCATGAGTGCTGCCCGAAGCAAGGTAGGCAAACAAACCTCGAAGTCCCAAAAGAAGTGCAGCTCGCCAGATGCACATCACTCACGTTCAGTTGTGAAACTGTCAGCGTGCAATTACGCTAATGTGCCCAGATGATCCAGCTTGGGGGAATGATTCTGGCAAACTGGGCTTATAATGGTATGCAGATGAAATTCCCGATGTGTGGCGATTGATGTGTGGTTTCATGACATTATGAAACTGATTTTTGGCTGTCCCGCCATATTGTCCTGTCACACTTGCCCTGACGCCCGACGCCAGTGGGCACAGAAGATTCCACCTATAGGGTGGCATTGTAAACGCATTCAAGAAGACCATGTTAATAATTTTGCTACACAAAACCAGAAGAATTCTACTCACTCCACTTTCCAACCTGCAAGGTAGTCAAAACGTGAATCGATTCCGTATCATCATATAACAGCCCCATCTCACCACACCACCCAATGAGTTTGGATAATTTTGCCAAGTGGAAGAAGGGAGTTCTCGTCACAAAGCACAGGATTTTTTTTTCAACACCTCTTGGTAATTTATACTTGTTTTCTTCCAAAGTATGTTTAATTTAGTTTGTCCTTAGATAAAATCTTTGGGATAAACACTATTTATGCTTATCCGTCAATGTGCTCCTCCTGGTTAGATTTCTCCTGGTGTTGTGGATTTAATTCAATAAAGTTCACATGTTTGAGTGCTGCTGTGTAGAATCATGTGAAACCAATTTGTTACAGCAAGAAATTCAGGGAACATACTTAGTGTAAAGGGAGTAATATGGCATATATCCACCAATGACCATCACTGTCAGCATGCTTTTTTTTTAGATGGGCGAGGAACTTTTTCTTTTCAATCTTGATCCACCTACTTGTCTAAGAGTAAGAGATTTGCATTTTAAATTATTAGAAGAATAACCTTTCGACAAGGATTCACATTTGACAAACAGTACATAAAGAATAGTAAATACACTGTAAAAATATTAAGTATGTGCCAGTTCAAATTATTTTTACTCACTGAGCAATAAATTATTTTTATTCCTTCATCATCTAATAAACTGGAGTGGCACGGGAGTAATTGGCACGTACCTGCCAATTCTGCCCAATTTTCTTTTCAACTGTTTCGCTGCTTTTCAATTGCATCACTGAAAACTGTTGTCTACTGCCAAAAGGATCAGCTGCAAAATTCTGTAAAACTCATTTTAAACCTTTATTGAGAGCACACAGATTTTTCTTTGCAGGATTTGAGAATTACTATGTGACAAGTTATCCAATCATTATGGTACAAAGAGAGTTTCACATCTGTCATAATGTGTGATAAAAGACCAAAGTACTGCAAATTCACAAAATTTGAAACAAGGAAGGAGGGTCGGGAGGAGGCGATGGTATAGTGGCATTGTCACTGGACTAGTAGTCCAGAGACCCAGGGTAATGCTCTGGGGACCCGGGTTCAAATGATGGAATTTGAATTCAATAAAAAATCTAGAATTAAAAGTCTGACGGCGACCATGGAACCATTGTCGATTGTCAAAAAAACCCATCTGGTTCACTACTGTCCTTTCCGGAAGGAAATCTGCTGTCCTTACACTTGGGGTGGGCCCAAGTCAATCCTACCCCTGCCTCCCCAGAGGGAAAAATAGGGTGCGCAGGGATCACTTGTATTGAGAGGGCTTTGCAGAGTTGGGAAATTTCCCAAGCATCCTGCTTTGTGAACAAAAACCTAGCCCACAGAGTCATTATGGCACAGAAGGAGGGCTTTCGATCCCTCGAGTGGTCCAACTATGAGCCAAATTACTCCAAAAGTTATTCAACTTAACTTAGATACAATGGTGTTCCCAAAATAGGTTGAAGTAACCATCCCATTGTGGTAGTTTTTTAAACATTTCCTATATCTTTATTTTGAAATGGTGAATGTTGACTGTCATTTTAAGAAAATTCACCGAAAGAAAATTGCTGATACATAAGCAATTACTTTTACATTTTGCTTGTGTGTTTAAGAACGGTAATGAATTGGAACTAAATAGGTGCTTGAGTTGAGCGTTAATTAAATCATAAAGAGCAGTGAACATTAATCATGAAGTATAGTTTATTATCACTGAAGTGGAATATCAGATAGACAAGGAAGTTGCTTTGAATTATGTGAGGTAATTTAGTGGAAAGTTTAGATTATTTGTCTTGTTCCCTACTCTGAGTTTTAGAGTAGATGAAGACTATGTAGGGCAGTGGAATTCAACTCCAAGATATATCAAATTAAAAGCTGCTGTGGGCCATTTTTCAATTATTGTTTTGAATGCCATTGCTTTCTAAATGGAATAGTTTTTGTCTAGAAATAAATCCTGCTCAAACAAGGATGCTGTGCCTTTCTGTACAAAATAAGCACATTGATTATTATACTGCACTTTTGATGAGTTGAATAAGTTTTCTGTACACTTTAAGTACAGCGTTACTTTCTTATCTCTTTGACCGTTTGAAGACTGAGTACAATGCAGATTTTGTGAATCCCCTTTACAATCAATGAGCCCATTAAGTGTCTGCAATAAAAAAGTTTTCTTAATGGTCCTTAACCTTCCAAATGTGACAAGCGATGTGAAGTGCAATATTTAAAAAAAATTTATGTCAGTCACTGACAATGGCAGCAGAAGGCAGTTAAAAAGTTTGAAAAAATAGTGAGTTCCTCAGGTTAGTGTCCTCGGCCCAACCAGCTTCAGCTGCTTCATCAATGACTTTCCTTCCATCATAAGGTCAGAAGTGGGGTTGTCCGCTGATGATTGCACAATGTTCAGCACCATTCGTGACTCTTCAGATACTGAAACAGTCCATGTCCAAGTGCAGCAAGATCTGGACAATATCCAGGCTTGGATTGAAAAGCGATAAGTAACATTCGCGCCACACAAGTGTTAGGCAATGACCATCTCCAACAAGGAAGAATCCAACCATCGCCCCTTGATGTTCAGTGACATTACCATCACTGAGTCCCCCACTATCAACATCCTAGGGATTACCATTGACCAGAAACTCAACTGAACTACCCATATAAATACTGTGGCTATAAAAACAGGTCAGAGGCTAGGAACCATGCGACAAGTAACTCACCTCCTGACTCCCCAAAGCCTGTCCACAATCTATAGGGCACAAGTCAGGAGTGTGATGGAATACTCCCCACTTGCCTGGATAAGTGCAACTCCCATGGCACTTAAGAAGCTTGACACCATCCAGGACAAAGCAGCCCACTTGATTGGCATCACATCCACAAACATTCACTCCCTCCACCATCAATGCACAGTAGCAGCAGTGTGTACCATCCACAAGATGCACTGCAGGAATTAACCAAGGCTCCTTCAACAGCACCTTCCAAACCTAGGACCACTACTATCTATAAGGACAAGGGCAGCAGATAGATGGGAACACCGCCACGTGGAAGTTCCCCTCCAAGTCACTCACCATCCTGACTTGGAAATATATCGCCATTCCTTCACTGTCGCTGGGTCAAAATCCTGGAACTCCCTTCCTAACAGCACTGTGGGTGTACCTACAGCACATGGACTGCAGTGGTCCACGAAGGCAGGTCACCACCACCTTCTCAAAGGCAACTAGGGATGGTGAATAAAAGCTGGCCCAGCCAGCGAAGCCCACATCCCGTGAATGAATAAAACAAAAATCATAAAATAATTGTCACTTGTAAACATTGGTCATGGTATGACATGTTTAACCTAACTGAGCATTCTTCAGGATAGATTAATGACTCATTTCATGTTTTTCACATTGATCTTATTGCCATAGATGTCCCGGTTTTGTAAAGGTAGACTTGGAAATCATTAACATTGCCATCATGAATTTTTCACACCCATGTTTATAGGCATTAACAGTTCTGGATATATGTTGGATGGTGGTTGATTGAGTTTGTTTTTTTTGGCATGATGTCAACAGAGCATTTTCCAAAGTTCAAAAATGTGTATAAACACAAGTTCTTATAATTGTTGCTGTTATTTAAAAAGCTTAAACAACGTGGAATTGAAATACAAGCTGAGATGTGAAATAAAAACAGAAAACGGTTAAAATACTCTGTTAGCATCATCTGTGGAGAGAGAAACAGAGGGCTAAATAAAAGGTGGGGGAGGTGGTGGGGGGGGTTGAGGAATGGATTGCTGGTCCACCCCCCCCACCCCCTCAGGAAGTTATGTTGGTCTGGAGCCGTCACGCTCCACGTCGTCCAGCCCCACAGCCATGAGAGCTGCGGGATGGAATAATGAATAATCGGATTGTCCGGCAGCTCCATCAGTCCTAGCGGCACCAGGACGGCATCAGTGGCTGCGCTGCCAAGACTGCTGGAGAAGAAAGGACCCCAAGACCTTGGATCCTCGGAGCAGGTAATTCCGGGGTCTTGGGCCGGGAGGGTTTGGATAGGTTAGGGGGAGGGGCAGTGGGGAGTGGGAGGGGGCAGGTTTAATGGAAGGAGCGGGTAGGAAGAAAGAGGGGGATCAACCTAAGGGTGGGCCACCCCGTTATTGGCAAAGGGCAGCTCCCGAAGAGTGACACCGCCCCGCCCTTTTCCTGCCCTTTGAACACTTGGAAAAAAAGATTTGCCTTCCCGCTCCAGCCGTACTGCCTGCGCTAAATATTTTCTGGACTGGGCAGTGTATTATCAGGGTCAATTCACACTTCTTTGCCTTGTGTCCATGACATCTTTATCAAATTTCCTGAGCGACCGCCTATCTCTGATCTTCTATTTTGCTCTACCCGTCCCGCCCTCCTCCCCCTTCAACAATCATAAATTCTTCACATTTCGACCTCTCTTCAGCTCTGAAGAAGAGTCTTTTGGACTCAGAACATTAACTCTGATCAAAATATTGCTATCGGCGTGCAGGGGGGTGGGCCCGATACGCCGACGAGCAAAATGACGCGAGATGACGTCGGGTGTGCGTCCCGACATTCATTTCAATGTTGCGTTCGGCGGGCATGCACCGGAGGCAGCTGTGTGCCCGCCGAACTGTCAAAGTCCTATTAAGGCCATTAAGAAAGTAATTTACATCATTAACACCGCTACCCGTCCAACGGGCAGGCAAAGAACCCAAGCGGCCTTTACGTTTTCCAGGAAACCTCATCCACGGAGGGAATGAGGTTTCCTGAACATTTCATAAAATTATTAAATAAGTTTGGTGCACTTGACAAACATGTCCCAGCTCCTGTGACACTGTCACATGAGGGGACAAGTTTAAATAACTTTTTATTTGAATTTTTAGAAACTTTTATGGCCTATTCAATCTCCCTGAGGCAGCTCCGTGCCTCAGGGAGATTGCTGTACTCTTTCACGCGCATGCATGTAAGAGCGCAGGCCCGGCTCTCCCCCCTCCCCCCAGTAGCTGAGCGCAACTGGCTGCGCATTACAGTTGGCTCCTCGCCTGTTCCCGTTCAGCCTGCCTGACATAGATAAGATTCAGCCCTCTGTCTCTCCCTCCACAGATACTGTTAGATATGCTGAATTTTCCCAGCTCTTTCTGCTTTTATTTCAGATTTCCAGCATCTGCAGTATTTTGCTTTTATTTTGTTCAAGTGACTTGATAACAAGCCTAACTGACCCTTAAGTGCTCATTTAAATATGGCGGGTGGGCTGCTGATTTTGGCGCTTGCCCGTGGCCCCATATAATGGGGGTGACCTTGGGGGTGGAGCGGGAAGTTAGTGGGGTGGGCGCCCACCCTATTTTATGTGCCCCCCCCCAACCACCCTAGGACCCTTGTTTTATGTGATGCCCCCAGTGGGAAACACGTGCGCTGTGGACACATAAAATTCAGGCCAGGGTTAGCATTTCAGATCGATGACCTTTCATCAGAACTGCAAAATATTTTGTAAAAGATTATATGCCAAGATTGCTTGATAACATTCTTTTTTTTTTAAAAAAGCACTGTTGAAAATATCGTGAAAACTTTTGCTCTGATTTTAAATTACCTCCGCCTGGCAAGAAAAGAACAGAGCCCTGAATTTGCTGAAAAGTTTTGTTATAACTGGTGTAAAAGCAAATTTGCAGCACGTTTTTCCAAGAAGATTCATATTACTAATCTACATTGATATTACACTGAAGCATTGCAGCATGCAAATTTCCTCAATCATTTGAACCACTCCTGTGCCATACCTGCTGAAACGCTTGTTACAGACAGGAATGGGGTTAATTTAAACAGCACTAATTTCTCCTCTCACCACCCGTCCATAAAAAGAAAGGTGTCTTGATTTGTTTCCCTCTTTATTAGTGGTGCCGTATTTCCCAACCCCTCGGTTTTTTGTGTGGTCCGATTTTCTATTAACCCCACAGGAAATTTGAGATAGGATAAACTCAAAGGGTTAGTTTATTTGCACACACTCAAAACGTGGGAGGAGGGTCGCAACACCGCCTCCACACTCAGCCAGTAAAGAGAAGGATAGAGAAAAGGATTTACAGCACTGAGACCACAGACAAAATAAATGTTGATTCACGTGGGTTCCAGAGCCCAGAATCAAAGTCCAGTGAGGTATTCCTTCATGGAAGTCAGTGTGCTGAAATCCATGCTGTATAATTCACTTTTCTGGTGGTGTTAACTTCATACAACGTGCTAGGCGCATAGAGATGAATCATCCTTGTAGGTGATGGTACAGAAGTTCCAGCAGAAGCAGTGTAGATGGGGCCAGGTGTTTAACTTGGGCAGAGCTCCTTTTCTGTGAGACTGCCAGTCAGATGGTAAATAGAAGACTGAGCTATTCAGCCCAACAAGGCAATATTATTTGTTCAACAAGCCAGGGGCCTGGGCCATGTGACTTTACCTCTCCCTGATGTCTTCAACAAAGGATGCTTATCCAATGTCTGGAAATTGGCTTTTTGTTTTCCAAGCTGATAATGTCTTGGCCATTATGAGTTAAAAGGAATGTGTGAGAGGCCATTGTCTTAGTAGACGTTCTGCCTCTGCTGACCAGCCTGGGTTGTCAAATACAAAAGACTTTTAATGTAGCTGCCTTTGAAGTTGGGCTGTGCAGTCCCCAGGTGATCATTAGTAGCTCCTCAGAGATAATGAGGTGTGAGATTTCCGAAATGCAAAATTACTCCTTTTGTTCTGGGGTCACAGACAGACACAGTTTCAGCCATTTTAAGGATCTTTGTTAAGTGTTTTTTTAATTTTAGAAATAGCCATGAGGATATCTAAATATATTTTATAAAAATGTACAGTCTTAGCCCCTCACACACTACTTAGCTCATTACAGAGCTTACATTTATGCCAGTTCTAAATCATAATTTCCCTGATGGCTCAACTGGTTAAATACATAAGTGACTGAGCAATACAGAGCAAATACTGTGGTTCAATCTGTGCAGAGTTAGGTGACTTTGCCCAGGCATTAATACACACACTATAATTGTTATTAATGCCCCAGTTGATCACTATGCAGTGATACTTGTTGGAAGTGCAAGTGCATGGATGTCAGATCAGGCTTGGCTCTAATGATTACTGCAGTAAACCTGCCAACACCTAGCATCCACTGTGACTTACAAAGAATGAATGGGGAACCTGTGCAACTGTGGCCCACCGAAAATCCAGTGTTTTTAGGAGAGATGAAAGGAAGAGCAGAAAAATAGCAAATCTTAAAAAGCATTGAAAAAAATATAAATCCAATCATGCGGCAGTAATATTAGTTTTAACTATTTCTTTGGCTATCCAATTTTAAAATATTTAGAAAAGGAATGTCAACACAACCCCTATCTTTGCAACATAATACAGAACTGTAAAAAGAATGTTTGTATTATTATTATTAGGCATATGTCCTTGACTGATGGACCCAAAACTCTGTCAAAAAGATGTCTGCACCCAGGCTGTAGATCGAAAACAAGCCTCCCCTCCATCCACCCTGCCAGCAGAATGCAATAAATGATTTGGAGAGTCAGGTTCATCAAATTCAGAGGCTAGCTTTATAATAGCAACAGGGTAATCCTGGCACTACTAAACCATCTACAACATTTCCTCTGCAATTTCTGCCCTGTGATACTGTTTATCCTAGTTTACTATGATAGTCTTAAAATTGTCCTCATTATTCTTATCCCATATGGCATTGATCATTATAAATTGAATATTACACAGGAGTGTTATACCATGTAATGCACGACATATTGATGTTTAGGGGTGATGGTGGCTTAGTGGTAATATCACTGAGCTAGTAATTCGGAGACCCAGGCGAATGCTCTGGGAACATGGATTCAAATCCCACTAAGGCAGCTGGCAAAATTTGAATTCAGTTAATCGATCTCGAATATAGTCTCGGTAATGGTTTTGATGAAACCATCTTCGATTGTCGTAAAAACCCATCTGGTTCACTAATGTCTTTTCAGGAAGGAAATCTGCCATCTTTACCTGGTCTGGCCTACACATGACCACAGACCCACAGCAATGTGGTTGACTCTTAACTGCCTTCTGAAATGGCCTAAGAATCCATTTACCCACTCAAGGGCATTTAGGGATGGGCAATAAATGTTAGCCTTTCCAGTGACGCCCACATTCCATGAAACCATTAATGTGTTGCTCGGGTGCAGTTTTATATCAGTTCCTGCCCCTGTAAACCCACAAAGTTTAATTATACTGTAAGCAAGCTCCGTCAAAGGTTAATTGTTGCTTGGGAGGGAACTTTGTAGATTGGAATGTATCTGCCAGTTTTAGGCTGCAGTTTATGAAGGATAGCATTGTGGTAATGGCACCATAATGGTAATGTTAATGGACTAGTAATCCAGAGGTCTAGACGAATATGCTGGAGACATCAGTTCAAATCCCGCCATTTCAGCTGGTGGGGGGGACTTAAATTTAATTAATTCATGAGCCTGGAATATAAAAGAAAAATGCTAGTCTCAGTAACAATGATCATCAAAATACTGGATAGTTGTAAAACCCATCTGGTTCACTAATGGCCCTCTGGGAAGAAAATCTTCTGTCCTTACCCAGTCTAGCCCACATGTGACTGCAGCAAAGTGGTTGACTCTGAAACTGCCCTTTGAGAGGGCCTCACAAGCCATTTGGCAAACTGCTGCAGAAAAAAACAAGCACTGTTGGTATACCTACACCATATGTACTGCTGCATTTCAACAAGGCAGCTCACCATCACCTCGGGACAGTTCAGGATGGGCAAAAAATGCTGGATTTGCTAGCAGTGCTCGGATCCTGAGAATGAATTAAAAAAAATAAGTCACCTGTATTTTAAAACACTTTTTCTGTAACAAAATGTGCTGTCCACATTGTGATGCACTCAAGGTGCCCCACTTCTAACATCGTAGGTACACACTAATACTGATAGAGCTAGTGTCGTGAATCTCAGTTTGATTCACCACAATTTCATCTATCTGTGTGCCAATTAGTATGTGGAATGAATGTATGTGTGTGTTAAGTATAAAAATAATATATGCATATACCAGTATGAGAAATTTCTGATGCTCCTTGAACATAATTTCATGATAAATATGCAGTGAAAAAATGTTTTTTTAAAATTCAGTTTGTATATGAACCAAGAACTTGTCAAGAGCAAATGGTTGCAAATAGAACCAGAAAAAGCCAGGAAGACTCTGTAGGTCAGGAAGCATCTGTGGAGAGAGTTAGCATTTCAGTTGTGTGATCCCTCATCAAAACTGAAGATGTTAGAGATGAACTGCTTTTAAGCAAATACAAAGGCAGGAAAAGCAGGTGGGGAGAGGCAGGAAAGAACGATGAGGAAGGTCCATGATAGAGTGAAGGGCAGCAGTAATTAGATGACAAATGGGAAGATGGTTCAAGGTGGAAGAGAGTAATAATGGGAGAAATATCGAAGCTCAACATAATCCAGTACAAACCGTTGACTTGAATGGCACCCCATCATCTGCCAACTTAAACATTCACTCCCTTTACCACTGATACACAGTGGCAGCAGTGTGTACAATATACAAGATAACACTGCAGCAATTCAGCAAGGCTTCTTTGACAGTACCTGCCAAACTTACAATCTCTCCAACTTAGAAGGATGAGGGCAGCAGACGCATGGGAACACCACCACGTGCAAGTTCTCCCCCAGGCCACACACCATCCTGACTTGGAACTGTATTGCCATTCCCTCACTGTCATTGGGTCAAAGTCCTGGAACTCCCTTCTTAACAGCACTGTAGGCGTGTGCACACCAGATGGGTTGCAGAGGTTCAAGAAGGCAGCTCACCACCACCTTCTTGAGGGCAGTTAAGGACGAGCAACAAATATTGGTCTTGCCAGCGACACACACATTCACATGAAAAAGTGAAAAATAGATGGGTCTGAATGAGGTATAAATGGTTACAGCAGAATAGCCGAGAAGGAAGGGAAGTGTGGAAAATGTGCCAAAGGGGTGAAGGTTCCCAGGAATGTGGTGAAAAGTAGTTGGGAGACCCCAAGGCTGCAGAGCAATTATTTGGCTGTTTACCAATAGTGGACCCCACCCCAAGCATCAGACTACACCTCATGCTCTTCTGGGACACTGGAGCACCGTCCTCCATTACCATCACCTGCTGTCTAAGGGAAAATGGAGTGATGAGGTTGTTAAAGTCACTGTTAAGGCTAGAAGGCTGTCGAGCTCCAAGTGCTGTTTGCAAAGTTTACGCAGAATTTTAAGTGAGCATTGCAGGAGGAAAGATAGAATACAAGTAGGCTGGAGAAATAAAGTGGTTAATAGTCGCTGTTCCAATTGGAGGGAATTATTCAGGTGGATAGGCTTTCATTATCAATGCTTTCTTATTCAGGTATGAATCGAAAATTTTCCCTCTGTCGGGGGGGTTGTGCGGGGGTGGGCGGGGGTGGGTGCAGACCCGATCGGCGCCCCTAATCGATTCTGTGCTGCCATTTTATGTGGGCAGGCCAATTAAGGCCCACCCGGCATGATGCGCACCTGGAAGCGCTGAGCGCTCCCTGTGCGGGCGCGAAAGAGCGCAAAAATCTCCCTGAGGCACAGAGGTGCCCCAGGGAGATTAGTTTAAGTTTTAAAAATCTAAATAAAGAAAAGGAAAAATTTCAAGACATGTCCCCTCATGTGACAGTGTCATATGAGCTGGGACACGTCAATGAATTTTTATAAAAATTTTCATTCAATTTATAAACACTTTATGAAACCTCATCCCGCCCGTGGATGAGGTTCCATGATAAATGCGAAGGCCGCCTGGGCTCTTCACCTGCCCACTGCCAACCTTAAGGTTGGACGGGCAGCTCAGTTGATTAGTTTAATTAGTTTTTAAATGGCCTTAATAGGCCTTTGACAGTTTGCTGGCTGCGCACCCGCCGAACCGAAAATCTAAATGACACGCAGTGACGTTGGGACGCACGCCTGACGTCACCGCGCGTCATTTTACGCCTCGGTAAGCGGGCCCCACCCCCGCTCGCCAAGCTGACAATTCTGGCCTATATAACAAATCCATGCAGCAAAGATAGGGGTTATGTTGCCATTCTTTCTGTATATGTTTAGATTGGATAGCCAAAGAAATAGTTAAAACCAAAGCTGCAGCCACACACACCTATACCGAAAAGTAATCTTGTCTGGAGAGAGGGGGCGTTCAGCTGGCAATTACAAGATCACTCAGGAGCTTTTTTCCCTCAACCCTTTTTATCTCCCATTTATCTCTTTTTCTGTATTTTTCTCATCAGCTTTAGAGTCAAATGCTTTCAAAGAAATCCATTGGCTTTGTTCACTTTGTGGGTTAATTCCACATGGTACTTATTTTTTCATTTTCATTTTACCATGAGTTTTGTGACCAGCGGCTAAAGCTGTGCTTCCATATTCCCTCTAAGTATGATTGATGACTGGCCGTCTGTTGTATAGACTTTGAAATGAAAGTATCTATTATTGTGCGTGTAGATGATAATCTAACTAATGTAACAGATGCACCTTATCTTTCCTCGGCTGCTTGAGGCAAATATTGCCATTATTTATGCTTTTTTTCTGTCTGAAGGTTGTTGAATCTGTTTTTTCCATTCCAATCATATTCCATAGATCTGATCGCAGATAGTCAGCTTCTGAATAGCAATGGAATTATTAAGGTCATTATATAGTTGTGTGTAGCAATCTCTTATTGTTGGGGACTTACTTGGTATTTATTTTCATTCATTCTCCATCAACACAGCAAGATCTTTTTTAATATCGCTGTCCCTTTATGGCTGCAAGGTATGCAGCCAGCCATGGAGTTTTGTTTTTGTGTTGGCAGTGAGAAAAAAAATGCCTTTTAACTTGCCTTGCATAGGACTAAAAACAAGTTTGTTCATGATCCTTTTTGTACCTTTGTTTCTTATTGTTCAAGCGTGTAATCAAACTGTATGCAAAGCATGTAATACGAAAGGACGATTTTCATCACAAGGTATTGGTCATCCTGCAGTGACCACAAAATGGCCACGAGAAAGGTGGATTTACTTTTGAAAGCAGGTATCATGCAAAAGTCATATTCCTCTGAAATAGTACCTAGTCTGTTGAACAAGGAGAACGATCACAGACTGAACTGAGGTCTCACGATGAATTTCCTGTCCCCTGCTCTGGACTAACCAAGTAATTTTGGGGCGTTTTTTTTTCTCTTGTGTCCTCACCCCTCTAACCTACTGAAAGGATTGACCCTTTGGGCTGCATTTCCAAATACTTTTGTCCTACATCAGGAACATGTATTTTGTTCACAGGATTCTTAAATCGGCGCTGTGGCCCAGCACTTCCGACTGTACCTGGGAGGTAGTCCAGAAAATGTGCTAGGGGACACTCCCAGAAGTCCCCATGCAAGGACTGCATGACAATTGCCCAGGAAGCTTGAACTTCCGATGGACAATTACCCTGCACTGGGAACCATCGAAACTTTGATTTAAATCAGAGATTTTGGATGGTTCCAAATCTCTTAGCAGAATAGTTATCCAGGAAAAGGCAGAAGGATTAAAACCACTTCTAACTCCAGGGTAACTATGGTACTGACACCCCACCCCCTCCCCAACCCCCTGACGATGTCCCCCACTCTGTGACTACCCTTCCAGCCCCCCCAACTACCCACAACCCTGCTGACTATCTTCCCACCTTCCTGACTAGCCCCGCCCCCCCAATGAACCCCTCCCTCAAACCAGCACTGACAACCCTCTGACCCACAACTACCCACCCGACATTCTAACCGACTGTTCCCCCTGACCACCTGATCCCCTTCCCCTGACCATCCAACTCCTCCAACCACCCGAACCCTCTCCCCTAACCATTCGACCCCCCCCAACCACCCGACCCACACCCCTCCTCCGATCACCTAACCCCACACCCCCCCCGCCCCGACCATCTGACCCTCGTCTGACCACCCAACCCCCCCTCCCCCTGAGCCCTTGACCACCCAACCCCAACCCCCCCAATCCCTGCCCCGGCCATCCTAACCCCTCACCCACTTACCTTACACACTTACCTTCTTCCTGGCTTCCGAAAATGGCTGGGACCTTTAAACTTAATTGGTTTGAGGCAGCTAGTGCTGTAAAAAGAGAACACGGCTTCACTTCCCCCAGTGCTGGCGCCTTGTACTTGAAGGACTCCCAAGTTGCTGCACTGCACATTTCTCATAAGGGTGGGAGGCCCGGGTGAGATATGTGCAGCCCCAGTCCAGGGTAAACGGCGGAGTGGCAGTCCGACTGTGATTGCCATTCCACGGAAGCTCTGGCCCAATTATATACGAATTAAACTTTGGCTTCAGATACTGTAGCTGGAAAAATATTTCGGACCAGAGTGTATCTGTTGAGGGTCAACTGGTCTCCTTTATCTGTATTCAGAAACTATTTAATTTGTTTGTTTGATGCATGGGGCATTATTTCTATGAAATATTTATCTGTGTAAGTTTGTTAAAAAACCCTTCTAAATTAATTTAGTATTTGTTGTCCACACAAGTAACAACTTACGAGGGTCTGGGACTGTTCTAGTAGACTGATGCCAACATTAAAAAAGAGCAGTGAGCTGGAACCTAGGAATAACAGACCTGTTACCTTGATGTTGGTTATAGACAGGTTTCTGGAAACAATTATTAGAGATATGCGGGGTTATTTTGGTGAAAGGGTAAAAACAGGCAATAAATGGATAAGACACGCCTCATTGAAAGTTTGGTTTTGGCATGCAGTTTTGACCCTGATTGCCGATTACCATAATTTGAATTTACCTGGAGATGCTGAAACAGACACTTGCAGTATTAGCAATCAAGCTCAGATGAGACACGATTTTCTTGGAGTAGTACATGTAGACTTCACACACCCATTTCCATGGAAGGTGTGGTGTGTACTGGTTCTCATGAAGCAGTAGGTTCAGGATGACTCAATGAGTAAGGATGTCTCAATAAGTTAAACATGGCCCTGGAGGTCCTGGTGGAGGTAGTACAGAGGAGGAGGGTGTCCTGCACCTACAGTGGGAAAGAAGTCCACTCTCTCCTGGGCTCATGTCTACCTCCAATTCCTCCTGCAGACCAAGCAGTCCCCAAATAAGATGCTCATGGCCAAGCACTCTCTTCATCCTCGTGACCCCTATAAAGTATCCAACAAGTAGAGTAGCACAGCATTCACTCTTCTTAGAAAATTTCCAGAATATGCCTCTCGATGCAAGTGAATTTTTAACAGTGTGATAAGTCCTAATTGCTGCCGAACAATTTCTCTGGCACTGAAGATTTATCTTTACAAGTGTGGAGTCTCATTCCTTCAGATTTTAATTATTGTTGGAAATTTGCAGAGAAACTTAACCTAAAAAAAACATTTTGTTTCTGTCTTCTTAATCTCTTTCAGTCCTATTCTCTCTTTATTTTGTTTTCTGTATAAGATTTTACATTGACATAAATACTCTCATGTCTACTTCTGAGGATTCTTAATCTGATTGGGTAAGAGAACCAACTGTCCTTGCCTTGTCCACACAGGTTTCAAATCCCCTATAGAGGGCACTGCATTGTTTTAAATTTCAAATTATTGCTATTCCAGTGCAGAAGGCCAGAGAAAGTCTTGCAGGAATTTGAATCAGGTGACAGGTGTCTCACCTGCTGGCTGGAGAGCTGGCGAGAGCCCCAGAACACCTCCTTTGGGGAAGGCCCGCTGTATTAAGAACCAATCAGGCACATAGGTGGCCAGTGGCGGGCCTTCCCTGGCATCGAGGACCCCGGCAGTGGAGGGGGAGTGGTAGTACAAATTCCCACCGCACCCCCCCCCACCCACCGAGAGCTGCTGGCAAATCAGAGGCTGGCAGTTGCGTCTTGCAGGCAGCGTCAGTGGAAGTGGTGGTAGCTGACGGTAATGTCCCTAACCGAGGCCCAGGACCAGCCAGTGACCCAGGCCACAGGTGACCGATGGCGGTTGTGGGATGGGAGGAGGGTCGTCAGCAGGAGCAGCGGTGGCTGTCAGCGGCCCTGGCCCCATCCCAATGCTGGCTCCCTCAATCAGGCACTGAGCGGTTGAATATGAGCGGCGTTGGGATAAGGCCCTTAAATGGTGTTAATTGCCCACTTAATGGTCTCAATTGGTGGAGGGGCCCGAAGGCCATCCATGAGCCTTAATCGGGGCAGAGGTGGGAAGGCGATGGGTTTCTCACCCAGCACCCTCCTGCCTGATTAAATTAACCTCCCTTGCCAAACCTGCCTCAGGAGAGATATTAAATTCCACCCTCTGTGTGCCAGCCTAAGTGTACTGAATGGCTAGCGGTACTCGTTCATTGCCGACCACTAAATCTGAGTCTATGGGCCAGATTTTAACTGAGGAGGTGGAATTCAGGAGGCACAACGTTTCTGGCCGTGAACCCCCTGCTCTCCACACCCCCCTCCCTCCCCTTACCTCCCCCTGCCGATGGGAAGCAGGCAAAGCTTCTGATTTTGGAGGAAGCCACGATTCAATTGGCGAGGGGTCAGTGGTGGTGGCCAATTAGTAGTTGGGGATTGGGTGGGGGTGGGAATGGAAACAGGACACCAGCTAAACAGGCCATATTCTGGCTTGACTCGACAGCTATTGCTGTGGCTGTCTTCTGTGCATGATTTTTTTTAAAAAGTGTCTGAATCTTCAAATTAGCCAGGGCAGAGCAGATGGAGAGCTGGAACCTGGGATAGGGTAGGGAAATGTTAGTGTCATTAAAATTTAATTGCTGTGGAATAGATTTTCTTCAAAGCTTTTAGTTTTTTTTCAATTGAATAAAACTTTCTCAATGCTGCTGACCCTGTTCCTAACTGGTTGGAGCTGTTCAACTTTATACAACCCCCCGACCGCCACCAACCCCACACCCATTGAAAATTTTGGCACTTTAGAGGGCAAGTTCTTAAGGAACTGCTTAATTAACCAATGCGCCCAATTAATGATGCAGGCAACCTCACATTCCCACTCCCCTCCAGCCCTTGTGAAAGTCAAAGGGTCGGGAACAAAGTTGGGGCCTCATCACACATGATGTTGGTGCAGTTTTTCCTTCTGTCGCCCTTCTCCTTTCCAACCCAAATCTGGCAATGAAAATTCAGCCCTGTGTATCATGAAGTTCATTGTTTAATGTTTACAATCAATGTTTTAGTAGTCTACAACCACAGTTCGAAAATCAATTTCACATTTAAAAATAATATTCAATTCAAATATCTCGAACATTCACACTTGAACATAAATCTTTTATTTATGCTCTCCGCGTAATAGCATGCAACCAATATATTGTTTCTTGTTATTGAAAGTGTAATGACTGCACTTGAGCGTCTAATGCAGCATTATATTTATATTGAGATACTTTCATACACACCAATATGCAGTGTAGCCTTTGGAGGCTGAGGCATTAGCTCAGTTCTTTTTTAAAGTGTTTCCCTGTGTCATGGGAAGCCAAGCTGCAGTGCTGTAATATAAACTACTGCCTCTGAAAACGTGAGGCACCACAGGCAGTGATATCTGGCCTTCGGAGGGTTATGCAGTCACATACAGGAAGACCTTTATAAAGATAATTGAACTCACAAGTGCAACTTTTGACAAAGAATGAAGCATTTTTGTTGCTAAGAGCTTAAGAGTGTTATGATATTGTTCTGTCAATGGTGGTTTTACAGGGTTAATAACTAGGTGCATTTTGGCCCAGCTTATTTTAAAACTTGGGCTTAGGGTTGGTCAGGCATCTGAGAGAGGAGCCAACTTCAAGTCAGGTGTCAACATTTGATTGGTTTGTTTGAATATATATTTGAGTTTGCCTTATTGAGTTGAAGGTACATATTTAAATTTCCTTTGTCCAGGGCATTTTTTCACAATTCTTTCTCAGCTTGTCTTGTTCAAATTGACGTGTTTTTATAATGATATAAAGGCACCAATCATTCATAAGGGATTGTGCAAACACATTGTGTGTTAATTTATTGAGACTAGGCCCATGGAAACATTTATACAAAGGCATAAATCTTGAAGAGACCAGCAGCAGAGCTGTCTGTGTGTGTTTGGCTTAAAAGCAAAAGTGAAACTAAAACTGGCTGCAGGGTGACCAAGGATGGGAACTGAACATCCAGAGGTATTCAATATTTAGGAAGGACAGACAAATAGGAAAAGGAGTTGGGGTAGCATTGTTAGTAAAGGAGGAAATCAATGCAATAGTGAGGAAGGATATTGGCTTAGAAAATCATGATGTGGAATCTGTTGAATGGAGGTAAGAAACACCAAGGGTCAGAAAACATTGGTGGAAGGCCCCCAAACAGTAATGGAGATATAAGGGAAGGCATTAAGCAGGAAATTAGAGACGCATGCAATAAGGGTACAACTGTAATCATAGGTGACTTTAGTTTACATATAGATTGGACAAACCAAACTAGCAATGATACTGTGGAGGAGAATTTCCTGGAGTGTGTATGTGATGGTTTTTTAGACCAATACATTGAGGAACCAACTAGAGAGCAGGCTACCCTAGGCTGGGTATTGTGCAATGAGAAAGGATTAATTAACAATCTTGTTGTGCGGGTCCCTTGGGGAAGAGCGACCATAAAATGATAGAATTATTCATTAGGATGGAGAGTGAAGAAGTTGAATCCAAAACTAGGGTCCTGAATCTAAATAAAGGGAACTACGAGGGTATGAGGCGCAAGTTAGCAATGATTGATTGGGGAACCTTACTAAAAGGGTTGACAGTGGATAGGAAATGGCTAGTATTTAAGGAACGTATGCATGAATTACAACAATTATTCATTCCTGTCTAGTGCAAAAGTAAAACAGGAAAGGTGGTTCAACCATGGCTTACAAAAGAAATTAAGGATAATATTCGATCCAAAGAGGAGACATATAAAATTGCCAGAGAAAGCAGCAAACCTGAGAATTGGGTGCTGTTTAGAATTCAGCAAAAGTGGACAAAAGGATTGATCAAGAAGGGGAAAATGGAGTGTGAGAGTAAACATGCAAGGAACATAAAAAACTGACTGTAAAAGCTTCTATAAATGTGTGAAGAGAAACGGATTAGTGAAGACAAATGTAGGACCCTTACAGACAGAAACGGGGGAAATTATAATGGGGAACAAAGAAATGGCAGAATGCAATAGGACTGCTTGATGGTTGAAGAGCTGGAACAGATCTGATTAGTACTCAATTTCACCTCACTGTTACGCCTTTGTGTGTCATGACTTCATAGAACCTTGGTTCAGAACAAATCCTTGTCACTTCAGCTGGTTTCCAAGTACCTTCTGTGGGATCCTGGATGCAAACTTGTTGTCCCAACTGTGCATTTGGCAATTTCATACCTGCATTTTATCATGAACATAGGTCATCTTCTCTTGTTTAAAATGTTGCTGTCTAGTTTCTGAGAGAGTAGAATTGGTAAGAGTAGGTAGATTGGTGCACATTGGCCTGCTGAATATGAGCTCTGCCAGTGAAGGAATAGTTGCACTTAAAGGTGTCACTCTCAGATGGAGCATTGCAATGTATAGATCTTGGTTGGTCTGTCCACATTTGAGAATTAGGGATTTTACCATGTGAATCATTCGTTCAATTAGATCTAAGGTAATGAGGAGAGGTAGTGTGATTGATATTCCATTTCCCTCACACATCTTGAAATGGCTTAACACTAATTTGTGTACCGTTATCCATAATGATCTCACTAGGTGCACCAAAGAAACTGAAAATAGCACTCAGAGTGTGCATGATAGTTGTGCTTGATCATATTGTGCAACTGTCGAATAATGAGATACTTGGTAAAGTAGTTGGCGATGACGATGATGTCTGTCCCCTGGATGTGAAAGAGGTCGGGTAGGATTTTGGACCAAGAATAGGTAGAAACTTCATGTGGAATCAGTGGTTCTTTGTGCTGACTTGTCATATGCTCTTGACATGCCTCGCACTTCTTGATGGCAGCTTGAATGTCATTGTTCAAACTGGACCAAGAGACTGTCACTCTTGTGAATCTTTTCACCCGAGCTATGTGATGAAGTTGTTGAAGTATATCAGATCGCAAAGATTCCAGTACGATGACCTGCCTGCCTTTAAAAATGACTCCCCGGGAGATGCCTAGCCTATCCTGCAAGGCCAAAATGGTCTTGTGTCCGTGGACATGCTGAATTGAATCAGGCCATCCTTTAATGATGATTTTCTAGTTTCTGAAGTGTAGAATATTTCACCATTTATACTTGTAGCAGCTGGCATTTACATTGTACAAAATTAATTGAGAAACTTGCATTCTCCTGCAAGCATAATGTTACAGCTTGTTTGAAACTGCCAATGTTGTTGAAACATTCTGGATAGTTTGATGTAAGTTCATGAACTCAGGTGATAGGAGTCATTTCTGAGGTTGATCTGCCATATGAGGTCAGACTAATTCCATGGATTGTTATGAGTGCAAGGTCAAGGAACGCCGGTAGACCTGTGATCGTCGGGCCTTTAGTCCGTGTGACGTAGAACATCTGTGACACCCAGGAGGATTGATTGTACTTACACTCCAGGACTATGGACCCTGCACTTGGGACTTCAGCGGTTCAAGCAGGCAGCTCACCACCACCTTCTGAAGGGCAGCTAGGGATGGGCAATAAATGCTGGCCCAGCCAGCGAAGCCCACATCCCATGAATTAATTTTTTAAAAATTAGTGAACCATTTTATGCCCTCTACGTCTGTGGAAAAATATCTTTTAGAATTCACAGGAGTAGTATGTTGGCACCTGCCCTGTTTCAATCTTGGCCAATAATGAGTAGCTACCATCTTTCTTGGGCGGACAATTTGAATCTTGGCAAGCACTTCGGACAATGTGATGGCATCTATGTCTTCCACAAGATTGACGGCGTGAAATGTGTTCACCGCTCTTTGTCTTGTTGTGCACGTTATCGTCATTTGTCAATGACCTCATGTATATGTTTCTGATGAGGTACCAGATGGTCATTCTTACTGCTTGAAGGCACCTGTTTGGATCAGGGCATGGCTCTTTGTAGCTGCATCAGCCTTTCCTCAAGTGCTGCCAATGGCCCTTTCTGCCACATATCTTACAGAATTGCTGCAAAACTGGACATTTCCTTGGTGCATGTAGAAGGCCACAGCTTCCATATGTCTTGCTGGGTTTAGGTGTTCTAGTAAGTGCGTCAACAATTGGGGTCGTGCTTAAGACCTGTAATCTTCATTGACCTGTGAGGATCGCTCCGTACTTGCGTCCATCTTTGAATAGTTCTTCGTTGCTACATGTTTTGGGCTTATCTAGCAGATTTTTCTGGAATTCTTCCATGGGAGCTGATGTGATGATCAGCTCAACAATTCTGCCTGCTAGCTCTGTGTTTGAAAAATCACTAGTACTTACTCTTTTCTCCACATCTGCTGGTGAAGTGGACTATGGATTCTGTGGGCTGTTGTCTGTAATGATGGAGGAGCCTCAGCTTCTGACTTTGTCCAACAGGTACAAGATGCTTGCTACCTGTGTGGATGAGGAGAAAGACTGCAAGGTTGATGAGCAGACTGACCATGGCATCATGGTGAAGGATATCATTCAAGTAGGGGAGCAAAGAGGAATGTGGTAGTGATAGGAGACAGTATAGTCAGCGGAATAGATACTATTCTCTGCAGACAAGAGCATGAGCCCAGACAGCTGTGTTGCCTGTCCGGTGCCAAGGTTCGGGATATCAGCTCGGGGCTGGTGACGAACTTGCAGTGGAAGGGGAGGATCCAGTGGTTGTGGTCCATGTAGCTATCAATGACATAGGTAAGACTAGTAAAGAGGTTCTGCATAGAGTATGAGGAGCTAGGCACTAAATTAGAAAGCATAATCTCTGGATTATCACTTGAGCCATGTGTTAATTGGCATTGGGGAAATAAGATTAGAGAGATGAGTGGCTCAAAGCCTGGTGTGGGGGACATGGCTTTTGATTCATGGTGCACTGGCAGCAGTACTGAGGGAAAGTGTGGGCTGTACCGTTGGGAAGGTCTACACTTGAACCATGCTGGGGCCAGTGTTCTAGTGAGTCATATAACTGGGAAGTAGAGAGGGCTTTAAACTAACAAGAGTGGGAAAGGGATCACGTAGGGGCAGATTGAGTAAATTGCAGGGGAATGACAAGGCAATAGATCATAGTAGCAGTAAAGGTAATGATAATCAGTTTGGCAGGAAGGGACAGTGATTGCAAAGTTAAGAGTATGCTAGTAGTTGGGCCAGAGTTTACAAAAAAAGTAAAAAAAAAGAACTAAGGGTCCTGTATCTGAATGCCTGCAGCATTTGCAATAAAACAGATGAATTGTCAGCTCAATTGTCAGTTGAATTGAAGGTTAGTGGGGCAAATTGGCTATGGTAGATTGGGAAACTATGTTAAAAGGTATGAAGGTAGACAGGCAATGGCTAACATTTAAAGAATTAATACATAATTTATAACAAAAATACATTCCTTTCTGCACAAAATCCCGGCAAGGAAAGTGCTCCAACCTAGGCTAACGCAAAAAATCAAGGATTGCATTAGATCAAAGGAAGAGGTGTGTAAAGATGCCAGAAAGAATGGCAAATCTGAGAATTAGGAGCATTTTAGAATTCTGCAAAGGAGAACCAAGAAAACGATTAAGAAAAGGGAAATAGAATGAGAGTAAACTAGCAAGAAACATAAAAATGGACTGTAAAAGCTTCTAAAGGTATGCAAAAAGGAAAAACAATGTAGTTGCACGACAAGCAGAGTCAGGGGAATAAGGAAATGGCAAATAAACTAAACAAGAGGAAATTATTAAAAACCTCCCAGAAATAGTGAAGAATCAAGGGATTAGTGTAAACAAGGAACTGCAAGATACTAATATTAGTTTTTTAAAAGTACTAGAGAAATTAATGGGATTTGAAGTAGATAAATCCCCTGGACCTGATGATCTACATCCCAGGGTGTTTAAAGAGGTGGCTGTAGAGATAGTGGATGCAGTGGTGGTCATCTTTCAAAATTCTATAGACTCTGGAATGGTTCCTATAGATCGAAAGATGGCAAATGTAACCCCACTATTTAAGAAAGGAGGGAAAGAGAAAACAGGGAAATATGATGTCAGCCTGACATCATAAATTGGGAAAATGCTAGAGTCTGTATTAAAGGATGTGAAAATAGGACACTTAGAAAATAATGGTAGGATTGGGCAGATGGATTTATGAAAGGGAAACCATGACCTGTAACTTCAGAGCTCCAGGACAGTGTATCTGGGGGTGTACCTCAAAGGTTCGTTGGGGATCCTTTAGCTCTTCTGCTATTAATCCTGATTTGTTCAGCCTCTGTAGGCCTTCATTCCCAATTGTTAGGCAACTTTTTATGGCTTGCTTTTCTGGTTCAGACACACCTGAATCAGGATACCATGGCTCTTTATGCTGTTTAAACATTTTGAATTTGGTATTAGGTCAGTGGCATCCCAATTCAAACTGGGAAATTTTGTGGACTTTTTGACAATATCCCTTTGACCTTCCTTCTCCTATACTACTTGTGATGAGTGTTGCAGCAGTCACTTACGTGTGCTTTTCCAAAGCTTCACCCGTTATAATTGCAACCTTCTCTGGTCTGATTTTTATGACTTTTTGTTTGACTCTCCCTTACTCGCTATCGATCCACCCCACACCCTGGTCACTCACCTTTCCTGACTGTGGTAACCCCGGTGCTGCTCCTCTCGATGCGATATCCAACTCACTGAACTGACGAGTGATCCGTCTGCTTATTAGCTCTTTAATTTAGTATTATGTCTTTGAAGCTTTTCTGCGCAGTCAGTACAGTGTGTTCTCAACACTCTCCAACGCTTCTACTTTGTAGCAGTCTGACCAAAACGTCAAGGGTCACCTCATGCCATGTAGCATGATCTAAGGCTATTCACTATGTCATATCTGTACTGAATCTTGCTGCCAGACTGAGCATCATGTCGTTTAGAAGGAACCACTGTTGCACACCATGTCATGTTTTTACATAAAGGTACCAATCGCTCATAAAGGATTATGCAAACACATTGTTCATTTACTGAGACGAGGCAGGTGTGAACATTTAAGCAGAGGCATAAAGCTTGAAAGACAGCAGCAGCAGAACTGTCTGTGTGTACTCCACTGAAAAGCAAAAGTGAAACTAAAACTGGATTGCATGACAAACTTCCTTTCTAAAGTGATGTCATGCTGCAATCCCTTAAAAGCATATTGCAACACAAAGTGGGTAATCCATCTCAGGAATTTAGAGAGATAGTAGGGTCAGAGAGGCTCCAACTATCACCAGCAGCTATTTGCTATGTAACTGTTGATATCCTGGGATCTTGGCCAGAATATTCCAGACCATTCTTGGTTCCGGACCTTGTTAGTGTCGGAGGTCTGCCCACTGGCACAATCTTATGGGAGATGGCCAATTAACAGGTCATCTCCAGTAGCCCTGTACAATTAGGGACGGTGACCAGATCCCAGATTAGGAGGTGCATTCAGCATGACCCATGGATACGATCACCAGCACCTTCACAGTGTGGATGCTGCTGAGGGACTAGCAGCAGAAACAAGCAGCCGTGCAATGGAGGCACCTTCAGTAGGACAGGAATGGCTGCCATTACAGTAGGTACAGCAGTGACGGAGATGTCAGTCTCCATGAACTGACTGCGATGGCTTGCCTTCTGCTTAGGGATACGAACATTGAGAAATATTGCTGGCAAAGGCCTCAGTTAACACAGTTTGGACCTCTCACTGTGAAGGTTCCTCCATTGCATTGCCGAGGTCCTGACAAGGCGGGTGGCCCATGTGACAGTGGGAAACTTGCTGCCCTCTATAAAAATGCCTTCCACAGGTGAGCAGCTGATTCCACTAACAAGTTACTGCTGGGCAATATCTCCCAGAGGCGAGAGGTCATCAGGGAACTCGCCCAACGCACTGCTCCCTATATTTCCATGACCCCAGCCCATCCAAAACCACATCCGTGGGGGCTAGGAATATTCTGACATTCTGGCCCTTGTGTCCAGGCCACCTTCTGTTGCAGCTTTCCACCGTCAAAATGACTGTTAATTATATTTTGCCTTTGCACTGATTGAAAATCTACAATGTGTTATTCCTTCTGTTCACTTATCCACTTGATAAATCTGTTTGGCAATTTCCAGTCTGAGATTGGGACCATTGTAATATTTATTCTGTGCTTTTCAAAGTCGAGTAGGATTACATGAAGGCATTTGATGTAACCAATAAGCTGAAGTAGAGTAAACAAGAATTTTCTGTTCCATTCTTCGATTCGCTATAAATTGCATAGACATTGGGCAACAACAGATATACTCCAGATTATACAAGAAATGATTTGATACACTGGACCCAAGAAAAATATCAAATGTAATAGCGACTTTAAGCAATTACCCACGTATGTGATTGTATATGTACACTTGATCTGATGTTGCTGCTGCAGTTTTCACATCTACAAAGTAAACAGGACAAATTCAAAAAGTAGCTTGGCTGAAGCAAAATGAGACACTTTATTTATGCAGTGTAAATGCCCCCCAGCTCTTGCACCTAGAGCTAAAAGGTTGGCGTGAATACGGAAACTTTATCTTCGCGTACTCGTCCCTTTGGAAACTAATGGAAAGATTATTCAACAAAGGATATGATGTAGAGGCTTATGGCTCAAAAATGAAAGGTGTATGATCAGATGGGAGTGAAAGCATGGCTGCGAAGGTGGTTTAACACATACAGCAGCAAATGGTTTTAGAAAAGATAAATCAGAATCATTTTGGAATTTCAAACTGAATTGGTTCTGGCAGTCCTGTCATGCCAATATAGAATAAAAATATTGCATCCTTCCTCTCTGTCCTTGTTCCGGTCTCTACTTTTTCATGTTGAAGTTAACAGCAGCACCTGAATAACATGTTACTTGCCCAATGTATTCCTGAGCCCTGATTCTAGCTCAGCTTGCCTGATAGGAATTTGGCAAGTTTGTGTCAGAAGCTTGCTGTACACTTTATTCGATTTGGACAGATTGAAATCAGGGCATATTGGTTATAGACATCTTAGTTGTTAAACCACACTCCACGAATGAATCTTAGACCTCATTGAAAAACTATAGCAGGGAATAGGACATAGCTGAGAAATTGGATTGTGCTGCACCCGTTTTCCAGGCCAAAAACTGGGGGAGAGAAGTCCAACTTTGGGGGCCAACATCCTATGCTTAACTAACGTCAGAAGCACATCCAAAACCATATTAAATCGAGTGGTGTCGGATCATCCCTGGCGTCTGCTAACTAGGCTAATAAGTGGCTTGATAACTATTTTGGGACACACACCAGAGATTAGTATGCGCTGATTGAAATTAGTATGTACTGATTGCAGCAGTCTGCATATGTTATTACGTTTGCTTTATGAATTGATACCTGTTTTGCTGAGGATGCCACTGACCCGCTACTGAACTCTGTAATTTTAAACAAGTGACCGGAGTACAATTGTGCTGAAACTAAAGCTCAAGGATGTTAATGCATCTTCTGTTACATTGGTAACCTGAGAATCTAATGCTTATCTTGCAAATCCATCATCACTGGACTTGTTCAGAGCTGGAGACGGTGTACTCCTCATCAGGTACATTCCTGTTGTCTTAAGGCAGTACAGCAAGCAATTGTGCAGCAGGCACAGTTTTTTTTTTGTTCATGGAATATAGGTGTCACTGTTAAGGCCAGCATTGTTGCCCATCCCTATTTACCCTTGATCTTGGTGGCTTGCTGATCCATTTCAGAGGACAGCTAAGAGTCAACCAGGTTACTGTGGGTCTGGAGTCACATGGAGGCCAGACCAGGTAAAAACAGCCAATTTCCTTCCCTAATGGGCATCAATGAATCAAATGGTTTTTACTGATAATCGATGATAGCTTTCTAGTCACCGTTTTTGAAACTAGCTTCTTCTTATTTGAATTTAAATTCTACCATCTGCCATGGTGGAATTTGAATTTGTGCCCCCAGAGCATTTGCCTGGGCCTCCAGATGTTTAGTCCAGTGACATTACCACGTTATAGGAGAAAGCCAGAACAGTCTGTAGAGAGAAGCAAGACAGAGTCAGGTGAAGCAGGGTAGAGGAAGGTAATAGGTTGTGTGGGGAATGTGGAGGGAGGGTTGAGGTGGGGTTCCTGATGCTAGAGGTAGCACCCACAAAATGAAAAAGAAATTTAGCAGTTAAACATATTCTATTTACTCTAATTCAGCTTCATATATAATATATAGTTTGAACGTTTATAATAATTAGCTGGGGAAGTGTTTGCTACACCAGGAATTTGGATTGGTGAGGCAGGAGGATTTTTTATGGTATTGGCCGAGTTGGTCATATTAGGAGCAAGGATCAGAGCTGAATGGAGCAGCAGAATTGGGGCAATGGGGCAAGAGCAGAGAAGGTAAACAGTGGAATTTCAGTACCAAGGACAGGGCTGAGTGAGTAGCTGCATGTGTTGGGAAGCTGTTGCTGAGCGAAGTCAAGGATTTTAGCATGATTGAAGGGAAGAACTTAATATTTGCAATGATGTGGCTTAACTAAAATGTTATCTTGTCCAAAGACACACGATTTTCAATTGCCCTGTATTTGGAGTCTGGCCAATGTAAAGGGATTGAGCCTAACAAACAAAGATGCAAACCTTGGATGCAGATTTTTAATAGGGAACATACACACAAGCTGCAGGTGACATTAGTCACATTTTTGTGTTGTAATTGAGCAGGGAGAGGAAATAGCAATTGCATTGAGTCTACATAATTGAGGTTTGTTGAACTTGGCCAAAGAACCAAGCAACCATTCCAAAGTTGTTTACTTATCCCTAGTGTCAAGCACATTAATGAGCTTTGCGGTCTGAGGGACTGGTTAATATTCCTCAGACACTGAGAACAATCAGATCTGAATAATCAGTCACCGTTTGATAATGAATGGGAAGGTTTGTGTTATGGATTTAATTATCTTGGGATTTGCAAAGGTCAGCTAGCCAGCAATCTGTATTGTAATCATACATCTCATTGGAAGGCAATTTTTCTGTTACCTAATTAAAAATGGCAATCTGCTAAATCTGTAAGTTTAACTATTTAAATCTAAGGCCTGATAATCTAGGATGGAAGAC
Source organism: Cetorhinus maximus (assembly GCF_964194155.1). NCBI lineage: Eukaryota > Metazoa > Chordata > Chondrichthyes > Lamniformes > Cetorhinidae > Cetorhinus > Cetorhinus maximus. The sequence goes on from NC_135880.1 coordinate 201,865,626, forward strand.
ATTGAAGTAAACAGTTACTGCATTCAAATGGCTGACCACAATTGTTGGTCTTTCCAGTAAATTTATTTTTGATATGATTGCAAATAATTGGTTTCAAAAGTGAGTAATGCTGCAAGCAATTTCTAAAGCATTGTACAGAAAGATTTTTTCATACAGTGACTCAATGCTGCTTGGTAATCAAAATTTCCTCCTGCACAGTTTCTATTCATAAATCATAGACCTTAACACAGGATGAATGCACAACTACTTTGTGAGGCTCTTTGACGCTCTTTGCCTTTCCCAATAGTGAGACCTCACTTTTAATGCCCCAACAAGCAAGAATGAGTGCTGACTACATTGGTATGTTTGGAATTGGATTACTTTGGATTTATTGGGAATACTGTGATATCGGCTGAATTCAGGCCAATGTGAATTGTTCTAATTTTTTTTTATTCATTCACGGGATGTGGGCTTCGCTGGCTGGGCCAGCATTTATTGCCCATCCCTAGTTGCCCTTGAGAAGGTGGTGGTGAGCTGTCTTCATGAACCGCTGCAGCCCATATGGTGTAGGTACACCCACAGTACTGTTAGGAAGGGGGTTCCAGGATTTTGACCCAGTGACTGTGAAAGGACGGTGATATATTTCCAAATCAGGATGGTGAGTGACTTGGAGGGGAACTTCCAGGAGTTCCCATCTATCTGCAGTCCTTGTCCTTCTAGATGGTAGTGGTCATGGGTTTGGAAGATGCTGGCTTAGGAGCCTTGGTGAATTCCTGCAGTAGATTGTAGATTGTGCACACTGCTGTTCTGTGTGTCGGTGGTGGAGGGAGTGAATGTTTGTGGATGTGATGCCAATCAAGTGGGCTGCTTTTCCCTGGATGGTGTCGAGCTTCTTGCGTGCTCTGGGAGCTGCACTCATCCAGACAAGTCCAGGTATTCCAGCACACTCCTGACTTGTGCCTTGTAGATGGTGGACGGGCTTTGGGGAGTCAGGAGGTGAGTTACTTGTCACACGATTCTTAGCTTCTGACCTGCTCTTGTAGCCACAATATTTATATGGCTAGTCCAGTTCACTTTCTGATCATTGGTAACCCCCAGGATGTTGATAGTGAGGGATTCAATGATGGTAATGCCATTGAACATCAAGCGGTGATGGTTGGATTCGCTTTTGTTGGAGATGGTCATTGCCTGACACTTGTGTGGCACAAATGTTACTTGCCACTTGTCAGCCCAAGCCTGGAAATTGTCCAGGCCCTGCTACATTTGGACATGGACTGCTTCACTATCTGAGGAGTTGCGAACGGTACTGAACATTGCAATAATCAGCGAACATCCCCACTTCTGACCTTGTGATGGAAGGAAGGTCATTGATGAAGCAGCTGAAGATGGTTGGGGCCTAGGGCACTACCCTGAGGAACTCCTGCAGTGATGTCCTGGAGCTGAGATGACTGACTTCCAACAACCACAACCATCTTCCTTTGTGCTAGGTATGACTCTAACCAGTGGAGAGTTTTCCTTCTGATTCTCATTGACTCCAGTTTTGCTAGGGCTCCTTGATGCCACATTCGGTCAACTGTTGCCTTGATATCAAGGGGAGTCACTCTCACCTCACCTTGGAAGTTCAGCTCTTTTGTCCATGTTTGAACTAATGCTGTAATGAGGTCAGGAGCTGAGTTGCCCTGGTGGAACTCAAACTGAGCATGAATGAGCAGGTTATTGCTAAGCAAGTGCGGTTTGATAGCACTGTTGATGACCCCTTCCATTACTTTACTGTTGATGGAGAGTAGACTGATGGGGCGGTAATTGGCCGGGTTAGAATTGTCCTGCTTTTTGTGTACAGGACATATCTGGGCAATTTTCCACATAGCCGGGTAGATGCCAGTGTTGCAGCTGTACTGGCACAGCTTGGCTAGGGGCACGGCACGTTCTGGAGCACAAGTCTTAAGTACTATTGCCAGAATATTGTCAGGGTCCATAGCCTTTGCAGTGTCTAGTGCCGTCAGCCGTTTCTTGGTTACACGTGGAGTGAATTGAATTGGTTGAAGACTGGCATCTCTGATGCTGGGGACCTCCAGAGGAGGATGAGATGGATCATCCATTCGGCACTTCTGACCGAAGATTGTAGCAAATGCTTCAGCCTTATCTTTTGCCCTGATGTGCTGGGCTCCTCCATCATTGAGGATAGGGATATTTGTGGAGCCTCCTCCTCCAGCGAATTGTTTAATTGTCCACCACCATTCTGGATGGATGTGGCAGGACTGCAGAGCTTAGATCTGATCCGTTGGTTGTGGGATCGCTTAGCTCTGTCTATCACTTGCTGCTTATGCTCTTTCTCACGCAAGTAGTCATGTGTTATAGCTTCACCAGGCTGACACCTCATTTTTAGGTATGCCTGGTGCTGCTCCTGGCATGTCCTCCTGCACTCTTCATTGATCCAGGGTTGGTCCATTGGCTTAATGATAATGGTAAAGTGGGGGATATGCCGGGCCATGAGGTTACAGATTGTTGCTAGATCTGTTCGAAATCTATCCCATTTAGCACGGTGATAGTGCTACACAATGCGATGGAGGCTATCCTCAATGTGAAGGCAGGATTTGGTCTCCACAATGACTGTGTGGTGGTCACTCCTACTGATACTGTCATGGATAGATGTATCTGCGGCAGGCAGGTTGGTGAGGACGAGGTCAAGTATGTTTTTCCCTCTTGGTTCCTTCACCACCTGCCGCAGACCCAGTCTAGCAGCTATGTCCTTTGGGACTTGGCCAGCTCAGTCAGTAGTGGTGCTATCGAGCCACTCTTGGTGATGGACATTGAACACCCCCCAACCAGAGTACATTCTGTGTCCTTGCCACCCTCAGTGCTCCCTCCAGGTTGTGTTCAACATGGAGGAGCACTGATTCATCAGCCAAGGGAGGGCGGTACGTGGTAATCAGCAGGAGGTTTCCTTGCCCATGATTGACCTGATGCCGTGAGACTTCATGGGGTCCAGAGTTGATGTTGAGGACTCCCAGGGCAACTCCCTCCTGACTGTATACCACTGTGCCACCACCTCTGCTGGGTCTGTCCTCCCAGTGGGACAGGACTTACCCAGGGATGGTGATGGTGGAGTCTGGGACACTATCTGTAAGGTATAATTCTTTGAGGATGACTATGTCAGGCTGTTGCTTGACTAGCCTGTGAGACAGCTCTCTCAATTTTGGCACTAGCCCCCAGATGTTAGTAAGGAGGACTTTGCAGGGTCGACAGGGCTTTCCGGTACCTAGGTTGGAGCTGGGTGGTCCGTCCAGTTGCATTTACCTTTTTCTTGACTTTGTTACCGTTTGCCACAGCTGAGTGGCTTGCTAGGCCATTTCAGAGGGCAGTTAAGAGTCAAGCACATTGCTGTGGGTCTGGAGTCACATGTAGGCCATACCAGGTAAGGATGACAGATTTCCCTCCCTAAAGGATGAAATGGTACAACAGTCATGCAGGGTAAGGTTTTCAATGTTCCGTTAGACATTTCACACATACAGAAAGAATTCCTCTTGATGAAAAGTTGATGTCCTGAATTGTCACTAAAAGGGGTTTCAAATTCAACTTTGTACAGTGAAGGATGCATCTTTCCTTTTTTTTAAATTATAGCCAAGTTTTGGACTAGTTGGTGACACTTTCGGGGGACATTTGACTCCATGATAGTTGTGTGTATTACTCTGATTTATAATGTCGGTTTGTGTTTAACTTATTTCAGGTCAAGTGGAAGTTTATGGCCCATTTAAATGATTTGGATTTAAATGATTTGTTATTGCAAAGAGCCTGGATGGAAAGAAACTGGTTTCTCGCAAAAAGATTTAACTGAACAAACACGTTCATTTTCACTGAAAACAGAATACAGCATGGCCTAGCTTTTCAAAAAAGTTTCAGTCCATTTCATTTCCTGGAATACCTCTTATTAAAACTTTATTTTGAGGCCATGAAAGTTCAAGTTACCAAATTCTGATGTCTGTTGCAACTTAAAACTTTATGGCACACATTTGCCATCAGTACCATCGGTTGTTTGGGCGCTGGAGGTGCCATTTGTGGACTAAAAAGATGTCTGCAAGTGGTGCCAGAAGCCATTTTAGTGAGGGCATTACTGAGTGCCAGAAGCATGCAGAGCAGCCATGGGCAGCAGTAGTTTAAGCAGGGGAAAAAGCAAGGGCACTGACATACTGGCAAGGATGGATTAACAAATGCTGCCTTCCTGAAAGAATTAGCAAGGTCAGCCAGGGAGGGGGGAGGTGTAGTGGTAATGTCACTGGACTAGCTAATGCTCTGAGGATGTGGGTTCAAATCCCACCACCGCAGCAAGTAGAATTTGAATTTGGTTAATAAATTTGGAATATAAAGCTAGTCTCAGTAATGATGACCATTATCATCGATAGTTGTTAAAAAAAAAATCACCGTCTGGTTCATTAATAAACTAATGAAATCTGCCACCCTTTCCTTACCTACATGTGACTCCAGGCCCACAGCAATGACTTTTAACTGCCCTCTGAAATGGGCATTGCAAGCCACTCAGTTCAAGGGCAATTAGGGATGGGCAACAAACGCTGGCCTTGCCAGCGACACCCACATCCCATGAAAGAATAAAGAAAAAAAAAATGCTCCATGGAGCCAACCCCCTGCAGCAACACCTCACCAATCCTAGTTATCTGTTCAAGGACAGATAACTGGACTGGTGCCACACCTTACAAGCCCCGTTGCACATTGTAACTCCATGGCAACGATGGCAGCAGTCTGAGCTTGCATGGCAGCTTCCAGTTAGCTCCTGATGCCTCCAGTTGTGTACCGCCTTGCCCTGCAAGAGAGAGGGAAGTGTATCATTGAAAGTCAAGCAATCTGTTTGGGTAATGTGGCTGACATGGATGAAGAATTGGCAGCGTGTGCAACCTGTGAGATCTGGATGTGAAGCTAGCAGGAGTGCTGAGTGCATAAGGGTGGGTTGGAGCATCTGAATGTCATACAAGAGTCCTGATTGATAGAGGTTGTTTGCAGGTGAATAGTGGGGATTTCGTAAATTGAGGAGCATCTGAAGCTGGTGGTTGAATTGTAGGATATGGCATTTAAAGATGCATTCACTGACCTTGACTATTCATGTGAGGTCACTGAACTCCTTGTGACATTGCATCCAGGTCTTCACGGTTTAGCTGCTGGTATTGACCTGCACAGCTCCCAATGCCTTCTGAGTGTGTGTCCGGAGGGTTTCCTGGTCCACTTTAGATACAGGACATCGCTCTTTCTCCCCACCCCCTGAACCAAGGCCTCCAGAAACCTTGGAGCTTGCTGTCCCCCATGTTAAATCCAATGTTTCACAGGTCAGATTCTCTTCTGGCATGACTGCAAATGCCTGCTGTAGCCACAATGTGCCTCCCCTTTAAGAGATGCCGGTTCGCTTTAAGCAGTCAGGCTAGTTTTGAATGGTGCTAACTACTCACAATATTGATCCCCTGCTCAGGCATCCAGCCAGTAAACAACATGGTTAGCACTGGCTGGATGCTGCAATCAATTAAAGAGCAGGCAGCACAAAGAAGAGCTCGGTTTGTCCTGGCAATAAACTTGCTTTTGAACATGTCCAGAAATGCAATCTTGTTGAACAAAATAAGAATTTAGACTGATTGCATTATACCGAATTGTATTAAGGTAGGAAAAACCCTTTGTTGTCAGATAGGAATAATGCAGTTATCTTTATATGCTTCAATCTAATATTCTAACATACAATAATATAAGGCATTCTCAAAATCAGTTGATATGTATGAACACAACTTAGTCTTAACAGAATTATGAAATCAATGAATAAAAGTACACGGTATTACAGGGTAGATTAGAATGTCCTTGCCAAGAAATTTCTGCCTCAGGCAACAAATCCACCACTTAAACCATGCAAAACTGATTTTGTCTAAGCAGCTCATATCATGTTGCTGATTGCCATGCGTTGTAAAAGCAGTTATATGTTGTCTCCAGTGTTGGTTTAATTTAAAGAATGGTGAACCACTCACCAGGAAGCAAAAAAACAAGATGTAAAAGTTTAGCTAGCCAGTCTTTCTGCTTAAGGCCCTATCTGAAAACTCAAGTGCATGTCTGCATTTGTTGCAAACTGCACTTTTAGCCTCCACACATTAATGGATATGTTTATCTGTATCAAGGCTAATGCATCCATGATTAAAAAATATTAATTACCATTCCTCTGCATAAGATTGGCAATGTTGAGCACTCTATTAGCTGAAAAGTCAATCAAACTTTCCAATTAAATGAAATAGTTCAACCATCAGGATTATTATTAGGATTGAGCAAGTTAAATGTATTGTTCAAAAGTTTGGCTTGCAAAGCATTTTGTGAAGAATTAACCTCTTGCTTTCCTCATCCGTTCAACGTGGCGCTTTCTTTTGCAGCAAACATGTCTGCACACAAGGACGGATCTTCATAGATGACTGCAGACCAGAGTTGGAGCCACTGTTCACACCATGGGTTATGAACCCCGTGGTGATCTAGCTGCTGTTTGTAACCAGTTGCAAATAACACAACTGGGTCCAACTTGCAGTATTACCAATAATATTTCCTTGAGATCAGGTTTACAAAGTCAGAGCAGTAACTTACAACATATAGAGAGCATTCAGCCAAATGTAGTGTGTTGGCCTCATTGAAAAGCAGGAGCTCTTGTTGTATCTGCTTATTTGGATGTATAAAATACTCAGAAGTCACGAGTGTGGAGTCAATTATTCAAACCCATGCAAGAGACAGCCGAGAGTGGTGTGTGTGGGATCATTCTGCTCTTTTTTAAACTGATAATCCTATGAATACGTGAAACTTGGAGACTATGCTGCTCTCTATAGAACAGTAAATTCCCCATCTGAAAAAAAAACATGTAATCGTCAGATCAACACATTGAGAGAGTGCGCTGACAGCTCTTGTACTACCATCATCCTTGATAAGCTGAGCCAAAACAATTCTTGCAAATCTTGATTATGATGTTTGTGGCTTCACAGTGATGGGGGTCGGCGTGTTTTTCATTACATAGTATATGACGGCTGATGACAGTATCTGGTGACAGCAACAATGGGTTGCAGTTTCGAGAAGTATGATCGTTTTGTGACAATACAGTATTTGGCTTTGCACGTGGCCAAAATATTCGGGAAAAATAAATAAGCTTGTTAATAACTTTTGGATCAGATTTCATAGAAAAACAAATTCAAGCACCTGATTGACACATGCCACTATTATTGTTCAAATTGACCATAAAGTGAGGAAGAGATGCCCTTTGAATTGTAAATCAGTGCAAATTTCAGTTTGCATTACTCCAAAGCACCATGTTTCCTCTAACCTCACTGCTTCATGAAAGTTGTAACATTTGTATGTAACTTTCTGTGACCAGTTTAATGGACAATTAAAGTCTAAATTAAGAGTAAGCACTCTAAACATTGTGATAGTTGTTGCCCAAAAAGTGAGTAATTATAAAATTTGGAGCTTTACTCTGTGTGCTGCTTATTTTCTCATCTGAATTGTGGTGCTGTGTGCATGTACTGAGCGAAGACAAAATACTTGTCCACAAAGGGAGAGGAAAAATCTCACCCATTGCAACTCCAGCTCTGTGGAAAATGGAGTCCGGAGTGCAGCCTCCTTCAGCCAGGCTGATGCTAAGTGCAGATGTTGTGATCCAATGTCATCATTGGTGCCTCACTGCAGTTTTAATTCCTTGGATTGTGAGACCTATACAGCATTAAACCGCCCCTCCAATTCTTCCACCTCTCCCCAGTGAAACATGGTGGGATTGGGCATTGTGGCCAAAGTACATTTCTCTCTTAATTTATGGTAGGAATTCTTGTGGACTAGGAAGTGCAGGAGTATTGTCCTGGGATCTGCAATGGGACTTTGGCCTTCATAGTTCCAGCCTTGGCTCTCCCTGCAAGTGACTTCACCCCTTTGGATCCCCAATGACTTAGGGATCCCAACACAATATTCACTCCTGTCCACGTGCATGACATTTGGCCCTGCACCCATGGCACCTCACCCGCCTCCCACCACCACCACCCCGAACGCAAGCTCCATTTCGGGTCAGAGATAGATCTAAATTAAAATAGCTCCACTCTCGTACTAAACGCTTTGTGAGGGATTCCTGCCCTCCCTGGATGTTCTTCTGCTTGATACCAAGGCACTGGTCTCTATAGGGGTGAGTTGATCTCAGCTAGTGCAGCACTTGGAGTACCTGAGTTGATCTCAGTACCCCTGCCACAAATGGGAAACATCAGCCAAATTGTGATGCAATGACCCTTTTGATTGATGTGCCCACCAGGCTGTAGCAAGATGCAATACCTTAGTGAGAGTTTGGGAGACATTGGGACAAGTGAACCTCAAATTTATGGAGTGCTGCAGAAATCTGAGTCTAATGAAAATGTCTTTTACTGTTTTTGCAATGTATTTTACTGAAAAATGAGATGTACAACATACAAAACTCCATAAAATATTCAAGGGGAATTATAAAACTATTAAAATGTTGCGATAAGAATACATTTTAATAACTTTTCCATCTCTGGAGAACATATATATGTATTAATTTCATTTTATGAATTTTTTTTTCTTACAAATAAGCATTCTTCTGTATATAACCCTCTCATTTAAAATGCACTCATGGCAACACTGTTGATTATTGGGCTTGTGGGTGACAGCACTCCACCTGGCAGTGGAGGGAATGCAATCAGGCTAATTAAGGAACCACTTACTGGCGATTATTGCGGCAGCACAGCAATTTTGCCGGCATCGTGTGGGCTCCTCACTATATTTCTAACCCAGGAGCTCGAGGTTGCGTTACAGCTGAAGGAGATCTAAATGTTTCTGGCAGAAAATGACAAGGCTGCTGTCTTCCCCATGTCACAGCCTTGACATGGAGTGTGAAATTCCTGGAGATGGACGTCTCTGATCATCATGGGCCGAATGGCATCTCAGCCACTCCTCGATACCTGTGGTGGCTTCTGTGTTTCCCTGCCACTCCTGTTTGGGCCTCAGCAGTGATCTCCCTGGTCATACAGCGAGGGCTGCCAGCTTCCCTTACAATAAGCTGCACTCTCTGCAACCCCCCCAGCTCTGGAACCTTCCTGCTGCACCTAACACTGTGAACGCAGAGGCAACTTGCTGTTTGGTCCTTCCTGTGATGTTCAGCCGGAAGGCACGCTGCCATCTCGAGTGGGTTCATGACCCAGAAATGACCCTGACACCGGGTTCTTAACCCTGCAACAAAATGTAGACATAGGAATCTGAAGCAGGCTAGTGTCCTCTACAGGTGACCTGGGAACTAGCAAAGTATCAGCATAACAAAAATAAAAATACCTGGAAAAACTCAGCAGGTCTGGCAGCATCTGCAGAGAGGAACACAGTTAACGTTTTGAGTCCGTATGACTCTTCAACAGAACTAAGTTAAAAGTAGAAAAGAGGTGAAATATAAGCTGGTTTAAGGGGGTGTGGGGGTGGTGGGTGGTAGAGCTGGATAGGGGGCCAGTGATAGGTGGAAATAGCCAAAAGATGTCATAGACAAAAGGACAAAGTGGTGTTGAAGGTGGTGATATTAACTAAGGAATGTGCTAATTAAGGGTAGAAAGCAGGACAAGCAAGGTACAGAAAGCCCTAGTGGGGGTGGGGTGAAGGGAAGGGATCGAAATAGGCTAAAAGGTAGAGATAAAACAATGGATGGAAATACATTTAAAAATAATAGAAATAGGTGGGAAAAGAAAAATCTATATAAATTATTGGAAAAAGGGGGATCGGAAAGGGGGTGGGGATGAAGGAGAGGGTTCATGATCTAAAATTGTTGAACTCAATATTCAGTCCGGAAGGCTGTAAAGTGCCTAGTCGGAAGATGAGGTGCTGTTCCTCCAGTTTGCGTTGAGCTTCACTGGAACAATGCAGCAGGCCAAGGATGGACATGTGGGCATGAGAGCAGGGTGAAGTGTTGAAATGGCAAGCGACAGGGAGGTCTGGGTCATGCTTGCAGACAGACTGAAGGTGTTCTGCAGAGCGGTCACCCAGTCTGCGTTTGGTCTCTCCAATGTAGAGGAAATCGCATTGGGAGCAATGAATGCAGTAGACTAAATTGAGGGAAGTGCAAGTGAAATGCTGCTTCACTTGAAAGGAGTGTTTGGGCCCTTAGACGGTGAGGAGAGGGGAAGTAAAGGGGCAGGTGTTGCACCTTCTGTAGTTGCATGGGAAGGTGATGTGGGAGGGGGTTGAGGTGTAGCGGGTGATGGAGGAGTGGACCAGGGTGTCCCGGAGGGAACGATCCCTGCGGAATGCCGCTAGGGGAGGTAAAGGGAAGATGTGTTTGGTGGTGGCATCATGCTGGAGTTGGCGAAAATGGCCGAGGATGATCCTTTGAATGCGGAGGCTGGTGGGGTGATAAGTGAGGACAAGGGGGACCCTATCATGGTTCTGGGAGGGAGAGGAAGGTGTGAGGGCGGATGTGTGGGCGATGGGCCGGATAAAGTTGAGGGCCCTGTCAACCACTGTGGGTGGAAAACTTTGGTTAAAGAAGAAGGAAGACATGTCAGAGGAACTGTTTTTGAAAGTGGCATCATCAGAACAGATTCGACGGAGGCAAAGGAACTGAGAGAATGGGATGGAGTCCTTACAGGAAGCGGGGTGTGAGGAGCTGTAGTCGAGGTAGCTGTGGGAGTCGGTAGGCTTGTAATGGATATTGGTGGACAGTCTATCACCAGAAATTATCTCCACCTACCACTGGCCCTCCATCCAGCTCTAACCCACCCCCCCCCATCACCTTAAACCAGCTTATATTTCACCTCTTTTCTATTTTTAACTTAGTTCTGTTGAAGAGTCATACAGGACTCAAAACGTTAACTGTGTTCCTCTCCGCAGATGCTGCCAGACCTGCTGAGTTTTTCCAGGTATTTTTCTTTTTCTTTTGGATTTCCAGCATCCGCAGTTTTTTGCTTTTATCAAAGTATCAGCATGTCTCTTCAAACAGTCAGATTGAAAAATTTTTAGTGAGACACACAGATCCTAAAGTGTATGAGTATTTAATACAACGTAAAATCATGTATAGCAAGTGAACTAGAGAGAGAGGGAAAGAAAAACGGCATTTTGAGAGAGATAGAGATTAAAGAGGCAAAGAAAAGGTAATTTTTTAACTCGCCAGCAATAATTAAAACATGAAGGAATGAGACTGAACACGTGTGAAAATATATTTTCAGTGCACAAGTGCTGTTTGATAGTAATTAAGACTTATTAAACTGCTAAAATTAACTTACACTTGAACGGACAAGTCCTAACCTTTTCTGGCATGTTCGATGGATGTCTAGTAGATAAGCACTGCCACTTCATGTGATTGAGCATGACATCTCTTGGTGAAGTTTCAGCGAAACTCGTGGTGGACCAGGGCAGATCAGGCAACAATTTCCTGATTTCCATGTTTACGTGCATGTACAGACATCAGATATTGCTGTCCATTTTAGCCCTTAATAACTGTGAGCACGCATAGCCTCACTATTATTCTTACTGCAAAATCTGGGGCAGCAAATCTTCCACCATGGTTCTTCAAGGAGTCAGCTTAATACGCAACTTGATGCTGATAAAGATTTAATAGTGGATTAAAGGTTTCATTGTAAGGAGAGAGTTCCCAGGAGATTTCTTAAGGCTTTGAATCCCATGTAGTTAAGCTTATAGCATTTTATTCAGCTATTGTATCCCACTTGACCATGCTTTCCCCACTTCATTACAATATCTGCATTTCACTTCTTTGCTCATCTTATTTAGGAGAAGATTTTCTTTGGTGAATATGTGTTTTCAGCATCCTAAAAATATGGGAGAAATGTCCTCTAGCTATATGGGGTAAATTTTAACTGAATCAGCCTATCAGGATACGGACCAGATTCTGTGCAACACTGGTTTTCCAACCTGCCTGTTTTTACTCTTCATTGAAATCAGTGATCAGCAATATTGGGGAGGGTGTAAACTGACATTCTAACTGATTCATGGGATTGGTTAAATAGGTCAAAATTACCCCCAGTGAAATGATTTCCTCTGGTTGAGTGTTCACAACATCTTAAACATAATTGGAAGATTTCCTCTGAGCATTACTTCTGCCAAAGTTATAAACGTTCCCGTTTAGATTGCTTTTGCGATTTTGCTGGAAAGAATAATTAGAGGAAATCTTCCTGCTGTGGAAGGCACAGTGAAGTAGATAACAAACGCAATCAGCCCAGTAAATTGCTCTGAAAAATACTCTTTAACTACAGGAGTTTCAAAAGATTGCCTCAGGAAATCTCCCAGGAGGGTTTTTCTTATGCCTTCGTATGAAACCATTATCACGCTATTAAATCTTTTTATTAACACTAGGTTAAGCAGTTTAGTCACATAACAACCATTGGAAATTGGCCCTGTCCTCCTCCTCCTCCTCCTCCTTCTGGTGTTTTCTCCAGTTCCGTATGTGATTCCAACAAGGATGTCTTCAAAGAGCTCTTCAAAAAATGTATCGTTGTCGTTAGCTGTCCCTTGATTCGAGGACGACATCTACTCAGGGTAGTAACTTTCTGCCATAGGTCTTCATGTGGCAGGACAGGTCGATTCTCGACCTGCAGATCTTTAGGCACATGGGGCAGGACGCCCCACAAGGTGGTGGGATTTGATTCCTTTTCTTTCCCTCTCTGCTACTGCTCTGCCTCATCACTAAGGCATTTAGACTCCAAGCATGATGTGGCTTGATGGACACATAGTCACTAGTCACTATTATGAACAGTTCGTAGCAAGCTCCTCCCAGGCATTAATGTTAATGCTGCCATGCTTCAAGCAGTGCTTCAGTGTGTTTTTGAAGCATTTTCTTTATCCCCCCCCCTGGAACACTGGCCATTTGAGAGTTGAGAAACAGGACCTGGTGGGGATGATTATTTTCACCCATTTGGACACAGTGTCCAGTCCATCATAGTTGATTTTGCAGGAGTTCTACCTGAATGCTTTTGGAACTGGATTCAAGAAGGACACTAGCGTTTGTTTGATTGCCCTTGAGCATGTGGCAAAGGCATTAGGGATAGAATTTCTCTACCGCTCTTATGTGTTGCTGATCTCATAACAGTAGAGAAGTGTAGTGATGACAACTGCTCTGTAGACTAGAACTTTTGTTGACTAGCAGAGGTCTTTGTTGTCAAATATTTGCTGCTGTTGTTTGTAGAAGGCTGAGTTGGCGCAGCTGATCCAGTGTTGGATGTCCTCATCCATGGTGGCCTTTTGAGAGAGGTATCTGCCATGGTATGGGGAGTGCTCAGCATACTCCAGAGTCTCGTTTCAACATATCTGGGAGCTGGAATATTTGGCTGACCAGATTTGGGTTGATATGAGTTTTATTTTGGCAACATTCAAAGACAGGCCAAGTACCTTGAATGCAGTATTGAAGAGATCTAAAATGGCTTGCAATTCTGGTACAGAATGATCAATGACATTGCAGTGATCCGCAAACTGTAGATCATGTATGTCTGTTGTGGTCAGTTCAGTTTTGCCATGGAAGTGACTGAGGCTAAGGAGTTTTCCACTTGGAAAGCATTTAATACTCAGACCAGATCTGTGATGAGGGTGGTCATCATGCCTCCAGATCACTCTGATGGCATCAGTCGGGGAGCCATGTGTGTTGCAGAATGACTCCATACAGTGAGCGTAATCATTCTCCTCTGTTTAGGACCCACTTGACCCCTAATGCTGGAATGGAACAGAGTGAAGCCATTCCAGGATAGAGGGGATCTCCCCCCCAGATGAATGACATCACTGGAGCAAAATTGAATGCCAGCATGGCTGCTCATGGTTGACACAAGACATTTAATGCATTGTTCAAAACGCACTATATTTTTTTAGACATGAGCGTATGTATACATACAAAAGGGAGCAATAAGTGGGACAAAAACATGTTCCTTGTAGATTTTCCTTCTTCATAATTACATTTGGCGTACCTGGTACATAAACCCATGTGATCTCTGGGTATAATTGTGTCCATTTCATTTCCCACTTCCATAAACACAAGATACACAAAAGTTTAAAAAAAACTTGAATGCGAGTTATTAAAAAAGCATGTAGCATTATTCGAAAAGTAGCTGAAGTTTAATTGCGATGTCTAAATCACTGAGACAGTTTTAATACTCAATGGTGTTTTATTATCAGATTAAAGATCTGTGAGAAAATACTGTTGGACATTAAAAAAGACGATTTAGCTTCTAAATGTGATCTCAACACAGGTAAGTTAACAGGTTGCTGTTCCACACATTTTCTGTTTACAAATCTCATGCAAATATTTATGAGCCCATAAATTTACAGTAGAAGGTGAAGCACTGCATACACTTGGGCTGATTAAAATCTCTGTTTTCTATATGTTCTTGGCTCCTCTCTTGACATTATTTAGTGACCGTGATTGCAGGGCTATATCTCTTCACCTTCACTTCATTTACTACCTAGGCAGCACGAGTTATCATCTTGATCAACGAGATATTCCTGGCCGTCAGCTGACTTTGCAAATCTTTGTGTGAATAGTCTCCTATAATTCACAGCGAGCTCCTCACATGAAGCCTGTTGGTGAGCAATTACTGACCTG